>NC_090244.1:3517500-4222500 GCF_024489055.1 Chanodichthys erythropterus | reverse complement strand
ACACACCTCTACATACACACTCAAGTGACAAGGTTGCCGTAAGAGCAGCACATGCCATCCGGACACACTTCATTGAGCATCAAGTCACCCTTACGGCAGTTTTATTAAAGACGTAACAGACGACCATAAAGGTTATATAAGAGCATTATTATCTGTGCTCTGAGGGTCCTGAGGGTAAATTTGCTGGATTTATTCCTCATCCCGTGCAGTTAAATAAATCTCATTTGCTGTTAATGTTTCTAAATTGAAGCTCATGGATCACACGTGAGCCAAACAAAACCGCTTTAATCTGTCTTTCTCACTTTCTCACCTCAATCACTGACCTTTGCTCTGTCTCCCCGGTACATTATCTGTCTCAACAACCACCAAACTGCTGTCTAAATTAACTGAGCCAGCAGGGGGGCAGTTCTCAAAATCATTAAGTTCAAAAAAATGAACTAACCAGTGTTAAAGATGAATGAGTCGCTGCAGGACGTTCTGCTCCTGTGAGAGGAAGCCATCAGGCCTGCGTTACGTGTCAGAGAGGTCTGGGATTGACTAGAAATTCATTTTTACGGCCACAGATGATGTTCTCAGAAGGTCGCCTGCTGTTTTTCTCCACTGCATACTGCATAAATGATCCTCCGCATACTCCACACTGAGAGAAAGACGGAGAGAGAGAAATCAGTGCCATCTCTATTTCAAAACTCACTCGCTTAGAAGGACAAGACATTTAGTACTAGACAATTAGTGTGAATCTTTGCTGGGTGCCATTAATTAAACTGCAGCCCTCAAGGTTACGGACAACAAATCTAAGGTTTACATGCTCGTGTAGAAGCGGCACTATTGACATTCTCTGAAACTGACATTGGGATAAGCCTCCATGTGGAAATATGAATAAAAATACACATAACAGTATGTGATGAAAATGAGTGTGATGCGGGATGTGACGGGCCTTTTTTTTTTTTTTGTCCAAAGGCCTTAATAATAATAAAAAACAAAGATATGATACACAAAGTATGTAAGGTAGTACAACTAGATCTCTTTTATTGAATCCAAAAGGTTTTAATTATATTTTGCTACATATAAAGGTATTTTAAAGATTTTGAAGTGTCAATAGGTCATTCGGTTTAACCGTCCAACCATTCATTAGTGATTAAAATATCTTAAAATGTAATAAATGTATATATTTTTTATTCTGGCATGATTTTATAACATCATATATCAACATAGTGCAAAATGATATTAAAATTATGTGTAGAAGTCGTTTGTTCTGAGAAAGAATGTCCGGAAAAATGAATTTCATTGATGTCATTTGGAGTAACCAATATAAAGGGACCATTTTGGATCAAATCATGTGGTCAATATCATGTGACAGGATGTGACATCATTCAGACACCTGCAAAGGACCACATGGTCATGAAGCAAAGTAACTAACTCTCTCTTAACTATTTGCTAAATTCATGTAACATCAGGTCATTCGGTACAACCGCTATAAAACATGGAAAATGTTGTAATATTTTAAAAACTTGTACTAAATATAAAATGTTTAATTGTCCTTTTAGATATCAGCCTGTTAGAGGAAATTACGTCATTCGGTAAAACCAAAAGTGTCATTCGGTAAAACCGAAATTTTAGTTAAAACGAATGACTTTTTTGCTGACAAATTTTGTCCATCTTGTAAAAAATGACAAAA
Source organism: Chanodichthys erythropterus (assembly GCF_024489055.1). Taxonomy (NCBI): domain Eukaryota; kingdom Metazoa; phylum Chordata; class Actinopteri; order Cypriniformes; family Xenocyprididae; genus Chanodichthys; species Chanodichthys erythropterus. Next base: position 4,220,825 of record NC_090244.1, on the reverse strand, counting down.
GCAGTGTTAATTGTTAATTATAAAAACCACATAATCTCATTCTTAACACTTAATAAAACTTCAAAATTAATTATATCTCCATCAAGTTTTTTTACACTTTTAACAACCTTATCCATCAATGACCTGATTACCTGCACACTGTTACACTGATTATGTTTAATGATCGTTTAACCAGGGAAACTTCACGTAAACACCTCAAAAACTATTTAAAATCTCATACAAACATTTTTTAGTGTCAGATTCATACAATGTGCAGATTGCAAATGCATCATGTTGCAAAACGTGTAACCCTGCAAGCTCACTAATGGTACAGCAAATGTTTTTAAACATTGATAATAACAATAAATGTTTCTTGAGCAGCAAATCATCATATTAGTCATTATATATATGATTTCTGAAGGATAATGTGACACTGAAGACTGGAGTAATGATGCTGAAAATTCAGCTTTGATCACAGAAATAAATTACATTTTAACATATATGTAAATATAAAGCAGCTCTTTAAAACTGTAATAATATTTCACAATATTACCATTTTTTTCCTGTATTTTAATCAAATAAATGTAGCCTTGGTAAGCAGAACAGACTTCTTTCTCGAAGTTTTAAATTATTTATATAATTTTACGGTAGAAAGACCATAACAAATGTTTGAAACAAAATGAGGGTGAGCAAAATAACAATTTAGAATTTTTTTGTGTAAACTATTCCTTTAACTGTAGGTTATTTCTGCTTGTAATGGCACAATCCAACCGCTAGAAGACGCCACTTTGACGTGCAACTCCTCGGCTGTCTGAGAGGCGTGAATGGCGTCCTCAATGAGTGAACGCGCAGCGGTTTACTGCGGGACAGGACGGTAAATCACCCGTCCATTCGCTCTTTCCTTCTGTTCATCTTCACGGCCCGTTGAGGCCGCTGCCTGTGCGTGCGAACCGGGATGATTAGGTGGAAGCCGTTGGGAACACGGGCTCCTTCCCCGTCGGGATGGTGGCCGACCAGCCCCACCTGCGGAGCCTCATCTGCGCCACCGGTGCATAAATTGGATGTTATGCAACAACGGGTTAATAAAGCACAGCTTCAGTTAGTGTTTCACAGACTACTACGGTACCAGGTGCTTGTTCAATACTCAAAGGATAGAAACAGGGTTGCGTTACGTGTCTATTCAAACATCCCAGCGCGAGAGACGTTTCAACACGAATTGATTTAAAACAAGGCCCATTTATTAATGTTTCAAGTACTAATTTATTTTTAAATTAGTAATTAGTACAATAGTGGCTTGTATTTTTTTAATTTCACTACTACTAATCCAGGCTATAGGCTCTTCCAGATATTACTAACATTAGTGTAGTTAAAAATAGCTTTTTAACTTGTCATACATATAGTGAGTCAGATTGCCAACTTCACTAGTATCTAAAAATGTTACTAGTAAGAAGTTTAGTCTTGTCTAATAAACAGGTACTGGAAAAACAGATTTAAATAGTAAATAATAAGAACTAGTATAGTTACTAAAACTGGAATAGACTACCAATATACATACTTGTCAGAAATTAGTATTTGATTGATACAAACCATAGATTACCAGAGTCTGGTGGCAAAAATCTGCAATTTGTTATCAGTATGATCAAGTGAAAACATAAATTTTTCAAATAGTTAAAAGAGAGTTAGTACTTTGCAGGCGTCTGAATAATGTCACATCCTGTCACATGATATTGACCGCATGACTTGGTCCAAAATGGTCCCTTTATATTGGTTACTCCGAATGACATAAATGAAATTCATTTTTCCGGACATTATTAATCATAACAAACGACTTCTACACATAATTTTAATGTTGATATATGATGTTATAAAATAATGCCAGAATAAAAAAAAAAAAAACATTTATTACATTTTAAGATATTTTAATCACAAATTAAATGGCTGTAATGACCTTTGGACGGTTAAACCGAATGACCTTTTGACACTTCAACATCTTATATAGCAAAATATAATTAAAACCTTTTGGATTCAATAAAAGAGATCTAGTTGATCTACCCATCCACATATTTTTGTTTTTTATTATTGTTAAGACAAAAAAAGATTTGTCACGTCATTGACCCATATACACTGTAAAATTATTTGTTATCATATCATTTTAATTTTGTCAAATCAACTTAATTAATGTAGTTCAAATAACATAATATCTTGAGTTTCTGTTGATTAAACCAATCGCCTTCATTGTATTAATTAAAATGTTTATTTCAATGAACTCAAAAAATTTAAGGCAACCAGGTAACTTACTTTTTTAAGTTAAGCCAACAAGTCTTTTTATAATGATATTGAAAAATATGTTGTATATTTTGACTTTTCTGAATAATAATAATAATAATAATATACTATTGGATGACTTACTAGTATTTTAAAAAAAGTACTAGTGCAATAAAAAATATATATAGATTATAGTTGATTTTTAATGAATAAATCTCAAGCCAGCCTGCCACAGACATTTTGCACATGCTCAAACCATTCAGGCTGCGTGATCCGAGCTTGTAAAAACATTTGAAATTGTCAAAGCTTTGATAGATGTTATATATGGAAGCATATAGACACAATAACAGCTATGAAGCATCCTCTACCCCAGCCCACCCCACCCGCGGGGCAATGTCTCAAAGCACGTCACCGTGAGTGTGTGAGGAAGGAGAGAGAGAGAGAGAGGGAGAGAGAAAGTAGATGTGTGCAGACAACCTGCTCGCGCGTAATTCTGGGAGGACTCTCCGCCGAGCAACGACACAATAAACACTCACGGAACCGCAAGAGTTTCCCCGGTGGAGTAACAATAAGCACTTAAATCACGTCACACCATCCAGCCAGGAGTTCATCATCAATCTGCAGACATGTATCTGAACAGGGAGGAGGAGTACAGCAAAGGTGAGTGCTTTTATTTCTGTTGCCATTAAACTTGTAGGAGTATCTTCTCACCTTGGACTGGCGCCTGTGGCGCGGACAGGTCTAGTGGGGTGGCGCGAGGGGTTTTTGGGGGTGATGTAGCTGGCACGATCGCATCGTAAGCACCTGTCACGGGGTCATCACTTCTTTGCCCCCTTGTTTTACATCATTGTCCAGGCGCACACAGAAGCGCGCGCGCGCACTAATGACTGTTTGACATTGTCACGCGCTCTCAGGGCATTCGCGTTGACAGCGATTACTGTTGCATGCTGTATTTGATATATAACTTTGATTTGAGGTCCCGTGGAGATCTGGTGTTGCATAATGATACGTGCACGCTCTCTTATCGAAGGATCAATCAGAGCTACTTGTTGTGCGCTTCGTCCTTGATAGATCCTCACATGAAGAGACTTGAGGAAGGACAAATGACTAAAACACAAGGTCAAAGCATCTCAAAGCAGGCTGGAAGGTGCCTCGTTATCCGCATCATTACACGCGAATCTTTGTGTTATTGTGAATCTTTTTGACGATTCCGTGGGCGTTTTGCTGGGGTATCGTGGGCTGTTATTTGTGTCAGCTCTCCCACGTGTTTCCGAAGCGTGATTCCCCGTGAATTCACTGGGTGTCCACTACAATTTTCCCCGGTGTCCCTCCCACGGTAAATGAATTCGCTTCGGGGCTCCGGAACGGAGGTGACTGGAATTAAGAGTGGAGGCGCGTTCGGGCTCCGCCAGCAACACCTGCTGCTACCGAGAGCCAGAAAGCAAAAGACGGTGTTTGATATGCGGTAATGGCCGTGAGAAGATAATAACCGTAGCGTGAATGAAACTGTGGGGGTTTGGGAAGGAAAGGTGCTCAAATATCAGGCTAATGTGATGGACAGGCGCGCCACTGAAAAGGTGTTTAATTTGATTTTTCCCACACACCTTCAAATGTACTACTTGTATATCCCACAAACACGAATTTGTATAGTTCCACTTTATTTAATGAACATCTGTGTTCGTAATAAATCGAACGATGCTTGAACGTTGTTCCCTAAAATAACCAAACAGGATTACACCACATAGGCTACTGTAAAAGGAAATGTTCCATGTTTGCTTGGAAGGTTATCATAATTACTGTTATGTAATTCTAATTAAGACATAATTTAGTCAATTTGTCAACAATCCCCATGAGAAGGTTCAGTCAGGTTTTGCTTTTTTTCCTCATCCCAAAAAGGGTAACAGAACATGTACACACTAGATTCATCTCGGTGATTCGAATTTAGAAGTGAATTCAGCCTGTAGGTGGCGACACAACCGTATCTTTTGTCTGTTATGAGCGTCATTTTGAGTAATTTCCTTCTTGTTGTGTTGTAATAAACTGTGCTTGTTTGCAAATGTTCTCAGGGGCCGTTTACACGGCACCGTTTTCAACTAAAAATTTAAAACTTTTAATGCGTTTTGGCCGTTTATTTACACGACAATGGCATTTTGGGGGCCTGAAAACGCAGACGTTTGAAAACGGGTTTCAAAGTGAAAGTTGTTAAAAACGATACCGTTATAGTCTCCATGTAAACAACAAAAACGCGAATTTGTGAAAACGGTAACGTCACGCACATGCGTATTATGTGTTCAGTCTGTGGGTGCGTAGAGATTCTTAAAGGGGCTCTATGTAGGAATGAGACCCAGTGTTCAAAATAGGTACTGCAGTCCAAATTCAAAATATTGTTTGGCCCGCCCCCTCATTCAAAGACGTGGGTTGCCAGCAACAATAGGGAGCACAATTCACAATGAAAGCTGAGGAGACTTGCACACTGTAAGCTGATAAGTTGATTGATTTATCTGTTTTTATATGCTGTCGTTCATAGAGATATTTAGATGGATTCAGAGGCTTTTTAGGTCAGGTAGAATCTGCGATTCTCTGACCCAGTTTATTTGCTGGTTTCCATGGTTGCAATACGCCAACTGGCAACCTGTGATTTCGAAATATTATTGGATAAACTGCAGCACGAGGTTTCGCACAGACCAAAACAAAGACACGGAACGCACATTTTCAAAGTAGAATATCTGGTTGTAGCATTGTTTTTCTGAGAAACAAGTAGGTAAACAGCATGTTTCCTAAATATCTCCAAACATATCGGGGTATTTTTATGCTTTATTAAAGTAAAAATCTTACATAGAGCCCCTTTAACAAAGTGACATCGCCATCTACTGGCCTGGCAGCAGAATACAGCATTTTAAGGAATTTTTTTTGCGGATCCTTGTGAACGGAGATCAACTTTTCTGTTTTTAGTACGTCGTTGACGTGTAAGCGTACCCCAAGGCTGGCATGTTGAGCCAGCTGAAAACGCTAGGTGCTCTGCTGAAACCGCCAAGCTATATGCACTTGAGAGCGCTTCGGCAGCGCAGCGTTTTTTTCAGTTGAGACGCTTTGCTTGCTATGATACGGAATATCTGCGAAAGTGTTTCTAGTATCTCATTTCACTGATAGTTTGTTTCTGTACTGTTTCTATGTACAAATGTCAATGCAATGTATTATTTGCTCTTGCTATTTTAAAGAGCTACTCTGCTTGTTCTTGTCATCTGTTGACGTTGGTCTGTGTTGTATTGGTCCCGCCCCTCCTCCACTGTGATTGGATGGCTAGGTACAAAGTGAAAGATGAGCGCTGAGTTTAACTCAAAGTTGAACATTCTTTAACTCTCGGCAACTGGTGATTTTGACTCCCTGCCAAATTATTACCCTCCTCGTTGAAGTCGCTACCTGATTGCCTAATCCTAACCCCTCCCCCACACCTAATCCTAAACCTACCAATACAAGGGGGTCAGAATTTGGCGGGGGTCAGAATTCAGTACAACACTGGTAAAATACGCTGAGTCCTCAGTGCCTCGTTACGCACCTGGCATTTTAAAGGGATAGTTCACCCAAAAATGAAAATTTGATGTTTATCTGCTTACCCCCAGTGCATCCACGATGTAGGTGACTTTTTTCTTCAGTCGAACGCAAATTATGATTTTTAACTGCAACCGCTGCCGTATGTCAGTCAAATAATAGCAGTAGATGGGAACTTCAACTATAACAGTAAATAAAACTTGCTTAGACAAATCCAAATTAAACCCTGCGGCTCGTGACGACACATTAATGTCCTAAGACACGAAACGATCGGTTTGTGCGAGAAACCAAACATTATTTATATAATTTTTACCTCTAATACACCACTATGTCCAACTTCGTTCAGCTTCCTGTTAGTGAGGTCAAAAAACGCGTTGTGATGACGGAAGTGATGTCTCGCCCATATACTTCAATGAGCGCGAGACATCACTTCCGTTGTCAGAGCGCGATCAGACCTCACTAGCCGGAAGCTGAACGAAGTTGGATATAGTGGTGTATTAGAGGTAAAAAATTATATAAATACTGTTCGGTTTCTCGCACAAACTGATTGTTTCGTGTCTTAGGACATCAATGTGCCGTCACGAGCCGCAGGGTTTAATTTGGTTTTGTCTATGGAAGTTTTTTCGACTCTTATTGTTCAAGTTCCCAATCACTGCTATTATTTGACTGACAGACGGCAGCGGTTGCAGTTAAAAATCATAATTTGCGTTCGACTGAAGAAAAAAAGTCATCTACATCTTGGATGCACTGGGGGTAAGCAGATAAACATCAAATTTTCATTTTTGGGTGAACTATCCCTTTAAAAATGCGGCGCTCCCATTGAAAACAATTGGAAAAATACGCAAGCCTTGGAAAAAACTCTTTGGTGGACACATGGCCTAAGAAACTCAATAAACAGTGTCTAATCATTATAAGGATTTTTCAATATCACTTGTTTATTTTGTTCACGTCCCAGTTTGTTCAGTTTCGTTTACAAGAGATGTCTTATTCAATGCTCCTCTTTAGATTAAACACTAACACGTTTAGTGAATTCCTTCAGCCTGTTCAACCAATGAAATGCTCCTTCAGAGAATGCGCTCGAATGCTATTGGTTCGTGCTATGGTCAGGAAAGCTGCATGAAACCATGGCATCGAATTGAACTGATTTAAACACTGATTGGCTGCGTTCAAAATCGCATACTCTCTTGAGAAGGTACTTACTTTGAATAAGTAATTACATCACGACTGCTAAAAAAAGTATATTCTATGAATGTAATCTAAACATAGTACTTTCACCATGTTATCATGTGACCTAAAAAGCGTTTTGCGTCGCTTCACTGCCATTCACAGATATTCTCCCGTGGCCTAATGGGATAGTAAAGCGCACACTTAAGAATCTCTCCGGAAGTAGTAGGTCACCTGGGTACTTTTTGCCTACTCTTTTATGAGTACTGTGAATTCAGACATACTTCTTTTGTCACATACTGTTTTTGGCCTACTATATAGTAGGGAAGTATGCGATTTCGGATGCAGCCATTCTTTCACAAACAAACCACCATTAGTACACAATGAATCAGCAGGTGCACTCACTCAGTCAGGATTTACCTTCAGTCAGGTAACCGAAAGCCTTCGCACGTTGTTTGTTGATGGTTTAATTGATTTGGTTGTGATTGATGGAGATAATTGACAAAATATTTCGCAGGTGATTCTGTGTAGCCGTGCGCTTTAATTCTACACGCGTTTCAAAGCGGAACAGCTTTATTACAGTTGACATGTTTCTAGGTCATTTTTATAGAGATGTTTTTGCAAACGTCATCACATGAATGATCACAACTGTGGGTTTATGACCTAGTAATTGCGTTTGATTGAAAACGCCAATGAGATAGATACTCGAGATAACTTGTTTAGAAGAACGAATATCACTAACAGACTGTAAAGAAGTGTAAACACAATCTGGAGCCTCACCCCCACTCCTACTGTTCCTATGAGACATATTTAACTTTCATGCTTGTTACTCTTCCTTTAATGACTCGTTTTTATGAAATACAGATGATAATGCAAATGTGATTTGATTGGAGCTTTAAACAAAGCAAACCTCTTGTGTGGAGTGCCTTGCAGTCATTGATTGCTTCTATAGGGCTTTATCAATACAGTTTAGGGAATGAAGAAACAAAATCAGGTCCGTTATTGATTATTGCATCCGTGTGTGTTTCTTCGATTGATGCCATTGATATATGGAGCCACTCACAAGGAAGGACCAAATATTAAAGGTTGGGTGACTAAATATAAAAGTTCCAGAATTGGTTCTCATTTATCATGTCCAACTGGCCCCTCATGCTGGATAGGTTTGTGTGTGTGTGTGTATTGAGTGAAGAAGTGGACAGATTGCAGATGATAAGTGAGGGAATGGACCAAACGGTGAAAAAAAGTGTATGTGTGTAAATATGGATGTGTCACCGAGGCACAGAAGATGACAGGAGGGGTATAATGTGCTGAAATGATTGACAGTTCATGCATTATTCATGCAATCCTGTTGATCTGAAAAAGAGAGAGCGATGGAGAGACACAGACAAACAGAGAAAGAAATAAAAAGAGACAAACTGTCTGTGCCGCCTTAGACTTTTCTTGATGAACAGCTGTATTTAAATCTTGCACGATTGCAGTGTCAAATCAACAGCGTTTACTCGTTAATTGCCACCAATACATACATCAATATAGATGTTAAATCCTTGGACTAAGCGTATTTCACTAAACACTGTACAGCCAAGACCTCATTGTGAATGTTGCTCCATGTAGTTGTAGGATTTTCATTCACTTTGGTTTGAGTCTTTTGGTTTTATTTCAGTAGGATGCATCAATGAGTTTCACATTCAATTCAATGGCAGATTGATCTGGATGCTGCCATGTGCACTCATTTTTTTACGTTGTAAATTTTATGGCGGAGTCATAGAAAAATCCATTTTATTCTGTTAAGAACCCTCCAAAAAGATCTGGCACTGGTGAAACATCTAGTGTAATACAGTATAATGGATCTTTTGCATTATAAATATTGCTTGCATGGAGGTTGGACAATTAAACTGGCCTGGTGGCCAATCATCACTGATTTTACAATCCTTCAGTTAGAGCAGAGTGTGAAGGTTGAATTAGCAGAGCAATACATAAAATATTGCAATCCACACAACATAATGGGAGACATATCAGAGTTGAAAAGAGGACACATTGTTGGTGCACGTCTCGCTGGCTCATCTGTGACCAGGACAGCAAGTCTTTGGGTATCGAGAGCTATTGTATCCAGGGCAATGTTGGCATACCACCACGCAGGACGAATCACATCCAACAGGAGTAACTGTCGACCCAAGAGGAAGTGTCTGAAAGGTACTAACCCACATAAAACCACAGCTGCCCAACTCACTGCAGAGTTAAATGCGCACCTCGACTCTCCTGTTTCCACCAAAACTGTTTGTCTGGAGTCAATATTCATGGTCCGGCTGCTATAGCCAAACCTTTGGTCACTCATGCCAATGCTAAATGTCAGTTTCATTGGTGCCAACAGTGCAAATCTTGGGCTGTGGACAATGTGAAGCATGTATTGTTCTCTGATGAGTCCTTTACTGTTTTTCTCACATCCGTGGGAGTTACGGTGTGGAGAAGCTTAACACCCGGACTGAGGCACAGTGATGGTTTGGGCTGTGATATCCCTACTGTGCTTCATGGCCGTCACTGCCAGAGACTACCAAACCATTCTGGAGGACCATGTGCACCTAATGGCCTGCACAGTCACCAGATCTGAATATGTTTGAGCCACTTTGGGGTATTTTGTAGAAGCAAGTCTGAAAACGTTTTCCTCCACCAGCATCACATATTGAGACTGTTCTGGAAGAGGAATGACTCAAAATCCTTCTGGACACTGTGAAGGACTTGTATGTCTCATTCCCAAAACGAAATAATGCTGTATTGGCTGCAGAAGGAGGCCCTACACCATCCTAATAAATGATCGTGGTCTAAAACCAGGTGCTTCAGTTTCATTTTCCAACCCCTGTACATTGCACATTTTTAATAGATGTCAATTGAGAAACTGGCTTTTTGACCGATTAAAGGATTCGTTCAGTTCAGAATGAAAATTTCCTGATAATTTACTCCAAGATGTTCATGTCTTTCTTTCTTCAGTCGAAGTTTTTGAGGAAAACATTCCAGGATTTTTCTCCATATAGTGGACTTCACTGGGGTTCAACGGGTTGAAGGTCCAAATGTCAGTTTCAGTGCAGCTTCAAAGAGCTCTACATGATCCCAGACAAGGAATAAGGGTCTAATCTAGCAAAACGATTGGTAATTTTCTAAAAAACGTTAAAAATGCTATACTTTTTAACCACAAATGCTCATCTTGCACTGTTCTGCGATGCGCCACGCATTACGTAATCATTTTGGAAAGGTCACGCGTGACGTAGGCGGAAGTACCGCGGTATCTCATTTTCTCCTCCAACATCAAAATCGTCCGACAACATTGTTTTACCGTTTTTTGTAAAGGCCGTTTGACTTAGTCTTTGCACGTTCGCTTTGTAGACTCTGGATCGGTACGATCAGTACCTGACCTTTCCAACATGATTATGTAATGCGTGGCGCAACGCAGAGCAGTGCAAGATGAGCATTTGTGGTTAAAAAGTATATATATATTTTTTTTTTTAGAAAATGGCAGATCGTTTCACTAGATTACTTGTCTGGGATCGTGTAGACCCCTTTGAAGCTACACTGAAACTGCAATTTGGACCAACAACCCGTTAGTCCCCATTGAAGTCCACTGGAGAAAAATCCTGGAATGTTTTCCTCAAAAACCTTACTTTTGCACTGAAGAAAGTAAGTCATGAACATGTTGGATGACATGCAAATTTTAATTCTGAAGTGAACTAATCCTTTAATGGTGTAGTTATAGCATCTTGACTGCTGAAGCTTTCTCAATTATTCACAACCAAAAAGTCTTATTATAATATAAATGAGTAAAACTGCCATGTCTACAAATCTGAAAAGACAAAGAGTGTCAATCTATTATTGTTTTAATCATTTATGGGACTGCTGAGCTTGGCTTTTTATCTATTCATAGAAACAACAATAGACTGCTTAAATGAATTATGAGTTATATGATAATTGATAATTTAACAGTGTTGGGCAACCAGTTGTACGCCAAAGCAAAGCATTCCCAATTGGCTACTGGCAATTAGCTTCATTTTAATTGAGTATTCTCATCAGTCATTTTTACATGCTATTTGCATATCTTTTGACCTTGTTTTGGACTGAACGAAAGACACACCCCGTTTACTTCGATTTGATTTGATCATGGCATTGTTTGTTCATGAACAATATTCATTTAGTTTTCATGTAGCGCCTCTTAGAGTCTCATATTCTCCCTTATTCATTCTCAAAAGAAGCATATTTGTTTCATTTAACCAATGAAATCTGTGCACATTCTGCCGAAATTGCTAGTGAAGTCAGGATAAAGTCACCAAAGCAGTCAGACACTTTACAAAAGAAGGATGAGTTGAATGACTTAAAAAACTCAAAAACACAGAGTCATTGGCGATTGAAACACCCCTAGATAGTCATAATTATGTCTCAACTCCATCCAAAGAGCTACAGAGCCATTATTCCCCATACTTCCAGCTTCGAGAGCTTTTAAAAACCTTTGAAAAGCCAGGTCGAAGACGGTCGCAGAACCCTTTGAGAGTCGCTCCTCTGACCCGTCATTCCGCAGAATATTACTCACAGTACCTGAGCTCGGACGACAAGGGAGAGTAATTGGAAACCAGTACCGAGCTATTATATAGAGGATAAGTGAGAGGGAAGAGCATTGATTTGAAGCTCTGCTGGATCTTACCCTGCTCTTATGAGAAACAGGAAATTGATTGTGAATTTGAGCCTCTTTATCATAACAAATATTAGATGCCAAAATTGTCAGCTAATGAATATGTCCATGTGCATCAAAGTTAAATGTGGCCGCTCACCATTCTTTAGAAATGATCTGTTGCGTTTTCTGCCGCAGGCCGGTCACGCGATTGATTTTATTGGCAAACGGGAGTGTGTACCTGACCTTGAATGAAGTGCGAAGGTTCATTTTCATGCATTCTTCAGCAGTAAAATTCAATTATTTTCACAGATGCTCGACACGAACAGAGAGAACTATGTGACCTTATGACTGAGCATGTTATATTTCAGATTTCCAAGTTTTACATTTTTTTATTCCTGTTGTTGTGATGGCAACAGCATTCGCCATCACAAGTGGTCCATTGAAGGACACTGAGTCCAGAAGTTTTTAATTTGAGAAGTTTAAGTGCAGGTTTAATGGAATAATTGTTCATAATTTGTCCCCTTTAAAATGCCTGAAACCATCGCTATCAGATATGGCAGTCTGATGAGCGATTAAAGGTCCGTCTGTCTTATTGATTAATTCTAATTTCGACCCTGGAGTTGGACTGAATCAAAACAGTGGCCCGAGCACTCCCAGTGCACGATGGCAAATATATCTTTTGTGAGAAATCATATCTTCTGAAGCAATATTTATTGTTTCGCAAATCAGTGGCACCAGTGGCCATTAATGTAATTTGCAGCAATCTAGATTATGATGTAAGAGTCATCAAAGTGATTAGCAAGCAATGGAAACGAGAGCATGCGAGAGAGAAAGAGAGGTCTGACTTTGCAGAACAACATTGTTGCTTGATATCTATCTCCCACAAAGTATACCACAGAATATAATTGGTAATTGTTTGGTTTCATGGTTACAGGAAGGCACTTATAATGAAAATTATCATTTAGACTTGCATTATACATGAGTACAAAGGTTAGTCTCAAGTTATATCCAAGTTATTTTACTATTATCTCATATTATGAACATGTGAAGCCTTTAATCCCTATAATTTTTGCATGATACCGTTGAATACCAAAAGCAAATTGCACAGGAATTACTGTACATTACCAGAAATTCATCTGCCTTGACAATGACATACAAGTGCTTTTTAAATGCTTTTAACAAGAATATGAGCTTTGCATATCTACTTTTAGACCCTCAAAGTGCTTGGCTCTGTGTACGTCATTTTAAGTGCTTTACTGTAACTGTGACTTGTTTTTAACTGAGGAAGGAGTCAAAATAATTTTCTGCAGCAATCAACATAAAATCATAAATGCTGTCAATAGATCAGCACTAAAAGCAGTTCTTGTCAAGCTAAATTAAAGGGATAGTTCACCCAAAAATGAAAATTCTGTCATCATTTACACACCCTCAAGTTGTTCCAAAACTGTATGAATTTCCTTCTTCTGCTGAACACAAAAGAATAACCAAACAGGTGATGGGCTTCAAACTATGGAAGTCAATGGGAAGTCAACTGTATGGTTACCCATATTCTTCAAAATATGTTTTTTTGTGCGTTGAGCAGAAGAAAGAAATTCATACAACAGCATGAAAGCTAAACACCCTTTGGTTGTTTTTTTGAATAACACCATCTCTAATTGAAAACATCAACTTGATTTATCTTGCGTGGAAGATACAAATATTTTATTGTGTCTCAAATGATGTACGATGCACTTACAACTCAAATTTGACACTTGACGGAAGTGTTTTTAAATGAATGCTTCATGCACATTACTCGCACCATTTATGCTACAAAATGGTGGAGATTAGTGCAGAAGTATGCAAAATAGTATGCACACGTCTCATCAGTGATATTTTTTTTCACGCCCAATAAAATGGCTTTTATGCGGTCGAAAAACAACTTGGAGAACATCACGTTAAAAAGTGAAAAAGTGGACTGAATCCAAAAAGTCTTACTATGTATGGGTAAATGGCATTTTATTTAGGTTTATTTATTTTCCTTCATTGGCTTTTATGCAACACCAAATATGATGTGTGTACTGTAATTGCATCATTCAGATATGGAAATGCAAATTCTACATTTATATTTATGCATTTGGCTGACGCTTTTATCCAAAGCGACTTACATTGCATTCAAACTTTTATAAGTTCCTACATTCCCTTGAAATCAAACCTAGAGCCTTGTTCAGACTGTCAGTCCAAATCTGATTTTTGTGCACATCTGATTGAAATCCGTTCAGATTTCAAGTGTGAATGGAAAAAAATCCATTTTGAGCTATGTTCATATGTGGTTTGAAATCCTATTCAAATTCGCATTTCTGGAAATCCATTTCAGATTTTGCATGGTTTACATCACTTTTTTTACACCATGCAAAACATAAACATCAGACATTGTTATGGGGAACATGCGGTTGTTGTTGTTGTTTTTGGCATATACCTACCAACGCAACGCCATTGCCATAGAAACCAATGCAGATATTCCAGAAAACTAAGGAGTGGCATGGGACATACAAATTGGATCTGAACGGATACACAATGTGGACTCAAGAGTAAATGATTTTAATTCAGATTCTAATCGGATACACAAATAATCGGATTTGGCCCGACAGCGTGAACGTAGTTTATGACCTTGGCGTTTCGAACATCATGTTCTAATGTTTTAGCTACAGAAAGTTGAAGTAGTTGTGGGGATTTGCTCCTCAATATCAGTTGTATTTAGTTTGAAGTCTTATTGCCAGCGTCTGGCCCGTCTTGCTGCCCTGGGTGTGTCCCACTTGCGTTTGGACGAGATGCAGTTGGCAGGATCGAGACAAAACGACTCCTGTGAGTCCACACTAATGCTCGAGTCTGTTTGGATGGGTGTAATTTAAATGGATAGCTGAGAGAGAGAGAGAGAGAGGGGAAAATGCGTGTGTGATCGTACTCCATTTTCATTAGCAGGAAAACCACCCCGGTAAAATGACATGAAGAATAGGCATTATGAGACGTCTGTTTTGTGATGCTAGCAGCTCTTTGTTTACGTGACCCATGTTGTTCGGCGTAAAGAGCTGGTGGTGAGATCTCGCACATACTACAACGGGAGCTAATTACAGCCATTGTGTGAGGGCACCTGAAATAGAGTCTGTGTGCTCCTCAAATAGCCTCACGTTCAGCTCTGTGGCATTCAATGAGACGGAGGGGGAGATTTTAGGTCATATTCTTGTCAGAAGTCAGTACTGAAGCGTGCAAAATGAAAACCTATAGACAAATGAATGCAGATGATTGTCTTCTGGTCTTCATATAGATGTTATTTCTCCTGTGCAGAGTTATGGAGATGACCCTCTTAATTTTACTCCAGCTCTGTAAGCATGGTTTGAGCTGAAATCATTCATCTGACAAGAGCGAGTGTATTAATTCAGTCTAAAAGAGGGACCGCAGCACTCCAGCAGAGTGGACTTGGGTTTGGTCCAGACTCACTTGTCATTCAGAAAGAGGCGGAAGACGCTTCAGCCACAGTTTCTCTTCTGTTCAGTTCCATTCTATTCAATTGCGTTCCATTGTGTTCTGTTCTGTTCCATTCTGTTGTGTCCTGCACTCGTCTCGTCTCTTCTTGTCTCGTCTTCCTTATGATTCTGGGTTGGTCTCAGTTATAACTTGACTTTTTTTTACTTCTTTCTTTTCACTTACCTCTCATTTCTTCTCTACTTCACTCACCTCCCATTTTCTTGTCTCTTCTTCTTCATTTCTTCTTTCCTAAGCTATTGTTCGCTTGTTTCTTCTCTTCCTGTCTTTCTTCTCATCTTGTCTCAACACAGCGCATTTTCTCTTTTTCTCTCATGTACTTTACTCCTTTCTTTACATTTCTTTTCTCACCTTTTCTCATTTAGTCTTTCCTGAACTATTGGTTGCTTGTTTCTTCTCTGCCTCACCTTTGTTCTTCTTTTCTCATCTTGTTTCCTTTCCTCTGATGTTTTCTTATCCTGTCTCCTCTCCTTTTGTCTTTTGTCCTCTGTTCTGTTTTCTCCTTCTCTCTCATTTCATCTCACCTCAATTGTTTGCTCGTTTTTCTGTCATGTCTCAGCATGACTCATTTTCTCTTCAGTTTCTTTGTCAAGTCTCTTTTTCTTTTCTCGCCATTTCTCGTTATTTCTTTTCTCGCTTTTGTCTTTTCTCAACCATTGTTTGATTGTTTCTTCTCAGCCTTGTCTCATTTTCTCATCTCGTCTCATCTCATCCCCTGTTCTTTTCTCTTTTCTGTTCTGTTTCTGTTTTTCTCCTCTGTTCTCTTATCAACTCGACTTGTCTCGTCTAGTCTTGTCTCTTCTTGTTTTCTTTTCATTTCTTCTCTTCTTTTAATGCTTTTTCTCGGTTGTTTTCAGCTGGACTACTTTTCTGCCTCATCTCTCATCCTGTAGTCTAGCCTTGCCTAACTTCTAGCTTTTTGTCTATTCTCTTCACCACTCATTATCTCTTCTCGTCTCATCTCGTTTCTTCTCTCAGGAATGTCTCCAGACTCTCATATAATTTAAAGTTTTTGAAGCAGGATTAATATGTCAAAATGTGCATGACAGAATGACGGAGAGAAGGAGAGCGAGCGAAGCCCCCTGGAGTGATACTTCAGTCAAGGTCATGTAGAGGAGAGCGGGCGAATGTGTGTCTGAGCGAGAGCGGACCGTCAGATTGAGCAGGTTTGCAAACTCAGAGGTGAGACAGAGGTGAGAGCAGGTTTACTGATGATGAGAGGAGCACAGGGAGTTGCAGAGACATGAAAGGCTTACGTCATACAACTACATGTCGCCATATATGTGCCTGTGTGTGTGTGTGTGTGTGTGTGTGTGTGTGTGTGTGTGAGAACGCACAAGACGTGTGCTTTAACAGATGCAGCGTGTTATACAACCATCCCTTGGTTCAATACAAGCAGCATAAAAGAGTCTCTTCTCCTCTCCTTGTTTCCTTTTCCTTTCTCAACTTGTCACGTCTCCTTTTCTTTCCACTCCTTCAGTCTAAAAAATCTTGAGTTATTTTTTCTACCCAAAAAGAAAAAAAGTGGTCTACCCAAAAAGTGGCTCATTTTTGGGGTTATTTTTTAAGTGTTTTTGTTTTACCTAGATCCTGGGTCAGACGTAACAACCCAGTGTTTGGGTAGTTTTTGTGTTACCCAGATCCTGGGTCAGACGTTACAACCCAGTGTTTGGGTAGTTTTTGTGTTACCCAGATCCTGGGTCAGACGTAACAACCCAGTGTTTGGGTAGTTTTTGTGTTACCCAGATCCTGGGTCAGACGTTACAACCCAGTGTTTGGGTAGTTTTTGTGTTACCCAGATCCTGGGTCAGACGTTACAACCCAGTGTTTGGGTAGTTTTTGTGTTACCCAGATCCTGGGTCAGACGTTACAACCCAGTGTTTGGGTAGTTTTTGTGTTACCCAGATCCTGGGTCAGACGTAACAACCCAATGTTTGGGTAGTTTTTGTGTTACCCAGATCCTGGGTCAGACGTAACAACCCAGTGTTTGGGTAGTTTTTGTGTTACCCAGATCCTGGGTCAGACGTTACAACCCAGTGTTTGGGTAGTTTTTGTGTTACCCAGATCCTGGGTCAGACGTAACAACCCAGTGTTTGGGTAGTTTTTGTGTTACCCAGATCCTGGGTCAGACGTAACAACCCAGTGTTTGGGTAGTTTTGTGTTACCAAGATCCTGGGTCAGACGTTACAACCCAGTGTTTGGGTAGTTTTTGTGTTACCCAGATCCTGGGTCAGACGTAACAACCCAGTGTTTGGGTAGTTTTTGTGTTACCCAGATCCTGGGTCAGACGTAACAACCCAGTGTTTGGGTAGTTTTTGTGTTACCCAGATCCTGGGTCAGACGTAACAACCCAGTGTTTGGGTAGTTTTTGTGTTACCCAGATCCTGGGTCAGACGTAACAACCCAGTGTTTGGGTAGTTTTTGTGTTACCCAGATCCTGGGTCAGACGTTACAACCCAGTGTTTGGGTAGTTTTTGTGTTACCCAGATCCTGGGTCAGACGTAACAACCCAGTGTTTGGGTAGTTTTTGTGTTACCCAGATCCTGGGTCAGACGTAACAACCCAGTGTTTGGGTAGTTTTTGTGTTACCCAGATCCTGGGTCAGACGTAACAACCCAGTGTTTGGGTAGTTTTTGTGTTACCCAGATCCTGGGTCAGACGTAACAACCCAGTGTTTGGGTAGTTTTTGTGTTACCCAGATCCTGGGTCAGACGTAACAACCCAGTGTTTGGGTAGTTTTTGTGTTACCCAGATCCTGGGTCAGACGTAACAACCCAGTGTTTGGGTAGTTTTTGTGTTACCCAGATCCTGGGTCAGACGTTACAACCCAGTGTTTGGGTAGTTTTTGTGTTACCCAGATCCTGGGTCAGACGTTACAACCCAGTGTTTGGGTAGTTTTTGTGTTACCCAGATCCTGGGTCAGACGTTACAACCCAGTGTTTGGGTAGTTTTTGTGTTACCCAGATCCTGGGTCAGACGTAACAACCCAATGTTTGGGTAGTTTTTGTGTTACCCAGATCCTGGGTCAGACGTAACAACCCAGTGTTTGGGTAGTTTTTGTGTTACCCAGATCCTGGGTCAGACGTTACAACCCAGTGTTTGGGTAGTTTTTGTGTTACCCAGATCCTGGGTCAGACGTAACAACCCAGTGTTTGGGTAGTTTTTGTGTTACCCAGATCCTGGGTCAGACGTAACAACCCAGTGTTTGGGTAGTTTTGTGTTACCAAGATCCTGGGTCAGACGTTACAACCCAGTGTTTGGGTAGTTTTTGTGTTACCCAGATCCTGGGTCAGACGTAACAACCCAGTGTTTGGGTAGTTTTTGTGTTACCCAGATCCTGGGTCAGACGTAACAACCCAGTGTTTGGGTAGTTTTTGTGTTACCCAGATCCTGGGTCAGACGTAACAACCCAGTGTTTGGGTAGTTTTTGTGTTACCCAGATCCTGGGTCAGACGTAACAACCCAGTGTTTGGGTAGTTTTTGTGTTACCCAGATCCTGGGTCAGACGTTACAACCCAGTGTTTGGGTAGTTTTTGTGTTACCCAGATCCTGGGTCAGACGTAACAACCCAGTGTTTGGGTAGTTTTTGTGTTACCCAGATCCTGGGTCAGACGTAACAACCCAGTGTTTGGGTAGTTTTTGTGTTACCCAGATCCTGGGTCAGACGTAACAACCCAGTGTTTGGGTAGTTTTTGTGTTACCCAGATCCTGGGTCAGACGTAACAACCCAGTGTTTGGGTAGTTTTTGTGTTACCCAGATCCTGGGTCAGACGTTACAACCCAGTGTTTGGGTAGTTTTTGTGTTACCCAGATCCTGGGTCAGACGTAACAACCCAGTGTTTGGGTAGTTTTTGTGTTACCCAGATCCTGGGTCAGACGTAACAACCCAGTGTTTGGGTAGTTTTTGTGTTACCCAGATCCTGGGTCAGACGTAACAACCCAGTGTTTGGGTAGTTTTTGTGTTACCCAGATCCTGGGTCAGACGTAACAACCCAGTGTTTGGGTAGTTTTTGTGTTACCCAGATCCTGGGTCAGACGTAACAACCCAGTGTTTGGGTAGTTTTTGTGTTACCCAGATCCTGGGTCAGACGTAACAACCCAGTGTTTGGGTAGTTTTTGTGTTACCCAGATCCTGGGTCAGACGTTACAACCCAGTGTTTGGGTAGTTTTTGTGTTACCCAGATCCTGGGTCAGACGTAACAACCCAGTGTTTGGGTAGTTTTTGTGTTACCCAGATCCTGGGTCAGACGTAACAACCCAGTGTTTGGGTAGTTTTTGTGTTACCCAGATCCTGGGTCAGACGTTACAACCCAGTGTTTGGGTAGTTTTTGTGTTACCCAGATCCTGGGTCAGACGTAACAACCCAGTGTTTGGGTAGTTTTTGTGTTACCCAGATCCTGGGTCAGACGTTACAACCCAGTGTTTGGGTAGTTTTTGTGTTACCCAGATCCTGGGTCAGACGTAACAACCCAGTGTTTGGGTAGTTTTTGTGTTACCCAGATCCTGGGTCAGGCGTTACAACCCAGTGTTTGGGTAGTTTTTGTGTTACCCAGATCCTGGGTCAGACGTAACAACCCAGTGTTTGGGTAGTTTTTGTGTTACCCAGATCCTGGGTCAGACGTAACAACCCAGTGTTTGGGTAGTTTTTGTGTTACCCAGATCCTGGGTCAGACGTTACAACCCAGTGTTTGGGTAGTTTTTGTGTTACCCAGATCCTGGGTCAGACGTAACAACCCAGTGTTTGGGTAGTTTTTGTGTTACCCAGATCCTGGGACAGTAGTTACAACCCAGTGTTTGGGTAGTTTTTGTGTTACCCAGATCCTGGGTCAGACGTAACAACCCAGTGTTTGGGTAGTTTTTGTGTTACCCAGATCCTGGGTCAGACGTAACAACCCAGTGTTTGGGTAGTTTTTGTGTTACCCAGATCCTGGGTCAGACGTTACAACCCAGTGTTTGGGTAGTTTTTGTGTTACCCAGATCCTGGGTCAGACGTAACAACCCAGTGTTTGGGTAGTTTTTGTGTTACCCAGATCCTGGGTCAGACGTAACAACCCAGTGTTTGGGTAGTTTTTGTGTTACCCAGATCCTGGGTCAGACGTAACAACCCAGTGTTTGGGTAGTTTTTGTGTTACCCAGATCCTGGGTCAGACGTAACAACCCAGTGTTTGGGTAGTTTTTGTGTTACCCAGATCCTGGGTCAGACGTTACAACCCAGTGTTTGGGTAGTTTTTGTGTTACCCAGATCCTGGGTCAGACGTAACAACCCAGTGTTTGGGTAGTTTTTGTGTTACCCAGATCCTGGGTCAGACGTAACAACCCAGTGTTTGGGTAGTTTTTGTGTTACCCAGATCCTGGGTCAGACGTAACAACCCAGTGTTTGGGTAGTTTTTGTGTTACCCAGATCCTGGGTCAGGCGTTACAACCCAGTGTTTGGGTAGTTTTTGTGTTACCCAGATCCTGGGTCAGACGTAACAACCCAGTGTTTGGGTAGTTTTTGTGTTACCCAGATCCTGGGTCAGACGTAACAACCCAGTGTTTGGGTAGTTTTTGTGTTACCCAGATCCTGGGTCAGACGTTACAACCCAGTGTTTGGGTAGTTTTTGTGTTACCCAGATCCTGGGTCAGACGTAACAACCCAGTGTTTGGGTAGTTTTTGTGTTACCCAGATCCTGGGTCAGCCGTTACAACCCAGTGTTTGGGTAGTTTTTGTGTTACCCAGATCCTGGGTCAGACGTAACAACCCAGTGTTTGGGTAGTTTTTGTGTTACCCAGATCCTGGGTCAGACGTAACAACCCAGTGTTTGGGTAGTTTTTGTGTTACCCAGATCCTGGGTCAGGCGTAACAACCCAGTGTTTGGGTAGTTTTTGTGTTACCCAGATCCTGGGTCAGGCGTAACAACCCAGTGTTTGGGTAGTTTTTGTGTTACCCAGATCCTGGGTCAGACGTAACAACCCAGTGTTTGGGTAGTTTTTGTGTTACCCAGATCCTGGGTCAGACGTAACAACCCAGTGTTTGGGTAGTTTTTGTGTTACCCAGATCCTGGGTCAGACGTAACAACCCAGTGTTTGGGTAGTTTTTGTGTTACCCAGATCCTGGGTCAGACGTAACAACCCAATGTTTGGGTAGTTTTTGTGTTACCCAGATCCTGGGTCAGACGTAACAACCCAGTGTTTGGGTAGTTTTTGTGTTACCCAGATCCTGGGTCAGACGTTACAACCCAGTGTTTGGGTAGTTTTTGTGTTACCCAGATCCTGGGTCAGACGTTACAACCCAGTGTTTGGGTAGTTTTTGTGTTACCCAGATCCTGGGTCAGACGTAACAACCCATTGTTTGGGTAGTTTTTGTGTTACCCAGATCCTGGGTCAGACGTAACAACCCAGTGTTTGGGTAGTTTTTGTGTTACCCAGATCCTGGGTCAGGCGTAACAACCCAGTGTTTGGGTAGTTTTTGTGTTACCCAGATCCTGGGTCAGACGTTACAACCCAGTGTTTGGGTAGTTTTTGTGTTACCCAGATCCTGGGTCAGACGTAACAACCCAATGTTTGGGTAGTTTTTGTGTTACCCAGATCCTGGGTCAGACGTAACAACCCAGTGTTTGGGTAGTTTTTGTGTTACCCAGATCCTGGGTCAGACGTTACAACCCAGTGTTTGGGTAGTTTTTGTGTTACCCAGATCCTGGGTCAGACGTAACAACCCAGTGTTTGGGTAGTTTTTGTGTTACCCAGAGCCTGGGTCAGACGTAACAACCCAGTGTTTGGGTAGTTTTTGTGTTACCCAGAGCCTGGGTCAGACGTAACAACCCAGTGTTTGGGTAGTTTTTGTGTTACCCAGATCCTGGGTCAGACGTAACAACCCAGTGTTTGGGTAGTTTTTGTGTTACCCAGATCCTGGGTCAGACGTAACAACCCAGTGTTTGGGTAGTTTTTGTGTTACCCAGATCCTGGGTCAGACGTAACAACCCAGTGTTTGGGTAGTTTTTGTGTTACCCAGATCCTGGGTCAGACGTTACAACCCAGTGTTTGGGTAGTTTTTGTGTTACCCAGATCCTGGGTCAGACGTAACAACCCAGTGTTTGGGTAGTTTTTGTGTTACCCAGATCCTGGGTCAGACGTAACAACCCAGTGTTTGGGTAGTTTATGTGTTACCCAGATCCTGGGTCAGACGTAACAACCCAGTGTTTGGGTAGTTTATGTGTTACCCAGATCCTGGGTCAGACGTAACAACCCAGTGTTTGGGTAGTTTATGTGTTACCCAGATCCTGGGTCAGACGTTACAACCCAGTGTTTGGGTAGTTTTTGTGTTACCCAGATCCTGGGTCAGACGTTACAACCCAGTGTTTGGGTAGTTTTTGTGTTACCCAGATCCTGGGTCAGACGTAACAACCCAGTGTTTGGGTAGTTTATGTGTTACCCAGATCCTGGGTCAGACGTAACAACCCAGTGTTTGGGTAGTTTATGTGTTACCCAGATCCTGGGTCAGACGTAACAACCCAGTGTTTGGGTAGTTTTTGTGTTACCCAGATCCTGGGTCAGACGTAACAACCCAGTGCTTGGGTAAAAAGATAACAAAAGACCAAGCAAACAGCACATTGACAACAACTAGATAATGATTGAGGTATGACATCACAAACCCACCACACACCCCACCGCACATGTGTGTGTGTGAGTGTGTTAAGGCCTGTCATGTTTTGCGCTGTGCTTTTGAGGAGCTGTGAAAGGAAAAACAGGAAAAAATCTTTTAATCACTTGCCTCTCCGGAGAGCAGAGAGCCTCTCCAGAGGGCTGAAGACAGAACGGGAGAGAGCGTGTGTGTGTGTGTGTGTGACTCACTATTCATGTTTGATATTTTTGTGCTAAGTGGAAAGAGGGAGTGTGTGTGTGTGTGTTTCACTGAGCGACAGAAAAGAAGCTGAATGTGTGTGAGGTTGTGCTTTCTCTGTAAGTTGATGGAGGCATGCGTGTGTGTGTTTGTGTTTATTTATAGGACGTCATATATGTTATGCACAGGGTTTATATATATTGCATCATCCAGCTGTAGCTGCGGTTGAACCGTACAGTGTATCTCTGAGCGTAGCTGAAGGCTAATGAACCGATGAACAAACACCCTCAACAAAATGATACAGTATTCAACAATGCACAAAAGCAGCATATAGAAATATAAAGGCAGAAGACGTTTATAAAAAATGATGCAGCAAACTGGAAATTCATCAGTTTCATGTGTGTTTAAACAAAATTGTTAGAAGAGATTTGTGTGTGTGTGTGTGTGTGTGTGTGTGTGTGTGTGTGTGTGTGTGTGTGTGTGTGTGTGTGTGTGTTAAAATCTGGCAATGTGTTGAGATGGACAGATTGTGCTGAACGAGTGCCATGTCTTCAGAGTCTGCTCATTACTTCATTCCTCTACATGTCCTTTTATCATCATAAATGGATCTATCTATCTATCTATCTATCTATCTATCTATCTATCTATCTATCTATCTATCTATCTATCTATCTATCTATCTATCTATCTATCTATCTATCTATCTATCGATCGTTCTATCGATCTTTCTATCGATCTATCGATTTATCTATCTATCATTCTATCATTTTATAGATCGTTCTATCGATCTATCGTTCTCTCTGTCTTATCGCCTGTCTGTCTGTCTCTCGTTCTCTCTACTAGTCTATCTATCTATCTGTCTATCTGTCTGTCTATCTATCCATCTATCTGTCTGTCTATCATCTATCCGTCTGTCTGTCTGTCTGTCTATATCAGTCTGTCTGTCATCTATTTCTCTGTCTATCATCTATCGGTCTGTATTTCATTCGTCTATTTGTCTATATGTCTTTCTGTTTATCCATCTATCCATCTATCTGTCTGTCTATCATCTATCCATCTATCCATCTATCTGTCTGTCTGTCTATCCATCTATCTGTCTGTCTGTCTATCCATCTCTCTGTCTATCGTTTATCAGTCTGTCTATCATCTATCCATGTGTCTGTCTGTCTATTGTCTATCTGTCTATCATCTATCTTTCTATTCATCTGTCTGTCCTTCCATCTACTCACCTATCTATCTATCTATCTATCTATCTGTCTGTCTGTCTGTCTGTCTTTCCATCTACTCACCCATCTGTCTATCTGTCCGCTTGTCTATCTATCTATCTATCTATCTATCTATCTATCTATCTATCTATCTATCTATCTATCTATCTATCTATCTATCTATCTATCTATCTATCTATCTATCTATCTATCTATCTATCTATCTATCTGTCTGTCTGTCTGTCTGTCTGTCTGTCTTTCCATCTACTCACCCATCTGTCTATCTGTCCGCTTGTCTATCTATCTATCTATCTATCTATCTATCTATCTATCTATCTATCTATCTATCTATCTATCTATCTATCTATCTATCTATCTATCTATCTATCTATCTATCTATCTATCTATCTATCTATCTATCTATCTATCTACTCACCCATCTGTCTATCATGTCTGTTTGCTTTCTATACACCTGGTAACAAGCCAGCCACATAAAGAGCCTGAGACAGCAGGGTGGGATCAAAAGAAAAGCACGCCATTACACTCTTTAAACGACCTGACAGATTCATTTCTCATTGTCCTTTGTACTCGTCCCCAGCGATCATCTGTTAAATGTTTATCAATAAGAATCAATTGAGGGGATGGTTAAATATTCATGGTTTCTATGAATATTCGGAGGCGTTGGATGCATAATGAGCAGCAGGTGGATGATGGAACACAAGCAACATTCCGAATTCCATCATGTTTGTTTACTGACTGCTGTCAACTGGCCGTCGCTCTCAATTTCCCCTCCGGATAGCTTGTTATAGTTTGATTTTCTCTGCGACGGCTGCCCTCAATGTCATTCCTTTCGAAAACTGCTACGGCCAAATATTCCGTGTGCTCACGTGTGCTTGGTTCCAACAAGCCTGTCGTTCATACGATCTTGCGTTAAGTAATCTCACCTCTCACTTTCCCCACCGGCCTGCCGTTGGCTCACTCACAAGCCTCATACCTGCAGTTTGCTGGATAATTGCTTTCACAGGAGTCTATTTATAGATCTTCAGACGCAATAATGAGTCCTGACGCTAGAAATACGTTTCGTGAATAGATGCAGTTAGCGAGTGATAATGATTTTCAGCACCCCTGCTGAAAGAATGGGGTTTGCTTATTTATTTATTTATTTAGTCAATTATTCCTGCTCATTAACAGAAGCAGTCCATCATAGGGCAAAGAGTCTTGGACTTATAGTATACTAACACTGATGTAACGTCACAGAAATGTTTACATTTATGCATTTGGCAGATGCTTTTACCCAATGCAATGAAATTGCATTACAGGTTTACATTATATCAGTTCATGGATTCCCTGGGAATTGAACTCACAGCCTTGCAACAGTTAAACTACCATTGTCATTGTAGAAATGCACTATTTACAGTAAGCCATGATTAAAGGGGTCCTTGATTATGATTTCCCTTCTTTAACTTTAGTTAGTGTGTAGACGTTACGACGCTCAAAGTTCAATGCAAAGGGAGATATTTTCTTTTACAGAAATCCCTGTTTAAGGACTACAACAAATGGTTTGTAGGGACTACAACAAGCTTCTTCACAGGTTAGTGACATCACTAACCCTAAAATTTACATAAACCCCGTCCCCGGGAACACGCAACTAAGGGGGTGAGGCCATGTTGGGCTGCTTTTAATTCAACGCTGGATTTGCACAAAAGATGAACATGACGGCACATGCTAGTTGATGAGAAAAAATATTAGAAAAATATATTAGAACATTCACAGCTTTTGATAGCAATCATAAACATTAGCCTGGTGTGTTTGACAAACAGGTACGTTATGTATAGTGGGCGTCCATACGGCACATGCTAGTGGATGAGTTGAATCAACTCCACAGCAACTACATAAATTTATCCACTAACCATTCAGAAACGTCTAAAAGTTGTAACTTCTTCCTGAGTCTCTCCATCAGTGTCGACTCCGGTTTGAACAATGTAAGGCTGAACACCGTTACTGACAATCTTCATTTTGGCTGCGTGAGATTCTCCAGCTTTGTTGTTGTTGAGCTGTTAAAGCTCCGCCCTCTTCTGGAAAGGAGGCAGGAGCAGCAGCTCATTTGCATTTAAAGGGACACACACCAAAACGGCGTGTTTTTGCTCACGCCCAAATAGGGGCAAATTTGACAAGCTCTAATAAATGATCTGTGGGGGATTTTGAGCTGAAACTTCACAGACACATTCTGGAAACACCAGAGACTTATATTACATCTTGTAAAAGTGGCATTATAGGTCCACTTTAATATATTATATGTGAGCGAAAGTGTCTGATATTAGTCAGGTTGCTGAGATAAAGTAAACAATGTTCAGCTGGCCGTGTGATCTCAAAATGGAGTCTCTCATGAGGCTACCGCTTCATGTAAAATAAACATTTTGTAGGTCAATGATATGCCTGGAGTCTGCATGTGAGGTGTATATGCTTTTAAACATTTTACTGAAGTACTATTTATTTCTTCACTGGGAAAAACTTTGTGAAGTGCACTTTTAAAAGCCCCAAACTCAGGCTTTTCCCATAAATCCTTTGGTAAAGCATCCCAGATTACAGAGATCAAGAAGGATGTCATGAACGTAATGGAAATCTGGTCTGAGAAAACCACCAGGTGCAGTTGAAATGATTTTTAAGTGTTGTAGACTTTATCTGCCATTGTTGTAAATGCAGCTAGTTATTGATTCTGAAGACACACTGACCCTAAAATGGACTCTGTTGCCCCCTGGTGGCCAGAACTAAAAGTATAGGAGGAAAAACAGTGGAGTGACGGTCGGACAGCTGACATGCGAAATGCCATTGTGAAGTGAAACACACATGATGCACCACAACACATGCAAACAGACGACATGTAAAGAGATTTCACCATCCTGAAAGCACTTGGCGGGAGTGTATGTGTTTGTTCACTGTTTGCACACACACTGCTGTTATCCTCCCTATAATTAAAGTGAAAGATAAATGAACACACACAGATGTGAACACAGATAGGAAAAACCAGAAGAACAGGCACAATATGGTCGGAACAGACCAAATCCTAGAGAAAACACGCACACACACATTTGCATGTCACTGTTTGTTCCTTCTCTTGATCCGACACCAGTTGGGCAGCTCTGTTCTCAATCTCCTCTCATCCATGTTTGGCACCAAGGGGGTCTGTAATACCTGGAGGGAGCAATACATTAGCATTCCCATTCATGCAAATGGAAGCTGCTTGGCTGGTGCATACTTTAGATCCACAGGAAATGACATCATCGCAACACTAATGGCACCACAAAAACATGCACAGTCATGAACCATTCACTAGTGACTCTGAACTGTGACATCAAACACAGCAAACAGGGAAAAGTGTAAGATTTGATTTAATTCAGTTCAGTTTGGATATTTTATTCATAACTGATTCCTGTTTAATTAGGATTTTATACACATCAAATTCAGATTAAATTCCCATTCAGCTCAGATTAGATTCTAATTTAATTTATAATCGAATCGAAGATTCAGTACACATTTGATTCATATTCAATTCAGATTTTTTTTAATGTAGATTCAATTTAGATTATTGTAATTTAATCAAATCTGTATTGCATCTTATTCAAATTTAATTAGCATTAAATTCAGATTTATCTCACATTCATATTTAACTCGCATTCAATTCGGATTCATCTCTGCATTATATAGTATTTTAACAGGAAGCTTGATACTGATCTGCTGTAGCAGATGTTGTTTTAATGTTATTTTATACATCCATTTCCTGTTCAGCAGGGCACCTCATGTGATGGAAAAGGGGCGGGGCACCAGGTACTCTTCCATGAAGCTCTTGTTGAGATTTCATCAGATAACACACCCTTATTGCTGAGTATATTTGCTCAAGCTATTGTTCCGCACACACTCATGAAGCCGGCTACAAAGGATATTTACTCTTGACCTAGAATTGTCGTCATACTGCACATACATACAGCCACGTGCACGCCTGGGAAAATCAGACAGATCTGATGCTAATGCAGAACATCAGCAATCATGTACAAACTCTCATTATTTCTCTTTTTGTCCTTCGTTGGCCATTAGTCCTCATTCTGTCTTTCAGTAATTACCACTGTGTGTATGTACGTTTGTATATGGGTCAATGACGTGATGTCATTTTTTTGTCCAAAGGCCTTAATAATAATAAAAAACAAAGATATGATACACAAAGTATGTGAGGTAGTACAAATAGATCTCTTTTATTGAATCCAAAAGGTTTTAATTATATTTTGCTCCATATAAAGGTATTTTAAAGATTTTGAAGTGTCAAAAGGTCATTTGGTTTAACCGTCCAACCGTTCATTTGTGATTAAAATACCTTAAAATGTAATAAATGTATTTTTTTTTTTTTTATTCTGGCATGATTTTATAACATCATATATCATCATAGTGCAAAATGGTATTAAAATTATGTGTAGAAGTCGTTGCTTTGTTATGAGAAATAATGACTGGAAAAATGAATTTCATTGATGTCATTTGGAGTAACCAATATAAAGGGACCATTTTGGATCAAATCATGCAGTCAATATCATGTGACAGGATGTGACATCATTCAGACACCTGCAAAGGACCACATGTTCATGAAGCAAAGTAACTAACTCTCTTTTAGCTAATTGAAAAATTCATGTTTTTGATCATACGCATGTCCCGAAACATCAGGTCATTCGGTACAACCGCTATAAAACATGGAAAATGTTGTAATATTTTAAAAACTTGAACTAAATATAAAATGTTTGATTGTTCTTTTGCTAGCTAGCTAGATATCAGCCTGTTAGCATTGTTTGAAAATATTGTCATTCGGTATAACCAAAAGTGTCATTTGGTAAAACCGAAATTTTGGTTAAACCGAATGACTTTTTTGGTGACAAATTTCATCCATCTTGTAAAAAAGGACAAAAGCAGTGTTAATTGATTATAAAAACCACATAATCTCATTGTTAACACTTAATTAAACTTCAAAATTAATTATATCTACATTATGTTTTTTTACACTTTTAAAAACCTTATTCATCAATCACCCAAATACATATTATTTCTCTCTCTCTCTCTCTCTGTATATATATATATATATATATATATATATATATATATATATATATATATATATATATATATATATATATATATATATATATACAAAGAAAGAAATGTAAATAAAATGTATACACACACACAAATTTTTAGCAATTAATGACTCATCACAAAAAGAAAAAAAATGTGCAAAATAAAAATTGCAGAAATATTTTTTTCTGCACTTGATCATGGGAAAGTGTCAACGAGTGTACATTGGTTGTATACTATAAATCAGAGTGCTTTATGGGTATAACTGTGTGCGAAATATGAAATGAGTGGATATATTCGGTCTGGGATTAAATATATCAACACTACAAAACACTATAACATAGTTAAAACCCAATTTACAAATCAAAACAACTTGAAATGTCGTTCATAACCTATTATACTTCTGTAATCGGTGCTAATAGTGATGCTTGGCTTAGCAAATATTGTAAATGTACTTTCTAGTAGCTTCCTCTTCACACATTTGACTTAGCCATTCTCTCCTGCTGTAAGATTTATCCCTCGCGTCTTAACTCGGCCCGTATGTGTCACTTCTATCCCTGAAGTGCTCCATCCCTTCCGATTCTACTTTCTCTTTCTCTCTCTAAGCGGTTTTATGGCTCCGTATGAGCTGTGGGAAGAGCATTAGATGTCAGTGAAGCTGTAAACAGCATGTTATGGAGAAACACCACTTCGGGAAGAAAGAAATATGAAGTGGAGTAGCCACCTGATAACCGCCAGCCTTCCAGAAATCATTCCCATCTTAAACTTGGTTAACCTTTGGTACCTTTTTTTTCAGACCCTCCCTCTTTCTCTTTCACTGTCCACCAGGATTTAGAAAGTTGACTGGAGCATTGTGAAATGCAAAGATTAAAACAGATTGAATGTATAGATGTAATATTACAACGTGTAAATATTTTATGGGTGTGTACAGGTTGTGACGGCATTTGGTTTGACATCACAAGCATGAGCTGTCGTGTTGCACGTCCTGATATTGCTGAGTTAGATGCGTTCCTGGGTCAGCATATATTTTGTTGATCCTGGAACAACATTCCAGTCTAAAAATTTAGTCTTAACCCTATTCCTACCCCTAAACCTAACCCTACCCATAAGTTATCCCAAAAATCAGAGGGAAATGATAGATGAATAACACTGATATAGAAGCACCAATTAATGATTTTAAGCCTAAACTTGACATAATCTGTAAACTTGTTCCTCAAATCTGATTGGTTGATTTGAATGTTGTTCCAGGATCAACAAAAATGTTGACTCAGGAACATGTTGAACTCAGCAATATCAGGTTATGCGCGAGGCATAAAGTCAGAATAGTATGTAATAAACTCACAGTCGTGACTTTATAACTCGCAATTATAATGTTATAATGTCAGAATTATGAGATATAAACATTTGCGAGTTATAATGTCAGAATTATGAGATATAAACTTAAAATTGCGAGTTATAATGTCATAATTATGAAATATAATCTCAAAATTGCGAGTTATGTCAGAATTATGAGATATAAACAATTGCGAGTTATAATGTCAGAATTATGAGATATAAACTCAAAAATGCGAGTTATGCCAGAATTATAAGATATAAACTCAAAATTGCGAGTTATGCCATATTTATGAGATATAAACAATTGCGAGTTATAATGTCAGAATTATGAGATATAAACTCAAAATTGCGAGTTATGCCAGAATTATGAGATATAAACTCAAAATTGCGAGTTATGCCAGAATTATGAGATATAAACAACTGCGAGTTATAATGTCATATTTATGAGATATAAACAACTGCGAGTTATGCCAGAATTATGAGATATAAACTCAAAATTGCGAGTTATAATGTCAGAATTATGAGATATAAACTCAAAATTGCGAGTTATAATGTCAGAATTATGAGATATAAACAATTGCGAGTTATAATGCCAGAATTATGAGATATAAACTCAAAATTGCGAGTTATAATGTCAGAATTATGAGATATAAACAATTGCGAGTTATAATGCCAGAATTATGAGATATAAACTCAAAATTGCGAGTTATAATGTCAGAATTATGAGATATAAACTCAAAATTGCGAGTTATGTCAGAATTATGAGATATAAACAATTGCGAGTTATAATGTCAGAATTATGAGATATAAACTCAAAATTGCGAGTTATGCCAGAATTATGAGATATAAACAATTGCGAGTTATAATGTCAGAATTATGAGATATAAACTCAAAATTGCGAGTTATAATGTCAGAATTATGAGATATAAACTCAAAATTGCGAGTTATAATGTCAGAATTATGAGATATAAACTCAAAATTGCGAGTTATGCCAGAGTTATGAGATATAAACTCAAAATTGCGAGTTATGCCAGAATTATGAGATATAAACTCAAAATTCCGAGTTATGCCAGAATTATGAGATATAAACAATTGCAAGTTATAATGTCAGAATTATGAGATATAAACTCAAAATTGCGAGTTATGCCAGAATTATGAGATATAAACAATTTGCGAGTTATAATGTCAGAATTATGAGATATAAACTCAAAATTGCGAGTTATGCCAGAATTATGAGATATAAACTCAAAATTGCGAGTTATAATGTCAGAATTATGAGATATAAACAATTGCGAGTTATAATGCCAGAATTATGAGATATAAACTCAAAATTGCGAGTTATAATGTCAGAATTATGAGATATAAACAATTGCGAGTTATAATGCCAGAATTATGAGATATAAACTCAAAATTGCGAGTTATAATGTCAGAATTATGAGATATAAACTCAAAATTGCGAGTTATGTCAGAATTATGAGATATAAACAATTGCGAGTTATAATGTCAGAATTATGAGATATAAACTCAAAATTGCGAGTTATGCCAGAATTATGAGATATAAACAATTGCGAGTTATAATGTCAGAATTATGAGATATAAACTCAAAATTGCGAGTTATAATGTCAGAATTATGAGATATAAACTCAAAATTGCGAGTTATAATGTCAGAATTATGAGATATAAACTCAAAATTGCGAGTTATGCCAGAGTTATGAGATATAAACTCAAAATTGCGAGTTATGCCAGAATTATGAGATATAAACTCAAAATTCCGAGTTATGCCAGAATTATGAGATATAAACAATTGCAAGTTATAATGTCAGAATTATGAGATATAAACTCAAAATTGCGAGTTATGCCAGAGTTATGAGATATAAACTCAAAATTGCGAGTTATGCCAGAATTATGAGATATAAACAATTGCGAGTTATAATGTCAGAATTATGAGATATAAACTCAAAATTGCGAGTTATAATGTCAGAATTATGAGATATAAACTCAAAATTGCGAGTTATAATGTCAGAATTATGAGATATAAACTCAAAATTGCAAGTTATGCCAGAGTTATGAGATATAAACTCAAAATTGCGAGTTATGCCAGAATTATGAGATATAAACTCAAAATTCCGAGTTATGCCAGAATTATGAGATATAAACAATTGCAAGTTATAATGTCAGAATTATGAGATATAAACTCAAAATTGCGAGTTATGCCAGAGTTATGAGATATAAACTCAAAATTGCGAGTTATGCCAGAATTATGAGATATAAACTCAAAATTGCGAGTTATGCCAGAATTATGAGATATAAACAATTGCGAGTTATAATGTCAGAATGATGAGATATAAACTCAAAATTGCGAGTTATAATGTCAGAATTATGAGATATAAACTCAAAATTGTGAGTTATAATGTCAGAATTATGAGATATAAACTCAAAATTGCGAGTTATAATGTCAGAATTATGAGATATAAACTCAAAATTGCGAGTTATAATGTCAGAATTATGAGATATAAACTCAAAATTGCGAGTTATGTCAGAATTATGAGATATAAACTCAAAATTGCGAGTTATAATGTCAGAATTATGAGATATAAACTCAAAATTGTGAGTTATAATGTCTGCGTTATGAGATATAAATTCAAAATTGCGAGTTTTGCCAGAGTTATGAGATATAAACTCAAAATTGGGAGTTATGCCAGAATTATGAGATATAAACAATTGCGAGTTATAATGTCAGAATGATGAGATATAAACTCAAAATTGCGAGTTATAATGTCTGCTTTATGAGATATAAATTCAAAATTGCGAGTTATAATGTCAGAATTATGAGATATAAACAATTGCGAGTTATAATGCCAGAATTATGAGATATAAACTCAAAATTGCGAGTTATGCCAGAATTATGAGATATAAACAATTGCGAGTTATAATGCCAGAATTATGAGATATAAACTCAAAATTGCGAGTTATAATGTCAGAATTATGAGATATAAACTCAAAATTGCGAGTTATAATGTCAGCGTTATGAGATATAAACAATTGCGAGTTATGTCAGAATTATGAGATATAAACTCAAAATTGCGAGTTATAATGTCAGAATTATGAGATATAAACTCAAAATTGCGAGTTATAATGTCAGAATTATGAGATATAAACAATTGCGAGTTATGTCATAATTATGAGATATAAACTCAAAATTGCGAGTTATAATGTCATAATTATGAGATATAAACAATTGCGAGTTATGCCAGAATTATGAGATATAAACTCAAAATTGCGAGTTATAATGTCAGAATTATGAGATATAAACTCAAAATTGCGAGTTATAATGTCAGAATTATGAGATATAAACTCAAAATTGCGAGTTATAATGTCAGCGTTATGAGATATAAACAATTGCGAGTTATGTCAGAATTATGAGATATAAACTCAAAGTTGCGAGTTATAATGTCAGCGTTATGAGATATAAACAATTGCGAGTTATGTCAGAATTATGAGATATAAACTCAAAATTGTGAGTTATAATGTCAGAATTATGAGATATAAACTCAAAATTGCAAGTTATAATGTCAGAATTATGAGATATAAACAATTGCGAGTTATGTCATAATTATGAGATATAAACTCAAAATTGCGAGTTATAATGTCATAATTATGAGATATAAACAATTGCGAGTTATGCCAGAATTATGAGATATAAACTCAAAATTGCGAGTTATAATGTCAGAATTATGAGATATAAACAATTGCGAGTTATGTCAGAATTATGAGATATAAACTCAAAATTGCGAGTTATAATGTCAGAATTATGAGATATAAACTCAAAATTGCGAGTTATGTCAGAATTATGAGATATAAACAATTGCGAGTTATGCCAGAATTATGAGATATAAACTCAAAATTGCGAGTTATAATGTCAGAATTATGAGATATAAACTCAAAATTGCGAGTTATAATGTCAGAATTCTGAGATATAAACTCAAAATTGCGAGTTATAATGCCAGAATTATGAGATATAAACTCAAAATTGCGAGTTATGTCAGAATTATGAGATATAAACTCAAAATTGCGAGTTATAATGTCAGAATTATGAGATATAAACTCAAAATTGCGAGTTATAATGTCAGAATTATGAGATATAAACTCAAAATTGCAAGTTATAATGTCAGAATTATGAGATATAAACTCAAAATTGCGAGTTATAATGCCAGAATTATGAGATATAAACTCAAAATTGCGAGTTATGTCAGAATTATGAGATATAAACAATTGCGAGTTATGCCAGAATTATGAGATATAAACTCAAAATTGCGAGTTATAATGTCATAATTATGAGATATAAACTCAAAATTGCGAGTTATAATGTCAGCGTTATGAGATATAAACAATTGCGAGTTATGTCAGAATTATGAGATATAAACTCAAAATTGCGAGTTATAATGTCAGAATTATGAGATATAAACTCAAAATTGCGAGTTATAATGTCAGAATTATGAGATATAAACTCAAAATTGCGAGTTATAATGTCAGCGTTATGAGATATAAACAATTGCGAGTTATGTCAGAATTATGAGATATAAACTCAAAGTTGCGAGTTATAATGTCAGCGTTATGAGATATAAACAATTGCGAGTTATGTCAGAATTATGAGATATAAACTCAAAATTGCGAGTTATAATGTCAGAATTATGAGATATAAACTCAAAATTGCGAGTTATAATGTCAGAATTATGAGATATAAACAATTGCGAGTTATGTCATAATTATGAGATATAAACTCAAAATTGCGAGTTATAATGTCATAATTATGAGATATAAACAATTGCGAGTTATGCCATAATTATGAGATATAAACTCAAAATTGCGAGTTATAATGTCAGAATTATGAGATATAAACAATTGCGAGTTATGTCAGAATTATGAGATATAAACTCAAAATTGCGAGTTATAATGTCAGAATTATGAGATATAAACTCAAAATTGCGAGTTATGTCAGAATTATGAGATATAAACAATTGCGAGTTATGCCAGAATTATGAGATATAAACTCAAAATTGCGAGTTATAATGTCAGAATTATGAGATATAAACTCAAAATTGCGAGTTATAATGCCAGAATTATGAGATATAAACTCAAAATTGCGAGTTATGTCAGAATTATGAGATATAAACAATTGCGAGTTATGCCAGAATTATGAGATATACACTCAAAATTGTGAGTTATAATGTCAGAATTATGAGATATAAACTCAAAATTGCGAGTTATGTCAGAATTATGAGATATAAACAATTGCGAGTTATGCCAGAATTATGAGATATAAACTCAAAATTGTGAGTTATAATGTCAGAATTATGAGATATAAACAATTGCGAGTTATAATGTCAGAATTATGAGATATAAACTCAAAATTGTGAGTTATAATGTCAGAATTATGAGATATAAACAATTGCGAGTTATGCCAGAATAATGAGATATAAACTCAAAATTGCGAGTTATGTCAGAATTATGAGATATATACTCAAAATTGCGAGTTATAATGTTAGAATTGTAAGATATAAACAATTGCGAGTTATAATGTCAGAATTATGATATATATGATATATATATGATATATATATATATAAAACTCGCAATTGTTTATATTTATGTAATATTACAACGTGTAAATATTTTATGGGTGTGTACAGGTTGTGACGGCATTTGGTTTGACATCACAAGCATGAGCTGTCGTGTTGCACGTCCTGATATTGCTGAGTTAGATGCGTTCCTGGGTCAACATATATTTTGTTGATCCTGGAACAACATTCCAGTCTGAAAATTTAGTCTTAACCCTATTCCTACCCCTAAACCTAACCCTACCCATAAGTTATCCCAAAAATCAGAGGGAAATGATAGATGAATAACACTGATATAGAAGCACCAATTCATGATTTTAAGCCTAAACTTAATCTGTAAGACATAATCTGTAAACTTGTACCTCATATCTGATTGGTTGATTTGAATGTTTGAATGTTGTTCCAGGATCAACAAAAATGTTGACTCAGGAACATGTTGAACTCAGCAATATCAGGTTATGCTGTCGTGTTAAAGGTCAAAACGAAGTTTAACCCTCAGCTGCTGTTCGTGTGTTGGTCAAAAGTGACCAATGTTTTTAATTTCAATGAATTGATTGTACTATATTGTAGTTCAATAATGTTTATTATTTAATATTTTGTATTTTTAGGGGATTTTATGGTACTTAATTATATTTATGCAGTAGTTATAATCCATTTATTCACTTTTTCACTAGATATTGTTGAATAAAGTCGTTATTTTGTATTTTTGCCGCACAAAAAATATTCTCGTCGCTTCATAACATTAAGACTGAACCACTGTAGTCATATGAACTGTTTTAAATATGTCTTTAATAGCTATCTGGGCATCTGAAAGTGTTAATTGAGGCCTCACTGAACCATCGGATTTTATCAAAAATATCTTAATTTGTGTTCCTAAGATGAACGAAGGTCTTACAGGTTTTGAACAACATGAGGGTGAATAATTAATGACAGAATTTTCATTTTTGGGTGAACTAACCCTTTAAAGGAGAGAAATAAAACATCTGTCCATCTGTTTGTATAACAAACATAGCAGGATAAATTATGCACTGAAGATAAATACTAAGTACACCAATTAAGAGCAAGAGTAGTAGCAAACTCCACTAACCATTGGTTCATACAGTAAATCAGAAGCTAATACGTTTGTACTCGTGACCTTCCAGGGGTCGTGTTCATGAAGACTTGGATTGTCAATGCAGGTAATTACTAGCAGATTCACTGAAGAGTGTTGGGGTGTGTGAAGTGTGTGTGTGTGGTTTTGATTTCAAGGGGGTTGTGAACCAGTCAGATCAATGTCTCAGTGATGATCTCTGCATGTAGCGTGTCCATGAATTAACACCATCTGTCCTGAAATATTCATGAGGTTTCACTGGTACATATGGATTCGTCTGTCTTTGGATGTGATCATTTCTCTCCATTTATCCTGAGGTGACCTCCAAGGAAAGAAAAATCACTAATGAAATCTCTTTAATGTCTATATGTAATATTATGTTTAAAACTACCCAAACACAAAGGACTTCTATAGACTCGCATATGCTTGTCTCATGACTATGGTTGCTAAGACAGGATTGGTCAAGGCGGGGTTTCGGCCCAATTCATCTGAGAATTTCTGCTGGATCATTAAGGATGCTTTTTCACCTTTAACATCACACACATGAGGGATTCGTGAAAACAAAGATTGAAAGAGATGCTAAAGCTCTACTGATATGTCTCACACACACATTTATATCATGATGAGAACATTTCTGCATTTTTACATATTCATTAACATTATTTAGCATGTCTACTGAGCTGTTCTCCTCAAGGGGACTGTTGGCTGCTCTGCTCAGAGTAGGTGATTTCAGCTTTTACTATTCTGGTGGTGACATTTGGTCCCCGAAACCTAGTCAAACCTGACCCGAACAACACGGGTCCATTATGTGACACATGAGCTGTATCATGGCGAGTCCAGACAGCACAAACATCCCTCTTACACAGATAATATTCGTGGTGCAATTATACTCTGTGTGTGTGTGCTAACCAGTCATGTAATCTCTGTGTTCATTGTACGTTCTCACAAGTGTAGAACAGCTTTCTGCTTTCTCCATCTTTCTCATCTTCTGTTGTCTCTCGCTCTATAAATACCTAAGCCAAAAACACACTCACTCTATCCCATCTGCACCTACAAGAGCCTTACAAATAATACATAAAACAAAAAGAGACGGCAGACAATGCATAGAAACAATTGTGCAAATGAATTATCATTATCTTTTTATGTATTTATCATTTTTAGAACACTAAAGAAATTAAGCAACAGTGCAAACATGACCACAAAATCTGTGCAAGGTGATAATATAATTTGCAACGAAACACAATATATATATATATATATATATATATACACACATATGTGTATACATACATATGTGGGTAATGTTTTGTCCAAAGGCCTTAATAATAATAAAAAACAAAGATATGACATCCAAAGTAAGGTAGTACAACTAGTTCCCATTCAGTCGGTCACGTTCGACGTACGTCGGACAGACCGACGAATAGGAATCTCGCTAGAGAGGCCAATCTACTTCGAGTGTAACTAAAACGAGCCAATGCACATTGGCATGCAATCATATGCATCAGCTGCTCGCCTCGCAGCGCGGGTATATAATGAGCAGCAGGTGCGTTGCATCTTCAGCTTTTCGCTTCGGAGCCGAACGGTGTTTGTTCCTGTTCTCTGCAAGCGAGTGTCTGCTAGAAGACGAGTCAAGCTTTTTGGTTGAACTTCTCTTTTTTTTCCGAGTGCGGGCGAACAGCACAGCAGCGGGGTCGAAGTCCTCTCTTTTTCTGTTTTTGTTTCGTTTGCCACTTTTGAGCAAATAGCTGTTTGACAGCGTCAGAAGGCTGTTCTCACGGCCGGTACGGTGCGCTTTTGAGCGCTGAAAAGCCGTTTTTACGGCTGGTAAGAGTGAGCGCCTTCAAAGAGAGAGAAAGCACATGACAGGCTGCATACAATCCCTGTCTGTGTTGCGGTGGCCGTTCCCCTGCGTGCTTCAGCACTTCTAAAAGAGTAAAGTCCCTGAAAGAGCTTACACAAGTAGTTTCGCGTCTTTTTAAAGACGACATCCTACTTGTGTTTCTGGATGCGATCGTTCCTGTCCTCACTGACGGCCACGATCACCGTTTCGCATGTCTGGGCGCGTGCTGAAATGATGTTCGTGGGTGTTCATGTTTTCGTATGAGAACATGATCACGTCGACACGCCGGTCGTGACTCTTCTTTCTCCGGGAAGCTTGAGTCCCCTCTGTTGTTGGCCAGCTGCCGCTTGTGTGTAAAAGCACAGCCGCGGGTCTGCCCGACACTCTGGGAGACCGTGGAGATCAGCGAGAGCAAACCTCTCGCTCCTCTGCGCGTCGTGTGCCGTCGAGCTGCCGGGCTGCAGCGCAGGTTGTCACGGCAACCCAGCGCTCGCTCGGCGCTCTAGATGCGCGGTTCCCTTGCGTAATCTCCATTGTAGCGCCCTCTCTGGTGCACCAGAAGAGGTCTACTTTGCTGATATGGCTTGGGTGACATGAGGTTGAGGGGTTCCTTCGGGGAACCAACCCCCTAGGGCCCCTCCCCCTCTAGCGCATTGCAAGCTGTGCAGTTTCTGGATTGGATTGCTGGTCCTTTTTCATAGGGGAACCTAGCATTTCATTCAGAGCTCCAGCTGAGGGACAGACGAAGATTGCAGCATCGGAGAGAGTGCTGTTATTCTCTGGAAATGAGGGTGACGCTGCCCACTGTAATGGTGTGTGCTTATGCTGACTCAGATTCAGAGTTTACAGCCATGCTTTCCTGGGTCTTCCAGATGTGCATGGAAAACTTGGCAGTATGGGGATATATTGGTGCCATAAATATGGAATGCCAAAGGTGCCAGAATCTGCATAAGTTTTTCCTCTCTCACTACCCTCTTGGATGGGGTGGCTGTACACAGACCACACCCACCCTGCATGTGAGGCCAAGGCACTCTTTTTGCATGAGGGTAGTTCTGTGCTGGGGTTGAGCTGCGCTTGTTGACTAACCGTGATCAAAGTCACGGCGCAGGCCCTCAGCCAGACGATGTCCACCTCCGTGGTCCGGAAGTGCCCCCTGGCTTACCTTGTGAGGTGTGAGAGGTTGTCAAGCTAAATGCTTTCTCAATGCTCCCATCTTACGAGGTGGCCTTTCGGTGACACTGTCGAGGACTGAGCCCAGCAGTTCTCTTCAGTTAGTAGCGGATCGGGGAGCTTCCCATGACAAACCATTGAGTTCCTCTTGGGTCGCCCCTCAGTCTGCTCGTCGCCAAGGGTGTCGTCCCCTGCAAGAAACTCCGGCCCAGCAGGCTCTGCTGTATCCATTGCGGGGAGATGACGCCTCCCGTCTCTGCAGCTGTTTAACTGGTTGGTGAGAATCACCCCTGAGACGGGCGACCCAGAGATGGGTGGGGCTGCTCTTCCACCCCTGGAGGAGGGCCAGGTGGTAAATCCTTTATTGGGTTTGTTTCTGTTCCGCCACTGACCCAAGAGGCAGCGGTACCCAAATTTCAAAGAGCAGTTCCTCCATTTCCAGGTCTGAAGAGGGTTTGGAGAGCAGTGGGAGGAGAAAAACCTCACCACTCTCATCCCCCTCTTCTGTCGCCAGCGGACAGCAGCGAGCAGCGGGCAGCCAAAGCCTCGACTGCTCCCTCTGTCCATCCGTGGAGCCAGGTAAGTGTTGCCTAGCACACTGTGACGCCGCTTCGGGCCGCCTCACAAAGAGAGCCCCCCGAGCCGCGTCCCTGTGTTCCACCTCGCTGCCCTGCTGCGGGTACACCGGTGGTCCCTTTGGTCTTGCTTGTACGGTCTCTGCGAGCCGGGTTAGCGCTCCCCAGTCCGTCTCGCTGGCTCCTTCGGACCATCAGGGTCGGCTTTGCGATTCAGTTTGCCCGGTCCCCCCCCCCCCCCCAAGTTCAGGGACGTCCTCTTCACTACAGTGAAAGATGCCGATGCCCCTGTCCTGCGTGCGGAGATCGCAGTCCTACTGGCGAAGGACGCGATAGAGCCGGTCCCTCCAGCCGATTTGAGGTCGGGGTTCTACAGCCCCTACTTCATTGTACCCAAGAAAAGCGGCGGGTTACGACCGATCTTGGACCTGCGAGTTTTGAATCGGAGCCTCCACAAGCTATCATTCAAAATGCTCACGCAGAAACGCATTTTCGAGTGCATCCGTCCCCGAGATTGGTTTGCAGCGATTGACCTGAAGGACGCGTACTTCCATGTTTCAATTCTTCCGCGACACAGGCCATTCCTGAGATTCGCGTTTGAAGGTCGAGCATATCAGTACAGAGTCCTACCCTTCGGGCTGGCCCTGTCTCCCCGCGTCTTCACGAAAGTCGTGGAGGGAGCCCTTGTTCCCATGAGAGAACCAGGTGTTCGCATTCTCAACTATCTCGACGACTGGCTCATTCTAGCACAGTCCCGGGATCAGTTGTGCAAACACAGGGATTTGGTGCTCAGACACCTCAGCCAGTTGGGGCTTCAGGTCAACTGGGAAAAGAGCAAACTCGCCCCGGTGCAGAGGATCTCTTTTCTCGGTATGGAGTTGGATTCGGTCGAGCAGATAGCACGCCTCACAGAGGAATGTGCTCGGTCAGTGTTGAACTGCCTGAATACATTCAATGGCAGGACAGCGGTCCCACTGAAGTTCTTTCAGAGGCTCCTGGGGCATATGGCGGCTGCTGCGGCTGTAACACCGCTCGGTCTGCTTCATATGAGACCGCTTCAGCACTGGCTTCACGGCCGAGTCCCGAGATGGGCGTGGCAGCGCGGCACGTTCCGGGTGCCAATCACTCAGGAGTGCCGCCGAACCTTCAGTCCGTGGTCGGACCCCTTGTTTCTTCGGGCAGGAGTGCCCCTAGAACAGGTGTCCCGGCATGCTGTGGTGTTCACAGATGCTTCTGCCACCGGCTGGGGTGCCACGTAATACGGGCATGCAGTCTCAGGGGTTTGGACGGGACCCCATCTGCATTGGCACATCAATTGCCTCGAGTTGCTGGCAGTACGCCTTGCTCTGAGCCGCCTCAAAGGCCTGCTACGGGGCAAGCATGTACTGGTCCGTACGGACACTGCGACCGTTGCGTACATCAACCGTCAAGGTGGTCTACGCTCCCGTCGCATGTCGCAACTCGCCCCCCATCTCCTCCTGTGGAGTCGGAAGCTTCTGAGGTTGCTTCGCGCCATTCATGTCCCCGGTGTGCTCAACCGTGTGGCCGACGAGCTATCACGAGCTGCGCTGCCAGGAGAGTGGCGACTCCACCCCCAGGTGGTTCAGCTGATCTGGAGAGAATTCGGAGAGGCTCAGGTAGACCTGTTTGCCTCACCAGAAACCTCCCACTGCCAGTTGTTTTACTCTTTGACCGAGGGGACACTCGGGACAGATGCACTGGCTCACAGCTGGCCCCGGGGCCTGCGCAAATATGCGTTTCCCCCAGTGAGCCTACTTGCACAGACCCTGTGCTAAGTCAGGGAGGACGAGGAGCAGGTCTTGTTAGTTGCGCCTTACTGGCCCAACCGGACCTGGTTCCCAGAACTCTCACTCCTCGCGACAGCCCCTCCCTGGCCCATCCCTCTGAGGAAAGAACTTCTTTCTCAGAGACGGGGCACTCTTTGGCACCCGCGTCCAGACCTCTGGAAACTCCATGTCTGGTCCCTTGGACGGGATGCGGAGGTTCTAGGTGACTTACCCCCTGAGGTACTTAACACCATCACTTCGGCACGTGCACTGTCTACGAGACGTGCTTACGCCTCAAAGTGGAACCTGTTCGTCGAGTGGTGCTCTTCTCGCCGGGAAGACCCCCGAATATGCTCGATCAGAGTCGTGCTTTCCTTCTTACAGTAGGGTTGGAGCGTAGGCTGTCCCCCCTCCACCCTCAAAGTCCATACTGCTGCTATATCCGCTTACCACGACCACTTAGATGGCAAATCTGTTGGTCAGCACGACCTGGTCATCAGGTTCCTTAGGGGGGTGAGACGGTTAAATCCTTCTTGTCCCCTCTCCATACCCTCTTGGGACCTCACTCTGGTGCTGAGAGCACTTCAGATTGCTCCCTTTTGAGCCTTTGCTGTCAGCAGACTTAAAGATTCTGTCTATGAAGACTTTGCTGCTGGTGGCATTGGCCTCCATCAAGAGGGTAGGGGACCTGCAGTCATTTTCGGTCGACGAATCGTGCCTGGAGTTCGGGCCGGGTGATAGCCACGTGGTACTAAGACCCCGGCCTGGCTATGTGCCCAAGGTTCCTACCACTCCCTTCAGGGACCAGGTGGTGAGCCTGCAAGCGCTGCCCTTGGAGGAGGCAGACCCAGCCCTGGCTTTACTCTGTCCAGTCCGCGCTTTGCGACTGTACATAGACAGAACCTAAAGCCTCAGGACCTCAGACCAGCTCTTGTCTGTTATGGAGGCCAGCAGAAGGGAAAGGCTGTCTCCAAGCAGAGGATGGCCCACTGGATAGTGGATGCCATCGCCCTGGCTTACCAAGCTCAGGGCGTGCCTTGCCCGCTCAGGTTGCATGCTCACTCCACGAGAGGTGTCGCATCCTCCTGGGCGCTGGCTCGTGGCGCCTCGCTGACAGACATTTGTAGAGCTGCGGGCTGGGCGACACCTAACACGTTCGCTAGATACTATAGCCTTCGTGTCGAGCCGGTCTCCTCCCGTGTTCTCGCCTCAGGTCAGCGGCACGGAGAGGCCCCGGCTTAGTGTCGGCTTGCTGCGCTACATGCGCGTTCTATTCTCCAGAGAGTCCCTACGGGCAGACCCTGTTGAGTCCTCCGGTTACCCTTCGGCAGCCGACGTGGCGGAGCGTCTGGCGCCAGGCCTATACTCCGTTGTATCCTTGAGAACCGGATTTAGGCTGGGTTCCATATGTGTGACCCTACGGGGATCCCATATGGCTTTTTCCACGGCTG
The DNA here is from genome assembly GCF_024489055.1 of Chanodichthys erythropterus. Classification (NCBI taxonomy): domain Eukaryota; kingdom Metazoa; phylum Chordata; class Actinopteri; order Cypriniformes; family Xenocyprididae; genus Chanodichthys; species Chanodichthys erythropterus. The sequence goes on along the minus strand of NC_090244.1, from coordinate 4,176,699 downwards.
CTCTTAAACGAAGCCCGTGTCTTTCCCTCTGGGAGAACCCATCTCTATCGAGTTGGAGTCACCCCAGTTCTTCCATATGTAGCACAGCCCTACAGGGTTAGTCCATATGTACTTCTCCACATAACTCCTTCGGGGAAGGATGTGGCTTCCGCAGCGTTCCTTTCCCAGCGAAGGGTACGCTTTCCCAGCGTTATCCAATAGTCTCACTGAATGGGTTTTTGGGGAACAGCAGTGATCGACTCTCTCTGTGTTAGCCCTGTCCCACCATCCTCAGGCAAGGGGGTTCAGGTGGCTTACAACAGAGCGCTGGAAGGGGGCAGCTCCTGTGGCGCTTTGGTAGGGATTCCTATTCGTCGGTCTGTCCAACGTACGTCGAACGTGACCGACTGAATGGGAACGTCTCGGTTACAAAGGTAACCCTCGTTCCCTGAAGGAGGGAACGGAGACGTACGTCCCGTCGCCACAGTCGCTGTACCCCGCTGATGCTGCCGCCTATCCGGTTCGGCTCCTCAGCGAAAACCTGAAGATGCAACGCACCTGCTGCTCATTATATACCCGCGCTGCGAGGCGAGCAGCTGATGCATATGATTGCATGCCAATGTGCATTGGCTCGTTTTAGTTACACTCGAAGTAGATTGGCCTCTCTAGCGAGATTCCTATTCGTCGGTCTGTCCGACGTACGTCTCCGTTCCCTCCTTCAGGGAACGAGGGTTACCTTTGTAACCGAGACGATCTCTTTTATTGAATCCAAAAGGTTTTAATTATATTTTGCCACATATAAAGGTATTTTAAAGATTTTGAAGTGTCAAAAGGTCATTCGGTTTAACCGTCCAACCGTTCATTTGTGATTAAAATATCTTAAAATGTAATAAATGTATATTTTTTTTTATTCTGGCATGATTTTATAACATCATATATCATCATAGTGCAAAATGGTATTAAAATTATGTGTAGAAGTCGTTTGTTATGAGAAAAAATGTCCGAAAAAATGAATTTCATTGATGTCATTTGGAGTAACCAATATAAAGGCACCATTTTGGATGAAGTCATGCGGTCAGTATCATGTGACAGGATGTGACATCATTCAGATACCTGCAAAGGACCACATGGTCATAAAGAAAAGTAACTAACTCTCTTTCAGCTACTTGAAAAATATCGTATTTGCTCATAAGCATGTCCCGAAACATCAGGTCATTCGGTGCAACCGCTATAAAACATGGAAAATGTTGTAATATTTTAAAAACTTGTACTAAATATAACATTTTTGAGTTTCCTTTTGCTAGCTAGCTAGATATCAGCCTGTTAGCATTGTTTGAAAATATCGTCATTCGGTATAACCAAAAGTGTCATTCGGTAAAACCGAAATTTTAGTTAAACCGAATGACTTTTTTGGTGACAAATTTCCTCCATCTTGTAAAAAATGACAAAAGCAGTGTTAATTGATTATAAAAAACACATAATCTCATTGTTAACACTTAATTAAACTTCAAAATTAATTATATCTACATTGTTTTTTTGTTTTTTTTTTACACTTTTAAAAACCTTATTTGTCAATGACCCACTATATATATATATATATATATATATATATATATATATACATACATACACATACATACAAACACGTATTTTTGATGATTCAAATATTGGCTAAAATCACTCTGAACACCTTTAGAAACCACAAAGCAACATCCAGTCAACCGTCCACAACACTGTAAGATAGTGATTTTTTTCCAGCAACAAGCACCTCTCGTATTTTCTTTAGAAAATCTAGTTGAAGCAGAAAATTCCGGAATAAAGACCAGTAGTGGGAGGATAGTGAGAACAGATGGATGAATGGACGGATGGATGGAGCAGGGGTCTAACAGGGGTCTGGAAGCGTGGGCCATCCATCCAACTAGCTAGCATACAGATCACTGTTAATGTGAATCCAGCCAATCAGAGCACTGCTAACCTTAAAATTAGCCAATCACAGTTGCCGCCTGGAACAGTGTACAGGCAGAGCAGTTGGTTATAAAATATGCACTGCATGAAATATGAACAGCAGATGGAACAGAGGAGAAGAAATATAAATGTTTTGACTAGCGTGTTCGTAATACGTGGAATTTACTGCTGTAATATATGCTTAAAGGTGAAGTGTGTAATTTCTTGGGACTCAAAATACTTATTTTCTCCAATTGCAGCTTAATGTGCAGAGACAACTTTAAGTAGTACCTGAAGAGTGTAAACACTCTCTAATGGAGTGCAACAGTTTGGGATGATAGTGTTTGTCCCAACAATGGAAGACGAGGACAAAACCTGCTTGGAAACAGTCATAAGTTTTGTTTGCCAAGACGTAACTCGTCCTTCATCCAATTTTGTGTGATGTATGATGAAATAAGCAAAAAAAAAATTCTCACATAAAACAAACGTACATTGCAAAGGGGCCGCGCAAGTTCAAGTTTATTTATTTGTATAGCGCTTTTCACAATACATTGTTTCAAGACAGCTTTACAGAAAATGATTGTTTCAAAGATGAGTTTATCAAATGAATGTCCATACAGCAGTGATATAGAGCCATGTGTTAACATAAAATATTCAGTTAAAGGGAGGATGACCATTAATTTAGTCCATAAACCTAAATTCCAGTATGCAAAAAACATATGCATTTTCCATTGCCCTTGAGTGATGATTTCTCCTCTGTTTTCCAGCATTGGTAACAGCCAGCATGTGCTACCAAGCATAACTAACGCATTGCATTGTTGTGTTGTGTGCCAGCGCCTCTCTCTGTTTGAGTTGGGCTGGACTCGAGTCCAAGCGTAGCGCAGAACCGGGTTTATTCACGTCCACTAGTCTGAACTTGTCCGATCTGAACAGGGGAAGGAGAGAATCTCCCATCATGTGTGAAGCATCACTCCATCCAGAAATATTCCCAGAGTCGCTGCTTAAACTCTGCTGAACCTGTGATGCCACCGGCAGCCACCTCGTTTCTTTCTTCTTTTGTTTCCTTTTCCGTTTGAAGCATCTCTCTCTCTCTCTGCACTCCATTCACTGTCTTTTATCTTCACTTCCTCTTCACATTCCTCTCTGCATCATTCTTGTCTCGCTCTTTATTACATTACCACTCATAAATCACTTAAGAGTTGTTCAAAACAAATGTAAATTACCCTCATTACCTGACTGAACAATTAGACACAAGCATACGGAGTCATTTTAGGATAAACACTCCTTGTTAGAAAGAAAAATCACAAATCTCTAAAGACCTCCTATTGATACAGGAAGTTGTGGTGAGATTCATCCTTCTTGACAGCATTTTATTGGACAAAAATTTGCATACGCCCCTGAGTGCGAGATGATGTCATCGCTATTTTTTGCTCTGTTTTCTTGGAAGAGAAAGACTGTTTCACTAAGATCGCCCCCCAGTGGCAAACCTTGGGTCTATGGGTACATCTGATCTTTGATCAGTTTTATACATTTGTAGATGTTTTAATTAGACATTAGTATAATTTAAAGGAATAACAGTAGTTTGTTGGGCTGCTTAGCTGAGCCATCCATGGAACAAACAAAACAAGCCCTAAAAATTGATAAAATTACAGACACTTGATATTAAATCTTACTACATGATTAGTTAATTGCATTTGATAGATTTTACTTTCAATGAAACGTTTGCAATGGGTTTGTAAAAGGTGATTTTATGCATGTTTGGTGTGAATATTTGCTGCATTTACATTGTTCTGACCAGCAAGGGTCACCAAGATGTGGCGTTTCGAATGCTTTGAAACAGTGAATCATTTTGCGAAGTAATTGGTTCAATTGATTCGAAGCTTTGAAAAGCTTTGTTTCTCCCATCACTACATGTAGAAGATCAAGACCGTACCCACATAGCAGGAGACTCCTAGGCGGATCCGCATTCAAGTCGCCAAACCTGCTTGACTGTCACATTCATTTTGGCACCGGATCAGCTCTGCCTCCGGGCGGTGCCGTAAATTCTACTGTCAATCAGTGGATCCTGAGCGGACCCATGTTGGATCCGTGGACGCGCACGCACCTTTACTGTAACAGTTGTATCAATTTGCGGGTCCCAAACAGACCCGCCGCGGAGGTAAGGTTGTAATCACGGATGTGGAGCGGATGCAGTGCGGAGCCACGGCAGGTCCACGATCCGCCTTTGTTGCGGATCTGTCACTGCGCGCAAGTAGACGCTGATGCGGGTCCGTTCGCGGATACGGTCCGGAAGCCGCAAAGTTCTTTTGCTGTGAGGGTAACACGGGAACCAGGATAAAGCGCTCAGAAATGCAGTGTAACACATACAAGACTTCGCAAAGAATGTGTGAAAACACAGGGCCTAAATAGACAGGCATTAAAGGTGTGGTTGATTATGATTTCACTTTTTTAACTTTAGTTAGTGTGTAATGTTGCTGTTTGAGGATAAATAACATCTGCAAAGTTACGACGCTCAAAGTTCAATGCAAAGAGAGATATTTTCTTTTAAAGAATTCACTGTTTAAGGACTACATCAAATGACTGGTAGGGACTACAACGAGCTTCTTCTTCTTCAAAATGTACATAAACCCCGCCCCAAAGAACACGCATCAAAGGGGGCGGGGCAATGTTGGGCTGCTTTAGAGAAGAGGAAGAATTGTTGTAGTATAGTGTTGTTGTCATGCCGTCATTTTACGCCGGACTGCTTCACAAATGAGGGTCAATTCAACACAAAAGATGAACATGACGGCACATGCTAGTGGATGAGTTGAATCAACTCCACAGCAACTACATAATTTTATCCACTAACCATTCAGAAACGTCTAAAAGTTGTAACTTCTTCCTGAGTCTCTCCATCAGTGTCGACTCCGGTTTGAACAATGTAAGGCTGAACACTTTCCTCATTTAGGCTGCGTGAGATTCTCCAGCTTTGTTGTTGTTGAGCTGTTAAAGCTCCGCCCTCTTCTGGAAAGGGGGCGGGAGCAGCAGCTCATTTGCATTTATGCTCACACCCAAATAGCGGAAAATTTGACAAGCTATAATAAATGATCTGTGGGGGATTTTGAGCTGAAACTTCACAGACACATTCTGGTGTCTACATCTTGTGAAAAGGGCATTATATGTCCCCTTTAACAAGATAATCAGACAGCTGAACGTAATCAAATATATATCTCACCAATTCTTCTAATGTTATACTTCTATATTCTCACTGTATGACCACTATTTGCTCGCCTGTGTCAGATTTTTTTTCGTAAGGAGTTTTAGGAGAAATACCTGAGACAAATGTAATACCCCATTAAGCCATGAAAGAGCTGTAACATTTCCCTCTGGGTTTCTTTAATGTGCCTGACAAATAACGTATGAATGTTTATGTAGCTAAAGCACCCGCAGGTTGCGTACAATCAATGCTTATAGATTATCTATCAATACGACCAACATCTCTTGTTTTTCTCCTGCAGAAACAGGCAGAATGATGATCTCATTACATTCGTCACTACATAATGCATGCAACAACTCAACATCCGTGTTTGCGTGTACGTCCTCTGTTAAGCGCACATAACATTATTTCACTCCCCGTCTGGCAGCAGTCCGTCTCTGCCCCCCGGCCGCGTCTCTCTCCCCAGGCTGTGCCGCCCTGAATACAGGGGAATCTTATCTGATCCAGATAGCAGCGAAACAGCTCTCCGCTGAGCTGCCGTGCCGCACAGATAGCCTTCTCTCTCTCTCTCCTGCTTTCTCTCTGTCGCTAAAAGAGCCCCTCTGAAGTGCTGGAAAGGTCAAGTCACCAACAAATCATTCTCAGCCTCACGTTTAGAGCCATTGTCTCGCTGTGACCAGGGCAAAGCCGGTAAGCTTGAAGGACAAGAGCCTCTCAGAGCCGTCCACTCTTTCTCTGTCTGGCCCACGGAGGTCTGTATTACCTGGAGAGAGCTATTCGTTAGCATGACAGTTGTAGTGCATCACCACCGGAAGTACACAGATACTTTTTGATGTTTTGCAGTTGGATGATACAGCATTTAACTAGCCAAACCTTGACCCAGTGTTTAGGGATAAATAAGTACAATATCAAGTTGAAATCAGGTGGGAATACAGCTAATTGGATTTCTAAAAGCACAATTAGACCTGTCTGTAATATTCTAGTTGGTCAACAGATGCTACAAGTGTTTTGAAGCAAAAGAGAAAACCTGTGGTCATATAATGCATTGCAATCCCTTGCGTTTTTCCTCTACATCCATTATTTGAAGTCAGTGAATTCACGGCATCAACTTTATTGTGTAGGCGGCCTCTCTGTCCATGTTTCCCCAAGGAAAAACATTTAGGCATTAAAGCAGATTAGCTGTCCAAATTGTGGCTTTGAGGTGTCCAGTAACAGGAAAGGATTTAGCATTTAAAATTAAGTCCCAGTCACCAAAGTTAACTCGATTTTTCAAGCTTTGAAGTGGAATATTGCATGAACATGTGAGGCTACAATGGAAAATGGTGACTTTTTTTTTTTTGGCGTAAACAAACACCTTTAAATAATACTTAAAAGGGACAGTTTTAGTATTTTAGTCCATTGAGTCATATGTGAGCAAGTGACATTTTATGTGTGAACAGTAAATATGATCCTCCCATAAAGCTGTAGATTTTACAGTGGACAGTAAAGCTGTTCTGCAGTTGACTGTCCTTCAAATATAATCTGAAGTGAATGGGTTTTAGGCAGGGTCTTTAAGCTACTCAGCTTGAAGGCTCTGACAAACCCAACATCCATGGATCCTTTGGATCTTTTGAAACCCTTTACTGGTTCATAATCGACCTTCACCTGTGAATTCATCATCATAAATGTTGACAGTAATGGAACATATTGAAGAGCTGCTCCATTTTCCCCAGCCAGGTGTAATTGCAAACAAGAGCCATATGGCCGTGTTTCATATTGATGTTCTAATCAAATGTGTCCTTACATTCTTTAAAAGTCACAAAATGCATCTATAGCCCCTTTCACATAGTAATCCCAGTAAATTACCATGAAATTACCAGAATGACTTTATCGGTAAATACACAAATATGCTGTTCAGACAAGCAAAAGAGCTTTTCTGTCTGAGCGATATTTTGGAAAAAATATTAGAACATTCACAGCATTTGATAGCAATCATAAACATTAGCCTGGTGTGTTTGGCAAACAGGTACGTTATGTATAGTGGGCGTCCATACGGCACATACTAGTGGATGAGTTGAATCAACTCCACAACAACTACATCAATTTATCCACTAACCATTCAGAAACGTCTAAAAGTTGTAACTTCTTCCTGAGTCTCTCCATCAGTGTCGACTCCGGTTTGAACAATGTAAGGCTGAACACCGTTACTGACAATCCTCATTTTGGCTGCGTGAGATTCTCCAGCTTTGTTGTTGTTCAGCTGTTAAAGCTCCGCCCTCTTCTGGAAAGGGGGCGGGAGCAGCAGCTCATTTGCATTTAAAGGGACACACACAAAAACGGCGTGTTTTTGCTCACATCCAAATAGGGGCAAATTTGACAAGCTCTAATAAATGATCTGTGGGGGATTTTGAGCTGAAACTTCACACACACATTCTTGGGACACCAAAGACTATATTACATCTTGTGAAAGGGGGCGTTATAGGTCTCCTTTAATTTTACATTACTGTGGCAGAAAATATCATTCAAAGCTTTTGAAAAAATAGAGTTTGGCAATCAGTTTTTTAAATTGTTAATGTACGTGTCATATGGACATCATGTTGTTCCAAACCTGTTAGACTTTCATTCATCTTCAGAACACAAATTAAGATCTTTTTGATGAAATCTGAGAGATTTCTGTCCCTCCAGTGACAGCTTTGAGGTTTGTTCTTGCGAGTCAAGCAGGTTCGGTTGAGCTTCTGTTTATATTTGCTGATTGATGTTTTTATGTGAATAAAAGTCTAAATTCAATCTGTTTGTCATATAAAGCGCTCAAGTCTCTTCAGAAAATTTGGACTGAACTGCTTGATTCATATGGATTAGTTTTATGATCTCTTTATGAACTTTTTGAACAAAATGGTAGTTGCGTTACTGTCAATGGAGGGACAGAAATCTCTCAGATTTTATTAAAAAATTTCATTCGTCTTCCGAAGATGAAGTCTTGCGGCTTGTAACAACATAAATGTGAATCATTGAACAAACTGTATGTCCATTCAGCCTCATTTGCATTTTGACATTAACGCTGTCTCCGAGAGAAACTGAGTTATCTTAAATGTTCCTGTCATTAACTCTCATCTGTTTAAGCACCTTCAACAATCATCTTGTTTTATGAGCACTTGTAGTGTCTTGATGCATTATAAGCACTCTGGATATTCAGAGGGTGTTATTATAATTTGTCTTGTGGCCGGTCAGACGCACAAGAGCCGTAATTATTTTACAAGCTTCGCAATCGCCTCCGTACCAATGAAGACCTGGGAAAATGATTTCTTTGCTGCTTTGGAACCACAACGCCTTTGTTTGTCTTTAAACATTTCCCATTATTACCTTCTATGAAGCGAGCCATTTAGACACCCGGAGGAGATGTTTATTGCTCTCTCGTATAACTTCAGAGACTTAATGGAGACACGTGTGAGATTACTGAGGGCTTTTTTGGTGGGAGAAAATTTGGAGAAGCAGCAGATCTAAAACAAACATTTTGTTTCTTTAGAGTAACATGCACCAGTGAATTGTGCACAATTAAACCATTAAGAAAGTAAATAGAGTCAGTTTCAAATGCTTGTTTGACTTTGGACTCTAATGTACAGTTTCTGCTCCATTTACGACACCGAATGGAATGGGCAAGTAATTATTGTTTGCAATGTTTGCAAAGTGCCCGAGTCACAGTGTCAGGAAATGCATCACCTTGAAGCAATAAGTCTCCATTTGCTCTCCATTTAATCTCAATGCTGTCTAGGAGAAACAATTGAGATCTCATTTGTGATTTTTCATTCCTACAGGCGTGTGTGTTTTTAGCAGATAAACCAGAAACTCCAGGTTTTTCCCTGCTTCCAGCAGTCAGCTGAAATGAATCTTGATATGCCTCACTAAGACCTCTGTTCGAAAACATAGTGAGCTCCCTTGCTGTCTATCTACAAAGGCAGCTGCCCTCTAAGTGAAATGGAATGTAACTGTTACTGATTTGGAACACTTTACATAGAAAAAAACTCCACACCGACTCCTCACTCATTGATTCCAACAGAGTTTGATATTTGCATGTTGCTAAGCTAATAACATGGTACTCCAATAAACATAAAGATACATTACAAGCATATATTGGGTAACTTATGTAAGATTGTTTCTGTCCCTGAATCTCACAATTCTGACTTTTTTTCTCAGAATTGTATGATATAAAGTCGCAATTGCGAGTTACAAAGTCAGAATTGCGAGATATAAAGTCAGAATTGTGAGATAAATTCAGAATTGTGAGATAAATTCAGAATTGTGAGATATAAAGTCAGAATTGCGAGTTATAAAGTCAGAATTGCGAGATATAAAGTCAGAATTGTGAGATAAATTCAGAATTGCGAGATATAAATTCAGAATTGCGAGTTATAAAGTCCGAATTGTGAGATATAAAGTCAGTATTGTGAGATATAAAGTCAGAATTGCGAGTTATAAAGTCAGAATTGTGAGATCTAGGGCCCTATCTTGCACCCAGCGCAATTGACTTTGTACACCGACGCATGTGTCATTCCTATTTTGCACCCACGCAAAGCGCGCTTTTCCCTCCACAGAAGCACGTCGCTAAACTAGTGAATGAACTTGCGCTCCCTGGGCGGTTCAGCGCAAAAAAGGAGGCGTGTTCCGGTGCAAACAATCCCTGGTGCTATTTTGCTGTTCCATTAAACAATTGCGCCACTGACCAGAAAAAACCTAGTCTAAAGTCAGTGGCGCGTTGCGCGTTGTTCATTATGCTATTTTAAGGGCTTGACCATAATGTATAGCGTGCACAACGCGCATACACTTTGCTCATGTAATCTACACAGATGCAATAGTTATTTTTGCAAATCATAAATTGTTACACTAAAAAAATATTAACACATGAGATGACGGAAATCATTGTGGTGTGCCACGAAGATGTGAAAAAACCTGTTTAACCGACGCTATTTTGGGTGGGTTTCTCCCATCCCCATACAACACAACTTCTCTGTCTTTCACTGCTCTTACAAGAACATCAGTCTCCTCGGCTGTGAACCGCTCCTGGTGTGCGCCTGGTAAATACGCCATAATAATAGCAATCCATAATGGAACTTGCGCACCTGCTTTTAAAGGGAATGTTGGATGACGCTCTGATTGGTTTATTTCACGTTACGCCCAAACCACACCTATGAATAATGAAGCTACTTCAGACCAACCCATTTTAGATTTGCGCCGGGGGCAAGAGCCATTTATCCCGCCGGGAAAATAGCAACAGCGCCGAGACCCGCCCACAAAGTTACTTGCGCTTTGCGCTTTGACATTTGCGTTTCAGATCGTTAAAATAGGGCCCATAAAGTCAGAACTGCAAGTTATAAAGTCAGAATTGTGAGATAAATTCGGAATTGCGAGTTATAGTCAGAATTGTGAGATAAAGTCAGAATTGCGAGTTATAAAGTCAGAATTGTGAGATATAAATTCGCAATTGCGAGTAAAAAGTCAGAATTGTGAGATAAATTCAGAATTGTGAGATAAATTCAGAATTGTGAGATATAAAGTCAGAATTGCGAGTTATAAAGTCAGAATTGCGAGATAAATTCAGAATTGCAAGTTATAAATTCAGAATTGCGAGTTATAAAGTCAGAATTGTGAGATATAAAGTCAGAATTGCGAGATATAAAGTCAGAATTGCGAGTTATAAAGTCAGAATTGTGAGATATAAAGTCAGAATTGCGAGATATAAAGTCAGAATTGCGAGATATAAAGTCAGAATTGCGAGTTGTAAAGTCAGAATTGCGAGATATAAAGTCAGAATTGCGAGTTGTAAAGTCAGAATTGTGAGATATAAAGTCATAATTGCGAGATAAATTCAGAATTGCGAGTTATAAAGTCAGAATTGTGAGATAAATTCGGAATTGCGAGTTATAAAGTCAGAATTGCGAGTTATAGTCAGAATTGCGAGATATAAATTCGCAATTGCGAGTAAAAAGTCAGAATTGTGAGATAAAGTCAGAATTGCGAGTTATAAAGTCAGAATTGCGAGTTATAAAGTCAGAATTGTGAGATATAAAGTCAGAATTCCGAGGTATAAAGTCAGAATTGCGTGATATAAAGTCAGAATTGCAAATTATAGTCAGAATTGCGAGGTATAAAGTCAGAATTGCGTTAAGTCAGAATTGCGAGATATAAAGTGAGAATTGCGAGATAAATTCAGAATTGCGAGTTATAAAGTCAGAATTGTGAGATATAAAGTCAGAATTGCGAGATAAATTCAGAATTGCGAGTTATAAAGTCAGAATTGCGAGTTATAAAGTCAGAATTGTGAGATAAATTCGGAATTGCGAGTTATAAAGTCAGAATTGCGAGTTATAGTCAGAATTGCGAGATATAAAGTCAGAATTGCGAGATAAAGTCAGAATTGCGAGTTATAAAGTCAGAATTGTGAATTATAAAGTCAGAATTGTGAGATATAAAGTCAGAATTGCGAGATAAAGTCAGAATTGCGAGTTATAAAGTCAGAATTGTGAGTTATAAATTCGCAATTGCGAGTAAAAAGTCAGAATTGTGAGATAAAGTCAGAATTGCGAGTTATAGTCAGAATTGCGAGTTATAGTCAGAATTGCGAGATATAAAGTCAGAATTGCGAGATAAAGTCAGAATTGCGAGTTATAAAGTCAGAATTGCGAGTTATAGTCAGAATTGCGAGTTATAGTCAGAATTGCGAGATATAAAGTCAGAATTGCGAGATAAATTCGGAATTGCGAGTTATAAAGTCAGAATTGCGAGTTATAGTCAGAATTGCGAGATATAAAGTCAGAATTGCGAGATAAAGTCAGAATTGCGAGTTATAAAGTCAGAATTGTGAGTTATAAAGTCAGAATTGTGAGATATAAAGTCAGAATTGCGAGATAAAGTCAGAATTGCGAGTTATAAAGTCAGAATTGCGAGTTATAAATTCGCAATTGCGAGTAAAAAGTCAGAATTGTGAGATAAAGTCAGAATTGCGAGTTATAAAGTCAGAATTGTGAGTTATAAAGTCAGAATTGTGAGATATAAAGTCAGAATTGCGAGATAAAGTCAGAATTGCGAGTTATAAAGTCAGAATTGTGAGTTATAAAGTCAGAATTGCGAGTTATAAAGTCAGAATTGTGAGTTATAAAGTCAGAATTGCGAGATAAAGTCAGAATTGCGAGTTATAAAGTCAGAATTGTGAGATAAAGTCAGAATTGCGAGTTATAAAGTCAGAATTGCGAGATAAAGTCAGAATTGCGAGTTATAAAGTCAGAATTGTGAGATAAAGTCAGAATTGCGAGTTATAAAGTCAGAATTGTGAGTTATAAAGTCAGAATTGCGAGTTATAAAGTCAGAATTGCGAGTTATAAAGTCAGAATTCCGAGATATAAAGTCAGAATTGCGAGATATAAAGTCAGAATTGCAAATTATAGTCAGAATTGCGAGGTATAAAGTGAGAATTGCAAATTATAGTCAGAATTGCGAGGTATAAAGTCAGAATTGCGTTAAGTCAGAATTGCGAGATATAAAGTGAGAACTGCGAGATATAAAGTCAGAATTGCGCAATTCCACCTTTTTTTTCAGAATTGTGTTTATATCTCACTTTATCTCACTCTCTTTATACCACACAATTCTGAAAACAAAAGTTGTGAGATGTAAACCTGCTGTCTAGGTAGGGTGCTCATTAGGTTTTGGAACAAAGCAATTCCAGATAAAGTTTCAGGAGGTTTTTAGTTTATGGACTTTTTATGGGCAAACTTTTTTATTGGAGGCACAAACAAAAGTACCTGTGTTCTGTAGATCAATAAACGCATTAAAAACCATCAGCCGTGTCTCGAACATTCAGTAGATTCTTCAAGGACACTTTTGGGACACTCAGGTGTATTTTAAGAACCAGTTCCTCAAAGAGCCCTTTGCAATGAAAATGCCTTGAGAAAAGTTTTTTTTTTTTTTTTTGACAAACACATCTTGAGAGTCTGAGAGTGTGTTTTTGTTTGTGCAAGTGTGTGAGTGTGTGGTGATCTCTGGACATGAGACCTGCTCAGAATGGAGAGGGGGACGCAGACACACGGTCCACCAATTACTGCCAAATGTCAGGGTTAAAGAAAACCCAGCGCTGGAGAGAGAGCCTTCATTTGTTCTGGAGAAAATGTCATACTCTGCCTGCCGGCCCTCAGGTGTGCCCTCAACTAGAAAAAGAGTGAAGGAGAGAACCAGAGGAAGTATGGTAATATCTTGGTCTCATTCAGATTTTTTGGGACAAAATCCAGCATTTTAGTGTCCGAAATTTAGCGTTTCTGAGGACTTTGCATCAATAAGTAACCGTATTATGGAGCCCTGCACATGACATTCGGACAAATACATATATACATATATCATGGTCACAAACTAAGAGTTAAACGTTACGAATGAAAACGAATGAAAAATTCCAATTCCCAAAATGGTGTCTGACTATGTTAATTTAAAGCATGCACACCAATAAATGCTAAGGTTTATGCTGATATTGTCCAAAACATACAGGGAATTTCCAAACATTTGGAGAACACTGTATCCCCCGGTGTTATAGACCTCCTTGTTTTAGCATAGAAGAAGATAGACAGCCGGACACTAAAAAACTATGAGAAAGAAACACACGAAGGTGACCCAAGATGGAGGATGGTAGTGTCTGCAGATGACCACTTTACGATGTGTTTTATGGACTCCCAGGCCATCCACAGCGCTGCCCCAGTCGATGCTCTTGTGTCGGGGCCAGAGATGTAGGAATAACAACCCGCTTCTGGAGCCTGACGTGCAAACTTATAATAAAACATGCTTTACAGGGCACTTTAATTCAATGAACGGGCTGAGAGAGAGAGAGGAAGAGAAAGAGAGAGAGAGGACACCAGGTGCTCATTTATCTTCAGTAATTTGTTTATGGCAAGTGGAGTCTGGCTGGATTTGAGGGTGGGCCTTGCGAACACGCATCGCTGAGTGTGTGTGTAACTGGAGGGAATCTAGGACGTGAACCTGGAAATGTCTCCGTTTTTGGAGCAGATGAGATTGGGCGGCTGTCCCTGCTGGAAATCCAGCTAAAGCCAGATCAAGGTGGTAGGTGGTTTCACATGGTTTGTAGCTGGTCTAAGCTAATTTAGGCGGTTAAAGGGATAGTTGAGTATTCTGTCATAATTTACTCAACCGTTGAGTCTTTTTTCTGTCATGGAAAACACCAAATGATACGTTGCTCTTTTCTATACAGTGAAAGTGGATGGGGACTATGGTTGTCAAGCGCCAAAAAGGACAAAAGTGCCTCATAAAATTGTCCATATGATTTATGAACTTTATTCTGAAGCTTTGAGCGAAACTTGAGGCATTATTTACAGAAAATCTTGCTTGATAGTTTAGGTCAGTCTTTGTTTTTGGATGAACTATTTATTTTTTATAAGGATAAGCAGATGGTGAACTTAGTTTTGACATGGTAGAGCTGGTTAGGGCTGGTAGACCATCAACAAATCAGCTTCCATATTCCAAAAACCCACTTGAACATCTTCAACTGGTAATTCATGGGATTCATTCCCATTCCCATGGGATTCAAATAATTTAATTTCTTTGCTGTGTGTATGTGACCGCTGTGTCAATATCTTTAGGACATGAGTTTAATTAGTTCTGTATTTGTGCAAATACCTGACCAGCACATAATGAGCTTCTTACTTTTCATTAAATCTCAAATTCCTCAGTTAAACTTTCAGATGAGACCTCAACTTTTTAATTAAATCTGGCACGATTCTGTTGTCTTATTTAGTAAAATAAGGACAATATGGAGAGGGTTGGTTGTGATTGAGATGTTAGCCTAGATAATGATGTCAGAGACCAACTGTTTCCTGTTCTGAGCAGGATGACTACATCTGCCTGTGACTTGACTGAATGTGCGTGTTTTCAGGCGATATTTTCTCAGTTTGGGTTTCACAGCACCACATGAATCCTCTAAAGATAGACTAGAACTTTCTTTCAGAAAATCAGCCCCGTGGGGCGAGTCAAATAGGATATCCAACATGTTTATTTCTTAAGGCCATGTCACACCAAGCCTACGTCAAAGGCTGTGACATACCTAAAAGACTGTGTTGTCGCCTTGCGTCGGCTTCATTTGGGCCAAAAATCTGTGCTTGAACACACCAAAAGGACTACAGGCAACTGCCAACTAGCAGGACCATTCTGTTCTTGCATTTAAGTGTAATGAGGTAAACCTTGCTCCCCTGGCCTCAAGAGGTGCACTGGCGACTGATGCCAGAGACTGTGGTCTTTAGTGTCCTTGTTAGCGCGCACGCCTCCCATGCCGGTGACTCCAGTTCAAGTCCAGCTCGGAGCGGGGTGAGTAGGACCAGAGGGATTAAATTGGTGCCGTGACCCGGATGGGAGTGAGCTTTGGGGGGGTGAGTGTAATGGAGGCCAGTTAGTAAGAGCTGTTTGGTTAAACATCACTTCCCTGGCCTCAAGAGGCGCAATGGTGACTGACGCCAGAGAAAGTGGTCTTTGGTGTCCTTGTTAGCGCGCCTGCCTCCCATGCCGGAGACTCCAGTTCAAGTACAGCTTGGAGCGGGGCAAGTAGGCCCAGAGGGATTAAATTGGTGTCATGATCCAGATGGGAGTGAGGTTTAGGTGGGGTGATTGTAATGGAGGCCAGATAGTAAGAGCTGTGCGGGTAAACATCACTTCCCTGGCCTCAAGAGGCGCACTGGCGACTGACGCCAGAGACTGTGGTCTTTAGTGTCCTTGTTAGCGCGCCTGCCTCCCATGCCGGAGACGCCAGTTCAAGTCCAGCTCGGAGCGGGGTGAGTAGGACCAGAGGGATTAAATTGGTGCCGTGACCCGGATGGGAGTGAGCTTTAGGGGGGTGAGTGTAATGGAGGTCAGATAGTAAAAACTGATCAGCTAAAGCTCACTTCCATGGCCTCAAGAGGCGCACTGGCAACTGACGCCAGAGACTGTGGTCTTTAGTGTCCTTGTTAGCGCGCCTGCCTCCCATGCCGGAGACGCCAGTTCAAGTCCAGCTCTGAGCGGGGTGAGTAGGATCAGAGGGATTAAATTGGTGCCATGATCCGGATGGGAGTGAGGTTTAGGGGGGGCAATTGTAATGGAGGCAATTTAGTAAGAGCTGTGCGGGTAAACATCACTTCCCTGGCCTCAAGAGGCGGTGCACTGGCGACTGACATTAGAGAATGCGGTCTTTAGCGTCCTTGTTAGCGCACCCGCCTCCCATGCCAGAGACGCCGGTTCAAATCCCACTCGGAGCGGGGTGAGTAGGACCAGAGGGATTAAATTGGTGCCGTGACCCGGATGGGAGTGAGCTTTAGGGGGGTGAGTGTAATGGAGGCCAGATAGTAAAAGCTGAGCAGGTAAAGCTCACTTCCATGGCACACTGGCGACTGACGCCAGAGACAGCGGTCTTCATTGTCCTTATTAGCATGCCTGCCTCCCATGCCAGTTTGAGTCCCACTCAGAGCAGGGCAAGCTGGACCATAGGGTTACATAAGGAAATACCTGTCTATATCAGCGGGTATCAATAGTCTATATTTGTCATTCAAAAAGGGAAACCAAAACTAGGACTGCAGATATACAAACCGTTAACAAAGCAGTGCTTGCTTACCATTTACACTATCAATCACTTTTTGCTGGTTTTTACATGCCTTTTATGAATAGATTTAGTTTTACGCTTGTCCCATACTTTCAATCTTAAATTATGATATTTAAAAATACGAAAGAATTCTCCTGTGATGCATGCATATGCATTGTTAGTGAACAAATTAAATGAGAGTGTGCAGTTTAGTTTCTAAAAGTGCCCTTAAGCTGAATAATCATGTGTGTATGTTTGCCTGCTCAATAGATCATTCCTAAATAGCATTACCGGCAGCTTCTTCTTCCCGCTGAACTTCCGGATCTCTCCTTCCATGGTTATCGCTGTTCTCCCTCGGCGTCGTCGTTCCACCCGTCCCCACAGGGCAGGAGAGTAGGCCGGCAGTTGTTTATCTGTTTTCCTTCATCTTTATGGCTTTATCAGGGAACAACAGAGTGAGACAGTGAGAGATAGAGAGAGAAATTACAGGAGTAGATTATGGCAAATTGGTAAATGAATAGAGTATTGCGCTGAGAGGAAGAGTGAAGGGACGGATAAAAAGATGGACACAGGGAACGAGCAAACATGTGGAGAAATGAAAGATACAGAGCAGGGAGAGAGAGAGTCTACAGTAGATGACCATGAGCCGAACCCGAGCATTTATGAAGATGACAGAAGAGAGGCCGTCTGACCTTTAAGCCTTCATTAATCACTGCGCTAATGGGCAATCTGATTACGAAAGGACCGTTCACACTCACAGCGATTTACAGAGACAAAATCACCAAGTCACCCATTTTTAATGAGAGTTGGACAATTTCAGTGACATAAGCAACACTGGCAATGTGACAAAGTTCTGTAAAGTATCTGTTCGTCTCTGTCTGTCTACCTATCAATCGTCTGTCTGTCCGTCTTAATCATTTCCAGAAAGTCTGCACACATTTTGTTGTTATATTTAGTTGTATACAGCTGTCTATCCATCATGTTTTTTGGTTGGGTGATATACTGTAAATTGGGGTGTAGCTGACTACTTAAAAAAAGCCTGACTGTAGTTTGACTGTAGTTTATCCATTTTAAATTATGAGTAGCTTGTGCCGTGACAAGTAGCTTCCCCAACACTGATCAGCAGAAGCACAAAAGCACATAATAAAAGCTTTTCAAAAGAGTGACATAAATGGAGAAGATATGACACAGAGAGTTAGCGCCTTTTGTGTGTGATGACGGGTGCGATTGTTTCCATTTAATAGTCTGATCATCTCACGAATGAGTTTTAAGCCTCGGTTGACATTTTCACTGAGTCGTCTGGGAAGTAGAGAGAGAGAGAGACTGAGGTTTTCAGTTTCTCAGGTCATGCAATATAAATCTCTCTTTAGGCCGAGGCTAAAGCTTTTTATCTACACCAAAGCACACTGTGTGCATGTCTGAAGCTGTCCGCTCTGTTTGTCTGCTACTGGACATTTGATCCCATATTACTGGATGAGGAAAATGGCAGAAGAAAGAACCACTGACCCACACCCACTTGTGACCCGTATACCGCTGTTCTCACACCGACTGATGGCAGAAATGTGTAGAGAGACACTGAGATCATTCGGGTGAGCTGATCTAGGAACAGTTAAAAGGCTTGTTTCATAAGGAATCAAATTTTCCTTGATCTTTTGAGAACTCTAAACTTTTTTCCTAGTCCAGAAAGAGACCAACTTATCACACAAACAGCATTTCTGCTGCACAGCATCTTTATACAGAATATATGGTGATTTATCAGTTACTTTTTTCGGTTTTCCTTTGATAACAGTCATAAATTACAGAATAGTTTTTTATTGAGAATTATTATAAACTTTATCATCACAAAATCTAATTAACATGAGGAGGAGAATCACATTTACATCCGAATGATAATTAATCCACACAAAATGGAACCCAAATACCAAACTGTAGCGATGAACTGCTGAAGAGGAATAGGTTTATAGTGACGTTTCAACTTATTTTCTTTCTTGGCCAGAATAAGCTGCAAATTAAACAAGAACTTAATTTTTTAAACATCATGCAGCGATTTTTTTTTTTTAAATTGCATTAATGGAAATGATTAAAATCTTGAAAATTGTGGAAAAGTCAGTTTCTAGTAAGTACGTTTCTAGATATGTTTGCTCTAAATGATTTCATAAGCTAAATCCACGTTAATTTACTATTATTTATTTACTATTATATTATTAATATATTGAAATAGTTTTCTTTTTTTCAGGTTTCATTTTAGTTTTAGTCATTCTTTTAAGGATTTTTGTCATTTTTATTAGTATTTCTATTTAGCTTTAATTTATTTTTATTTCAGTTTTAATAATTTTAGTACTTCAGCTGTATTATTTCTGTTAATGTAAAATTTTTGCTTACGTTTTTTAGCTTGTATAATATTAATATTTCATTTCAGCAATAATTTTAGTTCTAGTTAACAACCCTGGTCTAAATTTTGCTCTAAAGACAAAAACTTTTGTCATTTTTGTTCAAAAGTGTCTTTTTTTTTCAATAACTGACAGGCCAACACCAAATATGGGCATGACATGTAAATTATTTTATCTTTTTGTGATGTCATAATCACTATTTCTGCAACTTATGGTAAAAAAAACTGGGAAGGCTTGCAAGATTGAAAGTTACAGTCTGTTTTTATAGTACAATGGGATGAAACGGTTTCTCTTTTGCACGTCTATTTAATAACTGCCCTGAATGGAGGATGTTTAGCAGGAAGTGGCGGATCTCTTGGTGTGTTTTTGTTATAGTACATCAGCCATTTCATTTATTGCCGCCCAGTGCTGCTGTAGTTCCATAGTTCCATGTGCTTCTTCCCGTATCGCTCCCACACACACACACACCCGGCATTAAAGCTGTCCATCAAGCGCTGGTACGATCACACATGGGATGTTAAAGTCACGTGACTAGCCAGGGAACAGATTAAATTACCGTATCCATGACAACCAGCCAATAGAACCAAGCAGGCGCATCACGTTCCAGAACGGCCACAAGAGGAAACAAGTTTTAAAGGGCCAAATTAAAAAAATAGAGATATTCAGACCCCTTCTGTCAAAGCAGCCGTCTTGGAATTAATTAATATTCCTGTGAGCCCGCAGCACGGGTCTAATTATTTCATTTAGGTGTTTTAATTTAAGATTATACTCTTTTAATAACCACCACAGTGGTCAGAGATGCGTCGTACAGTTACGTAACTCTCTGGATCTGTCAGTTCTGTTACATGAATTGTGTTTGTTTTTGTCCTGAAGCGAAACTCTGTGGCCGCTCACGGTCCAGTGTTCCGGTTCAGCGATTTGTGCATCAGATGGTCCTATTTAACTTGATAAAAGAGGGACAATGGGCACGCGTACACAACGAATGCATGTTGTTGAATAGGTCAAAGCAGTGGCCTATTTGTCTGATTCTGTTCTTGATTTTGTGTGAAGGTGTCGAAATGCATTATGGGTGATGTAAATAACGTGAATGTTTTCTTTTGCTTGGTAAGCATTATGATTAGTTTAGCTCATACTTAGCATTAGGGATTGAAACAAACCACTAAATCTAGTATCATCAGATCATTTAGATCTGAATAAACTACTGTTCAAAAGTTGTTTTTTTTTATGTTTTTGAAAGAACTCTCATTCTAAAAAATAATGTGTTGGCTCAACAAAAAACAAGTATGCAACAGTTTGTGCAGTTGTGCTGTTTAATATTTTTGTGGAAACAAAAAAAAAATCAGGATTTTCAAAAAATCGTTCTTTTCAAAATTTTTAGAAATCTTTTATAATATTATGAATGTATTTTACTGTCACTTTTGAACATTTCAATGCGTCTTTGCTAAATATAAGAATTATTTTCTTTCAAAAAAAAAAAAAAAAGGCACTGACCTCAAAGTTTGAAAGGTATGTGTACATTAAAATAAGCAAAAACATTATATATCTAATATCAACCAATGAATTTAGAAAAATCACCTATATCTGCTGGTAATGATATGCAGCCGTTATTGTGCATTTCTAGTGTTATAGACTTAAATCAAATATTGTAGTTTGTAGCTATTAGTTGACTAAGTCGTTAGATAAAATAGGAAAGAAATCCCAATAATATTGATGGAGGTATGCTTATAAACTCATATTTAGAAACTTGAGCCAGCAAACACCGCCTAGAAACTTTTGCATAGACGAGCACCACTCACATTTGTAAAAAAAAAAAAAAAAAGTAGTTTATTATTGTTTTATTTTTGGCCTTTTTATGTTTAAGTGCCACAAGTGCCTCAATAAGTTGGAGTGTGTGCACTAAGCACTTTGAATATTTAAGAGGAACAAGCAGATTACATAAGAGCGTCAGTGCTAAGTGCTCTGGATGCTTAGCAGAGAGGCGAACATCTCGCAGAAGCAGGATGTTTTCAGCTCAAACTACAGATGGACTGTTTCACCTTCTTACACAGATCTCTCGCTCTCTTTCTCTCTGTAAGTGTAATTTGCTTCATTATCAAATCCTTTAGTCAGATAAAGTGAATCAGCACAGCAAATTGAAATATCACATGACCCTCAAATGACAGAGAAAGAGAGGGATGGAGTTTCAAATCTGAAAGAAAGATTTTTAAGTGCTCATACATTTATTTATTATTTTTACTCCTGAGGTCAACTTATATATATATATATATATATATATATATATATATATATATATATATATATATATATATATATATATATATATATATATATATATATTTAATTAGGCTGAAATGTAACAGTTTTTCATCAAAATTTTTACTATAAGCATTTGGCCATAGCACTTAAACATTCAAGCAAATTGGGCCAATTTTTTCATTGTCTTGTTTTGTCCATTGTGAGTGACAAACTTAGTAGGCAGCATAAAGGTGCATAATGCACAGTATGCA
The DNA here is from genome assembly GCF_024489055.1 of Chanodichthys erythropterus. Taxonomy (NCBI): domain Eukaryota; kingdom Metazoa; phylum Chordata; class Actinopteri; order Cypriniformes; family Xenocyprididae; genus Chanodichthys; species Chanodichthys erythropterus. Next base: position 4,155,114 of record NC_090244.1, on the reverse strand, counting down.
TTATAATGTACACAGCACTGAGTGTAAGATGATGCTGATGATGATAAGGATTGATAAGAGACCATAACACTTGCTGTACTATACGACGCCTGTTATTTCAGTGATGGTAATAAAGTTACATCAGTTACATGACGTGACGGTACGCAGCAACACACGACCATCATAGATCAAAACGACCGCTGTCAGATTTCCTCAACAGTAACATCTGCGCTCACATCAGATCCGCTCACCTCTCGCGCAGGAGTGCGGCGGACACTGTCGGGTCAGAGTCCAGTGACAAACTGCCTTTATGAAGCTGTAACATGTCACCATGGTTTAGCGTCGCCAGCTCGCTGCCTACCCACAATCCCCAGCAGCCATAATACTGATGCCGTTCAAAATTGTGCAATGTAACAAAGTATTTTGGCATTGCACATGGCAGTATAACCATAGATATCTATGGGTAAAATATGCATCACATGACTAAACGTGTCACCATTTTCATAGTCCACACTAGAATGCATTTTCAAAGGTATCCACTAAGGAGATCGTCTTCAAAATGCTGTTTCGCAAGACAGACAGACTTTATAACTCGCAATTCTGACTTTATAAATCACAATTCCGACTTGATAACTCGCAATTCTGACTTTATAAATCACAATTCCGACTTTATAACTAGCAATTTCGACTTTATAACTCGCAATTCTGACTTTATAAATCACAATTCCGACTTTATAACTAGCAATTTCGACTTTATAACTCGCAATTCCGACTTTATAACTCGCAATTCTGACTTTATAAATCACAATTCCGACTTGATAACTCGCAATTCTGACTTTATAAATCACAATTCCGACTTTATAACTAGCAATTTCGACTTTATAACTCGCAATTCCGACTTTATAACTCGCAATTCTGACTTTATAACTCGCAATTCTGACTTTATAACTCACAATTCTGACTTTATTACTCGCAATTCTGACTTTATTACTCGCAATTACGACTTTATAACTCGCAATTCCGACTTTATAAATCACAATTCCGACTTTATAACTCGCAATTCTGACTTTATATCTCACAATTCTGACTTTATAACTCGCAATTCTGACTTTATTACTCGCAATTACGACTTTATAACTCACAATTCTGACTTTATAAATCACAATTCCGACTTTATAACTCGCAATTCTGACTTTATATCTCACAATTCTGACTTTATAACTCGCAATTCTGACTTTATTACTCGCAATTCCGACTTTATAACTCGCAATTCCGACTTTATAACTCGCAATTCTGACTTTATATCTCACAATTCTGACTTTATAACTCGCAATTCTGACTTTATAAATCACAATTCTGACTTTATAACTCGCAATTCTAACTTTATAAATCACAATTCCGACTTGATAACTCGCAATTCTGACTTTATATCTCACAATTCTGACTTTATAACTCGCAATTCTGACTTTATTACTCGCAATTCCGACTTTATAACTCGCAATTCCGACTTGATAACTCGCAATTCTGACTTTATATCTCACAATTCTGACTTTATAACTCGCAATTCTGACTTTATAACTCGCAATTCTGACTTTATAACTCGCAATTCTGACTTTATATCTCACAATTCTGACTTTATAACTCGCAATTCTAACTTTATAAATCACAATTCCGACTTGATAACTCGCAATTCTGACTTTATATCTCACAATTCTGACTTTATAACTCGCAATTCTGACTTTATATCTCACAATTCTGACTTTATAACTCGCAATTCTGACTTTATAAATCACAATTCCGACTTGATAACTCGCAATTCTGACATTATATCTCACAATTCTGACTTTATATCTCACAATTCTGACTTTATATCTCACAATTCTGACTTTATAACTCGCAATTCTGACTTTATTACTCGCAATTACGACTTTATAACTCGCAATTCCGACTTTATAAATCACAATTCTGACATTATATCTCACAATTCTGACTTTATATCTCACAATTCTGACTTTATATCTCACAATTCTGACTTTATAACTCGCAATTCTGACTTTATAACTCGCAATTACGACTTTATAACTCGCAATTCCGACTTTATAACTCGCAATTCCGACTTTATAACTCGCAATTCTGACTTTATATCTCACAATTCTGACTTTATATCTCACAATTCTGACTTTATATCTCACAATTCTGACTTTATAACTCGCAATTCTGACTTTATACTCGCAATTACGACTTATTATCTCGCAATTCTGACTTTATTACTTGCAATTCTGACTTTATAAATCACAATTCTGACTTTATAACTCGCAATTCTGACTTTATAACTTGAAATTCCGACTTTATAACTCGCAATTCTGACTTTATATCTCACAATTCTGACTTTATAAATCACAATTCCGACTTTATAACTCGCAAGTCTGACTTTATTACTCGCAATTACGACTTTATAACTCGCAATTACGACTTTATAACTCGCAATTCTGACTTATTATCTCGCAATTCTGACTTTATTACTTGCAATTCTGACTTTATAAATCACAATTCTGACTTTATAACTCGCAATTCCGACTTTATAACTCGCAATTCCGACTTTATAACTAGCAATTTCGACTTTATAACTCGCAATTCTGACTTTATAACTTGAAATTCCGACTTTATAACTCGCAATTCTGACTTTATATCTCACAATTCTGACTTTATAAATCACAATTCCGACTTTATAACTCGCAAGTCTGACTTTATTACTCGCAATTACGACTTTATAACTCGCAATTACAACTTTATAACTCGCAATTACGACTTTATAACTCGCAATTCTGACTTATTATCTCGCAATTCTGACTTTATTACTTGCAATTCTGACTTTATAAATCACAATTCTGACTTTATAACTCGCAATTCCAACTTTATAAATCACAATTCCGACTTTATAACTAGCAATTTCGACTTTATAACTCGCAATTCTGACTTTATAACTTGAAATTCCGACTTTATAACTCGCAATTCTGACTTTATATCTCACAATTCTGACTTTATAAATCACAATTCCGACTTTATAACTCGCAATTACGACTTTATAACTCGCAATTACGACTTTATAACTCGCAATTCTGACTTATTATCTTGCAATTCTGACTTTATTACTTGCAATTCTGACTTTATAAATCACAATTCTGACTTTATAACTCGCAATTCCGACTTTATAAATCACAATTCGACTTTATAACTAGCAATTTCGACTTTATAACTCGCAATTCCGACTTTATAACTCGCAATTCTGACTTTATTACTCGCAATTCTGACTTTATAACTTGCAATTCCGACTTTATAACTCGCAATTCTGACTTTATATCTCACAATTCCGACTTTATAACTCGCAAGTCTGACTTTATTACTCGCAATTACGACTTTATAACTCGCAATTACGACTTTATAACTCACAATTACGACTTTATAACTCGCAATTCTGACTTATTATCTCGCAATTCTGACTTTATTACTTGCAATTCTGACTTTATAAATCACAATTCTGACTTTATAAATCACAATTCTGACTTTATAACTCGCAATTCCGACTTTATATCTTACAATTATCATTTTTTTAATTATTATTCTGTGAGTAAACAAGCTTCCATAGTGAACAGAGGGCTAAGACGTAGAGAAAAATATACTTTTTTAAAAATGTATCTGTATTAGTGTAGACGTAGCCTTACACTTTCATTTGAGCAAAACTTCACTGTGGAGATCACTAAACTCCAGCTTACACAGTGTTTTCAGATCATCAGCGCTTTGGGTGCCTGGTTGGGAAGATTAAGTAAAACACTTGGCAGAAAATGTATCCATTTAAGAGAAAAGATCTGATCAAGGGATTTAAACTCTTGACATTTGCAACCAAATGTCAAACGAAACATTCTCAGGATAAATAACCAGTGGGAAAATATCTCAGACAATTAGGCTTAATTAATCAAGAGAAGCGGAAATCATGATCATGATTAAAATAGGATTTGTTTGGAGCCCTAATTTTGATGTATGAAAACGTACTGAACTTCCTCCCTAGTCTGATAATAAGACATCCTGAAACTAAACTGCAGTGTAGACTCATTTACACATCAACAACAGCTATTTTTGACATGTCCAGTCATGGTGAGGTAATGAGGAGGAAATAGAATAGATATTATTCCTAAAGAGCATAAAGGCAGTATGAAGCTGTTATCAGGAGCTTTAATGCAGAGCGCTGTGAGCTCAAACTATACTGCCAGTAAATCATTAAGAGTCAATCAGGGGAACTAATAGATGTTTGTGTGTGTGTGCGACTCTAATGCACTTGAGCTCTAATCATCTTCTCATACCTCTGATAAGACTAATACACTCAAGATATCACGCAGAGCCAGAAACACACACACACAAACCCACACTGAGAACATTGTGCTGCTCGGAGGTGGATGTTCTCGTTCATGTTTCAACATTTCTGGGAGACATATAGATGCAAAGAGTCAATATAAAGAGCTATAAAATGACTGGACAGCAGCTCAGATCATTTCATTTTAGGAGATTTTGAAGAGAAATGTTTGAGTTCATATTGAGATTTATGACTTTTTGTCTTGGCAATTCTGAGCACAGTTTTGGGGGAAAACATTAGCAGGAGACTCCATTTGTTTCATTTCATTGGGTGAGTCTCCTGAAAACTGGTCCAGGTCACATTTTATGCCAAAATCAAAAGAAAAATGATAAGAAATTAAATTTTGCTTTAAGAAAATGAACCCTTTTTAGGACCATAATTTAATACATATATATTTTTTTATAATTGACTGTGTATATATATAATAATTTATATAGTATATAACACATATAATAACATAATTTTTTTTTTCTCATTATCCTCATTGGTGATTTTTATAATCAGCAAAATCTAAAACCTATTTAAATAATTTACCTAAAAATAACTTAAATATTATTTAATTATTACTTTAAATTATATATTTTTTATTTTTACTACTACTACTACTACTACTAATAATAATAATAATAATATAATAATAATAAAACAATAAATATTCATAATAATAATAATATTTAAATAATTTACCTAAAATGACAAAGTATATTTAATTATTACATTAAATTATTATTATTTACTACTACTACTACTACTAATAATAATAATAATGATATAAAACAATAAATTTTCATAATAATAATAATAATAATAATTATATTTGAATAATTTACCTAAAATGACAAAGTATATTTAATTATTACATTAAATTATTATTATTTACTACTACTACTACTAATAATAATAATGATATAAAACAATAAATATTCATATAATAATAATAATACTATTTAAATAACTGACCAACAAATGACTTAAATAATATGTAATTATTATATTAAATTAATATTTTATTATTATTATTATTACTACTACTATTAATAATAAAATAAAAAATAATATTATTGTTTTATATTATTATTATTATTATTATTATCAGAATTATTCATAAAATAATAATAATAATATAAAACAATCATATTTCTTTATTTATAGTCATATGAATTTGTAGGAAATGTGCTCAGTTGTTCTATCTTTAATATCTAAAATATCAGTATTTTTTTTTTTTTTTTGTGAAATATGACCTGGGTATATTTGTGAGATTGTTGCCTAAAAGAAAGAATTGTGATATTAAAAAGCTCTTGTTTGAGGTGTTTATTTCCCGTGGGCTTTCCTGTTGCGCTTGTACACTGTGAAGTTCGGCATTTCTTCGAAGAAGCTGTGAGATTTTGGTTATTTGTGGTCTTCAGAGGGTGGAGAGCGTGTTATTGTCTGTCATTGGTGCAGATTCAGTCCGTGAGGTTTCTGTAATATTACAGCCAGACTTCTTCTTAATATATCACAGATCAGAATCGTATAAAGCGGCCGAACGGGCAGGCGCTGGCCCTCTGAGAGGAGCGTTATCTTCAGACGGAAAACAATAACCAAACTTCTCCTTATCGCCCTCCGTCTGTCTCGTTCTGCTAACTGCACACTATTTAGATGAACAAATACGGGGCTTCAGTTGTGTGTGTGTCCTTCACCGGGGACCATTTCTCTAGTTTAGATTTCATCACCCGTATTCCTCTCCTGGCCGGAGGCGAAGACGTACCTTCATCCTCCCGTTCCTCTCTTCGGTTCCCCGGGGTCAGCAGCGATTACACTGACACACACTCTGATAAAAGACCCAGATAATTCTCTGTGTGTGTGTGTGTGTGTGACACAAACATAATCCACTGCTTATGTCTTTCTCAGATAAAGGTGAAGGTTGAATTTTGACGAAGACCAAGGCCACAGCTTTATAGCCTGACGCCAGATGACACAAAAACTGAAATGGTCATGAAACCTGTGTTTCTGTAGCTCAACCGGCACCACGTCATGCATTCAATACCCAGGGACACACAATGATTATCTTCTTTTTAAATTAATTTTATTTAATAATTTAAAGGGCAGCAGTAAGTACAAAGATGCAATTTAATTCTCAAGTTTCCGCTTAAAATACCTCACAGATCATTTATAAATCCATGTTGTAAATACCCATTTCTGACTGCAGTCAACACAAGAATAGGCTGCATGTGCCTTTAAATGCAAATGAGCTGCTGTGCCCCGCCCCCCTCTCGTTCAAGTAAATGTGAATGTTTGATTAATAATAATTTTATACTTAATTTTAGTTATTTTTTAAGTAACTAACATAATAAACACTTACTCCTGGGTTAAAATGGTTTATGTGCAAATCTATTTTCTATTTGTAAATCAATGTGCATGTATGTTTTATTGCTTGATGCTGTACAGAGTCACATCTGCAGTTCTCTGATCCCAGACCTGCTCTTGTGGTGAACACTCGCTCATTTTGGGCTTGAGTACGTGTGAATGCAGGTTGTTTTCTGGAGTGTCTGTTTATCTGCTGTGGTCCTCATCAGCTGTTTGAGCAGAGGGAACTGTCTGTGTCTCTCTCGGCGCCCAGCGGTTGAGTTTACTCAGTGAGCAGCAGGCGGTCGCTCCTGTCAGCAGTCCAGCGTGTCTGTGAGTCTCTGCTGTCTGTGAAACATGTTGCTAGTTTGTCTGAATACATCATTAGTTTTTGAATGGCCGTCAGTGGAGAAAGATACTTGTTGTGTCCATAAAGGGTAGTTCTGCTCTCTGCCAGGCGCTAAAAGGATCGTGCTAACTTGCCAAACCGGGTATACACAGTACACACACACATATTATATATATATATATATATATATATATATATATATATATATATATATATATATATATATATATAGATAGATAGATAGATAGATAGATAGATAGATAGATAGATAGATAAAATATAAGAAATAATAATAATACACATTATGTTGTTGTAGGACTTGAAGGAAATGTTAAAAAATATAGCTTTAATTATGAAATAAATTATTAAAATTTACTTATATATTTATTTATATATAATAATAATATATACTATATTTATTTCAATAATAGCCAGAAATTAATATTGTTTTCTATTAAATATATTACTTTTTAATATTAACAAAACTTTATATAATATTTAATTATATATAAATATGTATGTATTGTGTTAATAATAATACTAAATTATAAAATAATAATATATAATAAAATTATATATTATTATATAAACAATATTACTAATATTATATATGATTGTATAATAATTTCTAATAAAGTGTGTAAATAATAATAATATAAATATAATGCATTAACATAATTGTAATATATAATAAAATGTGTAAATAATAATAATATTAATATAATGCATTAAAATAATTATAATATATAATAAAATCTTATATATATATATATATAATTGTCAATAATAATTTTAATAATATAAAATATACAATATTATACAATATATAATGATATATAATTATGTAATAATACAATAAAAATTCATGAATAATTTGATCTCATATATATATATATATAATATATATATATAAAATTCACAACAATAATATTTTTATATATTATTTTATTATAATTTCTAATAAAATGTGTGTAAATAATATTAGTATAATGCATTAAAATAATTGTAATATATAATAAAAGTATATATATATATATAATTGTGTCAATAATAATTTTAATAATATACAATATACAATATTATACAATATATAATTATATATAATTATGTAATAATACAATAAAAATGTATGAATATATATATATATATATATATATATATATATATATATATATATATATATATATATATATAATTCACAACAATAATAATTTTATATATCATTTTATAATAATTTATAATAAAATTTGTGTAAATAATATTAATAACATGATGTATTAAATAAAATAATAGTAATATATAACAAAATTATATATGTGTATGTAATTGTGTCAATAATAATATTAATAATATTATACAATAAATTATATTATACTATATATAATTATGTAATAATATATATAAAAAAAGAGATAACAATACCGTATTATCTTTTTTATAGCTATTACTGTATGTAATCATGTTGTTGTAGGACTTATGAAAGAAATGTTCAAAAATTATGGTTGATGTCGCTTTTGATTAATTTGGCACACTGAAACTGGAACATGAAGTTGACTGCATTGCATTGTGGATGCCTTTTTTTGTGCACTGCATTTTAACAAATGCTGCAGATCAACCATATTCCATGCATGCAGAAAATACACAGTCTGTGCACCGTAAACATACTGCATACTATAAAAGTTGGTATGCCATTCAAAACACTCTTCTTTGCCAAATTGATTATTTGGATGAATTTCCCAGTGGTATGTCAAGTGTTGATCTGTTTCAGAAACCGATTTCGCTGCAGTTCATGAAGTCATCTGAGGTGTGTAAGTCAGCTGGAGTTTCATAATAGTGTTTTGTACTATTTGTATGTGTGAGAGTGTGTCTGTAAGAAAGAGATGGAGAAGACACAATCCATTCCCAAAACAACTTCTTCAATGTCTGATTATAACTGTGTCGAGGGAAACAACAAGAGAGAGAGAGAGATAAAGAGACATATACAAATAGCCTCAAAATGTCTCAATGTAGATAACAAAATATAAACACAAGTGACATTTATTTTAAAGAAAAATACCTTAAGAAAAAACATTTGACAAGAACATGTTTTTATGCTTTAATACAATAGATGTAGGTGCTGAAAATCATGATTGTTCGTGGTTAGTGCAGCATGTTCACTGTTAATGTAATGAACTACTGAGGATGAGAACGTATAAATAAATAAAATATTGAACAAATTTCTTTTTTATTAATTCTGTTATTATTATTATTAATATTTTTTAACTTTTTTTTTTACATTTATTTATTTTATTTTATTTTTATTTCCAAAATCTTTTCTATTATTGAGACTATTTATGACAGAAAGGCATTGTTGATGTGGAACAGAAGCTCTTTCTGATGGTTTGCTTCTGTTTTCATTTCACAAGGTTTTACTGGAACAGCAGATCAAAAGAGCCTGTGTGCTATATGGACACACACACACACACACACACACACTGACTGCATGAGTGTATCACGTTTTGTCCCTTCAGTTCACAGGAGAGATCAATCTTAAACGTTTATCACTCTTTACTCCCGTCCCTCCCTCTCCTCAACCATCCATCCATCCTTCCGTCTCCTCCCTACACCTCCATCAGCAGATGTGTCCATTCATCATATTTTGTCAGGTTCATTCCTGTCTCTCTCTCTCTGTGTCTTGTTCTGTCTGTCTCTCTGTGTGTCTCACATCTGCAGCCCTCAGAATTGATCTACTGAGTGCATGTCAACTCTCCGCTACGGTTTCCTTTGTTATTATGTTTGCTATCGTGGAAGCTTCTAACTCATCGAACTCGATTTCATGTGTCACTGTCTTCTGAAACACAGTCTAGCAATACTTTAGCAACCTCCCAGAATACTCTACTAACTGTAGCAACCGCCGAGCAACATTCTGAAAATCACTTAGAAAACCACATAACAACTGCATAGCAATGCACTAGCAACCACATACTGCAGTAACCACCAATTAATGTACTGGAAACAACTTAGAATACCATCATAATGGCATAGCAATGCCTTGACAACTACTCTGAACAGCAAAAAAATTAACTAGCACCCTATATTGCTCCCTTCCTAGAACACCCTAGTAACTGCACAGCATGCTGAAAACATCTCAGAACACCTTTCCAACTGCATAGCAATGCCCTGGCAACCACATAGAAGATTGTAGCAACTGCATAGCAACTCCCTGGCAACCACATAGAAGATCGTAGCAACTGCATAGCAACACCCTGGCAACCACATAGAAGATTGTAGCAACTGCATAGCAACACCCTGGCAACCACATAGAAGATCGTAGCAACTGCATAGCAACACCCTGGCAACCACATAGAAGATCGTAGCAACTGCATAGCAACACCCTGGCAACCACATAGAAGATCGTAGCAACTGCATAGCAACACCCTGGCAACCACATAGAACATCCTAGCAATTGCATATAGCAGTATTGTGCATGCAAACACCACTCATAGTTTTTTAGAAAACATTTTCCTCAGTAAATGTAGTCTTTATATTTACAGAAGAAATATACAAATCTAGATTTGTTCTGGTTTTGATTCAGTAATTAGGCCTACTATTTATTATAACTATTATTATATAGATGCATTACTCTGGAAAAAAAAAATAAAAAATTTAACTAGCACCCTATATTGCTCCCTTCCTAGAACACCCTAATAACTGCACAGCATGCTGAAAACATCTCAGAACACCTTTCCAACTGCATAGCAATGCCCTGGCAACCTCATAGAAGATTGTAGCAACTGCATAGCAACACCCTGCCAACCACATAGAAGATTGTAGCAAATGCATAGCAACACCCTGGCAACCACATAGAAGGTCGTAGCAACTGCATAGCAACACCCTGGCAACCACATAGAAGATCGTAGCAACTAAATAGCAACACCCTGGCAACCACATAGAAGATTGTAGCAACTGCATAGCAACACCCTGGCAACCACATAGAACATCCTAGCAATTGCATATAGCAGTATTGTGCATGCAAACACCACTCATAGTTTTTTAAAAAACATTTTCCTCAGTAAATGTAGTCTTTACATTTACAGAAGAAATATACAAATCTAGTTTTTTTCTGGTTTTGATTCAGTAATTAGGCCTACTATTTATTATTACTATTATTATATAGATGCATTACTCTGTTGAAGGAATAATGTAATATTTTAAATAAAGAAATATTAAATAAAAAGGAAAGGATACTTTTTAAGTCTTAATAAGTGAGTGAAAGAATCATTAATTCACTGATTCGTTCAAACCGCCTGATTCATTCATTAATGAAACACCACTGTGATGCAGGGAGAGGCGACAGTTTTGCTTTGTTTGGAACTATTTTCTTTAATCAAAATTTGTGTCAAAATTGACATTATCGATATCAACTTATTGTTCACTGAACTGTTGTGTTAAAATGTGCTGTTGTATTATTAAAATTACATTTGCAGTTGTGCTGATATTCGGGAAAACAGCACTTTTGTGTGATATTGCTTAACTGTATCATATGATAGAAACATAAAACACACAATCTCATAGGGAAAATTCATATCTTGGATTTTGTGGGCATTTTTATTCATTTTGGTGGCTTTTTCAAACCCTGCATGACAGCATTTTAAGCCACCGCCTGACTCGCTTTTTCGTTGTTAAGCTTAACATAGGGTAGGCAATTTTTTTTTAAATAAAAACACTTTTTGTTATACTGGTTAAAAATTGTCTTCATATCCTGATGATAACAGAAGTGGTTTAAATATTAAAACATGTACATATATCTTCTGTTGACGTCTCAGTACCAAAAAATTTTCATCAGCACGTTCCTCCTGAACCAAAACAAGGAGCTTATGCTGCGTTCACTCCATGTCGTAACTAGGGCTGGTCGATATATCGCATGAGATTGTCACGCGCATTTCGTCAGTAAAGCCGGTTCCCTGATTACCGCTAAATCGCCATCACCTGCTTTCAAATGGAGCGCCATTTAATAGACAGAGCCGTAGTTCACTGATAAGCTATGCAATATCGCGTTCATTATCAAAGGCGATTCATCTGCGATATGAACGCGATATTGCGTGGCTTATCATTGAACTACGGTTCTGTCTATTAAATGGCGCTCCATTTGAAAGCAGGTGATGGCGATTTAGCGGTAATCAGGGAACCGGCTTTACTGACAAAATGCGCGTGACAATCGCATGCGATATATCGACCAGCCCTAGTCGTAACCGTAATTACAAGGTGGCAACCCGTGACATTTTACTTGGAGTGGTTCACGTCCTCAGACTCGGATTTATGCGTTTCTATGTCAACACTTTCAATGCTGAAATGAATTTGCGGCGGTCAGGTGGTACAACTAGAGTTTTTAAGTTGTTTACCTTCATTATTATTGTCATGTTATGTGGTTTAAGATGTGAGGTAGTTTAACACCGTCTCTTGTGACGCTTTGTGCGTTTACATATTTTGAAGGAGGTGTGGCTTTGGAGAGCGCTCTGAATGGACAGTGGGATCTCATGCTTTCAAAGCTAGCTTGCTATTGCTAGCCTCTCTGAAATTGCCTACCCTACCTTTAAAGTAGGGCTACTGACTAGTTAGGCAGGCTCTATGTAGATTAGATTGCAATAGTGGTTTAAGTTGACAGCAGTGACAAACAATGTGAAGCTTATTAGGGTAAACACTATCATTACCTGGCTGACACCAGTGAATGCTGCTCCGCTCAATTCCCATGGTGGCTTTGAGGAGGGATGTAGAAGAGGGGGAGGGGCAGCGGCTTGTGCAGATCTTAAGATATTGATGCATCTTAGTTTTTGGGCACACACTTAAAGGTGCAATATGTAATATTTTTGCAGTAAAATATACAAAAAACACTAGTCCAGTGTTATATATTTTGTTCACTTGAGTACTTAAAATATCCCAAATGTTTGGAACTATTTGTAAATCGTGAGAAAATTGCAATTTTAACCAAGACTGCGGGACGTGTGAGGAGTCGCCTGTCAATGCCGTCATACCCGCGTTACCCTCGGTTTCCTGTTTTATTTTGTAGAAACCATGGAAACACCAAAGACGCTTTAATATATTACACGTTTTAATAGACAATCCTCGTTCAGCTCCACAACACTCGTTCCTGCTCTGCTTCATACTACAGTAACGTTAATAATCACATCCATGAACATTATTTCATCCCGACTCCAATCCCTATTCTTTTCCACCGTCCATTGAGGTGAAGATCACATGTCTCAAGATTCCGCTCTTAAACTTGGCGTCATCAAGCTACGCCTTTGTTTTGAATAGGCCTCTAGAGACCTCTAGCAGACAGAATTATTACATACTGCACCTTTAATTGAGAATTGATACCTAATATATATATATATATATATATATATATATATATATATATATATATATATATATATATATATATATATATATATATATATATATACCTTTCAATATATGTACCTAAAGAGTGCATATTAGTACCTCAAAGGGTATATTAGAACCTTTTTAAAGTGTTTCATCCCAGTGGCAGCTTGTGTACCTTTTTTCTGAGTGTGTACAGTTTTCCCATGTTTTGGGCTCAGCTCATCTCACACTTTATATCTAAATAACTTTAGTGGCATATCTCTCCCTCTTTCCCTGTCCAAAATGTCTTTTTCCCCCCTTTCTGATTTTGTTCTCCAGTCACATTTGCTCCCATCGTGAAAACTATTGATCCATCTTTAGGACTTCAGAGACTTCATAAACTCTTAGCGTTCTCATCAGAGTAAATGTCAGACTGTTCCCCCTCCGCTCAGATATTAACACCGTGTGTGTGTTTCACAGGCTCCTTCTCTTTGAGTGTGCTGCTGGTGTCGTTGGCGGTAACCGTGTGTGGCGTTTGGCTGGTGGCTCTCTGCGGCGTCTGCGGATGGTGTCAACGCAAGCTGGTGAGTTACACATACACACTTTCTGGAAAACAACATTTAATAATGACCCTGTACATGCACACAGCAAAATCCCCAGAGGTAAATCAACTTTGCTCAGATTACATATGGTCTCTCCCTATACAGTGTTAAAGTAACACTGAAGCAGAGTTAAAGTTAATGAGATAATTAAGTTATTAATTAAGTTATGATTGAGCATTAGTGATGAACACCTGCTGTTAACAAGCAGAATCACTGAAGAGAAACACAATAACTACAACTGACTTCAGCCACAGTCTTAGATGAAATCAACTGAAGATAAAAGACATTAAATCTCTCAAGATCTGATTAAACAACTCCACAAAAAGAGTTAACTTTAACTCTGCTTCAGTGTTATTTTAACTCTATGTAGAGAGGGACCATACTGTATGTTCTCTGAGCAGAGCTGATTTAACTCTGGGGATTTTTCTGTGCATTTTGTTTGTACAACAGGGTGGTACTTTTGTAATGCACTGACCAAACATTTAAAAGTATGTTTTGTGTAACTTGAATGTTTCTCGACTTTCTATTACAGAACAGATTGAATGTTTTAAAAGTTGCTCTTTTATAGCCTGTGAGAATTAAAGAGGATCTATTTTGCTTTTTTACATTTTTAACTTTCTTTAGTGTGTAATGTTGCTGTTTTCAGCATGAAAAAGGTCTCTAACTCGCAGTTATGGTAAGGGGCGGGACATTTTCCCACACACTCAAAACGGTTGACCAATCACAACACACTGGTCTAGCCGACCAACTGTGCTTTTCAGAAGGAGGGGCTTCATAGAGACAGGAACTAAACAGAACGTTACTGACAGACTGGGAAGAGATGAGCTGCAACAATGTAAAATATGGGGAAAATATTGTGTTTTTTGAACATTCAAGCATGAAAACCTAGTAGAGCCCAATCAAGACTTTGTAGTCTTGTGGTTTTAGATGTTTCTCCTCAAAAACAGATAAAATGAGTAAATATAGGACCAAGAGTGAGAATACTGAGCTATAAAATAAATGTGGATAGAAGCTCAGATAATTTGGTCTTGTGCACAGTAAAATCGCCAGAGTTAAATCAACTCTGCTCAGATAACATTTGGTCCCTCTCTGAATAGTGTTAAAATAACACTGAAGCAATGAGATAAAGTTAAAGTTAATGAGATAATTAAGCTATTAATTCAGGGATGATTGAACATTAATGATGAACACCTGCTGTTCAGTTATTCTGCTTGATTCTGCTTGTTAACAGCAGGTGTTCATCATTAATGTCATATTCAGAGAGGGACCAAATGTTATCTGTACAGAGTTGATTTAACACTGTGGATGTTCATTTTGAGATCTCTGACTTTTGATTGCATCTTGGCAAATCTAAGCAAAGTTTGAGACATTGTTAAAGGGACAGTTTACCCAAAAAATTAAAATTTGTCATCATTTACTCACCTTCATGTCGTTCCAAACCTGTATGAGTTTCTTTCTTCTGTTGAACACAAAAGAAGATAGTTGGTAACTAGACAGCTGATGGCACCCATTGACTTCCATAGTAGGAAAAAAAAATACAATGGAAGCCAATGGGTGCTGTCAACTGTTTGGGAGAGTAATTGGTGAGAAAATTTTCATTCTTGGGTCAACTATCACTTTAAGCTCTCTTGTAAGATGTGAGATTACTGGGTTGTTTTTCCTCAGAAACATCTGAGGACTCTAATGCTTTCCATTAGGTCTCAATGCTGTCTAGGAGAAATGATAAAATTCATGAAATAATAAGGAGTTGGTCTCCATACCAATTAATCAATGTAAAGACTGATTGATTAGGAGGGTCCCGCGGCTCATTAGACAGATGGAGTGGAACCGCACTGCACAGCTCTTACCCGACTCATTTATTTGGCCCGCACTCGTGAGTCAAAGCTAATTGATTCCCGATATGTTCCATACATGTACGACGGTGTGTGTGTGAACCTCAGAGATTGAGTCAGATGTATAAGGACTGCATGTGCTTGTGTTTAATGTGTTTGCATGTGTTGTAGCATGTGCAAGTTTTTATCATTTCAAGTTTTTTTCATTTGCATTTTAGTTGTTTATTTATTTGTGGTATCTGTTATCACCCTACCTAAAACACCCTAGTCACTGCATAGCAACACCCTGGCAACCACCAGAACACACTAGCATTCTGCCAGTAGGTTTTGTGCAGGCAAGCACCACTCACATTTCTAAATGTATGTTAATTTATTGTACACTCTTAAAAACAACACAAGTTGGGTTGAAAATGGACAAACCAGTGTTTGGGTTGTTTTAACCCAGAGGTTGGGTTAAATGTTTGCCCAACGTGCTGGGCCGTTTTATTTAACCCAGCTATTGTTTAAACATTACTGTATGGCTGGCTTAAAATTAACCCAAAATAGGTTGGAAATTAAAATCAGTCTAGAGGCAACAATACTGATCAATAGGTGAGCATTTATTAATAAGCAATTTAATCAATGTTTATTGTTTAATTATCATTTATTAAGTATTATCATAATTCAATAATTTAACATATTAATAAATGTTAATTTTCAACATACTTTGGGTTCATTTTAGTCAAGTAATTTTTAAACAATAGTTGAATTAAATAAACAGCAGTTTGGGCAAACATTTAACCCAACTGCTGGGTTTAAACAACCCAATTGCTGGGTTGTCCATTTTCAACCCAACATGGGTTGTTTTTAACCCATTTTTATTTTTGACATGTTGGTCCATTTGCTAGTGTTTAATATCACACTTACTTTGAGTAACCAAAAGGGTTTTCTCCAGGCTGAAAACAACGACCTATAAATTTAGCCTCATGACCACTGATCAGAATTTTAAATGGCAGCGCTGATTGGAACAACCTTGGGTGACCTGAATTGTGTTTCAAAGTAAAAGAACCATTTCCCTTTTATTCCACCAGAAGCAGAATACTTAATTGAACATGCCGGGAGATCTCACACGTACACATAAGCGTAAATTCAGTCGGATATCCTCAAGCACAACTGTATGAGATCTTTGACCTTATTCCTCCCAGAAGACTGACCACAGGCAATCACAGCTGGTGTCATGAGGTCATTGAGCTCATATATGCCCTCTGAACCTGTGTGTGCATGTGTGTGTTTTGGTTAGTGAGTATGTGCACATGCATACTAACAAGAATACTAACAAGTGTGTGTTATTGTGTGGGAGGAAGTCTGTGTGTGTGTGTGTGTGTGTGTGTGTGTGTGTGTGTGTGTGTGTGTGTGTGTGTGTGTGTGTGTGTGTGTGTGTGTGTGTGTGTGTGTGTGCTTGAGGGAGAGAATTTCTATCTGTGTTTACTTTGCTATACTTTGGAGACCTTCTTTCTGGGATGCTCTCAAAGGTAAAAAATGATTCATAAATGAAGAAAATAATATTTGTTTATTCATTTAAATTCTATGCTTAGTCAGTAGTTATGAAGTCTATAATATGTCCTCTCGCTGAAAGAAACATCTTAACTCTTTCCCCTACATTAACGGAATTTCCAGTCATTTATGAGACAATGCTTCCCCGCCTTTGATGGAATTTCAATGTTTTCCCACCATTGACGGTATTTTCCACCATTTATGAAACATCATTTCCCCTCCGTTGATGGTATTTTCCGTCATTTATGAAACATCATTTCCCCTCCGTTGATGAAATTTAACATCTCCCTGCCATTGACCTAATTTTCCGTCATTTATGAGACAACGCTTCCCCGCCTTTGATGGTTTTTAACGCTTCCCTGCTATTGTCGGAATTCCACCTTTGATGGAATTTCAATGTTTTCCCGCCATTGACGGTATTTTCCACCATTTATGAAACATTTTTTCCCCTCCGTTGATGGAATTTTCCGTCATTTATGAGACAACGCTACCCCGCCATTGATGGAATTTAATGCTTCCCTTCTATTGACGGAATTTTCTGTTATTTATATAAAAAAGTGATTTCCCGCCATTGACGTAATTTTCCGTAATTTATGAGACAACACTTCCCCGCCACTGATGGAATTTAACACTCTCCTGCTATTGTCGAAATTTTCCGTCATTTATGAGACAACGCTTCCCCGCCTTTGATGGAATTTCAATGTTTTCCCACCATTGACGGTATTTTCCACCATTTATGAAACATCGTTTCCCATCCGTTGATGGAATTTTCCGTCATTTATGAGACAATGCTTCCCCGCAGTTGACGGAATTTAATGCTTCCCTGCCATTGACCTAATTTTCCGTCATTTATGACACAGCGCTTCCCCGCCTTTGATGGAATTTCAATGTTTTCCCACCATTGACGGTATTTTCCACCATTTATGAAACATCGTTTCCCCTCCGTTGATGGAATTTTCCATCATTTATGAGACAACGCTTCCCCGCCATTGATGGAATTTAATGCTTCCCTGCTATTGACGGAATTTTCCGTAATTTATATAAAAAACGATTTCCTGCCATTGATGGAATTTTCCATCATTTATGAGACAACACTTCTCCACCGTTGATGGAATTTAATGCTTCCCCGCCATTGACGTAATTTCCCATAATTTATGATACATCGCTTCCCCACCATTGATGAAATTTAACGTCTCCCTGCCATTGACCTAATTTTCCGTCATTTATGAGACATCGTTTCCCCGCCTTTGATGGTATTTTCCGTCATTTATGAGACATCGTTTCCCCGCCTTTGATGGTATTTTCCGTCATTTATGAGACATCGTTTCCCCGCCTTTGATGGTATTTTCCGTCATTTATGAGACATCGTTTCCCCGCCTTTGATGGTATTTTCCGTCATTTATGAGACATCGTTTCCCCTCCGTTGATGGAATTTTCCGTCATTTATGAGACAACGCTTCCCCGCCATTGATGGAATTTAATGCTTCCCTTCTATTGACAGAATTTTCCGTAATTTATATAAAAAAGCGATTTCCCGCCATTGATGGAATTTTCCGTCATTTATGAGACAACGCTTCCCCGCCATTGATGGAATTTAATGCTTACCTGCTATTGACGGAATTTTCCGTAATTTATATAAAATGCGATTTCCCGCCATTTATGGAATTTTCCATCATTTATGAGACAACACTTCTCCACCGTTGACGGAATTTAATGCTTCCCCGCCATTGACGTAATTTTATGTAATTTATGATACAACGCTTCCCCACCATTGATGAAATGTAACGTCTCCCTGCCATTGACCTAATTTTCCCTTAACGCTTCCCTGCTATTGTCGGAATTTTCCATCATTTATGAGACAGCACTTGGCAAAACCAATAAGCAGTCCAGACTTATGTTAAAATTGTTGTCTAAGACCATAAACCATCTTAGGCTGTTGTTTTTTTCATTATGGCGATGCTGAGTTAATGTGTATTTGCCTGTGTTTTGGTGCCCAGAACTCTTTGTGACTATGTTCATCAGCTTCAACAGGAAATGACCTGCACTTCAGCAGGAAGCTGCACCTGTCTCTGCCTCATTACACTCAGTTGGGTCACCTTTGCAAGTAACATTAAGTTAAATTATGCGGTTAGTTAGATGTGTGTTAAAAGAAGACTAACAATATGTTACCAGAAAGTGAGTGTGTACGTGTGTGTGTGTGTGCGACTGTATGGACAGGTTTTACCTTCTTCTGCTAATTAAATGAGTCAAAATCAGTGTTATTTTAGTATTATTTATATACTATTATAGATCTTATTTATTCCTTTATTTAATTCTTGTTATTAATTTTAGTGCTTCAGCCTAAACTTATTTCAGTTAGTTGCCAATGCAACATTTCTAATTTTCATTTAGATTAGGTTTTTTAAATCTAATATTTATAATTTATTTAATTCAGCTAAAAAAAAAAAATTTTTAGTTTTAGTTAACAACAATAACCCTGGCCAAAATGACAGTGCCAAAAAGTCTGTGGGAAGTTCATTAAACAATTAAATAATGGTTCATTTGAAATGCATATGCATAAACCTATATTTTTGTGTTAAGAGTAAAAATAACTGGAAATGTGATTTGGTGTTTGAAGGTTTTGCTTGTGCTAAAGTGGTTGCCAGGTGTTTCTAAGGTGTTTTCAGTTATTTGAGGGTGTTGCTATGCAGTTGCTAGGGTGAGAAAAAAATTATAGAATACTTTCCTTTTAAGATAGATTTTCAACCACTGCTTTTTCCAGCGGAGAGAACAAGCATGTACAGGAATGTGAAAGCTTGGGTTCATCTGTACTGTAGGTCCTGAAGTTGCTGGTCCGTATGGAGCGATCGGGTTGCGTCTTCTTCATGAAACAGGAAGACAGGCAGACTTTCAGACAGACGAGTGTAATGAGAGTGAGACATAGATACATCATACTCTGTCCATTCAAGGACAAACAGGACAACAGAGGCTTTTTTTTAGCTCTATATTTTCATATTCTGCTGTCTGTAGTTTTTCGATCTGTTTCAGGCAGGTCTGTTGCTTCATTTTACACTGGCTAGACATTCCCACAGGAGCATTTTATTACTCAAAGGTTGCTCTTTAACAGCTGTTTCTACTAAAAATAGTTTAGAAAGTCAATAGTTGTCATAAAGAGAATAGATGAATACATGTATATAGCATGTTGAGATCATATTGAGTTTCATTTTGAGAACTTTGACTTTTGTTTGAGGGCTTTAGAATTGTGGTGATTCTATAAAGTTATAGAATTATAGAATATTTATGTAAGTCTGCTATACTGTTAAAAAGTTCCCATTGGTTTACAGAATTTCATCTTGTTATAGACTTATAAATATCAGCAACTCCACCAAATTGCATATTTTTGCTCATTTTGGACCTCTGAATAAATTCGGTTTCATATTCTCACTATATTTTTGTTTCTATGAACTGTTCTGTTAAATTTTCCATTTATATGCTGTACTGCAGTGTCACGCAATTATGCAGCAGTGGAAGGCGTTTGTTACAGAGATTTAACCCTTGACCAGCATGTGACCTGCTTTTGGACATCAGCAACACCCATTAACTCTTCCTCAAAGACTCGTTAAGAACCTTTATAGACTTACTAATCAGCACTGGCCGTTTAATTAGTACAC
Organism: Chanodichthys erythropterus; assembly: GCF_024489055.1. NCBI lineage: Eukaryota > Metazoa > Chordata > Actinopteri > Cypriniformes > Xenocyprididae > Chanodichthys > Chanodichthys erythropterus. The sequence continues at coordinate 4,134,091 of NC_090244.1, read as the reverse complement.
GTGTGTCTGTTTCAGAGACCCAGACAGAATCTAAAGACTTTTTTTTAAAAGCTCTGATTTTTGAGCACTTGAAGGCTTGAAATCATCAGTAAGAATGTTAATTAAATTAATCAGCAATAGTTAATTTACTGAGTTGTATAATTTCCAGCTTCTTGAATTTTTTTGTGTTGTAAAGAAAAAGTTATTTTAATGAGCAATTAAATTAAATTAAAGTTAAAAAGTTTACAAATTGTGCAATATGTACAAATTGTATATATATATATATATATATATATATATATATATATATATATATATATATATATATATATATATATATATATATATTAGAGCTACACAAATGTATAATCACATCTTTTGTTTAGAGATCATGATTATGACATTTAACATTTAACTAATTTAGCTAATTTACAGGTTCTGACTAAATATTAATTGCTGCAGTTTAAAATAATTAATCTGAACCGTTTTTCTTAAACATTACTGGATGAATCAGTGTTTTTTTTAAAGAAATAACTTGAATGAACGATTCAATGACTCACTCATAGAAACTTCACTTGTTTCATTACTGTATGAATCAGCGTTTTTGAATGAATCACTTGAATGAATGATTCAATGACTCACTCATAGAGTCTTCACTTGTTTCATTACTGAATAAATCAGTGTTTTTGAACGAATCACTTGAATGGATGATTCAGTGGCTCACTCATAAAGACTTCACTTGTTTCATTACTGAATAAATCAGTGTTTTTGAATGAATCACTTGAATGAATGATTCAATGACTCACTCAGAGTCTTCACTTGTTTCATTACTGGATGAATCAGGGTTTTTGAGCAAATCACTTGAATGAATGATTCAATGAGTCACTCATAAAGACTTCCCTTGTTTCATTACTGGATGAATTAGCGTTTTTGAATGAATCACTTGAATTAATGATTTAATGACTCACTCACATAGTCTTCACTTGTTTCATTACTGGATGAATCAGCGTTTTTGAACGAATCACTTGAATGGATGATTCAGTGACTCACTCATAAAGACTTCACTTGTTTCATTACTGGATGAATCAGCGTTTTTGAACGAATCACTTGAATGAATGATTCAATGAGTCACTCATAAAGACTTCCCTTGTTTCATTACTGGATGAATTACCGTTTTTGAATGAATTACTTTGAATGAATGATTCAATGACTCATTCATAGAAACTTCACTTGTTTGTTTCATTACTAAATAAATCAGTGTTTTTGAACGAATCACTTGAATGAATGATTCAATGACTCACTCATAGAGTCTTCACTTGTTTCATTAGTGGATGAATCAGCATTTTTGAATGAATCACTTGATTGAATGATTCTATGACTCACTCATAGAAACTTCACTTGTTTCATTACTGGATAAATCAGTGTTTTTGAACGAATCACTTGAATGAATGATTCAACGACTCATAAAGACTTCACTTGTTTCATTACTGGATGAATCAGTGTTTTTGAACAAATCACTTGAATGAATGATTCAACGACTCATAAAGACGTCACTTGTTTCATTACTGGATGAATCAGCGTTTTTGAAGGAATCACTTGAATGAATGATTCAACGACTCATAAAGACTTCACTTGTTTCATTACTGGATGAATCAGTGTTTTTGAATGAATCACTTGAATGAATGATTAAATGACACTCATAAAGACTTCACTTGTTTCATTACTGGATGAATCAGTGTTTTTGAACAAATCACTTGAATGAATGATTCAACGACTCATAAAGACTTCACTTGTTTCATTACTGGATGAATCAGTGTTTTTGAACAAATCACTTGAATGAATGATTCAACGACTCATAAAGACTTCACTTGTTTCATTACTGGATGAATCAGTGTTTTTGAACAAATCACTTGAATGAATGATTCAACGACTCACTCATAAAGACTTCACTTGTTTCATTACTGGATGAATCAGTGTTTTTGAATGAATCACTTGAATGAATGATTAAATGACACTCATAAAGACTTCACTTGTTTCATTACTTGATGAATCAATGTTTTTTAACAAATCTCTTGAATGAACGATTCAATGACATGCGTTTTTTTAGTCACTTGTCGCCACCTTCTGGTGTAATGATGTAATTTATACAATCATTATTTGAAGCATCAAGTTACTTTCAAAAGGTGATTTACTCTATTTTGATTGCCACCTTAGACATCAGCGTTTATATCTGTACTTACACTATCCCAGTGATAATCTGAATTATTGTAAGACAGAAATAATGATACTGTGTGGTTGAAAAGACTGTTTGTGAAGCTGTTTCATACCTAAACGTGACAACTGCTCTCTCTGGTTTAGCGGCAGCGCGAAGTCGCGAACACCACCTGGAGCGGATGAGTGAAGTCAATCTGTCTCGCTCTCTTTGTGAGTCAGTTGGACTTTACGGCCCCCCTGCGCCATGACTAGGTGTCGTGGGGTCAAGCAGATTGGTATTAAATCCTTAATGAAGTCTGCTGAGGCTCAGATGCTGTATGGATGTGTGTGTGTGTGTGTGTGTGTGCAGTGCTGTGATAATTACATCCTGTCTTGGGGTTGAAGAAGACCTCTTGTTCTGTACGCCACTTTTTGATATAACAGACTCTTCTCCTGGCACTATTTCTCTAGTAATGAAGAGAAAGAGACGGCTGGTTTTAGGACTGACTGGAAATGATGTAATAAAACTAGAATTTTGCTATTTAAATTAATTGATTAATTGGTGCATCACAAGGGAAGTGAAAGGGCAAGTCAGGTGCATTGCATTGTGGGATACTGTATTCCTCTTCTGAGTGCTCTTGTTGTATTGTGTACATTTTGACAAAATGTATTATTTCAGTTTTTCATATAGCATTCAGCACACTGTATACTACGCTATTGCCTCAATAGTATGCAGAATCTGATTGATAATATGCCCTAGGGCGGCCCTGAGCTCTTCTAATGACGCCGGCTCCTCCTCTCTCCTCATAACACTCGTTAAGGCCTGATTGGTGCTTCGGTCTGATTGGCTGCGGTTTAATCAAGAGCTTCTTCCAGCAATTGATAGTAATTGTGTGTTTGAAGTAGGGTGAGTGTCTGTGTGTGTGTGTGTTACTGGATGTTTATTATTGAGTGGATTTTTATAATTATCATTTATGTGCTATTAGGTTGACAGAAGGTGACATCAATTCAAGCGAACACACCAAACTATGGTTGTGAAATTCTCTCTCTCTCTAATCAAGTGCATTAGTGCTCTATTTAAAACAACATTACACTATTATTAACAGGCAGTGCTCCTCAAACCTTTGGCTTAATGTTATTTAAATGTTGTGTACATGTTATAACAGTCTAATGATCAATGGAATAATAATGTCAATGGAACAGCCTTATTATGTCATTTGCATTTGATAAACATTCTCACAATGTTGGGAGAAAATCTTTTTAGTGCAGCATTGTCTGAACATCTTTAAGCTGAGCAAGATACAGTAACACACAGATGTTCATCTCAATATGTTTTAAAGTCGGCATGAAATTGCAATAGTCTTTTCTTTCCTATTTTAGCGTATATCTGAGTGAAACAGCTTCTGGAATAAGAACAAATGTAAGACGGGGCTTGATTTTATCCATTTTGATTGGACACGCCCCTTACTGCTGATTGGCTACAAATGTGTTTTGGTGCTTGGTCCAATCCACAGTTGCTGCAATATTTTTGTATTTTGTTTTTGATATTTTACTTTTTTTTTTTTTTAAATAAAATGTTTGTATTATATACTGTATATATTTGTAATATACTGTTTTATTTTTTATTTGTATTTCTTTTTTATAATACATTTTTAATGCTTTTTTAATATATTATATATTTTATAAAAATGTTTTATTGTATATAATTTTATTGTTTTATTTTTAATTAAAAATATTTTATAGCATAATTTAACTTAATTTTTGTCTTGTTTTACATCCTTTAAAAGCATATTTATTTGAAGCTCAATCACATTAGATATTAAGGGATTTCAGAGAATTTTTAAACATTTTTTTTTTAGATTTTTAAAGAATTTTTAATATTAATAAATATACATTTCAGATAAATATATGCATCTAATTATTTTTTATATAATTTATTACCAATATTGCATTCTTGTTTTAAGCATTAATTACTATTATTATTATTATTTTTTGCAATATATAAGCAACATGTATGTATTTGAATATTTAATCAGTCTTTGAGGGCATCTCACTGTTTTAAGAAATGTCGCTGCAATATATATATAGATATATATATATATATATATATATATATTATATTATTTTATACATTTTACTTTTTTTATAAAATTTTATTTTTTTCCATAATATACTGTTTTTAATTTTTTTTAATTTATTGTATTTCTTTTTTATAATAAATTATTTTTTATCATTTATTTTATTTTTATAAAAATATTTTATATACCATTATATATTTTTATAAAAATGTTTTATTGTATATAATTTACTATATTGTTTTATTTTTTAATTTAAAAAATGTATAGCTTAATGTTATTTCATTTAATAATTCATTTTTATTTTTATTAAGTAATATTTTTATATTTTGTTTTATTTTTTTATAATGTTTTATTTTATTTTTGTTTAAAGGTGCGGTAAGCGATTTCTAAGAAATGCTGTTGATATTTAAAACACACCCCTATCTTTATAGCTCCGCCCCCAAATTCATGAACATCCTATGCAAAACAGGCACCTCCCCCCTAATAATTAGACACACCCCTTACCACTGATTGGCTACAAGTGTGTTTTGGTGCTCGGTCTGATCCACTTTCAACAGCATTTCTCAGAAATTGCTTACTGCACCTTTAATTGGTAAAAATCTGGGAAATAATTGTTCTGTTACTGATTTTTTGTTTTTGTTTTTTTTGTTCAGTGTGTGGATTGGAAACACCGAGCGGTGCGTAGAACAATCTCTTCAATAAAGTACTTTGAAATTTGAGAGAGAAGGAGAGAAAAGGGCACTTTTGAAGCCCAAGCTGGAGAGAGATGAATAAAGTTGAAGAAGACAAAGAAAAGATGAAAAGAAGTTGAGAATATATGAAGATATATGACAGCGCTGCCCTCTTGAGCTTTCCAGCCAAAGATAGAATGAGAGAGACAGAGAAAAAGAGAGATAGAGAGAGACGTGTTTGTGTGTGTCCACAGTGTGTGTGTTGGACCGAAGCTCTTTCTGATGTCTTTGCCTGTAGCCATGTGTGTGTAGCAGCGTTTGGACGTGTGTGTCTTTGCTCAGAGCGAGTCATGGTACTGAATGCACATTTCTGACTCTCTCCTTCTCGATTCTTGACACACACTCACAACCAATGGCGTCTCTTTTTCCTCACAAACCCCCGGGGATCGCTGTCACTCATTCCCCCTCCGAGCCTCACAGTTGGCGAGCTGTCGCTTCCTCCGCTCGTCTCAATCATCGGCGGCGTCCTCTCCTCCCTCACTTTTCATCCCCACTTCTCTTTCAAACCCCTCCTCCTCCCACACTCTTCCTCTCTCGTTTTGTTTCGCTCACATCTCTCTTTCTCTCTGAAAATTTCATGATACAGTTGATGACAGATGAGTTTCTTTTGATAGCTTGTTCTTGTCTGTCAAAAACTGCGACTACTTACCCAGAAACTGCAGCCTGTAAGTACTCTGAGTGTGTGTGTGTGTGTGTGTGTGAGAGAGGGTTTTCAATATCAGATATTTACAAATCACACATTATTCTCAGCTGAACGTAGTTGTGTGTGCATGTGTGCACAAATGCATGCTTGGCTGCAAGAACATGCTACATATAGTGCAAAAAATCATGTTTTTCAGCTGGATTTTTGTCTTATTTTACATCTTTTAAAAGCATATTTAAAGCTCAACTGCATTAAATATTAAGTTTTTATATTTTTAAAGAATTTTTAATATTACTAATTTTACATTTTGGAGAAATATATGCATCTTAAATTATTTTTATTTTTTATATAATTTAAAAATATAATTATTTTTATTACCAATATTGCATTCTTGTTTCCTTGTTTCAAGAATTAATTAGTTTGTTTTATATGCAATATAAATATACAATATGCAATATATAAGCAACATGTTTGTATTTGAATATTTAATGAGTCTTGGAGGGCATATCACTGTTTTAATATGTTGTTTTATGGCTTTATACATTTCTGTGTCACTTGCTTTTTTTAAAATGGTGTTTCAATGGTTTTTTTTTTATTATTTGGTGTATAGAAATTGCTAATTGAATTCAGTCTCAAGGTGAATCACAGAATGTTAACCTTACAGAGAAGTACCATGGTATTACAAAATCCATTGGTATATGGCATGATATATATATATATATATATATATATATATATATATATATATATATATATATATACGTACCATGATTTTACATCATTTTGATATGGCACTACCACAATACTATTTTATGAGGCTAAAAGTGGGTAATTTTAGCAGTCTTCAGTGATTTTTGTGTGAGTCAGTGTTTCTTTGTAACATTTCGTTGAATATTAATTGGGACACGCTCCTTCTAAGCAATGACATGAGCATATATGTATGTATTTGCATATGTAATCAGTCTTTGAGGGCATGTAGTTGAACATGTTTTACACTTTCACGGCTAATAACGCCTTTCCAAATGGCTCTAAAACATGTCACTGTCTTTAAATGGTCTGTTTAAAGTGTTGCTTTTAATTAGTTTATTGATCCATGTGCTCCAAATTGCTTATTTGATTGTAGGTGAACTAGTACCATGTGGTGTCAAGGTAATTGATAGCATGCTGGTTTTGGACACGGATATTACTGTATGCTAGTATCATTGTATTCTTTGAAGTACTGTGGTACACTGTAAAAAATGACCGTGATTTTAACAGTAAAAGACTGTAAAAATGCTGCAGTGAAAAACTGTTAATTGGTTTACAGAAAGTTTCCGTACTATATACGGTGAATAACTGTAATAGATCTAACAGTAAATGTAACGTAATTTTACGGTAAAATACAGATAAATTCACAGTTTTTGGAAGTGAAAAATAACAATTCATTGTAAAATTTACAGTGAAAAAACGTAAATTGACATTCTCACAATTCCCTGCGTGACACTTCACATTTGATATATTCTTCTTAGTTTTTCTCATTTTTTTTCTAATCAGTTATGTACATTAGGGTTTTATGTTACATCTAATGTTGTTAAATTAATGTTTATTGCATTTTTAAAATTTCATGCATGTTACCATGATGGTGTTGTCCTTCTCAGCTTGTGGAAAAGCTGCTTGTGATGAACTTTGATTCATCATGTGACTCTTTTCACCACTGTGTTTGGTGACTGTCAGTGTATTATAAAGGTACAAAACAGATATTAGTACTTCATTAGGTTGGTAAATTAATATTATATCAGTTAATGAAATATGTTATTTTACCGTAAATTTAACAGATTTTTTTTTTTACATTGCTACTGTATTTTTTACGGTAAAGTTCTGCCAACCACAGCTGCCGTTTTTTTACCGTAAATTTTACTGGGATATAAATGTGATATAAATATGCTGGAAAATCCAGATGGTTGTTTTTTATTTACTCTGTTGACTGTGATCATACTGTGAGCTACGAGGTTGTTAATTAGCTTCTGTTAAAGCCATCAACCAATTGTGGTGAAAACTACATTACCCATGATGCTATGCAGAAATTCCACCAATCAGAGAGTCGAAAAAAGCAATATGCACCAAAATTGCTCTTTAGCTCCACCCACTCCTATTAAACACGTCAAAAGACGTATAATCGAGTCGGTCTCTCTAGTATGCTCTCAAAATACTTAAATATTTGTATATATGTGTGCATATTTTGCCAAAAAAATTTAAAATCTAAAAATGCAACCCTTACTTGCATAAATAATCTATAATGTCCACTAGTAAAAATATATAAAAAATGTCTGAATAATTTTTTGGTTTGACTGTGTATATAGGCTATATTTATAATATTAACATTTTTAAATGATTAGTTTTATATTTCTCTGTCATTTTTAATTTCGTTATGTTGTTCGCAATGCTTCATGGGATTGTAGTTCTTTCCCTCACTAAAGCCCTCACAGTCTTTGTATTTTTTGTCAGATTTTCAAATACTTTTTTATTTCAAATCAAAGTAATGTTGTGATTCAACTCATAACTTCTTGGCTTGGTTCATGGCTTATAATACTTTAATGAAGACTTTTTGTCAATCCCTATGGAAAAAAATGATAGAAAAAATCCTTTTGGAGCCAACACCGCTGGAAATAAGGATTGAAATTTCACTTCACTTTCATTCCTTTAGCCATATTTAGCATTGCAATATTTTCCATTCATTTTTCTATGAGTATCCTGTCTTCTCCTCCTTATATTGTCTCTGGGGTTAGTCAGTAGTAATTAGAATGTGTGTGTGTGTTTCACTGATGTCCCCTCCGGCTGACTGACTCATGTGTGTGTAGTTGTGTGCTGTGCACATCTGGGTGATTCTTGGACTGTCCTTTTTCGTTTAAATCAGTGTGTCAGACTCTGGAGCCGTGTTGATAGTGGACGAGATGTCTGGAATATGAGCATCCTGCTGCAGTATACCAGCTTTTAATAATAGTTGGCTTTACATTCGCTGGTCAGATGGACTAACTTCTAGTTTTTGCAAGGTAGACTAAGCTGATGTAGGTGGTTAGAGTTGGTAAACCACCTTAGACCAGTAACAAACCAGCCAACGTAAAGTGGCGTTCGCAACCCACACTGTAAAATATTTATGTAATATACAAATTTATATATATATATATATATATACATATATATATTGTTTTATTTTATTTTACTGTATGATAACATAATGATAAAAATTTAATTATAAAAAATATATAAATTTTTCAACAGTTTGGGGTCAGTAGAATGTTTATAATATAAATGAAAGACATATTTTCTGCTCACCAAGACTGCATTTATTTGATCAAAAATACAGTAAAATTGTGACATATTATTACAATTTAAAATAGCTGTTTTGTATTGTAATATATAGTAAACTGTAATTTATTCCTGTTCTCAAAGCTGTATTTTCAGCTTCATTACTCCAGTCTTCAGTGTCACATGATCCTTCAGAAATCATTCTGATATGATGATTTGCTGCTCAAGAAACATTTCAAAAGTTCAAAAGAACAGCATTTATTTGAAATAACTTTTTTACTGTTCACTTTACTAATGTGAAAAATTTAGGATTAGGGACTTTTATTTGTTTGTTCCAGCAGTTCATGCTTGTGCACATCCAAAAAAAGACCAAACGTTCAGTGAATTCAGATTTTGTCCTTGCTCAGGGAGTTTCCTGCAGCCGCAGCAGCCCTTGGCCAATCGCTGAGCACATTTAGGCAGCGTGTCACAACTCCCGCCCCTTCGCTGCACGCTCCTCCTGGCCAGCGCTAATGATACTCCTCACCTCCGACCCTTCTGATCCGCCCCGGCACCTCCAGCCACATCCTCCGAGAAGAGCCGGGCAGAACTAGCCCAATGAGAGCCGGCTAGAATGACGCCATCTCCGAGCCAACAGGCCTCCTCAGATGATGGGCGACAGGATCGCAGGGATGAGATGGGATGAGACAGCGAGTGCCGTGGGACAGATCGCTCTTTGAGGAGTTTTTAACTACGTTAAACCCGTCTACACAGTAACCACACAGATGGGTCCTGGATGAGAGGAAAATGATGGACTGCATCTGTGTTTGTTTTTGCTAGCAGTTTTTCAGTGTTGTAACTGTAATTTATTAGATTGTAACTTTTTACATCTAAAATACGTAATTATGTTAAATCATTAGGGATGGAAATGATAAGGGATTTGTCATTATTGGTTCCAATTCCACTAACGATTCCAGTTCCTGAACTCTCTTTGGTTGTCGGACAAATATGACAAAAAAGTTTCGTTCGATAATGTTTTTAATTAATATTAAAGTAAATTAATATTTTAATTAATATAAAAAGTGAACTTATCCTTTAAAAAGAGACCAAACTTCAATCTGTGCTCTAAAGCATTCAAGATTTACAGCAGTTTAAGTTGGAAATTTCATTTTCAGGAAATTTCCAACTTAAACTGCTGTAAATCTTGAATGCTTTAGAGCACAGATTGAAGTTTGGTCTCTTTTTAAAGGATTAGTTCACTTTCGAATTAAAATTTCCTGATAATGTACTCACCCCCATGTCATCCAAGATGTTCATGTCTTTCTTTCTTCAGTCGAAAAGAAATGAAGGTTTTCGATGAAAACATTCCAGGATTTTTCTCCATATAGTGGACTTCAATGGGCACCAAACGGTTGAAGGTCAAAATGACAGTTTCAGTGCAGCTTCAAAGAGCTTTAAATGATACCAGACGAGGAATGAGAGTCTTATCTAGAGAAACGATTGATCATTTTCGAAAAAAAATATAGACATACAGTGTAAGCTTGTTGAACAATACGGAAAGCGGAAGCACGTGCAAGGCGATAATTTGGACCGTTTGGGCTCCATTGAAGTCCACTATAAGGAGAAAAATCCTGGACTGTTTTCCTCAAAAACCTTCATTTCTTTTCGACTGAAGAAAGAAAGACATGAACATCTTGGATGACATGGGGGTGAGTAAATTATCAGGAAAATATTATTTGAAAGTGAACTAATCCTTTAAAGATGGCACTTGACAGATTATTGCTGAAATAGTTTAAAAAGTAAACTTGAAAAAAGTTATAAAATATTATTTATTGTTATAAAAAATGCACAAAAATACCATTTTAAATTTTTAAAGATATAAATTTTCCAAAACACGTTTTACTTTAAAACTGTGAGAAACTTAAAGCCATAAATCTAAGTTTGAGGTTGATATCTCAAAAAATTAGCTTTCAGTAAGATTTTGTTTGGTTGCAGTACCAAACGCTTCCACTAGATGAAATTCATCTCCCATTCATTTCTAATGCGCTCTTTTTGATTGCAAACAAGTTTTACAAGTTTCAGGACCATTTAACCTTTTTTCAAAGTGTCCATTATGATTGTGTGTGTGTGTGTTCACATAGCAAGTACCAAAACCTTAACCAAGTTTCGTACCATTCAGATGATAAAAAAAAAGTAAATTTTTTTGGTCAAAAACAGCACCAGATTACTTTTTTTCAATCAAGAACTATGAAATGGACTTTTAATTTAAAAAAAAAAAAAAAAAAAAAAACTAATAAGAACCAGTTCTCATTAAATGGTGGTGTCTCCAGAATGTGTCTGTGAAGTTTCAGCTCAAAATCCCCCACAGATCATTTATTATAGCTTGTCAAATTTGCCCCTATTTGGGTGTGAACAAAAACACGCCGTTTTGGTGTGTGTCCCTTTAAATGCAAATGAGCTGCTGCTCCCGCCCCCTTTCCAGAAGAGGGTGGAGCTTTAACAGCTCAACAACAACAAAGCTGGAGAATCTCACGCAGCCAAAATGAGGATTGTCAGTAACGACCACATTTACTCTGTAAAGAAGGTGTTGTTTATTTATTCTCATGCATAGCCGACAGAAAACAAGAAACATGTTGCCTCTGATGTGGCATTTTATTTACAAAAAACTCAAGTTCTAAAAGTTCTAAATCCTAAACTTAATGAACGCACATTACACACTTGAAACACAACGCAGGTATTGTGCTGTATTGTGCTGCGTTACTTGGTCGGTGTCTCCTCAAATCTAACACTTAGTGTGGGTTATGTCACAAACCCCTGTAACATGTTGTTTATAGATCGGAGAGGCGGACAGCAGTGATGTCTATGAAGGGTTTCCACAATGCCACCTACTCCTCAGAAGACACTTTCTGTCACAAGTCTCTCCCACATGCTCTCTCTCTTCCTCTCCGGTGGCCTGTGACGCTGGCGAAAGCTAAATTGGCTGTTTCCATGTAAATATGAGGCTTGTGTGTGGTTTAATTACTATGGAGATGACTTAGGACGGACCATGTGATTTAAGCAATCAGACCGAAGCATCGGGGAGGAGAGCGGGAAGAAGGAGGGAGGCTAGGAGAGGGAAGAAGGAACGCTGGATAATGCTATAGATGTACAGAAGTTGGAGGAGGAGAAACTTGTGATCAATTAGGAGACTGGGAATAACCTTTTTCTTTTCTCTCTCTTTCAGGGGAAGAGGAATAAACCAGGAGTGGAGTCCGTCGGGTCTCCCGATTCAGGAAGAGGAAGAGGAGAGAAAAAAGCCATCAAGTAGGTGCAGGGACATTCATTTAGTTCATTGGGGCTTTTTTTTGTAAGATCCTTGTGTTTGAGCGAAAGCTTGGCCATATGACATCAGCGCTGCGATCACAGGAAAACTTCTCTGCTTCTCCATAAACAGCAAATATGTGTGTTTTAAATCTATGGAAATCATTATAAAAGTTGTTAAAGTAGGTGTTGGTCCTTCAGAGGAAGCAAGAGAGGCTCAAAAATGTGTTTAAAATGAACATAGCAACTAAAATGATCAAATTAACTGTTATTTTAGTTCATTTGCTTACTGATGGGCCTAACTTAGATGCATATACAATGTAAAAAATATTATGTTGTTTTAGTAAGATTATTAAAATGATAATATTAAAATAATTTATATAAAAATAAAAATGGGAATAATATGTGTGTGTGTGTGTGTGTGTGTGTGTGTGTGTGTGTGTGTGTTTATGTATATATATAATAAAAATAATAAATAAAATTAAAATCAACAAAAATATAAAATGTTGTTTTAGTAATAATATATAAAATAATTATATATATATATATATATATATATATATATATATATATATATACACACAAATAATAATAATATACAATAATATAAAATATAATATATAAATATATATATATATATTAAAAATAATAAATAATAGCATATTTGCAAAATATATATATAATGTTGTTTGATTAATATTATTAAAATTGTAACATTACAATAATTTATATAAAAATGGGACTAATATATATATGTGTATATATATATATATATATATATATATATATATATATATATATATATATATATATATATATATATATATAGTATTATTACTATTGTTATTATTAAAAATAACAAATAATACCATGCCAGCAAAAAAAAGTATTTTTATGAATATTATTGCAATAATAAATAATAATATTAAAATAACATAAAAATTGGAATAATATATTAAAAAATAATAAATAATATCATGCAAAAAATATATCTAATCAGCAATATACACAAATAATGTTGTTTTATTACATTATAATTAATATTATTATTAAAATAATAAATATTATTAAAATAATTAAAAAATGTGAAGAATAAAATATTAAAAATAATAAATAATAGCATATCAGCAAAAATATTATATATAATCAGCAATATACACATATAATGTTGTTTTATTACATCATAATTATTATTATTATTAAAATAATAAATAATAATATATAAAAAAAAAAAAAAAAAAAAACCCTACTACAATTTGTTACTGGTTTGATCAATGTTATTTTATGTATAAGAAAATTCCCACTGCCTAAAAGTCATGATTTCCTTTCCATTTCATTCACCATGAAGTTTTTCAGTCTAGACTTGCTTTGAATAGAAAAAAGTACACAAGCACAAGACCAATTAACGGCTCTCATAATGAGTGTGCTGCTCGCATTCATTGAGGAAGCATCCTCTCCGAGCGATTCCGGCTCTTTGACTGACGCTGACTCTGAATGCCGCGGGTTTGGCTGAAGAGCGTCTGATGGAGGACGCGGGATCTTTGAGCTCAGCGGGACGCTGCGTTTCCATTGTTTCGTATGATCACATGCCTTCTTGTTTACCGGACGGTTATTCTCGGAGACGCGCGCCGGTAAAAGTTGTTGTGATGTGTGGCCTGTGTTGTGCCTCGTGACATTGCAGCTGCTGTTTTGGACTAATGAGTTCTCTGGATTTGAAGCTTGCAGGTGTTTGTGGAAATCTGTATTCTTTGCATTTCTTTTCCTGCCGCTGTTGTTGAAATAATAACTTAACGTAAATGACCTTTTCCCCCAATAGCAGGTTTCTTCTGACCCTTCTCACCTTTCACCTCTGCTTCTTTTCTTAGCAAAACATTAATGGTTTGTCACCGAGAAGATTGTGTTTAATGCTTCACTGCTTTCTGTCTCTCTCTCTCTCTGCCTAACGCTTGTGATCTTTGATAAACTAATGAATGCTCAGGTATAATCTTGCTTATTTCTGCTTTGCTGCCTTACGGATGCATTGGGTCTGTCTTTATTTCCCTGTTTGATCATAAAACCCTTTATGCACCTCTCAGCTTCTTATGAATGGCGAATTCCTCTCCCTCTTCCTCTTTCAACCACCTCCTATCCTGAAGAAGCGGAGATGGCCGGAGATCGCCTGTGTATAGACTGATGGATGAAATGGATGGCTCATGTTCCACTGACGTGTATGTGTGTGTCTCTTCAGTGATTTAGACAGAGACTTTTGGAATAACAATGACAGCAGTTCAGTGCAGCAGCGCTGGAGCTCATACCCGCCCAAGGAGTTTGTACTAAACATTTCTCCTTATGCCCCTTACGGAGATCCACGCCTCTCACTCAAGTGAGTCTCTGTTCAGGCTGGTAAGAGACACCAACCCCTGACCCTCAACCCATACCACACCCAAACCCCAACCCTTACCAACCGCACCCCAGATTTGTGCTGCAGCAGAAAGTCTGGTCCGCTTTCGTTCATTTGCTACTTTATACTCAGTAAAAGACCGTCTGACTGGCACATGCTGTGAACTGGCCAATCGCTGTTTGTTTTGTTGTTGTTGTTGTTTTTTTGCCCAAAAATTATTCTTATGGTCGATAAAATGCAAGTTGCTTTTTATTTTAACATTCAAAACAGAACCAGAAGCAAAGCTGAATTTATAAACTGCATGTTTTCAGACCACATTTGGATCATTTTGGTCTTTATTTCATTAATAATCGTTTCCCCTTTACGGTCCGTCAACAATTTCTTGCTGATGCGGAGAATCATGCATATTTTACAACACTAATTCAGCTGTGTAACTAATTTTAGTTACTGCATTTCAGTTCAGTATAATGATGAGTAGGCTGATACAAATCTGTATAGTTAGCAGTTTTAGAGCTAGTCTATATGGGTTAGAAATGGACAAACCCAGCAATTGTTGGGTTAAATGTTTTAAACTCAACTATTATTTAAAAATTACTATATTGCTTGCTTCAAAGGGTCATGAACTGCGTTGTTTTATTGTTTTATAATGTTTCATGGGGTGCACTTATAATGTTAGTATGCTTTTTACATCAAAAATTGTCATAATTGAGAAATAAAAGGCATTTTTCCTACCCTGATTTTAGCCCTTATTTAAACGCTCTGTTTTAAGGGGCGTGTCTGCTGTGAGACTTCAGTGTAAACGCCCACTGCTGTGATTGGCTGACATCTTTCCATTTGAAATAGCAAAGTATTATTCTCTCTTTTAGCGCGTTTTTACTATTACAGCTCTCAAGGTTAACTAATCGTGAAAAGTGCTGCATTATATTTAGATTGTGGCATGAAAGGTTGCAAAGGGAGCGTTCTCTATATATAATTTAATCACTGTTTAAATAACATTATTTTCACTGGTTTGATTTACTGACACACAGACAAAGATCATGTGACTGTACATGAATCATTAATATCAGATCAGGCATCAGAATGAACACAGTTACTGACATGTTGTTGCATTACTGTCGAGTTCATATCATAAAAGTCTGTTTGCGCCGAAATGCGATTGATTTACCAATGAATCCACAGTGAAATGTGCCGAATACAAATAAATAAAGCTCAGCTGAGACATTCACATTGCTGAAAATAACCATATTCCTGCATTAGGATCCTTTGAAAGTTAATGTTATTTTAGTCCTGTATCGCTCTTCTCTCAATAACACACTAGTGGGCGGGGCTAACGATGCAATGATGAAGTAGGCGTTGATTTCTTCTGTGGAGGCGGGGTTTCACCTATAGATAGGCACATTACGGATCGAGTCGTTCGCTGGGTCTGGTGTCAATAAAAGCGTTTATTGGACTAACAAGGAAGTTTTCAGTTCTGAAACTTACAGGATATTCTTACAGTACGATGACCTCTTATATATCAAAAGCTCAAGGAAAAGCTGATTTCTCAATTCATGACCCCCCTAAAATTAACTCAAAACAGGTTATATAGTAACCATAAGCATAGCCATATAGTAATTTTTAAACAATGGTTGAGTTAAATAACACTACCCAGCAGGTTGGGTCAAACATTTAACCCAACCACTGGGTCAAAACAACCCAATCACTGGGTTTCTCCATTTTTAACCCATCTTGGTTTATTTTAACCCAGCAGTTTTTAGAGTGTATATATTAGGGGTATATGTATATATACATTTTTGGGTGAATGATACCTTATAGATACAGTCTTGGATAGAACTAACTCTATATTGCGAATCATATCAACGATACATTAATTAGTTTGTTTATATATATATATATATATATATATATATATATATATATATATATATATATATATATATATATATATATATATATATATATACATATATATATATAGCTATGGAAAAAATTAAGAGACCACTTAACATTGATTTCTGAACTAGGAGTGGTCTCTTAATTTTTTCCATAGCTGTGTATATATATATATATATATATATATATATATATATATATATATATGCACTCTAAAAAATGCTGGGTTGTTTCAACCCAAATTTGGTTAAAATATGGCCAAACCGTTGGGTTAAAAAATGCATTTAAAAATTTAACCCAATGGTTGGGTTTGTCCATTTTTGACCCAAACTTGGGTTGAAACAACCCAGCATTTTTTAGAGTGTATATATATATATATATATATATATATATATATATATATATATATATATATATATATATATATATATATATATATATAATATTATATTATATTTTGTCAAACAGTTTCATAAAGCAAAACAAACTTCAGATTTTCTGTTAGCATTGGTTGTTTTTTGGTGCAGTATGCGTCAGACGGTTAGTGAGCGGACTGTGGGCTTAGACTAACACAACCCATATTTTACTGTACCCCATCTCACCTGTTTCCCAACAACACCCGATCCCTGGCAGGGCTGTAATGATGAGGAAGCATCCCGTAAGCTAACACACTTTTCCAAAAGGATATGGCAATGAACTCATGAAGCCAAGCTCATAGTATACTTCATCTGATTGTGATGTGGGCCATAGCATGGGATAGTACAGTACCATTACACCATCCAAAATGACAAGATAAAGCCAAAGTACGATAAAGATGAAGTGTGTAATTTCTGCTCCTAGGAATACGCACAATATATCCATACCATATCAGTTAAATATACAATATTACAGTATATAGTTTCCAATTTCTGCCTTTAATGATATTTTTCAGCTTATTTTAAGATTTAAATTACTTTTGCTATCATTTAGCACTAATCTATATTGATTATATTTATATAAATGATATATTTTCAGTTTTAATTTAAGTTATTTTGTTTTTTTTTTGTAATTTTTTATAAGGTTTTTTTATATATTTCTATTTAGTTTTTTTAAGTTTTAGTTTTAGCAGTTAAAACTGTTTTTCCAAGTTTTCCATCTAATTTTAATTCATTTCAGCTTTATTTCAGTTAATAAAAACATTTTCAATAGTTTCGGCACCAAACTGAATTATAATCCGTTTATTTGAGCAGCCGTTCTGCGCGGTGTCGCTTGTGACACAAAAATTGCACACTTCACGTTTAAGCTTGTAATATGAATGAAAGTCATTATGCAGATTTTATTTCTCTTCTTTCAGCTTTGCAGGACTGCAGGGACATTATCAATGTATTGGACAGTTTGATAATCATAGTAGCAACAGCCTGACATTCAAATCTGTTTTGTTTCGTCCCAAAATTGCAAAATTGGACCCAAAATGTCCCTCACTCCCTACAGCCCTGCTTGTCTCTTCTTAGCATATGACCTTTAACCTCCTCCCCCCTTCCCCCCATGGGGTGTTACCATGGAGACGGACAACCCTCCTGCTTCCTCCTGAACAGCAACAATAACAGTAAAGAAACAAACAAACAAACCAAAATGCGCTCTTGAATGGTGTCCAACCCTCATTGCCGTAGGCTCCCGTTGAGGGTTGACCGTTACAGTCTGGTTGTGATGTGGTAACCCCCTTGTTATAAGATGGTGTTGTTTTGCCTCTGTGCTTTCACCTTTCTTGGGCTTGTACTCGATGTCTCCCTCTAGCACTCCTGATTCTTCCAGCCTCTGTTTCGCAGCGGCATCTGTACGGTAAACCCTCACCGGCCTAATCCAGACAGGTTTCGCTAAAGAGCCCCGATACGCCGGAGAAAAGGTTTAAACATGCTTGTCCATCAAAACCAGCGGCGGTCGTACAGAGGGGTTCAGATGGGGCGGCCTGTCTAGAAAATGAAAAATTAAACAAACATGTATCCGCGGTGGCTCAGGTGATTCAATTTTCCTTTCTCTGGACTGCGAGGCCGCTGGACCTGCTGGATTACAGCGGTGTGGGTGAATGCAGGCCGCTGCACAAAAACTCTGCTGTTTGAGACGGAAGCCGCAGATTGAAGCAAAACAGACTTGGACTTTGTCTGACTTATAGTCTAGCTTGTCTTTAGTCACAATATTGCATAGATAGTTTAGATGCTTGTACCTTGGGATGCAGAATTATTATATATAGGCTCTAAATATACTGTAGAGTTTGTTTTTATTTATTTATTAGTAAATATTGGCTGTTCTTGGATGTTTAATTGCACATGCTACTTTTTTTTTGTGCCTTTTTTACATTTTACCTTAGAATTATACACTTGCTGGGTTAAAAACAACCCAAGTTGGGTTAAAATTGGACAAACCCAGGGTTAAATGTTGGTTTAAAAGTTTTATTTAACTCAGCTATTGTTTAAAAATTACTGTATTGCTCGCTTAAAATGAACCCAAAAACTTACACAGATCAAAGCACTGGCCGAGATGAAGCTGTTCTCAGCGGGTACTCGAACACTGAACGGCCGCTGACGGCCTGGAGCTCGCTTCTCCGAAAACGTCTAAACAAATTGTAAAATAGGCGCTATGATTAATTATGAGTCCGATATTTCAGGTCTAAACAACTACACTGTTGTCTAAAACACTCAGTTCATGGTTAAAAAAAAAGAAAAAAAAGTGTAGTATTTGTAAAAAATACGGTGGATTTGCTCGGCCGCCATGACAGTCGCTTAATGCGTACTGATGCAAACGGTGAAAAGGTTGGAGTGCTGTTATTACTAGAATATCTCACCGCTCTCAGCCAATCAGATCCGAGAACCAGAAAGAACTGTTGTTTTTATATATACACACACTACTGTTCAAAAGTTTGGAACCACTAAGATTTTTTATGTTTTTAAAAGAAGTTTCGTCTGCTCACCAAGGCTACATTTATTTAATTAAAAATACAGTAAAAAACAGTAATATTGTGAAATATTATTACAATTTAAAATAACTGTTTTCTATTTGAATATATTTCACAAAGTAATTTATTCCTGTGATCAAAGCTGAATTTTCAGCATCATTACTCCAGTCTTCAGTGTCACATGATCCTTCAGAAATCATTCTAATATGCTGATCTGCTGCTCAAGAAACATTTAATGTGTACAATTGTACAAAATATTTGTGTACAATATTTTTTTTCAGGATTATTTGATGAATAGAAAGTTCAAAAGAACAGTGTTTATCTGAAATCTAATCTTTTGTAACATTATAAATGTCTTTACTGCCACTTTTGATTGATTTAATGCATCCTTGCTGAAAAAAATATTAATTTCTTTAAATTCCTCTAAAAAAAAAAAAAAAAAAATTCTTACTGACCCCAAACTTTTGAACGGTAGTGTATAATGCTACAGAAGCTTTGTATTTCAGATAAATGCTGTTCTTTTGAACTTTCTATTCATCAAGAAAAAAAAAAAGTATACAACTGTTTTTAACATTGAAAATAATAATAAATGTTTCTCGAGCATCAAATCATCATATTAGAATGATTTCTGAAGGATCATGTGACACTGAAGACTGGAGTAACGATGTTGAAAATTCAGCTTTGCATCACAAGAAAAAAATACATTTTAAAATATATTCCAATAGAAAACAGTTATTTGAAATTGTAATAATATTTCACAATATTACTGTTTTTACTGTATTTTTTATTAAATAAATGCAATCTTGGTGAGCAGACGAAACTTCTTTTAAAAATATTAAAAATCTTACCTATCCCAAACTTTTGAACGGTAGTGTATATATATGTTGGAATATGTTGGAAATTAACATTAATTAATATGTTTAATAAATAAACATTTATAAATAAGTTTAATGAATAACAATGAAACAATAAACATTTCTTAAATTGCTTATTTAGAAATGTTTACCTTTTGATTATTATTGTTGCCTCTAGTAATTATGTGTCTGATTTTAAGCTAGCCATATAGTAATTTTTAAACAATAGTTGAGTTAAATAAAACTGCCCAGGAACAAGTAATAGATTAATAAGACCAAAGGTTGCCTGTTTTATGTACCCAAAATGAATTATATGTCATGTTTAACAACTATAAGAGCCAGCAAATCCCCAAAGCACTAGCCGAGATGAAGCTGTTCTCGGCGGGTACACGAGCACTGAACGGCTGCTGACGGCCTGGAGCTCGCATCTCCGAATACGTCTAAAAAAATAGGTGCTATAATTAATTATGAGTCAGATATTTCAGTTATGAACAACTACATTCTTGTAGTCGCTTCAAGCAGAGTGATATATATATATATATATAATATATAAATATTTAGTTTTAGTCTGAATCAGATTCCTGAGCTGGTTTTGTGCCAATCTGCGGCTGTCAGCTTTGTCACTTAAAGCTCTTTTTGCTCTTATCCTGCCGTTTTTTTGATGTTGTTGTTGGTGTTGATGTTGTATTGTGAGTGTTTGAGTGATGCGGCAGTGTGACTTAAATCTGATAACTGCATGATGACTTTCACCAGGTCCACGATTATGAAAAACTGATGACAAAAGTAACCCTTTGTCTGTATGAAGTCTGCAACATTTATGGGTGTCATTAATGCGAAGCATGTCAAATGTGGTTATTTGAAGCATTGGGGTCGTTGTAAATCCATTTGTGTGGCTCTGCTACGCCCCCTAAAGGAGGAGCTGCACTTGGCACGGCATCTTTAAAAGCCCAGGGTGGCTTGTGTTAGTATGTAGTCATGTAGCTCGCTGTGAGGTCAAACGCATGCAGCACTCTCATGGGATAAATGATTGTTACTTATCCAAACCTGTAACCGTTTCTTCTCTCCCAATGTTTGTCCTTTTCCTCCTTTTTCTCTCTTTCTGGCGGACCCCTCAGTGGGGCGGTGCCCGGGGGCCAGAAAGGGGCCATGGGGGGTGGATTGGGGGACGGAGGGGGGCCGTCGTGCAGCGACAGCGTGAGGAGCATGATGACGGGGGGCATTAAAGCCGGCAGGTGGCAGACGGTGCAAAGCCGCCTGCATTCCGGAGACTTCAAGAACGGCAAGTGAGTCGAGCCCGCAGGGGACAAGAACGAGTGTGTGTGTGTGTGTATGAGATGTTTAAGAAAGTTAAAAATGTCTTTGTGTGGGTCTGCACTTTGCTGAGATTTCAGGCCGCCCTGCAGTCTAATAATAGCAGAATCCGTACGACTGACTCACACACACTTAGAAGCACTTAGAAGCGACGATCACTCATTTCAGTCCATTATGAAACACAACAGCACCCGCAATGACTCAAAGACGGCGTAATTGGTGATATCATGCACCTGATTCAGCCTGCAAATATGAAATGTGAGGGATAATAAATATAAATGCGAAGCAGAGGGGTCTTGTGTTAGCCTGAAGGGGGTCATTTTGCAATAATACAGACCGGCTGAATGTACATGATCTGGGTTGTTATATGGCTACTTAACGTACGAACAAATAAATGCACAGGAAAGATTGATTTTACTGAGTTTAACGTTGACATGGAGTCAGAATTTATCTAATGCACTTCTTTATTGCAGTCTTACTGTGCATATATTATTTCAAGTTAAAAAAAATGGCCTGTATTTCTGTTTCAAATAAATGCTGTTCTTTTTATCAGTTTTCACAAAAAAAAAATTGTTTTCAACATTTATAATAATCAGAAATGTTTCTTGAGCAGCAAATCATCATGATTATTGAAGGATCATGTGACACTGAAGACTGGAGTAACGATGCTGAAAATTCAGCTTTGATCACTGGATATAAATTACATTTTAACATATATTCAAAAAGAAAACAGTTATTTTAAATTGTAATAATATTTCAGAATTTTACTGTTTTAACTGAATTTTTGATCAGCCTTGGTGAGCAGAAGAGACTTCTAGTACTAGTGTACAAGAATGGGGAAGATACTATGAAAATGTTTAGCTTCCTTAGTTCAAATCGTGCAATAGAAAAAAAAAAAAAAAGTCTTTCAGTCTTGCCCAAACTAAAGTGCAGAATCTCTTTAAAAAAAAAAAAAAGTGATTGGCTCTTTTAACTGAAAGGTAGGACTTTCATTCCTGCAGCCGCCATTATGAGCATTTCGATTTTTCCCCATGTTTTTTTTTGTTTTTTTTTTAATATAAGTGGCCGATCGCTTTTTTCCTCTGGTGATTTGCACCGTTCACAATCCAATGAGTTCCTGATGGTGTATTTCTCTCTGGAATACAGCCCATTTGGAAGTAAAATTGGTTGCAAACAGCATTTCATGTAGATTTCATTGTATTTTTTGAGAACAAAGAATCTGCATTATGATACATAAAGCTAACGGCCATTATAAGTATGTTTGCCATTAGAGGATTAGTTCAGTTCAGAATTAAAATTTCCTGATAATATACTCACCCCCATGTCATCCAAGATGTTCATGTCTTTCTTTCATCAGTCAAAAAGAATTTCTGAGGAAAACATTCCAGGATTTTTCTCCATATAGTGGACTTCACTGCGGTTCAACGGGTTGAAGGTCCAAATGTCAGTTTCAGTGCAGCTTCAAAGAGCTCTACATGATCCCAGACGAGGAATAAGGGTCTTATCTAGAGAAACCATCGCTCATTTTCTAAAAAAAATAACAAATTATATACTTTTTAACCACAAATGCTCATCTTGCACTGCTCTGCGATGTGCCACGCATTACGTAATCATGTTGGAAAGGTTACGCGTGATGTAGGTGGAAGTACCGATCCAGTGTCTACAAAGCTAACGTGCAAAGACTAAGTCAAACGCTCTTTACAAAAAAAAGGTAAAACAGCGTTGTCGGACGAAAATTGCAGATGGTTTCTCTAGATAAGACTCTTATTTCTCGTCTGGGATCATGTAGAGCTCTTTGAAGCTGCACTGAAACTGACATTTGGACCTTCAACCCGTTGAACCCCAGTGAAGTCCACTATATGGAGAAAAATCCTGGAATGTTTTCCTCCTTAATTTCTTTTCGACTGAAGAAAGAAAGTCAAACATCTCGGATGACATGAGGGTGAGTATATTATCAGGAAATTTGAGGTGTGAAGTGAACTAATCTTTAAGTATATTTGACTGCAAAAAGTTCCAACTAAAGGCTGGAATACACTACACGATTTTTGCCCCGATTTTCCCCCCCGATTTATAGTCTGAACAAGTTGACGCTAGTTGACAAAAGTCAGAGCCAGTCTGCAGATTTGAGCCGACAGATTCCATGGAAAATCGCGTAGTATATCATGGTCATAGACTCCGATTTTTTAGCTTCAGATTTTGATTCCATCCAGTCGGAGGATATCAAACATGTTTGATATTTTGAGCCTTATAAATACAGTACACGATACAGTCATACGCTGCCCAAACAATGCATACCGCTTACAGCCGCTAGATGGAGCCGCGCCCGCGAGATCGCACATGACATTCATGAATGAGAAAATGCAGAATCTGCCGTTTTATATTTGTTTGCGGCAGTTTCGTCACACAGTCGGTTCAATACAGCTCACGTCGCTCCCAAGTTGAAAAATACGGAAATTCTTTTTCATAACGCAATAAAAAAAATCACTGAAGAATAAGTGGAGCTCCACCATGATAGAAAAATTGCTTCAGTAAGTACTGTACTGTTAGCTTTGTCTTGAGAGAGTTAGCAAACCACATTCTGCGGCAAATCCGGATTCATTCATTATTAAATATGTTAATATTCATTAGGGCTGTAACGATATGCGATATGAAATCGAAATCGCGATACGCAGGTCCACGAACCTGTATCGCGATGTGAGAAGGCAGAATCGTGACACACCCCTAATACTTATAGTAATTTAAAAATGTGGTAGCATTGGATCTGGACAGGAAGGATAACTCTGGGAGTTGGAAGGGGTGTGTCACGAACCTGTATCGCGATGTGAGAAGGCAGAATCGTGACACACCCCTTCCAACTCCCAGAGTTATCCTTCCTGTCCAGATCCAATGCTACCACATTTTTAAATTACTATAAGTATTAGGGGTGTAACGATTTATCGTAGATGGTGTGTCTCAATCAGCGCTCTAGTTCAGTAAGTGTTTCGGGCACACATTGAATCTTGCAAGCAGGTTTAAACGTTTCTCATGTCAGTCTCTTGCATGGTCGCGTGAGAAAAGTCGTGGCTTTCTTTCAGCGCAGTGCACAGCAACAGCTGTGCTCACAGAAAAGCAAAAGACGCTTGCGATGCTATGCTTTAAGTTCTGTGGCGACGTGAGCTGTATTGACCCGACTGACGCCACGGGAGCGCAAGCGCTTTGGAAAGAAGGAGAAGCGGTGCGGCTGCGCCTTCCACGCGTTTTTAGACGCGATATGTGAACGGCCCCTATTCATAATTCTAACTGTGTGTTCACACCGCCGGCGGCGAGAGCGTCAAAGTGACGCTAGTCATTCATTTTCAATGAGAGCCAGCGGCGAGCTCCGGCGAGAGCGGCGCGGCGCGTCTTGGACGGTGAGAGCGGCGAGGAGAGTTGAAATCAGGTTAACTTTATGGTAATGAGCTATGACGCGGTTCGGCGGCAACCAATTAGAATGTAGAGGTCCTCGCTTGAGAGGCTTCCGATTGGTTGACGCGACTTGTCACTTACTTTGGCTCTGCTTTGACCCTCCCGTCGGCGGCGGTTTGAACAAACGGTACAGCGTTGTTGGCAGGGCGGCCAAGGCGACTGTTGACGCTCTCGCCGCTGGCGGTGTGAACGCACGGTAAGTTCATGTTAAATTTTAAAAAAAAAATTTTGTGACAGACAGCCCTATTCAACTGTTAATTTTAATACAGAAGGTTTTTGTTAAAATTTGTTAATTTTTTTTAATAAATCTTGTTTGAATTTCATTTTTATTTTGTTCAAAATATCGTGATACGTATCGTATCGTGAACTCCGTATCGAGATACGTATCGTATCGTGACCTGAGCGTATCGTTACACCCCTAATATTCATCACTATTATACATTTACGCCAGAAGAATTATTAATTATATTACATTAAATGTACATAGCGACTGATTATGATAATTGATTATCACTGTTTGTGTTCCGAACGATTTTAAGGTCTGGTAGTGTATGATGCCCGGCTTTTCTCTGTAACCATTTACAAAGTCGGCAAGTGTATGATGCCTTGTGTTTTAAAAATCTGTTCAGATTTTAAAAATCGTGTAGTGTATTCCAGCCTTAACCAGAATCAAGTATGTTTAAATTTATTAGCAATGTTGGTTCCATGAAGATCCTTTAACATCAAAAGAATCTTTCCATTCCACAAAAGGTTCTTTATAGTAAAAAACAAAAAGGTTTAGATTATTAGAATGTTCTTCACACTAAGAAAATAAAAGGTTCTTTTAAGAATGTTCACTGAAAGGTGAATGTTCTATGGCATCGCTGTGAAAACCTCCTTTAGTTTTAAGAGTGTGAGATTTTGACTCTAATCACAATCAGACGAGAAAATATAATGCGTTCTGATGAAAAACTTCCATAATTTGTCTGATGACTTTCTGAACACCAGATTCTTCAGAACTGTCTGCACACGGTTAAAGTTTTACAGAAGCCATTTCAGCGACATGAGCAATGGCTGGAGGATGTTAAACACGAATTTTCCGTATTAATCGCCGGCTAGTGAAACTGTGTAACACAAAATATTAATGCACTAAATGTCCTATAAATGTGCTTAATATTTCAGTGAATCTGTCAGCAGTGTGAAATGAGTCTTGAGAGAGGAGGGAATTTTATTACATTGTTAAGATAAAGTTTAGAGAACTCAAACAGATTAATTTCAATACAGCATGAAAAACAAGCTCTATGGCACATACTGTCCCGAATGATGCACTTCATCAGACTTTTTCATGTGTCCATGAAGTCCACGAGACTGTAGCATGTGCCATTTGTCAGTGTAGATTCAGAAGGGCTCTCGTTATGACTAGACATAAACTGACTCAAAAAATATTAAAGGTTCTGCACCTTTAAAGTCAATGTGAAATGCTGGTTGCAGTCAGTTTTACTTCCATAATCTGTGTATTTCTGAGTAAAATGGTTTTCAGTCAGAAGGGTGGGACTTCCCATATGACAAATAAGTCAATTATCATATATACAGTGGGTACGGAAAGTATTCAGACCCCCTTAAATTTTTCATTCTTTGTTATATTGCAGCCATTTGCTAAAATCATTTAAGTTTTTCCTCATTCATGTACACACAGCACCCCATATTGACAGAAAAACACAGAATTGTTGACATTTTTGCAGGTTTGTTAAAAAAGAAAAACTGAAATATCACATGGTCCTAAGTATTCAGACCCTTTGCTCAGTATTTAGCAGAAGCACCCTTTTGATCTAATACAGCCATGAGTCTTTTTGGGAAAGATGCAACAAGTTTTTCACACCTGGATTTGGGGATCCTCTGCCATTCCTCCTTGCAGATCCTCTCCAGTTCTGTCAGGTTGGATTGTAAACATTGGTGGACAGCCATTTTTAGGTCTCTCCAGAGATGCTCAATTGGGTTTAAGTCAGAGCTCTGGCTGGGCCATTCAAGAACAGTCACAGAGTTGTTATGAAGCCACTCCTTCGTTATTTTAGCTGTGTGCTTAGGGTCATTGTCTTGTTGGAAGGTAAACTTTCGGCCCAGTCTGAGTTCCGGAGCACTCTGGAGAAGGTTTTCATCCAGGATATCCCTGTACTTGGCCGCATTCATCTCGATTGCAACCAGTCGTCCTGTCCCTGCAGCTGAAAAACACCCCCACAGCATGATGCTGCCACCACCATGCTTCACTGTTGGGACTGTATTGGACAGGTGATGAGCAGTGCCTGGTTTTCTCCACACATACCGCTTAGAATTAAGCCCAAAAAGTTCTATCTTGGTCTCATCAGACCAGAGAATCTTATTTCTCACCATCTTGGAGTCCTTCAGGTGTTTTTTCCTGTGTCTTGCACTGAGGAGAGGCTTCCGTCGGGCCACTCTGCCATAAAGCCCCGACTGGTGGAGGGCTGCAGTGATGGTTGACTTTCTACAACTTTCTCCCATCTCCTGACTGCATCTCTGGAGCTCAGCCACAGTGATCTTTGGGTTCTTCTTTACCTCTCTCACCGAGGCTCTTCTCCCCCGATAGCTCAGTTTGGCCAGACGGCCAGCTCCAGGAAGGGTACTGGTCGTCCCAAATGTCTTCCATTTAAGGATTATAGAGGCCACTGGGCTCTTAGGATCATTAATTGCAGCAGAATTTTTTTGTAACCTTGGCCAGATCTGTGCCTTGCCACAATTCTGTCTCTGAGCTCTTCAGGCAGTTCCTTTGACCTCATGATTCTCATTTGCTCTGACATGCACTGTGAGCTGTAAGGTCTTATATAGACAGGTGTGTGGCTTTCCTAATCAAGTCCAATCAGTATAATCAAACACAGCTGGACTCAAATGAAGGTGTAGAACCATCTCAAGGATGATCGGAAGAAATGGACAGCACCTGAGTTAAATATATGAGTGTCACAGCAAAGGGTCTGAATACTTAGGACCATATGATATTTGAGTTTTTCTTTTTTAATAAATCTGCAAAAATGTCAACAATTCTGTGTTTTTCTGTCAATATGGGGTGCTGTGTGTACATTAATGAGGAAAAAAATGAACTTAAATTATTTTAGCAAATGGCTGCAATATAACAAAGAGTGAAAAATGTAAGGGGGTCTGGAAAATGGAATGGATTGGAAATGTATTTTCTTGCCCCTTGAAGTATATTTTGTAATATAATTAAGCATTTAAATGTTTTTAAAGGAATATATTTACATATTTGAAAAACATTTTATTAAGCTGCGCTGTTTACAACATATATAGCATATATTTAAAATATATTGTGGCCAGAAAAAATGCCATCATGAATTGACTGGATTGTTAAAAACGAATGTAAAATAACATTTCAGAGACGTACCACCAATGACGTGTGCGAAATAAGGCCAGGAACAAGTGATGCGCAAGTAATTTTGAACAATTTTGATTTCTTTCTGACTATGCACCAAGGGAATTAACAAATGAACAAGACAAGGATCCAAACCTCACAAAAGATCTCCAAAACACAACCTCACCAAACCAAAACAAACCCAGAGCTGCTACAACGTGAGTGTAGACGTTCACACAGCGAGTGCTGCGCACACATACACACACGGGGCTCGATTTAAGCTTTCTTCACACCCTTAGCTAACACCTCCTCTCCTCCAGCACCTCACATATTCTCTCTCTGTCTCACATCTCTCTTCTCACACTCCATCCATACCACCAGTCCTCGTTCTTCTCTCATTCTCTCTCTCAACACGCCCTCCGTTTTTCTCCGTCAGTAATTGGATTCTATTTTCAGGCAGCTATATGTGTCTGTCTCTTGTGTTTGTGTCTCACATCCCCTTTTCCCTGTCTCTCTCTTTCTTGCCTACATCTTGTTCTCCACTACGGCTTGTTTTGCCCCCTGGTGTTTGTCCTGCAACTACCTGAGGCCCTTTACTAGCTTAACCAGATGAGCCGGTGCCAGTTCAGCCCTATGCCAGCTCATTAATTAAATCAAATTTGACCTTCTTTACATTATTAATACATGTTCCTGGTCCTACGGTGCAGGATGAAAGAAATTTTTTTTAAATGTAAGATAATGAATAAGAAGATAATATCAAGTAACAGTCAAATAGTCATTGTTTAAGGCCTTTCTAGCTGTCTTGCTAGTAGTTAATGAGTAATTTAATGCCGGTGAATGTGATAAAGGTTACAGAAATAATAACGAATTAGGATCAATTTGAAAAACAAGCAGAACCATTGGGATGCTCTGAATGGTAAAATTGACCTTCATTCTTCACATCCACATCAAAAAGACTCAAAAATTGAAGTATGCTGCCTTCAAGTCATGTGATTTTATTTCTTACTTTTGCTTTTTGAAATCTGACTAGCCATTTGGGATCCTTAAACTTTTACTTGGTGTTGGATTTCAACATGCAACACTCTAATAAATGCTGGGTTAAAAACAACCCAAGTTTGCAAGAATATGCTCATTTAATCAGTTTATATGGTCACAGGTTTGTGCATCAATTTCACACCTAACATGCATCCTTTGCTCTTCATTATGATGCAGAACCATTAAAAAGGTCTCCTGTGGTTGCTGGGAAATGAAAAGTGAGAAATGCATCTGTTTTGCACCCAAAATCACTTGCGTGTCACATTGTATTTGAAGGCAGTATCTCCTCATAAAATATCCAGTTTCACATAAAAATATGTCACATTACAAAAATAAAATGGGATGCGAATGCCTTTTCATGCTGACTCCAGTATCAGGATGGTTTTCCTCCACTGGAGCAAGTTTGTGTTATGTTCCATCAACTTTTTATTACATTCAGCACTAAATCACTCTGAAAAGTTGTTCTGTTTAATGACTTTTTAAAAAATATTCACTGACAGAAACTGTCAGGGGGAGAAAAAAAGTGCAAATATTGTATCTTTAGGGGAACAGCAGCTTGACACTTGTCACTTATCTACCCTTAGAAAGTGCATATTAGTACCTTAGAGTAGTAATATGTACCCTTAAGGTACTACTATGAACCATTTAGGGCTAAATAAGATGTCCCTTTAAGGCATGGGTGTCCTAACTTGCTTCTGGAGGGCCACGTCCTGCAGAGTTTAGCCCCAATACACCTGCCTGAAAGTTTCTAGAATGCCTAGTATGCTTTGATTAGCTGGTTCAGGTGAGTTTAATTGGGACTGGAGCTAAACTCTTCAGGACAGTCGCCCTCCAGGAGCAGGTTTGGACACCTCTGTTTTAAATGTTACGAGCTGTTGTACCCTAAAGGTAAAATTCTGCTCGGATTAGACTAGCTAAAACAGGGAAGAGTAGCCAGGAAATGTTTAGAGGAATCATGCGTGCAGCTCAGGTGAAACTCACTGTGAAGTTTCCGAGGTGAATTTGACACAGTTTTTAGATCAAAGTGAAACAGGGCTAATGAGAGAAAGAGAGGATGTAATTGCAAAAGGGAGGGGAGGAGAGGACAAAAGAATGACGGATGAACTAGCGTAGTTGGTTGGCTGCTGAAGAAACTCAGGGGGCCGTGGCGTTACTTAAAACGAGTGTCGCAAGACACGACGGGCAAAGTTAAGAGAAGAAAGGGAGGAGAGGCATGTGCGAGGAGTAGACAGAGATGGGGGGCTCTCAACAGACCAAAAAGCAGTCTCCCGCAAGAACCGGTGGCAGCCGACTGACGCCACACACGCCGCGGCACGCACATGCGCACGGCCGTTCAGGGCAGACCCGACACACACCGCGATCCAGTCAGGCACGCACGGGAGCGACACGCAAGCAGGCCGTACATGCCTCCCAGACGCACACGCACGCTCGCCGCCGCTCATCGTCCTCTCAAGGCAGTCTCGCTCGGGCCGGAAACGGACACGCGCACCTGCAGGTTCACGCAGACCAGGGCGGCTGCGGTCTCTTCTGCTACCTGTGTTACAGTGGCTACTGCCTCTGTCTGATGCTTCTTTCCTTCTTTCTCCTTCTCCTCCTATCCCCACCTACATCTCGCACTCCTCCTCCTCCTCCTCCTCCTCCTTCTTCCTCTCCTCTACCCCCTTCTCCATCTGACGACACTATCTTTTCATTGTCCCTTTCCTCTCTGGCCATTCCATTCTGTCCCCTGAACCTCTCGTCCTCCTCCGTGTCGCCTCTTCTATCCTCAACCAACTCTCTGACTTTCCTTCATCCGGATTCGGAACTTATTCCCTTCAACTTGTCGTCTCCTCTTTCTCCATGCCCCTCTGCGTCCCCTGATCCTCCTCCGACCCCTTCCAAATCCTCCTCGGATCCTTCTCCTCAACCCCGGCCTTTTGTTCTTGTCCCGCCTTCTCTCCTCGTCCTTCCTCGCCCCTCCCTCTGTCGATCCCGCCCTTCCTCGTCTCGCTCCTTGCCCTCCCTCTTGCTCTGCCCGCACAGTTTGTCCGACCACACCCTCTCCTCGACCGAGACCTTGGACCACATACCCTCCATGGGGGCAACGCCTCGGCCCCGCACGTTGTTGCGTCAGCAGAGCCTCCAGCAGCCCTTAATCCAGGCTCCGGCCCCAAATTTGGCCAGCAGGCCGCCCATCTCCCAGAGTTTGGGTCAGCTGCACACCCAACCCGGTAGCGGAGGGGGTGGCGCGGGGCCTGGAGGAGGGGGCGGGGCCGGCTCAAGGAACTCCAGGGGCGGCCCGGCAGGGGACGGAGCTTCACGCTATAGGTCAGGAGGTGCCGGGGGGCGGGCCTCTCATGGGAACGCTGGCAGCGTGGATCACATGATGGGTCAGATAAAGAAACGAGGCCTGGATGTTAAATCCTTCCTGTAAGTCACTTCCTGTCCTGTGCATGCCTTTTTGCCCTGTATTTGCATGTTTTCCTAACTTTATCAGTCTTTTCTAAGTAATGTTCACCCAAAAATGACAGTTCTGACATCATGTACTCGCCCTCATGTCGTTCCAAACTCATATTTCAGTAGAAAAGAAAAAGAGAAGTTTAGCAGAATGTTCACGCTGCTCTTTTCCATAAAAATCAACACATACTGCTACTACAGCCTGTAAAGCTACAAAAATGACAAAAGAAGCACCTTAAAAGGGATATAGTTTTCTTTTTTACTGTTTTGCAAGTCTTTTGAAGCCCTATGGTAGCTTTATATGAGGTGCAGACCAAAATTTAAGCCGTTATTTACAACGAATGCTTGCCCCGATTTTATCTGTGTTCTTGTATATCTAATTATAGCATGGAAAGTCTCATAGATTTCATATCAATACTTGAATTTTTGTCTGTTTCTTGTACAAATACATCATGCGAGTTAGAGTATAGTTAGAAGGACTACTTTTACGGTGCTTTTTTTGTCCTCAAAAGTGTGCGTCATCATTCATTTTCATTGTAAGGAAAAGAGCAGCGTCACTGTAAGTCACCATTCTCCAAAACATCTTTTTGTATTCCATGAAAATACATTTTTGGGTGAAACAAAAGCATTTAAATCTGTGCATTATTTGAGAAATATACACCGGGTCAGTCCCCTTTCTCTGAGATGCTTTATTAATACTATCAATACTAGCCCTGCTTTAGTATGTGGTAATAAAAGAGCTTTTAAAAGAGTGTAAATGTCCCAGAGTTCAGCTGAAAATGATCTGCGTGCCTCTTCTTGTCTCTGTTCTTGCACCTCTGTCTCTCTTTCTCTTCACCAGTATGTCTCCAGACCCTGTCAGACAGTTGTTCATTCTGTCACACTATATTTCAGCCCCGCAGCAGGATATTATCCCCCTCCCTCAGCGTTCTGCACTGATCTGCTGTTTTGTGACGTTCTGTTTTATATGGCTGAATATTGCCTTGTGTGCGGTCTGCCTCAGCTGGTTTAAATACGTCACATTTTAGGACCTCAGGGGACCGCTGGAGATATGGTACCAGGACTAATGTAATGTATGTATGTCAGCACATATATATGTGTTTGGGTATGTGTTTGCCTGTGTGTGAGTGTGTTCATGAATGTTTAATGGACTTTCTTTTGCATTTAAAGGTATAGTTCACCCAAAAATGAAAATTATCCCATAAAGCCATCCTAGGTGTATATGACTATCTTCTTTCAGATGAACACAATTGGCATTATATTAAATAATATCCTGGCACTGAATAGTGGCCGAGTTTTTGAAACTTTGGAAGGGTGACCTCCGACCCGACGTATGCCGTAGGCGTAGCGTAAGCCTAGGTGAGAATTGCCAAGGATAGAGCAGAGGATAGAGCAAAACAAAACACCGGTCACGAATAAGAAGTCCAAAACGAGAAAAATGTTAAAGGATTTCGATATAAGAGAAAAGGAGCTATGTCATATTTCGGGTCAGAGGTCACCGGAACTCAACTTTCTCGTGAACGAGCGAACGGCCGTTACCGGAAGCCAGTGATTATAGTTTATAATGTTTTAAACATGGATGGGTCATTGACGATTAAGGTTTTTAAAAGTGTAAAAAAACATAATGTAGATATAATTAATTTTAAGTTTTATTAAGTGTTAACAACGAGATTATGTGTTTTTTATAATCAATTAACACTGTTTTTGTCATTTTGTACAAGATGGATGAAATTTGATTTACCTAAAATTTCGGTTTTAGCAAATGACACTTTTGGTTATAGCGAATGACGATATTTTCAAACAATGCTGATATCTAGCTAGCAAAAGGACAATCAAACATTTTATATTTAGTACGAGTTTTTTTTAATTATTACAACATTTTCCATGTTTTATAGCGGTTGTGCCGAATGACCTGATGTTTCGGGACATGCGTATGATCAAGTGAAAACATGAATTTTTCAAATAGTTAAAAGAGAGTTAGTTACTTTGCTTCATGACCATGTGTTCCTTTGCAGGTGTCTGAATGATGTCACATCCTGTCACATGTTGATATATGATATATATAAAATCATGCCAGAATAAAAAATATATACATTTATTACATGTTAAGATATTATAATCACAAATGAAATGGATGTATTGACATTTGGACGGTTAAACCGAATGACCTTTTGGCACTTCAAAATCTTTAAAATACCTTTATATGTAGCAAAATATGTAAATGACATTTGAAATCTGCAGCGGAGTAAAACATAACTTTAATGTATGTCTTTTTTCTTAAATAAACTATGTCATATACTGTTGTACGGAAGAGGATTAGGGCCAAGCAATAATACAAAAAAAAAACCATCTCGAGATTAAAGTTGTTGAATTACGAGAAAAAACTCGTTAAATTTCGAGAAAAAAGTCGAGATAAAATGTTGAGAATAAACTCATTAAATTACGAGAAAAAACTCGTTAAATTTCGAGAAAAAATGGAGATAAAATGTTGAGTATAAAGTCATTAAATTACGAGAAAAAGTTGTTAAATTACGAGAACAAATTCGTTAAATTATGAGAAAATTTTAAATTTCGAGAAAAAAGTTGAGATAAATGTTGAGAATAAAGTAATTAAATTATGAGAATAAAGTCATTAAATTACGAGAAAAAGTCGTTAAATTACGAGAACAAATTCGTTAAATTATGAGAAAATGTTAAATTTCGAGAAAAAAGTCGAGATGTTGAGAATAAAGTCATTAAATTATGAGAATAAGGTCATTAAATTACGAGAAAAAGTCGTTAAATTACGAGAACAAATTCGTTAAATTATGAAAAAAATGTTAAATTTCGAGAAAAAAGTCGAGATAAATGTTGAGAATAAAGTCATTAAATTATGAGAATAAACTCATTAAATTACGAGAAAAAACTCGTTAAATTTCGAGAAAAAATGGAGATAAAATGTTGAGTATAAAGTCATTAAATTACGAGAAAAAGTTGTTAAATTACGAGAACAAATTCGTTAAATTATGAGAAAATTTTAAATTTCGAGAAAAAAGTTGAGATAAATGTTGAGAATAAAGTAATTAAATTATGAGAATAAAGTCATTAAATTACGAGAAAAAGTCGTTAAATTACGAGAACAAATTCGTTAAATTATGAGAAAATGTTAAATTTCGAGAAAAAAGTCGAGATGTTGAGAATAAAGTCATTAAATTATGAGAATAAGGTCATTAAATTACGATAAAAAGTCGTTAAATTACGAGAACAAATTCGTTAAATTATGAGAAAATGTTAAATTTCGAGAAAAAAGTCGAGATAAATGTTGAGAATAAAGTCATTAAATTATGAGAATAAAGTCATTAAATTAAGAGAAAAAACTCGTTAAATTTAGAGAAAAAAGTCGATAAAATGTTGACAATAAAGTCATTAAATTAAGAGCAAACACTCGTTAAATTTCGAGAAAAAGTCAAGATAAAATGTTGAGAATAAAGTCATTAAATTACGAGAAAAAAGTCGTTAAATTACGAGAACAAATTTGTTGAATTGTGAGAAAATGCCGTTAAATGTTGAGAATAAAGTCGAGATAAATGTTGAGAATAAAGTCATTAAATTATGAGAATAAAGTCATTAAATTACGAGAAATAAGTCGTTAAATTACGAGAACAAATTCGTTGAATTACGAGAAAATTTCGTTAAATTTCGAGAAAAAAGTCGAGATAAATGTTGAGAATAAAGTCATTAAATTATGAGAATAAAGTTGTTAAATTATGAGAACAAATTCGTAATTTAATGACTTTAATGACTTTATTCTCAACATTTTATCTCAACTTTTTTCTCGAAATTTAACAACTTTAATCTCGAGATGGTTTTATTTTTTTATTATTGCTTGGCCCTAATCCTCTTATTTTTTGTTGCTTTACAGTTCACGTTATGCCTTCATTCTAAGCAGAA
Organism: Chanodichthys erythropterus; assembly: GCF_024489055.1. NCBI lineage: Eukaryota > Metazoa > Chordata > Actinopteri > Cypriniformes > Xenocyprididae > Chanodichthys > Chanodichthys erythropterus. The sequence continues at coordinate 4,098,336 of NC_090244.1, read as the reverse complement.
GAAGTACCTTGATTTATTTCCCCCCAAAATAACTTATTTTGTGTTTCATGGATAAAAAAGAAAGTCATGTGGAGTTTGGAACAAAATGAGGATGAATAAAATACATCCCTTTAATATCCCTTTTGTTTTTAAACAGGGTTGTTTATTCATTGGGAAAGTCTGAAACACAATGCCCTAGAATAGCTGTGACTTATTGAGTGCGCAGGACAGCAGACTATCAACTGACCGCAGCGTATAATGACCGCTTGACAGGGGCTACAGTTCTTCAATGGACGCTCTAGCTGGTTAATATAACAGCGTTTAACTCCGTCTCTATAGATCTCTCCGGCTGCTACGGCGTGACCTGCGAGGAAAGGGAGGGCAGGTCTCCGCTTAAATGACAAACAATTAACGCGACTGAACATCATCTAATTTCCCAAGATTATCCACACGTGCACACACAGCAAATCAGCGTGATTGATGGATTTCATGGTTCTCAAGTGATGTAACATGGTTGAATTTGTAATCCTGCTTCAGTTGTGTGTAAGCGACGTTTGGCTCTGTTGTGACGTATTTAATTGAATTATAATAGATGCTTTCCTGAAGTGGGTCGGTGTGAGAAAAGGCCTGTAATTTTCATATTTAAATACAGCGATTCAGTGATGAATAGCTAGGGGTCTTCACACGCTGCTAGGTCAACAGCTTATTATGACAGGTTTGAAAAAGAATTCCTACGAATGCCATTATGGCAGTCAAACCTGTGCCTCACGATATTTATACTCTTCAGATACACTTCTTGTATTTATTTGATCCACATTCTTCTTTCGTCATCCTGCTGTTTATCATTCGCTCATTTTGTCCAGAGTTTGAAGGGGTATTTTGGATGTTATTTTATTATTATTTATATACTGCTTTGATTTAGCATTTATTTTTATAGTTTCAGTTTTAATTTTAGTTTAAGTATTAGTAATTTTAGTTTTTTTTAATCTAGTATTCATATTTTATATTTATTTATTTTATTTCAGCTTTATTTAATTACTTTCAACAGTTTTTAATAGATTTGGTTTTAATTAACAACACTTGGAGTAGTGCATCCAAAAATGAAAATTCTGTCATCATTTACTCACTGTCATGTCGTTCCAAACCTGTATGAAACTTTTTGGACCAAAAAAGTACTATAGAAGTAGTTATAATGTCAAAATTAATGTCATTTTTTGCCATTTTTGCATCTTGGCAGCCTCTTAAAACTTTTTTTATATGATTTTTTTAATATGATTTAGAGCTGCACGATTCTGGATAAACTGAGAATCATGATTTTTTTTGTTTCAAATAAAGATTGCAATTCTACGGAAGAGGATTAGGGCCAAGCAATAATAAAAAAAATAAAACCATCTTGAGATTAAAGTTGTTAAATTTTGAGAAAAAACTCATTAAATTACGAGAAAAAAGTTGTTAAATTATGAGAACAAAATTCGTAAAATTACTCGTAATCGTTCTCGTAATTTAATGACTTTTTTCTCATTATTTAATGAGTTTATTCTCAACATTTTATCTCAACTTTTTTCTCGAAATTTAACAACATTTTTCTCATAATTTAACAAATTTGTTCTCGTTATTTAATGACTTTTTTCTCGTAATTTAATGACTTTATTCTCAACATTTTATCTCGACTTTTTTCTCGAAATTTAACGAGTTTTTTTCTCGTAATTTAACGAGTTTATTCTCAACATTTTATCTCGACTTTTTTCTCGAAATTTAACGAGTTTTTTTTCTCGTAATTTAACGAGTTTATTCTCAACATTTTATCTCGACTTTTTTCTCGAAATTTAACGAGTTTTTTTCTCGTAATTTAACGAGTTTATTCTCAACATTTTATCTCGACTTTTTTCTCGAAATTTAACGAGTTTTTTTCTCGTAATTTAACGAGTTTATTCTCAACATTTTATCTCGACTTTTTTCTCGAAATTTAACGAGTTTTTTTCTCGTAATTTAACGAGTTTATTCTCAACATTTTATCTCGACTTTTTTCTCGAAATTTAACGAGTTTTTTTCTCGTAATTTAACGAGTTTATTCTCAACATTTTATCTCGACTTTTTTCTCTAAATTAAACAATTTTTTTCTCGTAATTTAACGAGTTTATTCTCAACATTTAATCTAGACTTTTTTCTCAAAATTTAACAAGTTTTTTCTTGAAATTAACAACTTTAATCTCAAGATGGTTTTATTTTTTTATTATTGCTTGGCCCTAATCCTCTTCCGTACGATTCCTCCACGATTCTGAACAGATAAAAACAAACAAAAAAAATAACAACGTGTTTTTCTATAGGTTCTGACAAAATATGAATTACTGCTGTCTAATTGAAAATGTTTAATTAATAAGAAAGTTTTTTTTTTTTTTTTTTTTTTTATTAAATCGGTTGAATGAATGATTCAATGACTCCACTTGTTTCATTACTGGATGAATCAGTGTTTTTGAACGAATCTCTTGAATGAACAATTCAATGACAAATACATTTTTAACAGTCACTTGTCGCCACCTAGTGGTGTAACAATGTAATTGACACAACCGTCAAGCACCAGGTCACTCTATTTTGATCACTACAGAACACATCAGTGTTTATATGCGAAAAATAAACTTTTATCTGAGTATTTCTGTGATTCTTTGAGTGTTTGTAACAAAGAGACTGTGTGGTTGAAAAGACTATGAAGCTCTTTAATACCTAAACATGACAACTGCTCTGTCTGGATCAGCACGAGCACAGATTTGAATGTTCCTGTATGATTTCATCAAAGGTTTAATAGAAGCTCATGAACATTAAGTGGGTGAGTAAATGAATTTTGTGTGAACTATTCTGTAAAAGTTTGGTTATACATGTTTGTTTCCACGGTGTGCATTTGAAAGTGTTTGAACGCAGGCAGGTGTTGAGGTTAAAGTCTTTGCTACAGATTCACGTTAACCCTGAAGCATTGATTTTCTGTCTTCTGAATCATTAATCTCAAAATGGATTGTTACTCCAGGACAGAGAATGAAAAGAAGCAGAACGAAAGTGAGGAAATATGGGGTTTTGTCAGAGGTTCAGAATAGCATACAACCATACTATTGCTGCAGTTTGCTGTGCACAGGTTTTGTATGCATTTTTTATGCACACTGTATGCATTGAATAACAGATGACCTACAACATTTCCAATACTGATAACTGTAATCCAGTACAGTATGCATTGTTAAATGTTTCAAACTGTTTCTCATCACATGAAAGGACTACATTGCATATAATGTTCAGTGTTCACCCATAAATACATCAGATTATTTCACCTTTTTTATTCTACACCTCAAATTTTGGCAGTTTGATCAAATAATGAGCTAGAGAAAGAGACGAAATAGAGTCAGTAGCCAAAGTTGCGAATTTAACTTATGCGCAAAATCAGAATATTGCATTTAACATTTGCAAATAAAGCACCATTTCCGTCCTATGCGTCCAAAATTGTCACTTCCCGAGAAATTGGTGCAAAAAATGGAAGTTGCTGCAACCCCTGAAGCCACTGTGGCTCTTTTTTAATACATTATAAATGACTGAGTGCACAGAAGAAACACAATAAGGGGGGTCCCCCGGTAAAAATTGCGTTCCAGGGTGGTAAAACCCGCATTTTTGGCAGCATTCCCCTGTTAAAATTCTCTTTGCAGGGGCTAAATATTATGTTATTTGGGGTCGCTTCAACCCGCACATATGAAAAACAACCCGCGGCAACAGTGTTAAATTAGCCCAATTTGGCAACACTGGGGAGGGAATTAAACCACATCATTCTGATGACAGACTTTGGCTCAGGCACAGGGTTGCCAGGTTTTCACATCAAAACCCGCCCAACTGCTAGTCAAAACTAGCTCAAAGCTAGCCCAATCGCATATCGTAAAAAAATTGTGTGCCGTGAAGTAAAATCCACATTTTTGCTGGGATTCCACTGGTAAAATTCGCATTCCAGGGGCTAAATATCATGTTATTTGGGGTCGCTTCATCCCGTGGATGTGAAAAACAACCCACAGCAACAGTGAAAAAGTGGCCCAATTCCACGGGAAAACCACATTTCAGAATAACCAAACCAACGTTTGAGATGCTGTGCGATGTGATTTGTCCTGGTTAGTCCAGTTATCCAATCACGTCCTCTGTTGAGGCAAAGTCACGTGAGTTTTTGTTGGAATTATTTGGTAAATGTGTTTCCATTGTAGTTTATGTGAATGTCTTCTTATCCGATAAAAAAAATAATGCACAATTTTTAGAATTTATGCACATCTTTGCATTTCCATCCAGCATCCATTCCATCCGATATCTTAAAATTAGCATAAAAATAGGTGGATTTAAACATAGTGAATGATATCGCTTTGGGTTCAAATATAAAGTCACGTTAAATGCAGTTTGCATACTTAACATTTTACAAATGGTGTAGATCCTCTAGTAACTTCATACATACAGAATTCACAAACTGTGAACAATGTGCATACTGCAAAAATAGTATGGAAGTACGCCAGTTAGAAAACATCCGTGTTCCGTTTATGCTGGGAAGACTAAATATTTCATCTCCGCTAGTTTAAGGGGGATGTCATTGACACACATACATGGCCTTGGGTCTGACATAGAGACGGAAAAGGAGAACAAGAAAGGGAAGGCGAAAGAAAGAGCGAGAGGAAGGGGGAGGTGGGGTGTAATTGAGGGTTGTTGGTGTGTTATCAGTGGTCAGCGACAGTCCTGTTAACATCCCAGAACATTCGCCGTCCGGCTCTCACCGGAAAAGTGCCTCTTTTTATTGCTTTGACAATAATGATTCCTGTCTGTTGTGGGCGCATGAGTATGTGCTGTACGTGTGCGAGTGTGTAGTCACACCAGCCAGGAGCTATTTTTTGCAGCCATTAAATTCTGAAAGGCAAAAATAGCAGGAGTGTGCCAAAATGGAGGGAAGCCCAGGAGAATATGAAGGAACGGATGGATTTACAGCAGGAGAGAGAGGGGAAAAAATGGAAGATGGGGAAGTGGAGGGGGGTGAAAAGAGTATTAAAACCACTTTAGATACGAGGAGAAGGAAAGGAAGAGGAGAACGAGAGATCATAATGCCATATGACGAGATTAGAATTTAAAGGAATAGTTCACCTGAAAATGAAAATACTGTCACCGTTTACTCACTTTCATGTCGTTTCTGTGGAAAATAAAGGGATATTTCAAAACATGTACGCCATTGGGATGTAAAAAAAAATTTCCCAAAATTAACTTAATAAATAAAGTATGTAATTAATCAAAAAAATAACAGTAAAAACTATTGAAGCATAATTTACAATATGAAAAATGGATATTAATTTTTGGAGATTTACTAAAGATGACATTTATGATGACAGATGTGTATAATATAAAATACTATGGAGAAACATTGAATTTGCAACATTTGCTATATATATATATATACATACACACACACACTCACACACACACACACACATATATATATATGTGAACTGTTCCTTTAAGATCAGGAGGGACAGAGGAAAGCTTTCAAAAGCTGTTTAAGAGGAGTTTAATAGCAGGATATTAGAGAAAGGTCCAGGCTCAGAGATGAGGGGGATTTGTAAGAAGAGAGAAAAATGAAGAATGTAAGAAAGAGGAGAGGAGAGAGGCTGAGCAGTGACCCAGAAAGCAGCAGCTCAGTGCTGACACCTCACACACACTGCACTCTCAAATAGAAACAATTAGTCCAGATCTCTCTAACGGGCCTCAATTAAGGCTGAGGAGAGAGAGAGAGGGGGATGAAAACACCAGTGAAAGAGGGAGACGGTGAGACAGGTGCAGTGAGAGGATGCAGACGATGTGTTGAGTGACGAGGACAGTAAATCGATGTGTGTGTGTGCGAGAGAATGTGAGTTTGAGCGTTTATGGGCCTGTTTACACCAAGAGTAGCTTTAAACGCGATGGGAATGACTGGAGAATCTGTATTTCGCAAAACTGTTTGATACATATTCTTTGATTCGAATACTTGAATTTGCATTCTTGTGCTTTAATTCAAAGTACAACCAATTTCACATTAAACAATAATAATAATAATGCAAACTTGTCGTAATGATTTTTCTTTGTTTAACCCTTTTGAGTCAAAAATGACAGAATGTTTTATTTCAATTAATTGATTGTACAATATTTTAGTTTGTTTATGTTTTTTAATTTATATTTTGTATTTTTAGTGGATTCGATGGTACTAAATTATATTTATGCAGTAGTTATAATCCATTTATTCACTTTTTGAGCATAGACCTGAAAAATAAATTTCCAACGTAAACTGTTGTAAATCTTGATTGCTTTGGACCACAGACTTAAGTTTAGACCTTTTATAAACTGAGTTTTTCTTCATTCGTTTAAAAAAAATGCAAAAACACGCTATGAAGCACTGTCATGAGTATGCCAAACCAACAGGTGGCAATGCAACCCTAACCGTAAAGCCATGTTGGCCAATCAGAAGCCTGGAAAAAAGGTTATTACCGGTTCCCGTTCTGACGTCACAAGCCAAAATCTCTGGTTTCACCATCTACATGACAACACTACAACTGGAGTTTCTAAAAATCTTTACCCTGGCAGGAGTTTTTCAGTGACCGGATACTGCGTTTGCGTGTGGACAAAAGGCTGCGGTTTTGAAAATACCTGTGTTCGTGTGGACAGGGCCTTAGTTTCTTTTAAAGACGATACTTGGCAGATTGTTGCTGATGTGAAAAAATGTAAAAAAGTGTTTTTACATTTTATTATTATGAAATTTTTTTCAGATTATTTCAAAATGTATATATATTTTTCCAAAATATGTTTTACTCTAGAACTGTGAGAAAATCAAAGCCATAAATCTAAACAAGTTGTGCTCCAAATTTGAGGTTGATATCTCAAAAAATGAGCTTTCAGTAAGATTTTGTTTGGGCGCAGTACCAAACGCTTCCACTGGATGAAATTCACTTCACATTCGTTTCCAGTGCGCTCATGAACAATTCAAAGCATGACTATTTTTTTCAGTACCATTTAACCTTTTCAAATCATGTCCATGATTTGTGTGTGTGTGTGTGTGTGTGTGTGTGTGTGTGTGTGTGTGTGTGTGTGTGTGTGTGTGTGTGTGTGTGTGTGTGTGTGTGTGTTCACATAGCAAGTGCCAAAACTTTTACCAAGTTTCGTACCATTCCAACAAAGAAAAAAAAAAAAAAACAAAGCGTAAATTTTTTTGGTCAAAAATGACCCACTAGAGGGTTAATGTGAAATAGAACCCATCTGATTTTACTCGTTTTAATAGAACATACGACCTTTCTGACAGTACCATCTTACAATCTCATTTCAGTGTTAAAAAAACACCTGTAAGATGCGATGTTTTGTATCGAGACATGTTGTTTTGGATCACTAATTCCATTTCATGCAGACTTTAACTCTACTTGTATTGATAAGCACAGGTTTGTCATTGAGATACAGCCAAAGTTAACATCCAAAGAAGTGCATATTCATGAATCAGCTGCTGTAAAACAGAACATGTGCAGTATCTGTGCAGTGCGGTCTGAGGAACGGGGCTGATATGCTCAACTCAACTCAACACTAATAAAATCTGCTGCCTAATAACGGTTTCTTGTTCTTGTCTGTTTCCCCTCGCTCTCGACTCTTCCTCTCTGCACTTTACTGCTCTCTCTTTCTGCTCTCTCTTTGTTTTGTGTGTTATTTTCTTGGTGAAGGGAAGGAAAAATGGTGGTTCTCTCTCTCGCGATTGGATTGGCTGAGCAGGACGACTTTGCCAATCTGCCAGACCTACAGGAAGTACCACCCAGTCAAGAAACCCCCCCTGACAAGAGGTATCTGTCAGAATGTGTGCGCGCGCGTGTGTGTGTGTGTGTGGAGAGATGTATTATATGTTTGACCAACCCACAGCAAGCGGTAGAGCACCTGCCAGAGAGCACAGCATTGTGGGTAATACCCAGCGTAGCATGTATTTGCCACAGGCTCTGAGGCAGCAGATACAGACACAGCGGTGCGCTGCGCTCTTGTATACTCTCTCTTTCAAGTCATAATGAGATCCAGTCGTTCCTCTCAAGCTCTGTTCCAAAACGCTAGTGAGCCGTCATGCTATCGACTGCCAACATGAGCAGCCAAATCTCATAAGTGACTTATTTGTAGTGCACTTCATAGGCAGCAACTTCACATGGCAGGTGAACTACACGAGAACCGACTGCAGCAAAGTTTGGCATTAGTATAATGCTAATTGAATAACAAAATACAAAGCTTAGAGTTTTGGGTAACAAAATATTTTTTCAGTAGATTTATTTAATACAAAATGCTAGAAAATTTAGCATGTTGCTAAATAATGATAATCATGAGAACTACAGGAGAAACAGCTCTTTCAGTGGATTTTATTATAGCATGACGTTAGCATGTTGTCATGTTTACATTGCAGTACCCTTAAAATTAGCCCAAAAGCCTTATGTTTTTGATTAGAATTAACCACTTTATCAATTCTTTGCAGGATCAATGCTAAACGGCACTATTTACAAGAACTGCTAGAATTATGCTACTTTCAATTGAACTGTACAGACAAGTAATTAATATAGAGCATTTTTAATTATTTACATTCCAATAGCTGGATGTTAGCATGTGGCTAAATAACGATGCTCATGAGAACTACAGGAGAAACATTACTTTCAGTGGATATCATTATAACATGATGTCAGCATGATGTTATGTTTACATTGCGAAACTCTAACGTACGAAAACTTTGTGATAAAATACGAATGAAATTAAAAAAACAAAATTACATTTTAGTATTTTAACAATTCTTTTCAGTATCGATACTAAACGCCCTAGAATGACGCAACTTTCAGTTGATTCTGGCACAGTTTGATGATAGCATGCTAGTAAGCTAACAGCGCTAAGTTAACAAATATGAATAAAATAGGGTATTTTTAACTTTATTTTAACAGTTTGATGCTAGCATGTGGCTATAGCGATGCTCATGAGAACTACAGTAGAAACATCACTTTCAGTGGATTTCATTATAGCATGACTTTAGAATGTTGTCATGTTTACATTGTGATACTCTAATGTACGATACGATAACTTATGAATGAATAAATTACATTGTAGTAGTTTAACAATTCTTTTTCAGTATCGATGCTAAACACACTATTTACGAAAACTGCAAGAATGACACAACTTTCAGTTGATTTTTAGAAGAGTTTGATGATAGCATGCTACTAAGCTAACAGTGCTAAGCTAACAATTCTGAATAAAATTGTGTATTTTTAACTATCTCAACAGTTTGATGCTAGCGTGTGGCTATAGCGATGCTCATAAGAACTACAGTAGAAACATCACTTTCAGTGGATTTCATTATAGCATGATGTTAACATGTTGTCATGTTTACCTTGCGATACTCTAATGTACAATAACTTATGAATGAATAAATTACATTGTAGTAGTTTAACAATTCTTTTTCAGTATCGATGCTAAACGCACCATTTACGATAACTGCAAGAATGACACAACTTTCAGTTGATTTTTAGAAGAGTTTGATGATAGCATGCTTCTAAGCTAACAGCGTTAGGCTAACAGTTCTGAATAAAATTGTGTATTTTTAACTATTTATATTTGAATAGTTTGATGCTAGCATGTGGCTATAGCGATGCTCATAAGAACTACAGTAGAAACATCACTTTCAGTGGATTTCATTATAGCATGATGACAACATGTTGTCATGTTTACCTTGCGATACTCTAATGTACGATAACTTATGAATGAATAAATTACATTGTAATAGTTTAACAATTCTTTTTCAGTATCAATGCTAAACGCACCATTTACGATAACTGCAAGAATGACACAACTTTCAGTTGATTTTTAGAAGAGTTTGATGATAGCATGCTTCTAAGCTAACAGCGTTAGGCTAACAGTTCTGAATAAAATTGTGTATTTTTAACTATTTATATTTGAATAGTTTGATGCTAGCATGTGGCTATAGCGATGCTCATAAGAACTACAGTAGAAACATCACTTTCAGTGGATTTCATTATAGCATGATGACAACATGTTGTCATGTTTACCTTGCGATACTCTAATGTACGATAACTTATGAATGAATAAATTACATTGTAATAGTTTAACAATTCTTTTTCAGTATCGATGCTAAACGCACCATTTACGATAACTGCAAGAATGACACAACTTTCAGTTGATTTTTAGAAGAGTTTGATGATAGCATGCTTCTAAGCTAACAGCGTTAGGCTAACAGTTCTGAATAAAATTGTGTATTTTTAACTATCTCAACAGTTTGATGCTAGCATGTGGCTATAGCGATGCTCATAAGAACTACAGTAGAAACATCACTTTCAGTGGATTTCATTATAGCATGATGTTAACATGTTGTCATGTTTACCTTGCGATACTCTAATGTACAATAACATACGAATGAATAAATTACATTGTAATAGTTTAACAATTCTTTTTCAGTATCGATGCTAAACGCACTATTCACGAGAACTGCAAGAATGATGCAACTTTCAGTTGATTTTTAGAAGAGTTTGATGATAGCATGCTATTAAGCTAACAGTGTTAAGCTAACAGTTCTGAGTAAAATAGTGTATTTTTAACTATCTCAACAGTTTGATGCTAGCATGTGGCTACAGCGATGCTCATAAGAACTACAGTAGAAACATCACTTTCAGTTGATTTTTAGAAGAGTTTGATGATAGCATGCTTCTAAGCTAACAGCGTTAGGCTAACAGTTCTGAATAAAATTGTGTATTTTTAACTATTTATATTTGAATAGTTTGATGCTAGCATGTGGCTATAGCGATGCTCATAAGAACTACAGTAGAAACATCACTTTCAGTGGATTTCATTATAGCATGATGACAACATGTTGTCATGTTTACCTTGCGATACTCTAATGTACGATAACTTATGAATGAATAAATTACATTGTAATAGTTTAACAATTCTTTTTCAGTATCGATGCTAAACGCACCATTTACGATAACTGCAAGAATGACACAACTTTCAGTTGATTTTTAGAAGAGTTTGATGATAGCATGCTTCTAAGCTAACAGCGTTAGGCTAACAGTTCTGAATAAAATTGTGTATTTTTAACTATCTCAACAGTTTGATGCTAGCATGTGGCTATAGCGATGCTCATAAGAACTACAGTAGAAACATCACTTTCAGTGGATTTCATTATAGCATGATGTTAACATGTTGTCATGTTTACCTTGCGATACTCTAATGTACAATAACATACGAATGAATAAATTACATTGTAATAGTTTAACAATTCTTTTTCAGTATCGATGCTAAACGCACTATTCACGAGAACTGCAAGAATGATGCAACTTTCAGTTGATTTTTAGAAGAGTTTGATGATAGCATGCTATTAAGCTAACAGTGTTAAGCTAACAGTTCTGAGTAAAATAGTGTATTTTTAACTATCTCAACAGTTTGATGCTAGCATGTGGCTACAGCGATGCTCATAAGAACTACAGTAGAAACATCACTTTCAGTTGATTCGATGCTAAACGCACTATTTACGAGAACTGCAAAAATGACGCAATTTTCAGTTGATTTTTGGAAGAGTTTGATGATAGCTTAGCGCTGTTAGCTTAGTAGCATGCTAACAGTTCTGAATTATAGTATTTATAGTTTAACAGATTGATGTTAGCATGTGGCTATAGTGATGCTCATGAGAACAGGAGAAACAACACTTTCAGTGGATTTTATTATAGCATGACGTTAGCATGTTGTCATGTTTACATTGCGATACTGTAATCTACGATAATTGTGATAATGTACCATATTCTTTCTTAGCTTGTTACATGGCCTTCTCTGCGAAAGATGCAATGCTTTGTTTGAATTTTGTCAAAACAAGGTTTCTAAACTCTGCGTTGTTTTCCAGCTATACCTTATGGAACAGGGAAAACGCCAGATGAATGCTGTCTAGGTAGGCGTCTCGCTAGGTTTTGGGAGAGAGCTTCAGAATGGCTGATAGGAAGTAAATTAACAAGCTGTATGTTCGGCTGTATGTCGCTAATAAGTAATGAGCTCATTTATCATGTTAATGTGACTCACCTGAGGCTAACGGGGTGTTTGAATGCCATTGGTGGCTGTGTGGGCCAGGGCTCAGCCAATGAGGTGTGAGATACTCTGACTTACTTCACGCTGAGACATGAACTGTTGCGATCTTTACCGCACGGCTTGTGTTTGCCTTGTTTATTTCTGTTTTTGGCATTTTTATCCCTATTTGTTCTTCTTTCATCCTCGGACTTAAGCGTAAGATCCTTTTATCCCCACTCTCCTTGAACACGTCTCCCAAGTTCACTCTTTTCCTCTTGTCTTTTATGCTTTTGCGCTGTATATTTGTTCTCTCTCACTAGGTGTCTCATTAGCTTTACCTTTCCCGCTCTGGCTGTGTTCGGAATGGAAACTAATGTGCAGTATGCAGTATATACTATAAAATTGCATGCATTATCACATGACCTCATTACATTAATTTGTTTATTTGTACATTATGATTGTAAATGAAAAATTGTGTGCATTGCTTTGTGGGGATATTGTATTCTGCACATTCTGGCAAACTACTACGTAGGTTTGCATTAATAAAATTCATAGTATGCATACTGCAGAAATAAGATGAATAGTATGGTATTTCGAACACATATATTGGTTTTCTCGTGTGTGCGTTGAGAGAATTGCTCTGCAAGGGGTTTTTATTATTTAGATTCATGCCTATCACTTACATAAACATTCATTTATTAAAAAAAAAAACAAAAAAAACATTCCCCTATAGATAACACACAAGCACACACTCTGCCTACACCTCTCGAGGGAAATCCTCTCTGGCTAACCAGCGATCATCGGTGAATGTTTTTGCGCTGGATAATGGCAGTGAGTCAGAGGCTGAATTAGTTTTTGATCATTTGGAGGGCCGACGAGTGATCGCAGCTAAATTAGAGAACGCAGACGTGAGTGTCTCTCTCTTTCTGTCTCACAAACAGCCGCTGTATGGCATTAGGTTTATGATTTACTGCGTTTGGTGGTGTGCCAGTGAGAGGGAGAGTATTGACGCTGTTGGTCGAGGCTAATTTACAGGCCTCTGACTGAAGTGGCGTAACTCTCCTGAGATTGGAGCTGACATACACTCGGATGCCTCTTTAAACACGAAGGAAAACATTAGGGGTCGGCCTGATCATCATTAATATTACACAGACTGATGCAAGACTTCATTATGATGGAAACACCTGTAATTCCTGTGCTGCTAGCGCCTCCTCTGTCGAAGTGAAGTATTGTTGCTCTCGATTTGAAAAAGTACAATACACCACAGTGTTGTTCAGTTTTAGGATTATGAGCAATTTATTACAAAGACATAAAAAATAAGAAAAACACTCTACACTATGAATATTTTTAATAAAGTTTTGAATATAAAAAAGGTTAAAGTAAATGCTGGATTTTCAAAAGTATGTGAAGTACGCGGTAAACTTGCACAACGTTCTTGAATGAAGAATTTATTAGATGCAACGTCGGTCTGTTATTGTAGGGACATCGACTTTACATTTTCCAGCCCCTAAACATGACACAGAACAAAACGAACTGTGATTTGTTGCGTTACATGTCAGTCAAACATCCTTTTGGGTGGTCCTTGGCCAATGAAATATGATAGAGTCCAGACCTTCTGCCATCAGTCTGAAGGTCTGGCTACACGAGATTTAGGCTCTGTTGTGCAACGAATCCTCCGCCATGGTCTTGTCAGTCATCTCGCCACTTACTCTCGTCATGGGATCAGAGAACTCTGATTCCTGCTGCACTACGTACGGCTCTGCAGCTTGTGTTGTTGGATGAGCTGGATGAGATTGAAGCGACCATTATCCAAATGAATTAAATGGTTTATATTTCTATAAAAATCAAAAGGACAGTGGAGGCGTAATGTAAATGTAGTCGTGTCATATTCTTTTCTAATTTTACCCTCACACTCCATCATGGCAATATCACGGGACAGCTTTTCACCTCAATGAGAAATCTCATCACATATTAATGTTGTGCCATGAGATCTTGTCACACCCCAATAATATATTATAAAATATTTTATCTATTTTTATTATATTATATTTTTGTCTGGGTTCGAATCCCGCTTAGAGCGGGCGGTTCGAACAGGAGGGGTTACATTGGTGCCGTGACCCGGATGGGAGTGAGGTTTAGGGGGGGTGAATATAACAGATGTAGGCCGGTAAGAGCTGTGCGTGTAAACCTCACCCCCCTGATGTGAAGAGGTGCTCTAATGACTGTCGCTAGTGACTACGATCTTTAGCCTCCTTGTTAAAGCACCCGACTCTCATGCTGGCAAACCTGGGTTTGAGTTCCGCTTAGAGCAGGCGGTTAGAGCAGGAGGGGTTATATTGGTGCCATGACCCAGATGGGAGTGAGGTTTAGGGGGGTGAATATAACAGGCATAGGCCGGTAAGAATTGTCCATGTAAACCTCACCCCCCTGATGTCAAGAGGCGCTCTAGCGACTGTCGCTAGTGACTATGGTCTTTAGCCTCCTTGTTAGAGCGCTCGACTCTCATGCCAGCAAACCTGGGTTCAAGTTCCACTTAGAACGGGCAGTTCGAACAGGAGGGGTTACATTGGTGCCGTGACCCGGATGGGATTGAGGTTTATGGGGGTAAATGTAACGGACATATGCCAGTAAGAGCTGTGCATGTAAACCTCACCCCTCTGATGAGGTGCTCTATTGACTGACCCTAGAGACTGTGTTCTTTAGCCTCCTTGTTAGAGCACTCGACTCTCATGCTGGTGGACCCAGGTTCCAGTCCCACATAAAGCGGGCGGTTCGAACAGGAGGGGTTACATTGGTGCCGTGACCCAGATGGGAGTGAGTTTTAGGGGGGTGAATGTAACGGACGTAGACCTTTAAGAGCTGTGCGTGTAAACCTCACCCCCCTGATGTCAAGAGGCGCTGTAGCGACTGACGCTGGTGACTACGATCTTTAGCCTCCTTGTTAGAGCGCCGACTCTCATGCCGGCAAACCTGGGTTCGAGTTCCACTTAGAGCAGGCAGTTCGAACAGGAGGGGTTACATTGGTGCCGTGACCCGGATGGGAGTGAGGTTTAGGGGGTGAATATAACAGATGTAGGCCGGTAAGAGCTGTGAATGTAAACCTCACCCCCCTGATGAGTGCGCTCTATCGACTGACCCTAGAGACTGCGTTCTTTAGCCTCCTTGTTAGAGCACCCGATTCCCATGCCGGCAAACCCGGGTTTGAGTCCCGCATAAAGTGGGCGGTTTGAACATGAGGGGTTACATTGGTGCCGTAACCTGGATGGGAGTGAGGTTTATGGGGGTAAATGTAACGGACATATGCCAGTAAGAGCTGTGCATGTAAACCTCACCCCTCTGATGAGGTGCTCTATTGACTGACCCTAGAGACTGTGTTCTTTAGCCTCCTTGTTAGAGCACTCGACTCTCATGCTGGTGGACCCAGGTTCCAGTCCCGCATAAAGCGGGCGGTTCAGACAGGAGGGGTTACATTGGTGCCGTGACCCAAATGGGAGTGAGTTTTAGGAGGGTGAATATAACAGATGTAGGCCGGTAAGAGCTGTTTGTGTAAACCTCACCCCCCTGATGTCAAGAGGTGCTTTTTCGACTGACGCCAGAGACTGCGGCCTCCATGTTAGAGTGCCCAACTCCCATGCCAGCGGACCCGGGTTTGAGCCCTGCTTAGAGTGGGCGGTTCAAACAGGAGGGGTTACACCAGTTACATAATACTTTATTATATAACGCTCATTTTCATTAATAGCTTCTAGTATAGCTAACTAGTTGTTAGCTTAACAGTAGTGTAACTACTCTAGTATCTTGAAAAAGTAACGTTACCAACACTGCTATACAGTTCAACACCGTTTGGTGAACTTTCTCTTGAATCTCCACTTGACTCATTCACTATTTTTCTGGGTGATTTATTTGGTCTTTTTGTCTCTTTTTCGGCTCAAACACATTTTTCTTTTCTCTCGTTCCCTGGTTAATTAGGGCTAGAGTAAAACTCAGGGCTCGCCAAACACACACACATGCAATTAACTCAGCCAGGAAGAGCTAGCAGACTAATAAGGAGAAAGCAGAGTGAAAGAGAGAGATTGTGTCTGAATGGCCAAGCCTTCTAGCTGTTGGCACATTCCTCTGGCCCATTTGCCGCTGCTCTGAAGGCTTGTGATTACCCAGAATGCCCAGTGAATGAGAGTCGAACAGGAAGTGCTCAGCACTGGAGAACCAACATCGCTGAGCTTGAATTCTAAAGCAGTGGCAGATATAATGTGGGAAGCAAATGATCTCAAAGACGGAGATAATGTACGCACACACAAACACAGACACACACATAGGCTTTGAAGTGCTATCTGATGGTTATATCTCTATGAAGTGCTTAAATCAGCATGAGCAAGATTACAGCTACTGGAACACTGAGACGCTGTAATGAATATGTGAGTGAATCTTATGATGCGCGGGTCATTATTCACTCCAACATCAAAACAGCAAAAATAAGAAATCATTAGACATGTGAATTTAATGCATTGAGTAAAATTAATAAAATTTATATATATATATATATATATATATATATATATATATATATATATATATATATATATATATATATATATATATATATGTTCAATTATTTTCTTGTCTGCTACAATAATGTCTTCGAATGATCTATTTTTGGTGCAATTTATTATTAATTAATAATTACATTTTTAAATCAATTGTCAGTCCTAGAAACTATAACTTGCATAAGGAAAATGAAGCACATTTTTAAGACTGTTAAATGTTTATGACAATTAAAGGTTAAGTGAAAAGTAATAACTGTTTTCAAACAGGTTTCCTGAACTTTCTACCATTGTTTTGGGAAATAGTATGTATGTAGATGCATATATAAATATTTTTTAAGTATTTATATGAGCCTCAATAAATTCATTAAAAATTATTAATTATGATATATACTTACAGTTGGATTTGAAAATATTAATTAAATAAATAAGAATAATATAGTTGCAATTATTATTATTAATATTTTTGAATAAGCTTAAATTAAAATAAAATAAAATAAATATATTTTATGATACTATTATTATTTATATTACTTTTAAATGAATATAAATTAAATTCAGTACAAAAAACTAGCATATACAAATACTCTTATCATATATACTTACAATTGGATTTGCAAATAGTAATTAAATGAATAATATTATTTATTTAATATAGTATTTATGATTTAGAATATTTTGTACATTGCAATATGCTACTGAGAAATGGGGATAACATGCTTAATATTCATGAATATACAAACCCGATTCCAAAAAAGTTGGGACACTGTACAAATTGTGAATAAAAAAGGAATGCAATAATTTACAAATCTCATAAACTTATATTTTATTCACAATAAAATATAGATAACATATCAAATGTTGAAAGTGAGATATTTTGAAATGTTTTAACAAATATTGGCTCATTTTGGATTTCATGAGAGCTACACATTCCAAAAAAGTTGGGACAGGTAGCAATAAGAGGCCGGAAAAGTAAAATGTACATATAAGGAACAGCTGAAGCTGCACCAATTTGCAACTTATTAGGTCAATTGGCAACATGATTGGGTATAAAAAGAGCCTCTCAGCGTGGCAGTGTCTCTCAGAAGTCAAGATGGGCAGAGGATCACCAATTCCCCCAATGCTGCGGCGAAAAATAATGGAGCAATATCAGAAAGGAGTTTCTCAGAGAAAAATTGCAAAGAGTTTGAAGTTATCAGCATCTACAGTGCATAATATCATCCAAAGATTCAGAGAATCTGGAACAATCTCTGTGCGTAAGGGTCAAGGCCGGAAAACCATACTGGATGCCCGTGATCTTCGGGCCCTTAGACGGCACTGCATCACATACAGGAATGCTACTGTAATGAAATCACAACATGGGCTCAGGAATACTTCCAGAAAACATTGTCGGTGAACACAATCCACCGTGCCATTCGCCGTTGTCGGCTAAAACTCTATAGGTCAAAGAAGCCATATCTAAACATGATCCAGAAGCGCAGGCGTTTTCTCTGGGACAAGGCTCATTTAAAATGGACTGTGGCAAAGTGGAAAACTGTTCTGTGTTCAGACGAATCAAAATTTGAAGTTCTTTTTGGAAAACTGGGACGCCATGTCATCCGGACTAAAGAGGACAAGGACAACCCAAGTTGTTATCAGCGCTCAGTTCAGAAGCCTGCATCTCTGATGGTATGGGGTTGCATGAGTGCGTGTGGCACGGGCAGATCACACATCTGGAAAGGCACCATCAATGCTGAAAGGTATATCCAAGTTCTAGAACAACATATGCTCCCATCCAGACGTCATCTCTTTCAGGGAAGACCTTGCATTTTCCAACATGACAATGCCAGACCACATACTGCATCAATTACAACATCATGGCTGTGTAGAAGAAGGATCCGGGTACTGAAATGGACAGCCTGCAGTCCAGATCTTTCACCCATAGGAAACATTTGGCGCATCATAAAGAGGAAGATGCGACAAAGAAGACCTAAGACAGTTGAGCAACTAGAAGCCTGTATTAGACAAGAATGGGACAACATTCCTATTCCCAAACTTGAGCAACTTGTCTCCTCAGTCCCCAGACGTTTGCAGACTGTTATAAAAAGAAGAGGGGATGCCACACAGTGGTAAACATGGCCTTGTCCCAACTTTTTTGAGATGTGTTGATGCCATGAAATTTAAAATCAACTTATTTTTCCCTTAAAATGATACATTTTCTCAGTTTAAACATTTGATATGTCATCTATGTTGTATTCTGAATAAAATATTGAAATTTGAAACTTCCACATCATTGCATTCTGTTTTTATTCACAATTTGTACAGTGTCCCAACTTTTTATGGAATCGGGTTTATAATATCACAATGCAGAAACTACTAATAGTCTTAAAATAGACTTTATTTTCCTCATGCACACTATAATTTCTTATTTATTTCAGTAGATTGTGAGCTGAGGTGTGACCCGGACGTGTTCCTGACAGGTTTCGTGACATTCACTCATGTGTCGTGTGCAGCAAGAGACAGAGATTCATATCACGTCCCCTTTGTCACGTAAAATCACGTCTCACATACTAAAACACACACAGCTTTTCTCTGCCATTTTGCTGTTGATTCAAGCGTGCGGCACCTTTATAGGGAGGCTTTGCTGTGGATTGAGACTGAAGCTCCCACTGTGATCATGGCATTTGGATTGAATGGATTTAAAAGCACACACACACAGAGTATAAATGCTGTGAGACTCTGGAGTGTGTCGTGTCAGAGAGAGGATCTTTCTGATGTAAACCCAGCCGTAGGCTCTCTCAGACTCTTTATACTCTGTTAGTTTGAGTCCATGAATGAAACTCATTCACATAGTGTGTTGTTCTACAGTATATGCTTGTGACATTTATACTATTCAGAACGTAATAATGCCTAATGCCCTGCTGGAAGAAAAGACTGCATTCACACATATATATAATTTGCACATTATATATGGTCTACACTAGTAAAAAGGGGTACATTTTTTATGTTTTTGAAAGGCGTCACCAAGGCTGCATTTGTTTGATCAAAAATACAGTAAAATTGTGAAATATTATTACAATTAAAAAAAAGTTTTCTATTGTAATATATTGTAAATTTAATTTATTCCTGTGATCAAAGCTGAATTTTCAGCATCATTACTCCAGTCTTCAGTGTCATATGATCCTTCAGAAATCACTCTAATATGATGATTTGCTGCTCAAGAAACATTTATGATTATTATCAAT
Source organism: Chanodichthys erythropterus (assembly GCF_024489055.1). Taxonomy (NCBI): domain Eukaryota; kingdom Metazoa; phylum Chordata; class Actinopteri; order Cypriniformes; family Xenocyprididae; genus Chanodichthys; species Chanodichthys erythropterus. The sequence goes on along the minus strand of NC_090244.1, from coordinate 4,078,511 downwards.
ATTGAAATCGTTGGCAGCTTGTTTTCACCATGAAACTTTTAATCTCACAATTCTGACTTTTTTTCTTGCAGTTTTGAGTTTATATCTCACAGAATTGCAAGTTATAAAGTCAGAATTGTGAGTTATAAAGTCAGAATTGCGAGATATAAAGTCAGAATTGCGAGATGTAAAGTCAGAATTGCGAGATATAAAGTCAGAATTGCGAGATGTAAAGTCAGAATTGCGAGATATAAAGTCGGAATTGCGAGATGTAAAGTCAGAATTGTGAGTTATAAAGTCAGAATTGCGAGATATAAAGTCAGAATTGCGAGATATAAAGTCAGAATTGCGAGATGTAAAGTCAGAATTGCGAGATATAAAGTCAGAATTGCGTGATATAAAGTCAGAATTGCGAGATATAAAGTCAGAATTGCGAGATATAAAGTCAGAATTGCGAGATGTAAAGTCAGAATTGCGAGATGTAAAGTCAGAATTGCGAGATGTAAAGTCGGAATTGCGAGATATAAATTCGGAATTGCAAGATATAAATTCGGAATTGCGTGATATAAAGTCAGAATTGCGAGATATAAAGTCAGAATTGCGAGATATAAAGTAGGAATTGTGAGTTGTAAAGTCAGAATTGCGAGATATAAAGTCGGAATTGCGAGATGTAAAGTCAGAATTGCGAGATGTAAAGTCAGAATTGCGAGATGTAAAGTCAGAATTGCGAGATGTAAAGTCAGAATTGCGTGATATAAAGTCAGAATTGCGAGATATAAATTCGGAATTGCGTGATATAAAGTCAGAATTGCGAGATGTAAAGTCAGAATTGCGAGATTTAAAGTCAGAATTGCGAGATATAAAGTCAGAATTGCGAGATATAAAGTCGGAATTGCGAGATGTAAAGTCAGAATTGTGAGTTATAAAGTCAGAATTGCGAGATATAAAGTCAGAATTGCGTGATGTAAAGTCAGAATTGCGAGATATAAAGTCAGAATTGCGTGATATAAAGTCAGAATTGCGTGATATAAAGTCAGAATTGCGAGATGTAAAGTCAGAATTGCGAGATGTAAAGTCAGAATTGCGAGATATAAAGTCAGAATTGCGTGATATAAAGTCAGAATTGCGAGATATAAAGTCAGAATTGCGAGATATAAAGTCAGAATTGCGAGATGTAAAGTCGGAATTGCGAGATATAAATTCGGAATTGCGTGATATAAAGTCGGAATTGCGAGATATAAAGTCAGAATTGCGAGATATAAAGTCGGAATTGTGAGTTGTAAAGTCAGAATTGCGAGATATAAAGTCAGAATTGCGAGATATAAAGTCAGAATTGCGAGATGTAAAGTCAGAATTGCGAGATGTAAAGTCAGAATTGCGAGATATAAAGTCAGAATTGCGAGATATAAAGTCAGAATTGCGAGATGTAAAGTCAGAATTGCGAGATGTAAAGTCAGAATTGCGAGATTTAAAGTCAGAATTGCGAGATGTAAAGTCAGAATTGCGAGATGTAAAGTCAGAATTGCGTGATATAAAGTCAGAATTGCGAGATGTAAAGTCGGAATTGCAAGATATAAATTCGGAATTGCGTGATATAAAGTCAGAATTGCGAGATATAAAGTCAGAATTGCGAGATATAAAGTCAGAATTGCGAGATGTAAAGTCAGAATTGCGAGATGTAAAGTCAGAATTGCGAGATGTAAAGTCAGAATTGCGAGATGTAAAGTCAGAATTGCGAGATGTAAAGTCAGAATTGCGAGATATAAAGTCAGAATTGCGAGATATAAAGTCAGAATTGCGTGATGTAAAGTCAGAATTGCGAGATATAAAGTCAGAATTGCGAGATGTAAAGTCAGAATTGCGAGATGTAAAGTCAGAATTGCGAGATGTAAAGTCAGAATTGCGAGATATAAAGTCAGAATTGCGAGATATAAATTCGGAATTGCGTGATATAAAGTCAGAATTGCGAGATGTAAAGTCAGAATTGCGAGATTTAAAGTCAGAATTGCGAGATGTAAAGTCAGAATTGCGAGATGTAAAGTCAGAATTGCGTGATATAAAGTCAGAATTGCGAGATGTAAAGTCGGAATTGCAAGATATAAATTCGGAATTGCGTGATATAAAGTCAGAATTGCGAGATGTAAAGTCAGAATTGCGAGATGTAAAGTCAGAATTGCGAGATATAAAGTCAGAATTGCGAGATATAAATTCGGAATTGCGTGATATAAAGTCAGAATTGCGAGATGTAAAGTCAGAATTGCGAGATTTAAAGTCAGAATTGCGAGATGTAAAGTCAGAATTGCGAGATGTAAAGTCAGAATTGCGTGATATAAAGTCAGAATTGCGAGATGTAAAGTCAGAATTGCGAGATATAAAGTCGGAATTGCGTGATATAAAGTCAGAATTGCGAGATATAAAGTCAGAATTGCGAGATATAAAGTCGGAATTGCGAGATATAAATTCGGAATTGCGTGATATAAAGTCAGAATTGCGAGATGTAAAGTCAGAATTGCGAGATATAAAGTCGGAATTGCGTGATATAAAGTCAGAATTGCGAGATGTAAAGTCAGAATTGCGAGATGTAAAGTCGGAATTGCGTGATATAAAGTCAGAATTGCGAGATATAAAGTCAGAATTGCGAGATATAAAGTCGGAATTGCGAGATATAAATTCGGAATTGCGTGATATAAAGACGGAATTGTGAGATATAAAGGCAGAATTGCGAGATATAAATTCGGAATTGCGTGATATAAAGACGGAATTGTGAGATATAAAGTCAGAATTGCGTGATATAAAGTCAGAATTGCGAGATATAAAGTCAGAATTGCGAGATATAAAGTCGGAATTGTGAGTTGTAAAGTCAGAATTGCGAGATATAAAGTCGGAATTGCGAGATGTAAAGTCAGAATTGCGAGATGTAAAGTCAGAATTGCGAGATGTAAAGTCAGAATTGCGAGATATAAAGTCAGAATTGCGAGATATAAATTCGGAATTGCGTGATATAAAGTCAGAATTGCGAGATGTAAAGTCAGAATTGCGAGATTTAAAGTCAGAATTGCGAGATGTAAAGTCAGAATTGCGAGATGTAAAGTCAGAATTGCGTGATATAAAGTCAGAATTGCGAGATGTAAAGTCGGAATTGCAAGATATAAATTCGGAATTGCGTGATATAAAGTCAGAATTGCGAGATATAAAGTCGGAATTGCGTGATATAAAGTCAGAATTGCGAGATATAAAGTCAGAATTGCGAGATATAAAGTCGGAATTGCGAGATATAAATTCGGAATTGCGTGATATAAAGTCAGAATTGCGAGATGTAAAGTCAGAATTGCGAGATATAAAGTCGGAATTGCGTGATATAAAGTCAGAATTGCGAGATATAAAGTCAGAATTGCGAGATATAAAGTCGGAATTGCGAGATATAAATTCGGAATTGCGTGATATAAAGACGGAATTGTGAGATATAAAGGCAGAATTGCGAGATATAAATTCAGAATTGCGTGATATAAAGTCAGAATTGCGAGATATAAAGTCGGAATTGCGTGATATAAAGTCAGAATTGCGAGATATAAAGTCAGAATTGCGAGATATAAAGACGGAATTGTGAGATATAAAGTCGGAATTGCAAGATATAAATTCGGAATTGCGTGATATAAAGTCAGAATTGCGAGATATAAAGTCGGAATTGCGTGATATAAAGTCAGAATTGCGAGATATAAAGTCAGAATTGCGAGATATAAAGTCGGAATTGCGAGATATAAATTCGGAATTGCGTGATATAAAGTCAGAATTGCGAGATATAAAGTCAGAATTGCGAGATATAAAGTCGGAATTGCGAGATATAAATTCGGAATTGCGAGATGTAAAGTCAGAATTGCGAGATATAAAGTCAGAATTGCGAGATATAAAGTCGGAATTGCGAGATATAAATTCGGAATTGCGTGATATAAAGACGGAATTGTGAGATATAAAGGCAGAATTGCGAGATATAAATTCAGAATTACGCTATATGAAGAATTGTGAGATTGCAATGAAAAGTCGCAATTACCTTTTTTATTTTTTTATTTAGTGGCTGAAACAAGCTTCCATAGAAAAGTTGTGCTACTTAATATTTTAGTAAGATATTTTTTTCTCAGGATTCTTTGATGAATAGAAAGTTCAAAAGAACAGCATTTATTTGGAACTTTTGTAACATTGTAAATGTCTTTACTGTCTCTTTTGATCAATTTAATGCACCCTTTGTGAATAAAAGTGTTAATTTCTTTAAAAAACGAAACAATACTAGACATACTACAGTATGTCGTTCGAAACACATCCGTACGCACGTACACTTCTGTGCTGCATGTCGTTCGTGTTCTCAGTGGGTGAATCTGGATTATGGTATCAGGAGGAATTAAAACCCCAGTGACAAAAGCTTGTTTCTTTATTAACTGTGTTCAATCTTACACAATCGTGGCCTTAAACACACACACACACACACTCAGCGTGTGGGTGGCTTGTGTTTAGACACGTCTAGTGTTATGCAGATAACGGGATGCTGTGGATTGTGGCTGTGAATACACATATTGTTGAGGGCATACATTTGCATAGAAATGCATTTCATTTGAATGATTATATAATGTCGTTCTTTATGCAATTCTGTCTGAACCTACACACAACACAGTTTAGAAAAAGCTACTTTTGCAGCAATGAAGAGTGGCTTACTGGTTTAATTTTCTGTGTTATATAGCAGCATATATATGATTTGTATAGACATTCTTCCCTGAAGCCTGTTTATAAAGTTAGTAAAAGCTTTTGGGACAAAAAGCAGTTTTTCAAGACCATTTTCTACCCTCTCTGACCCTTAGAATTAAACAGGCTGTTTTTGCTGCTGTACCTTTAAGACGTCTGTGCAGTGTGCACATGATCTCTGTTGTGATTGGCTGACCTCATAATACTTATTATTAATATACAGTATATACACTTTTATTATGTTTACTATAACTATATTTGCTACATATTATTTTATATGAATATTATTAAACAAATTATATATATTATACAAATTATATATATATATATAGTTTAATATGTATATATAAATATATAATAGAATATTAATATAAATAATATTAATAACATTTTATATATGTCAACTCAATGTTTTCATCAAATGTTAATTTTTGATGAATCATTATTTTTGTGTGTTATAGAACCTGAATGCAAAACTTATATCATATAACCATGATCTCTAGCATCAGCATGATGTGTTATCAGTGGAAGTTCAGTAGGAACAACTACTAGTGACAAATAGCTGTCAGCGTGAGCTCTTGAGACGAGCCCCTGCGCCTGTAGAAGTAGCTGTGGGTCAAACTCCTGGAGAATAATGGAGCTGTCCGTGGTGCTGATGCTGTGTTTGTGTGTGTGTCGGCTTTCTAGCACTCCACTCGAGTGGATAATCTTTTGTAATTAGCTGTAGATAAAGAGAGAGCGCAGTGTGTGTTTAAAAGCAGGTGTATTAATGAGAGGGAGAGACGAAAGAGTGGATGAAGCGAAAGGAACGGGGTTTGTTTGGACACAGCATGTTTTAACAGGCTGACTTTGCAAAAAAGTCTTGTAGCATTTCATGATTCACATGGCCTGTGGTCTTTCTGTCATGCTCTGTCCCTCTCAACCACCACAATGTTATTGTTAGCCTGACAACTTTACCAGTATTTGCTAATACATTCTAGGGTGGTTTCTTTCTAGTCCAAGTCTCTAGCTAGGGTCCCTCATTCAGTGAAATATATAAATATATATTTTTTACCTGGTTTATATACATAAATACTCTTTTTATATATATATATATATATATATATATATATATATATATATATATATATATATATATATATATATATATATATGTTTAATATTGTTTTAATATAATTTAGTTTTAGTTTTAAGTGTTTATTAATATCTATGTAGTGGAAAAGTGTAGTCTTAGATCTTATATATATATATATATATATGTGTGTGTGTGTGTGTGTGTGTTTGTGTGTGTGTGTGTGTATTTTTTTTACTGTAGTTTTATATTGAATTGTTAAATGTAATTACTATATTTAACAATTTTATAATTTAATATTGTTCAGTATAGTAATTGTGTTAAAAAAATGCATTATGAGATGTGCAGTTATATAATTTTTCTTTCTTGTATATAAGTTTTTTTACTTGATTTTTATTTAATTATACTTAATTGACTATTTTAAAAGAAAAATAACACCAAACAAAGAAAAAGCAGATGATTTTATTTTGTATTAGAGATGCATTAAAGTAAAAAAAGAAATTAATATTCTGTCATTAATACAAAGTTCTGTCATAAAACTCTAGATGACGCAGGCTAATAATCAACCTGGTTCCAATCACATCATTTTCTATAGGGCACAGCTGATTGGTTTCTGCTGTATCAGTAGCCAATGAGCTCGCTGCTCAACTTTCAAATACTTTGTCAGCATTTGCCGTTACTGAATTTGCATTCATAAACCCTCCACCTTCCCCAGCTCCACCTGTATAGATCTGCTACGGGTAATTCATGTATGCTATATTGTACAGCAGCAGCATGTCTTATTGCTCACAGCATCGTGTTGTGTATATGTATTGGCAGTAGCAAGTCCCGAACTTGCTCTGCAGCAGCAGAAATAACAGCATCAGCAGCAACAGTAACAGCAGCAGCAGAAATAACAGCAGCAGCAGCAACAGTAACAGAAGCAGCAGTAACAGCAGCAGAAATAATAGCAGCAGCAGCAGCAATAATCAACAGCAGTAATAAAAGCAGCAGCAGCAGCAATAACCAACAGCAGCAATAATAGCAGTAGCAGTAATAACAGCATCAGCAGCAGCAATAATAATAACAGCAGCAGCACCAATAATAATAACATCAGCAGCAGCAGCAATAACCAACAGCAGCAATAATAGCAGTAGCAGTAATAACAGCATCAGCAGCAGCAATAATAATAACAGCAGCAGCAGCAATAATAATAACAGCAGCAAAAATCACAGCAGCAGCAATAATAATAATAATAACAACAGCAATAATAGCAGAGGCAGCAATTACCAACAGCAGCAATAATCACAGCAGCAGCAGCAATAACAGTAGCAGCAATAATAGCAGCAGCAGTAGCAGCAATTATAATAACAGCAGCAATAATAACAGAGGCAGCTATAACCAACAGCAGCAATAATAACAGCAGCAGCAGCAATAATAATAACAACAGCAGCAATAATAGCAGAGGCAGCAGCAATAATAACAGCAGCAGCAATAATAACAGCAGCAGCAGCAATAATAATAACAGCAGCAATAATAACAGCAGCAGCAGCAATAATAACAGCAGCAGCAGCAATAATAACAGCAGCAGCAATAATAACAGCAGCAGCAGCAATAATAACAGCAGCAGCAATAATAGCAGAGGCAGCAGCAATAATAACAGCAGCAGCAATAATAACAGCAGCAGCAGCAATAATAATAACAGCAGCAATAATAGCAGAGGCAGCTATAACCAACAGCAGCAATAATCACAGCAGCAATAATAACAGCAGCAGCAGCAATAATAGCAGAGGCAGCTATAACCAACAGCAGCAATTATAATAACAGCAGCAATAATAGCAGAGGCAGCTATAACCAACAGCAGCAATAATCACAGCAGCAATAATAACAGCAGCAGCAGCAATAATAGCAGAGGCAGCAATAACCAACAGCAGCAACAATCACAGCAGCAGCAGCAATAATCACACAGCAGCAGCAATAATAATAACAGCAGCAATAATAGCAGCATCAGCAGCAGCAATAATAGCAGAGGCAGCTATAACCAACAGCAGCAATTATCACAGCAGCAGCAATAATAATAACAGCAGCAATAATAATAACAGCAGCAGCAATAATAGCAGAGGCAGCTATAACCAACAGCAGCAATTATCACAGCAGCAGCAATAATAACAGCAGCAGCAGCAATAATAACCAACAGCAGCAGCAATAATAGCAGAGGCAGCTATAACCAACAGCAGCAATTATCACAGCAGCAGCAATAATAGCAGCAGCAGCAATAATAGCAGAGGCAGCTATAACCAACAGCAGCAATTATAATAACAGCAGCAATAATAGCAGAGGCAGCAATAACCAACAGCAGCAACAATCACAGCAGCAGCAGCAATAATAATAGCAGCAGCAGCAGCAATAACAGCAGCAGCAATAACAGCAGCAGCAGCAGCAATAATAATAACAACAGCAGCAGCAATAATAACAGCATCAGCAGCAATAATAGCAGCAGCAGCAGCAATAACAGCAGCAGCAAGAACAGCAGCAGCAGCAGCAATAATAATAACAGCATCAGCAGCAATAATAGCAGAGGCAGCTATAACCAACAGCAGCAATTATCACAGCAGCAGCAATAATAATAACAGCAGCAATAATAATAACAGCAGCAGCAATAATAGCAGAGGCAGCTATAACCAACAGCAGCAATTATCACAGCAGCAGCAATAATAACAGCAGCAGCAGCAGCAATAATAACCAACAGCAGCAGCAATAATAGCAGAGGCAGCAATAACCAACAGCAGCAATTATCACAGCAGCAGCAATAATAACAGCAGCAGCAATAATAGCAGAGGCAGCTATAACCAACAGCAGCAATTATCACAGCAGCAGCAATAATAATAACAGCAGCAGCAATAATAGCAGAGGCAGCTATAACCAACAGCAGCAATTATCACAGCAGCAGCAATAATAACAGCAGCAGCAGCAGCAATAATAACCAACAGCAGCAGCAATAATAGCAGAGGCAGCAATAACCAACAGCAGCAATTATCACAGCAGCAGCAATAATAACAGCAGCAGCAATAATAGCAGAGGCAGCTATAACCAACAGCAGCAATTATCACAGCAGCAGCAATAATAATAACAGCAGCAGCAATAATAGCAGAGGCAGCTATAACCAACAGCAGCAAGTATAATAACAGCAGCAATAATAGCAGAGGCAGCAATAACCAACAGCAGCAGCAATAACAGCAGCAGCAATAACAGCATCAGCAGCAGCAATAATAATAACAACAGCAGCAGCAATAATAACAGCATCAGCAGCAATAATAGCAGCAGCAGCAATAACAGCAGCAGCAATAACAGCAGCAGCAGCAGCAGCAATAATAATCACAGCAGCAGCAGCAATAATAATAACAACAGCAGCAGCAATAATAACAGCAGCAGCAGCAATAATAGCAGCAGCAATAACAGCAGCAGCAATAACAGCAGCAGCAGCAGCAATAATAATAACAGCATCAGCAGCAATAATAGCAGCAGCAGCAGCAATAATAGCAGAGGCAGCTATAACCAACAGCAGCAATTATCACAGCAGCAGCAATAATAATAACAGCAGCAATAATAATAACAGCAGCAGCAATAATAGCAGAGGCAGCTATAACCAACAGCAGCAATTATCACAGCAGCAGCAATAATAACAGCAGCAGCAGCAATAATAACCAACAGCAGCAGCAATTATAGCAGAGGCAGCAATAACCAACAGCAGCAATTATCACAGCAGCAGCAATAATAACAGCAGCAGCAGCAATAATAACCAACAGCAGCAGCAATAATAGCAGAGGCAGCAATAACCAACAGCAGCAATTATCACAGCAGCAGCAATAATAGCAGCAGCAGCAGCAATAATAACCAACAGCAGCAGCAATAATAGCAGAGGCAGCAATAACCAACAGCAGCAATTATCACAGCAGCAGCAATAATAACAGCAGCAGCAGCAATAATAACCAACAGCAGCAGCAATTATAGCAGAGGCAGCAATAACCAACAGCAGCAATTATCACAGCAGCAGCAATAATAGCAGCAGCAGCAGCAATAATAACCAACAGCAGCAGCAATAATAGCAGAGGCAGCAATAACCAACAGCAGCAATTATCACAGCAGCAGCAATAATAACCAACAGCAGCAGCAATAATAGCAGAGGCAGCAATAACCAACAGCAGCAATTATCACAGCAGCAGCAATAATAACAGCAGCAGCAGCAATAATAACCAACAGCAGCAGCAATAATAGCAGAGGCAGCAATAACCAACAGCAGCAATTATCACAGCAGCAGCAATAATAGCAGCAGCAGCAGCAATAATAACCAACAGCAGCAGCAATAATAGCAGAGGCAGCAATAACCAACAGCAGCAATTATCACAGCAGCAGCAATAATAACAGCAGCAGCAGCAGCAATAATAACCAACAGCAGCAGCAATTATAGCAGAGGCAGCAATAACCAACAGCAGCAATTATCACAGCAGCAGCAATAATAACAGCAGCAGCAGCAATAATAACCAACAGCAGCAGCAATAATAGCAGAGGCAGCAATAACCAACAGCAGCAATTATCACAGCAGCAGCAATAATAGCAGCAGCAGCAGCAATAATAACCAACAGCAGCAGCAATAATAGCAGAGGCAGCAATAACCAACAGCAGCAATTATCACAGCAGCAGCAATAATAACAGCAGCAGCAGCAATAATAACCAACAGCAGCAGCAATAATAGCAGAGGCAGCAATAACCAACAGCAGCAATTATCACAGCAGCAGCAATAATAGCAGCAGCAGCAATAATAACCAACAGCAGCAGCAATAATAGCAGAGGCAGCAATAACCAACAGCAGCAATTATCACAGCAGCAGCAATAATAACAGCAGCAGCAGCAGCAATAATAACCAACAGCAGCAGCAATAATAGCAGAGGCAGCAATAACCAACAGCAGCAATTATAATAACAGCAGCAATAATAGCAGAGGCAGCAATAACCAACAGCAGCAATAATAATAACAACAGCAGCAGCAATAATAATAACAACAGCAGCAGCAATAACAGCAACAGCAGCAGCAATAACAGCAGCAGCAATAACAGCAGAGGCAGCAATAATAGCAGAGGCAGCAATAACCAACAGCAGCAATAATAATAACAACAGCAGCAGCAATAATAATAACAACAGCAGCAGCAATAACAGCAACAGCAGCAGCAATAACAGCAGCAGCAATAACAGCAGAGGCAGCAATAATAGCAGAGGCAGCAATAACCAACAGCAGCAACAATCACAGCAGCAGCAGCAATAATAGCAGAGGCAGCAATAATAGCAGAGGCAGCAATAACCAACAGCAGCAACAATAATAATAACAACAGCAGCAGCAATAATAATAACAGCAGCAGCAGCAATAATAGCAGAGGCAGCAATAACCAACAGCAGCAGCAATAACAGCAGCAGCAGCAATAATAATAACAACAGCAGCAGCAATAATAATAACAGCAGCAGCAATAATAATAACAGCAGCAGCAGCAATAATAGCAGAGGCAGCAATAATAGCAGAGGCAGCAATAACCAACAGCAGCAGCAATAATAATAACAACAGCAGCAGCAATAATAATAACAGCAGCAGCAGCAATAATAGCAGAGGCAGCAATAACCAACAGCAGCAGCAATAACAGCAGCAGCAGCAATAATAATAACAACAGCAGCAGCAATAATAATAACAGCAGCAGCAGCAATAATAATAACAGCAGCAGCAGCAATAATAATAACAGCAACAGCAGCAGCAATAACAGCAGCAGCAATAACAGCAGCAGCAGCAATAATAGCAGAGGCAGCAATAACCAACAGCAGCAATTATCACAGCAGCAGCAATAACAGCAGCAGCAGCAATAATAGCAGAGGCAGCAATAATAGCAGAGGCAGCAATAACCAACAGCAGCAATTATCACAGCAGCAGCAATAACAGCAGCAGCAGCAATAATAGCAGAGGCAGCAATAATAGCAGAGGCAGCAATAACCAACAGCAGCAACAATCACAGCAGCAGCAGCAATAATAGCAGAGGCAGCAATAACCAACAGCAGCAAAAACAGCAGCAGCAATAATAATAACAGCAGCAGCAGTGTAACAGATCTATTCCGCCAAGGCCAAACATATCAGCACTGTCATATCAATTACTATCCCAAACAGAGAGTTGTCATGACAGAATTATTATTTTTTTCTGTGGAAATGCAAAGGAGAAGTTCAAAAGTGCAGCTTGGACATTGTGCTAAACATCTCCTTTACAGTCCACAGCTGATAGAAAGGATGATTAGATGATTTTTATTTGTGGCTAAACCATTCCTTTAGGGATTTTTATGGGAAACTTGGTCTGTCTTGCCCAGAAGCATCAGATTTTAATTGAGCTGTTCTGCTGTGCTCGAGCACATATTAGATCTGTGTGTGTGTGTGTGTGTGTGTGTGTGTGTGTGTGTTTATAGTGTGGAGAGCTGCTGTCCAAGAAATTACGACACACTTTGAATGAAGTGAATGAGCTAACAGCAGTGTGTGTGTGTGTGTGTGTGTGTGTGTGTGTGTGTGTGTACTGGACAGGCTTTGACTTTTGTCTCGAGAGGCCCGTTGCGTCTCACACACACATGAAGTAATGAGTTACTGTGGACGCGCTCATGCCGCTGTGCATCGTGGGTTGGTTATGTAATCATCTCTAGTACGATGTGGGGATGTGTGTGCATGCGATGGCATGATGTTGTGTGTTTCTGACGGGAATCTGTATAGAGGGGAGCGCGGTCTCCCACTCCAACCTGGACGCGTCGAGGTGCGTGCTTTGGTTCCCGGGGCAGGTAAACGCAGGATAGTATAACAGGTCACGGTGAACCCCAAAGCGGCCCGCCTCCAGCCCGCCTCTGAATGTGCGTGTGTGTTTGTCGTGTATGTCAATGCGTGTGTGTTAACGAGGCGCTCACCTGTACCTGTCATATATCCTTCTCCTCGTCTGCTGTTTGTGCACTATATGGTCTCCCGTTTGCTGCCCCTCCATCCCTCACGCACACACACTCTCACTCTCACCACCCCTCGGTTGCCATGCCAACAGCCCACTTTCGAGGTGAGAGCGCTTGGAAGAGCACATTCCAGATGTCAGGGGGGAATTTGGGCTCTGTGCACCCCCTACTGGTGACACCACACACCTGCAGGCTGCCGTCTGCATCTCATCAGCACTGTAATAATCATATATACATTACTCATAAATATAAAACATCTACTCCATGTGTGGGAGATGTTTATACACCTCAGTTCAAGAGAAATCATCTGTTTCTCTCTGTCTTATTTCTCCTTGTGCTGTCCTACATCCATTTTACAAACAGAGCTTTACTCAAATACAGCGGTTTGCCATGTTACAGTGTTTTTATCATGGTAAATGAGTGTCATTAGGTACAACACAAAGCATTAAACCTCCTTACGGGCAGAAAATAGTCAAGTATGCAGATATGAGTGTTTGGCAAGTTCATCACTACCTATTTTATTTCTGTAATTTGTTGTATTTTTGAGCACAAAACCACAAAAGAATGTAGGGAAGTTACAGGACTTTTTTTAAAAAAATAATTGTAAAATGATTTTACTAAATATTATTTAATTATTCATTCATTCAGTTATTATATTATATTAATATTTTATTATTTAATATTAATTATTTTAAGTAATATTTATTTTATAATTGTAAAATTATTTACTAAATATTATTAATTAATTAATTAATTATTCATGTAGTTATTTTATTATATTAATATTTAATTATTAATATTTTTTATTTTGTTATTTAATATTAATTATTTTAAGTAATATTTTATATAATATTTTATATATAAAAATATATTTTAAAACTTTTTTATTTTATTTTAGCAAATAAAATAATCATATCAGCTTTTATTTTTAAATAATTGTAAAATTATTTTACTAAATATTAATTAATTAATTATTCATTTAGTTCTTATATTATATTAATATTTAATTATTAATATTTAATTATTTTTTATTTAATATTAATTATTTTAAGTAATATTTATTTTAAAACTTTTTATATTATTTTATTTTAGCAACTACAATAATTATATCAGCTTATTGCTTTTATAAAATGGCAACCTCAACATGATGTAAGATAAAAGTGTTCAATACTTTTTGTGAATATTATATAAAATAAATAAATATTTTATTTAATTTGTATACATTTTAATTACTTAATTTAAAGATAAAAGTTTATCTTAAAATATATATATTTTAATAAAATAATTAGTTTTAGCAACTAAAATACACAAATCTACTTATTGCTTTTATAAAATGGCAACAATATCAACAAAATTGTTCAATATTTTTTAGAAAATATTAGTAAATATTAAATAAAATAAATATTTTAATTTAATTTGTATACATTTTATTTAAAGTTTATATATATATATATATATATATATATATATATATATATATATATTTAATTAAATATTTATTTTTAGCAACTATAATACACATATCTGCTTATAAATATTAAATAAAATAAATAATTTTTAATGAATTTTTTATTAAATTTGTATACATTTTAATAACTTAATATTCAATTATTTAAAAAATAAAATTAAAATAATTATTTTATTAAATATTTAATTTTAGCAACTATAATGAACATATCTGCATAGTGCTTTTATAAAACAGCAACAATATCAATATATAAGGCAAACATGTTCAAAACTTACATGTACAGCATTAATAAAAAAATGACACTTAACTATTCTATTTTAATACAGTCCATTAGTTCATTAGGTTGTAGCCATTAAAGGCTCATTAAAATAGAATTTAATTAATGTGCTGTCACAGGTGTGCGCATATATGTTCTGCTATTTCACAACTTCAAAGCGGATCCTGTACTGTTAAAAGATTAATGAAGACGATATTTATGTTGACATGTACAATGACAGCTAAAGTTAAACAGGTTACTGAGCCAAACTTTTGAATAACCTGCAGGCGAGTCACACGTCTACAGTGAATGAATTATTCAGGCCTCAGAGAAGCGTCTACATGTCCTTTATCTGCCCTCGATCGATAGCGAAGGACAGACAGGGAGATACAGAAAGAGAGAGAGAGATAGTCATTGTGTTCTTTCTCTTTTCCCTGTCCTCATTTCACCTGTTCTTGCTCACCGCTGAGATCGCCTCGTTCTCATCCAGGGGTTTAACCAGGGGGCTTCGGAGAAGATCATAATCATAAATGTTTCTTGAGCAGCAAATCATCATATTAGAATGATTACTGAAGGATCATGTGACACTGAAGCCTGGAGTAATGATGCTGAAAATTCAGCTTTGATCACAGGAATAAATTACATTTTAAAATATATTACAATAGACAACAGTTATTTTAAATTGTAATAATATTTCACATTTTGTAATGTAGTTTTAATCAAATAAATGTAGCTTTGGTGGTTGTTTTAGAGCTTTTACAGGTTTTTTTATCGGTTTTAAAACCTCATTTCGTGACACTGTTTTTGACCACAAGTTGTTGTCCGTAGACAAAAGTCAAAAACTTTTTTTAAAAAACGAGTCATTTAGGCCACTTTTCATGTGTATATCTATAGTAAAGTGATGAATAATGATTTTTAATATTTAAAAAAATATATATTTTCATGGTTTGTTATAACATTTTTTCTTTTGTCAAATCAAGTTAGATAATTAATGTGGTTCAGATAACATAATATTTTGAATTTCTGTTGATTAAACCAATCGCCTTCATTGTATTAACTCAATTTTTTAATTTCAATGAACTCAAAATTTTAAGGCAACCAGGTAACTTACTTTCTCTAAGTTAAACCAACAATTCTTTTTTACAGTACAGTAATTTGCATGTTCGTGATGTGTAAATATTAATGTCATAAATAATGATAGTTCTATGTTTTATAGATATATCACCCATTATTGATCATTTTCCAATATCTAAAGCACTTGTTTTTTACCTTCTGAAAATATGTGCTTTTATAGTCAAACATTTTGTGTTTGAAACTGCTGTTGAAATGTTTCTTATAAGATATGTTGAATTAAAGAGGTCATGTGATGCTATTTTAAGAGTTTATTTTATTCATTGGGTGTACTAGAACAGGTTAACGCTTTAATGTTCAAAAAACACATTATTTTTCAAATACTGTAAAGTATTGCAGCCCTCTATTCCCAGTCTGTCTGAAACGCGCTGATTTCTATGAAGCCCCTCCTTCTGATAAGCTCAGAGTGCTCTGATTGGCCAGCAGACCCAGTGCGTTGTGATTGGCCAAACACCTCAAGCGTGTGTCAGAAATGTAACACCCCTTACCATAATCGCAAGCTTCAGCTTCCAATGAGTCAGATTCTGAAAATGCGGATGATCGAGACGATTTATGCAGGAATAAAGCCGTTAATCTTGTTGACGAATAATTTTCACGGATGAACACTTGACGATAACTAACCAAACCAGTTTTGAATGACAAAAATTATGTCTATATATTCAACAAATTAAAACTAGACAAAAATGTTAGGGAGGGATGATTTGGGAAAAGATCCAGTCAGAATCAATGTCCTTTGTGGTAGATGTGCACATTTTGCACACATCTACCCGGCGGGACATAAGTTGCCATACACTTGCTGCATGTCCCGTAATATGTTAAAAAATGTAAATGTCTGGGAGAAAGAGAAGAGCAGACATATAGATAAATCCGAAAAAGCGTGACGACACAAAAGAGAGCTCAATTCAGTCCGGTTTTCTGTGCGCACACAGAAAGCCGCCTCTCAGACAGCGCACGAGTACTGAATTGAGTTCTCTTTCGCGTCTTTTCACGCTTAAATACACACAAAATGATGTAAAAAATATCCGTTTTGGCGGGTATTCACTTAAAGACAGTAGGTTATGTTTTAAGTATGTCTGAAACACGCTGTTTTCTACAAAGCCCCTCCTTCTGAAAAGCTCTGAGTCCTCTGATTGGCCAGCAGACCTAGTGTATTGTGATTGGACAAACATCTCAAGTGTGTGTCAGAAATGTAGCGCCCCTTACCATAATCGTGAGCTTCAGCTTCCAAGGCTTCACAAGCAGTTGTAAACACAAACTGTTAATAATAATGTCGTCACTTTTACCGTATCAGTTCAATCCCGAATCAGATTCTGAAAATGTGGATGATCAAGTCGATTTAGAGCCGTTCATTTCACTGACGAATAATTTTCGTCTAAGACATTTTTTCATTGAAGAAAATGAGACGATAACTAAATAAATACCAGTTTTGAATGACAAAAACAATGACTATATATATTCAATGAATAAAAAATGTTAGGTGGGATGATTTGGGAAAAGATCCAGTCAGAACCGATGTCATTTTGCGCACATCTACCCGACGTAAGTTGACATACACTTGCTGTCCCATAAAACATTCTTAAATGTAAACGTCATGGGAGAAAGAGAAGAGCAGACATACGCATAAATCCGAAAACGCGTGACGACGCGAAAGAGAGCTCAATTCAGTCCGGTTTTCTGTGCGCACACAGAAAGCCTCCTCTCAGACAGCGCAGGAGTACTGAATTGAGTTCTCTTTCATGTCTTTTCTCACTTAAACAGTCAAATACACAGAAAAAGATGTCAAAATATCCATTTTGGCGGATATTCACTTAAAGCCAATAGGTTATGTCTTAAGTAAACGTAAAGAGTTGGGAGAATATCGGATGTGTATCAGTGTATTGGATCCATGCATTTGCCTTAAAGTGACAGCAGCCTAATAAACCTGCCGCTGTCCGTCATTAATGTTCATCAAACATCAAAATAAATAGAGAAAATCAGTCAATGTTCTTTAATAGCTTTAATAAGGGTTAATCTATAATTAATTTACACAAATAAATATGTCTGCTTGAATGCTAGAATGAAGAATGTTGTATGCAAGTTGTTATAAAGAACGCATCATTAATTAAAACCTTTATTTTTGTGAAGTGGTTTTATTTAATTTTAAGATAAATAAAGACATGTTATATGTCACAACAGTTAAATCTGTGTCTGGATTGCATGTTCAAACCTTAACATCATTCATATTAACATATTAATAGATGTTTTCTCCAGGAGTATATAATGAGTTTGGTCATTTTAGAGAAATGCTAACTAAACCTGCTACAATTCAGATGACTAAAATATGAATAAAACCAAATCAAGGAATCATTTTAAAGACTTTATAAGAGGGTTCAAACCTTAAATAGACTTTCACACCCTGAAATTTGCTCCCTTCTTTCTGTCATTATCATTTCTCCATCTGTTTTCATTTTTTCACATCATTTTCATGGCAGCTGAATGTGTGTGGGTTCAGTAAGACTGAACTAACAAGGACACTAACCCATTAACAGATTCAGCCAATCAGTGCTGCATTCAATTCACATTTAACCAATTACTGACACCGATCCTGAATATTCACGAGGATGTGTTTCTGAAGATTTGAAAGCCCTGTCTCTCTCCCCTCCCGAGCTAACCTCGTGTCTGTCTGTCTGTGGTGCTTTGCCTGCTCTGTGTGTTCTTGTCTCCTCTAAGGCTACGTCTGTGTGTCTTCAACAACTCAGCCATGATGTTTCCGCCATCGGCTTTTGAGTGAATTAACCAAGAACTAAAGTGACACCATTGAGAGGATGTTTTCTCGAAGCAGATGTGTTGACAGACAGACGCTTTATGGTTTGTGCGTAAACCTCCCGCCCGAGTCAGATCCGTCCTCCCGGACCTCGGCAGCTCTCCTTAGACTGGTGCGGATCCAGCTGGGAATATGATTTATACATATGAAATATGACTCTCCTCGTTTACTCACCCTTGTGTTATTGTCTGTGGGACACAGAGTTATTTAGCAGGATGTCCAAACTGCTCTTTTCTATACAGCGAAATCCTCTGAAAAAGAAAACACCAAACTACCATTTTAAAGGGGACATAAAACCTAGAGAAATGATGATAATGTCTTGAAGTTTATACAGTTCAAATCAAGAGGAAAAATTCCTACACTTTCTATAGCTCAGTTTTAGTTTAATTTAACTTTTCTTTTAATTTTTCAGGTGCTTTTTATTTACTTTTGTCTGTTTTATAGCTTTTATGGTTTGACTTAATAAGTTACATTTTATAAATTTTTGGTCACATGATGGAGCACTGCTGTTTATGGCCTTGTGATGCAGTATTTATTTTATTTCATTTTAATGCTGCACATTTGGCTACATGCAAAATGATTTTCATTGAATAGCGATTTCAATTTTAGTGTTTTATTTTATTTTATTTTTGTGGTCCACTTCTGGCTTTATGAAATAAGATTTCAGTAAATAGCAGTTTAAATTTCAGTATTATTTTATTTTATTATTTATTTTATTTTTATGGGCCACTTTTGACTTTATGCGATAAAATTTCAGTGAATAGCAGTTTAAATTTCAGTATTATTTTATTTTATTATTTATTTTATTTTTATGGGCCACTTTTGGCTTTACGCAATAAGATTTCAGTGAATAGCAGTTTAAATTTCAGTATTATTTTATTTTATTTTATTTTATTATTTTATTTTATTTTTATAGGCCATTTCTGGCTTTATGTGATACAATTTCCGTAAATAGCAATTTAAATTTCAGTATTTTATTTTATTTTATTTTATTTTATTTTATTTTATTTATTTTATTTTATTTTATTTTATTTTATTTTATTTTATTTTATTTTATTTTATTTTATTTTATTTTATTTTATTTTATTTTATTTTATTTTATTTTATTTTTATAGGCCATTTCTGGCTTTATGCGATAAGATTTCAGTGAATAGCAGTTTAAATTTCAGTATTATTTTATTTTATTTTATTATTTTATTTTATTTTTATGGGCCATTTCTGGCTTTATGTGATACAATTTCCGTAAATAGCAATTTAAATTTCAGTATTATTTTATTTTATTTTATTTTATTTTATTTTATTTTTATGGGCCATTTCTGGCTTTATGTGGTACAATTTCTGTAAATAGCCATTTAAATTTCAGTATTATTTTATTTTATTTTATTTTATTTTATTTTATTTTATTTTATTTTGTTTTATTTTATTTTATTTTATTTTATTTTATTTTATTTTATTTTATTTTATTTTATTTTTATGGGCCATTTCTGGCTTTATGTGGTACAATTTCTGTAAATAGCCATTTAAATTTCAGTATTTTATTTTATTTTATTTTATTTTATTTTATTTTATTTTATTTTATTTTATTTTATTTTATTTTATTTTATTTTATTTTATTTTATTTTATTTTATTTTATTTTTGTGGTCCACTTCTGGCTTTATACGGAAAGATTTTCATTGAATATCAGTTTTATTTTATTTTATTTTATTTTTATTGGCCATTTCTGGCTTTATGCGATACAATTTCACTGAATGGCAGTTTAAATTTCAGTATTTATTTTATTTTATAATTTTATTTTATTTTATTTTTGTGTTCCACTTCTGGCTTTATGCAGAAAGATTTTCAGTGAATATCAGTTTAAATTTCAGTGTTTTTATTTTATTGTATATTTTATTTCATTTTTCTGGTGTACTTTTGCATGCAAAAAGATTTTCAATGAATAGTGATTCAGTTTTCAGTGTTTTATATTATTCTACTTTATTTTTATGGCGCATGTCTGGCTGTATTCAAAAAGATTGTTAGTCAATAGTTATTTAAACATTTCATTTCATTGTTTTGTTTTTTTTTTTTTTTGTTTTTTTTGAGGGAAAGCCTTTACATTTACTGCAAAGACTTTCCCTCAAAAAAAAAAAAAAAAAAAAAATCATATGGACTGCATTTTGGTGTTTTGAAGTGTTTTTTGGAGCTTGACAGCTGTGCTCATCATCCACTTTGGTGTATTCACCAGTAGATTATCAAATGGATTTGGAACATTTTTCAAAATATCTTCTCCCATGTCCCACAGAAGAAAGAAAGTCCTGCAGGTTTGGAAGGACACAAGGGCGAGTAAACGACAAAACTGTCCTTCAAACATTTCCCTGCCAGTCTAAAGACAGCGCGATCCTCCCGGATGTCTCTCTCTCCTCCTGCTCTCTGTGTTCGACTGTATGTGCCATTTGCTGTGTTCCTTTACACTATTTGTTTACTCCTTCTCTCTCTTTTGTCTTTCCAGCGCTCATTTTCTCTCTTTCTCTTCAAAGCTTCACCTCTCTCCGGAAACAAACCGCTTCCTTCCTGGTCTCTTTGTCTTTCTTTTCCGTCGTTTCTTTTGTGTAGAACTAATCTGTGTGTGTGCTTTCGTTTAACTCTCCTTTCTCTCTGACTGACTCCAGGGTTTCTTGTCTTCTCTCGCTCTCTCTCTCCTGCAGCTGTGCTGGTTTGGTTGACGTCTCTCTCATGGTTTTGTTTGACTCTTCAGTCATGCGAATAATCTTCTGCCTTTCCATCAAAGAAAAGCGTCTCTTTTCCTCTTACGCTGTCTTTTGTCTCTCTTTCTCCCTCCAGCTGTAACCGTGTCTCAGTTTCGTCTGTATCTGTGTGCCGCCTTCATCGCTTTTCTATGTTCATCCTGTAGTTTTCTTGTGTGTCTCTCTCCGTGTTTCTGTCTCTCGGTTTGTATCTGAACTGTATCTGATCACTCAGTTTCATTCAGATGTCAGCATTTGTCCTCTTCACCTTCTCTCTCTGTCTCTCTGTCTCTCTCTCTGCTCTTTTGGCCCCTGCTCTGGTTTAGTTTTGTCCTGTCAACTAGTTCAGTAGTTTAGTCAAACATTTTAGAGGAATATTTTAGGGGTTTAGTACATGTCATGCTCGATCGACAGCATTTGTGGCATAATGTTCCTTACCACAGAAATAATCATTTTAACTGCCTAGAAACGTTTTACTGGATCATTTTATTTTATAAGAGCTTTGACAAAAAATATTAGCTTTCTTTCTGCTTTTAAACCCTTCATTATATTTCAATTTATTTTATTTTATTCTTTAAGCTGATTTTTTTATTTTCTGTGGCAATACACATTAATTTTTGTTTTATTAAATGGACTGATGAGTCAAAAATATTTTCTGTAGCATTAAACCTATTTTATTTTATTTTATTTTATTTTTATTTTTTTATTTTATGGACCAATAAGTCAAAATATTTTCTGTAGCATTAAACCTATTTTATTTTATTTTATTTTATTTTATTTTATTTTATTTTATTTTATTTTATTTTATTTTATTTTATTTTATTTTATTTTATTAAATGGACAGATGATTCAAAAATATTTTCTGTAGCATTAAACCTATTTTATTTTATTTTATTTTATTAATTAAAAAAAAAAACAATTTTTAGATGGACCGATAAGTCAAAAATATTTTCTGAAGCATTAAACTTTTTATTTTATTTTATTTTATTTTATTTTATTTTATTTTATTTTATTTTATTTTATTTTATTTTATTTTATTTTATTTTATTTTATTTTATTTTATTTTATTTTAAACATGGACCGATAAGTCAAAAATATTTTCTGTAGCTTTAAATCTATTTTATTTTTATTTATTTTATTATTATTATTATTATTATTATTATTTATTTATTTATTTATTTATTTATTTTTTTTACTTCAACTGTGCAGTGAGTAAAAAATATTTTCTTTGGCATTAAACCTTTACTTTACTTTTAACTTTAACTAAACAATGAGTAGCAATTATTTTCTGTGTCAATACACATTTTATTTAAATTTATTTTTATTTTTTAAAATGAAGCAGTGAGTCAAATTTATTTCCTGTGGCAGTAAATAAAAAAAAAGTTATTTTTACTTTAACTGAGCAATGAGTTACAATTATTTTAAGTCACAGATTAATTTTTATTTTATCTAATTAATTTTATTAAACGGAATAATGTGTCAAAATTATTTCCTGTTGCAACAAATATTTTATTGTAAGTCAAAATTATTTTCTGTGGCAATAAACATTTATTTAAGTCAAAATTATAGTCTGTGGTAATAAGCATTATACTACAAATGCCTGTAAATCGGCTTTACTTGTACTTAACCCATATTATTCCCATATTAAGTCAATTTTCCAGTCCAGGCCAGCCGCCCAAATCCGACTTCGGACACCAACCCCTGGAAAGCGAAACGGACCGCACCGCGCCGTGATGAATCGACAACTTTATGTGTTTGCTGAGATATTTAATAACCCTGAATATTGGCAGTTTATGGTGTCTTTTGGCTGTGTTATAAACTGAGGTAACACAATGTTTTTATGTTTTATAACAGGAAATGTGTCACAGTTTGAACTATGTGCTTTTTCTTTTCTATTTCTCTGTTGTGGCTTTATTTTATTGTGTTCAAGTGATCGAAAGTAAAAATCATTCTCATGCTTGTTATTAATTTGTCTTCTTCATATTCTTGTCCGTTTCTAAAATGTGTGATGAAGCCGGTCAGAATAACACGAGTCGACGCTCATAGAGGTCAAAAGGTCATCTGGGTTTGATTCTGTGGCAAAGAGAAAGAAACGCAGGGCAAGTCACACATGACTGGTATTTTTAGTAACCTGTTTCTCTCTGTCTGTCTCTCACCCTGCAGTAGGAATATGGGGAATAAGCCGGCTAACAGTCCTAAGGGTCAGCCGCCAGATGCCGACGGCCATTCTTCAGTGTCTGACCTTGCCAACTCGCTCACTGGAGACATGGTGATGGTAGGACAGTGTGTTTGCATGTAGCATCCTGGTCCTGCATAGTCTCTCTGACTGAATCGCACTGCAGCTCGTTCGGCCCCTTTAGACAGGAAGAGAAACGTCTGAACAACATGTAAAGTAACCAGGGGCGTTTTAAAAGTGTTGCTCATGAATATTAATTAGGTGAAAATCCTAACTAATTTGCTAAAAGGCTGACGTTGGTAAATAGGTGCATTTTAGCCTTCAAATAGCTGCTGAGTGTCTCAAATAAAACTCTTAAAGTGCCCCATTATGCTATTTTAAATTTTTTGGATCTCCTACAACAGGTTTACATGCATTCAGTGTCAAAAAACACTTTAATTTTCTCACAATATACCTTTCACATCACTTCAAAGAGTCTGAAAACTGATCGATCAAGGATCTTGTCTCCTTAAACCCCTCCTCTGCTCTGATTGGTCATATGGCCCAGTCTGTTTGTAATTGATCGACCACTTACAGCATGTGTCAAAAACCAAACGCACATCTAAATTTCAGGTCAGAGGCTTCCTCAGCACTTGATACACAGTAGGTGCGTTTACATGGAGCATTGTAATTGACCCTTCACAAAGACCCGCCCCCCTTAGTTACTGTTGCTTTATCTGACAAGCCATGGCGCTGTCACGCCACACAGAGTGAAAAATACATCACAAAGAGGATACTGACAACACGTTGACAATCAAGACAGAGCAGGTTACTTATGATATTAAAGGTGCCGTAGAACGTCTTTTTAAAAGATGTAATATAAGTCTAAGGTGTCCCCTGAATGTGTCTGTGAAGTTTCAGCTCAAAATACCCCATAGATTTTTTTTATTAATTTTTTTAATTGCCTATTTTGGGGCATCATTAAATATGCGCTGATTCAGGCTGCGTCCCCTTTAAATCTTGTGCTCCACGCCCCTGGAGCTTGCGCTTGCCTTTAACAGCTTAAACAAAGTTCACACAGCTAATAAAACTTATTGCTCCATCTGCCATCTTTTGCTGTTGTTCTTGCTTGCTTACCTAGTCTGATGATTCAGCTGTGCACAGATCCAGACGTTAATACTGGCTGTCCTTGTCTAATGCTTTGAACATGGGCTGGCATATGCAAATATTGGGGGCGTACATATTAATGATCCCGACTGTTGCGTAACAGTCGATGTTATGTTGAGATTCACCTGTTCTTCGGAGGTCTTTTAAACAAATGAGATTTACATAAGAAGGAGGAAACAATGGTGTTTGAAACTCACTGTATGTCATTTCCATGTACTGAACTCTTGTTATTCAACTATGCCAAGATAAATTCAATTTTTAATTCTAGGACACCTTTAAGCAAAGTCCCAGCTTTCAAACTGTGTAATTTTTAAAGAAATTCAAACAATAAAAACTTTTTGTGGCTCTTTAATGTGTCGTGACAGATCGCTGTAGAGCCTCAGCTCAAGCGGCTCATGAACCGATCATCTCTTCCTACTAGTTCATTTATAGCATCAAATAAACATGAATGAACATCAGAAGGAATGTTGTTTCAAATGCGGAAAGATGTCAGTACACACCATTTTTCAAGTTCAAGTCCACTGAGGTTAATCTTCTAACTCCTGACTGCTTTGTCGGACAAAATGGCGGATTCGGCGTTATGATTGGTTAGATCGCCTGTCAATCAAACCCCCGGTGAAGGGTCAATTGGTCGGTTTGATAAAGGCGAACTATAAGGCGAACAAAATAAAAACTCTGCCATGTAAACATGTTAATTCATTTTTCATTGGTTAAATCAATGCAGAATATCTCGTATTTTTCCGTGGGTGCTCGACCATTTGATTGGCGCCTATGCATGCAGGAATTGAACTGGAATTACTGACAACTCATTTCAGGCAGTTCAGAATCGGTACTTTCTTTTAGCAACAATAACTTTATTTGTCGCGCACATTGATTTTTATATCTTTGCAGAGTTTTTGCATTCACAAACAGCCATATTACACTACATGAAAGGTCATTTTTAAAAAACATAATGCGGCACTTTAAGGCAAGACACTACAGGCAAAAACATTGTTTTTTAACGCACTGGTCAATTTTGAGATTTTGGGCTATTTTTGTCTTTCATAACGTGTTGTTTCAGACCAAAATACACTTTAAGTGTTCATTTTATTGCACTTTATCTATTTGCATCTGTAGATTTCAATTCTAAAACATATCTTTAAAGGCTGTATTCTCAAAATACATTAAAAGTCAGCAATCTCCACACTTTATTCCTGTCTATATTCTGAAGGG
Source organism: Chanodichthys erythropterus (assembly GCF_024489055.1). NCBI lineage: Eukaryota > Metazoa > Chordata > Actinopteri > Cypriniformes > Xenocyprididae > Chanodichthys > Chanodichthys erythropterus. The sequence goes on along the minus strand of NC_090244.1, from coordinate 4,052,824 downwards.
GTTTGTTCATATGTCATTCACCCAACATTTTATTCCTAAAACATGCTGAAGATGTATTTTTTCTGGCTGTTGACAGTATTTTCTGATTTATGAAGTGTTAAAAAAGAGAAATCTAAAATCTGTCAACAAAATGAATGAACCTGGCTTTATCCAGTGCTTAGATTTCTTTTCTATAAATGAATTCAAATTAATCCATGTTTAAATAGATAATGCCTCATTTGCATATTTAAACAACATTTCAGAACACTTGTTAGACAAAAAATGTTTGCAGTCCTTATGCAATCAATCAGCTGGGGAAGTATGATCTGTTTTTTACCCAATATTCACCTGGGCTGTCTTACGTCTTTAATATCTTAAGACATGCCTGTGTGTTGATCAATAATAATGTCAGGTGTTAAAAAGACTCTTTATAGCAGATCTTTGGTTAGGCTGAAGTGTGTGTGCTTTTGTCACAGCGCCGATCTTCACATTCATCATTCTCTCTCATGCTCTCTTTAGTTGTCTCCGGGGTCGGAAGACGACGATCACGAAGGTCCAGTGAGCGAGAAACTGGGCCGGATTCAGTTCAGCTTGGGCTACAGCTTCCAAGACACGACTCTGACGGTGAAGATACTCAAAGGTCAAGACCTGCCCGCTAAAGACTTCTCTGGGACCTCCGACCCCTTCGTCAAAATCTACCTACTGCCCGACAGAAAGCACAAACTCGAGACCAAAGTCAAGAGGAAAAATCTCAACCCTCACTGGAATGAAACCTTCCTTTTTGAAGGTCAGCTGTGGATGAAATCTCTTGCTTAGTAAAAATATGTCTCACAAAACCTGTGAAGTACATGTCTAGGTCATAGTTCATCCCAAAACTTGAAGAAAGACATTGGGGAAATATGTTTTGCTTTAAACACTATAATTACTTTAATATTAATAATAATACATTTTACTGTTAACCCTCTGGACTCTGAGGCTGATTTGGGGCCTGGTGAAGTTTTGACATGCCCTGACATTTGTGCTTTTTTCAGTTGTTCATAAACATATTAATGACAAAAGTGTCATTACACTGTATTCAGCACAAACTAGGCTACAATAATATGTGAGGAACATGTATGTACATGTTTGTGTTTTTGAAGGAATAACATTTATGCGTGGTTATTGAAAAAACAAAAAACTTAAGTCACTGAAATAAGGCCAAAAAAAGTATAGTAAATCTGAGTTTACAATACTTTAGGGTATTGGAGGTTGTAAACTAGAGTTTTTGCTTCAAAATTATGTAAAATTTATTCTTCCTACTCCTTCATATAAAACAATAGAGAGATTTACATTTTCTAAAACATCTTTGGTCAAGAAACACAGTATGCGTGGAGGCGTGAATCACCATGAATAATGGGTGATTCTCACCTGAGAAGACAAAAGAATCGCATAAAGAGCTCTAATGAGCTGCATAAATAATGAGCTCTTTCAGTCAGGTAGGCTGTGAAAAAACCCTCTGTGATCATGTCTCAAAGCTCATCAAACATACAGAAAAAACAGCAATACTGTGAAATATTATTACAATTTAAAATAATGATATTATATTATATTCTTTAAAATATAATGTATTTGTGTGATGCAAAGTGTCTGAACAATTATGTTACCTCTATGGCATTTCATATAGGCTTTTAGCTTAAAGCATGCACATTTGGAGAAATATTGATGGATTCTTATATGTTTATGTCAAATTTCTATACAGAGGAGTAATATTTATTCAGGATTTATTGTCATTACTATGAGCGCTGGATACTGTGTTTTCAATTCATACTTGCAACCAGAGGGTGCTCTGTACACCTTTAGTCCACAAATGCCTGCTAAAGAAGAATAGGCAATCCAGGAATTAAACGAACTAACAGAGGCCAGAGATCGCTAACTATGGCTATTCAAAACACTTTTGAAGACAATAAATACACGATTGAGACGATGAATGCATGCATTGACTCAGAATTTGCCTCTGAATAGCGCTGACTCCGTGGGCGTGGCCGCATTAGTGGATAATGAGCTGAATCACGGATTTCTGACATGGCTCTCTTTTCATACAGATTACATAAACACAGAATGTTTGTTTTCGATTTAAAACCTGACATTTCAACTTTTTTTTAGACATAAGTCTAATTTTTTTGTGATTAGTATTTACTAAGTTACAGTATATTTTCTGGGAACTATCAGATTGGACTTCGTTCAGAGGGAGACGAGAGATCACGCATCATGTTAGTTTTCTTTATTTTACAAAAAGCACAACATTTTGTTGTTACTCTGAGTGTACACAAATGAAAGAAGATATTCCACAGATTAAAATGGTGTATAACTCTTAATTGTATGTGCAACATTGACAGAGTATTTTGAGTCTCTTTCACACTGGTTAGAAAAAAAACGCGGTGGTATCGCCGGCGATAGAGTGTTAAAAATTATATTATCATTTCTGTAGCTAAAAAATTAGAGCAAGACAGTTGCAACACTAAGGTCATGATGGGTTCAATTATTATAATTATTTACTGTAATACTGATGAAAAAACTGTATTAGAATCTAATGAGAAACAGCATGAGAAGAATGAAAATGACAAAAAAAAGGCTGTAAAAGTAAACTGTCAGGTCTCGTTACAATAATGAGAGGGTTTTTGTTTGTTATTATAATTTTTACATGACAGTAATGAGAATTTGGAGGGAAACATGCTGAATCATCAGGAAAATACTGTCTCGGTGCAAAAATGTTAATGGCACTGGTAAATCTGACTCTAATCTTGCCTTCATTACACCTCCTCAGGGTTCCCGTATGAGAAGGTGCGGGAACGAACGTTGTATCTCCAGGTGCTGGATTACGATCGGTTCAGCCGTAACGACCCGATCGGAGAGGTCTCCATCCCTCTGAATAAAGTGGAGCTCGGACAGCTGAAGTCCTTCTGGAAGGATCTTAAACCCTGCATGGATGGAGCCGTGAGTGGACTTTTCCATACAATGGAAAATGTGGACTCTTAAAGGGATAGTTCACCCAAAAAATGAACATTTGCTGTTCATTTACTCACACTCAGGCCATCCTAGATGTAGGTGACTTTTTTTCTTCATTTGAACAGAGATTTTTAGCTGAAACTGTGGAGTGATTCATATAATGGAAATCACGTCATGCATGACCTGTCCAACGTGATTACGCAATGCGTAGCAGTGCAAGATGAGTATTTGTGGTTTGAAAGTATATCATTTTTATTTTCTGTAGAAAATGACCAATCGTTTCGGCCCTTATTCCTCATCTGGGATCATGTAGAGCTCTTTGAAGCTGCACTGAAACCCGTTGATCCCCGTTGAAGTCCACTATATGGATAAAAATCTGTTATTATGTGTAGTCCATATGACTGTTGCACTATATTCCAAGCTTTGCCGTAACTCTCAAACCTCTTTCAAGCTTGTGTCAAGACATGTGGTCTGTTTGTGTGTGTTGTAGGGAAGACGTGGCGATCTGCTGTTATCTCTGTGTTATAACCCCACTGCCAACACCATCACTGTTAACATCATAAAAGCTCGCAACCTCAAAGCCATGGACATCGGGGGCACCTCAGGTACTCAGACACACATATAATAACATTAACGAATACTCTGGTTGAATGAATATTGAATAGCTTCATGTGTCATTTGCATAACTCACGCCCTCTCGTTCTCTGATTGGCTGTAGACCCCTATGTCAAAGTATGGCTAATGCACAAAGACAAGCGAGTGGAGAAGAAGAAGACAGTGACCATAAAACGCTGCCTGAACCCCGTTTTTAACGAATCCTTCCCTTTTGACGTGCCCGCACATGTTCTCCGAGAGACCACCATCATCATCACCGTCATGGATAAGGATCGACTGAGCCGCAATGATGTCATTGGAAAGGTGACAATATGTGCATCCTGTTTAAGCTATTGTGTAATGCGTAAATTACTTACAAATTATAATCCGCTACTGATTTCATATTACATGAAATAAAGTGTAGTCATTGATTTTTGGTAATGTAATTAAGTTACTTTTAAATTACTACCTAACTCGTTTATCAGAGATTTGAGATTCATGTATAAAAGCAGTATGCTTTAGAAAGGAAAACTGAAAAGATTTTTTAAAAATGTGTACAGATAGATATAATACATATATTAGAGGAGTAACGGTACACAAACATGACGGTTCGGCACGTACCTCGGTATTGAAGTCACATATCGGTACGGGTTCAGTTCAGCAGGGGGGAGAAAACTAAACATAAAATTGCTTCTTTTTTCTTCTTTTTTATTAAACAGTGGTTTATTGAACACATTGTGTTTCTCTCTTTAAATAAATTCAACTATAATTAACATTTTCGTAAGGATAAAAACAATCTATCCCAGCTAATGCTGTAAACTATATACAGGAAACTTTTTCTTGCACATTACTACAATATTGAAGGTTACAATTAACAACACAGCCCAAACTATTAAATTGAGTTCTTTATTTTTAGATATAACAATCAACAAACATATATTTAGTGAAATGCTGCCCTCTAGAGCTCATTTCTCTAGTGAACTAACATGCTAATGGACACTAAATGACTGACCTGAGGTAAATGTAATGCTACGTAAGCTGTTTTATTAATGTTTTTCCACGGTTGAAACATTGGTTGAGAGATTAGACTTAAACATTTTTATGCGTAGATCATCTGTTCTTCTTTTTCGGTGGTTTTTCCTGTTGTGGCGGTTAGCAAACAGCGTTGCATTACCGCGGATGCCCCCTTCTGGATCAGAGTGTAGATTGACTGTATGCACTGAACAGTGACGTCCGTACCGTGACGGTTCGGGACGAATACATGTACCGTTACACTCCTAATATATGTATGTGTATATATATATTTATATAAAACTAGAAACGACATAGATGCTAAAATAAGAGGGTCAAAATCAAAGACAATTGAATAACACAAGAGAGAAAGTGTAACGCGCAATATGGCGGAATAAGTCCCGCCTTCTAAATAAGAGCCAATCGCCAACTGGTAAAGTCATAGCGTCACTGCAGCAGCTGTTAAAAGCTCTGGTTTCTACAGAAACAGTCAGACATGCGTCTCCGAAATGAGGCGCAAGAGATGCGCATTTTCTGTGCATGCGCATTAGCTTGATCCAGCCTGAAAAATACAGTTTTTTGTCATGATTCGAGAGTTTGGAAAAAACATTTATGAGACGGTTTTTGTCAGATTTCATTGGTGATTTCAAATATGAAATTTAATCGTAAGGTTGGCGAACAGTTTTGGAGAATTTGATGTTTCCCCATTCAAAGAGATAGGAGCTGCAAGATGCCCAGGATGCCCGAGAGGCGTTTCAAAGATGGCCGCCGAGTGAAATGACTTGTCTTAAAGGGACTTTGGTCAAAATATAATTCTTAATATATAATATGCTTGGGTTAGGAACGGGTTCTATTCAAAGAAAAAAACACAGATTTTATTTAACATTCGATTCTATTAACGATTCGTCTGCATTCGTTCACTGTTGCAGAACAAAATCGTTCAAAGTCGTTCAAAGTCATGTTTCATGATTCAGCGCTCATACTGAATCAACAGCGGCACGACAACTGAAAATAAGGTTGTTCAAAAGTACTAAAAGAATCGTTAATGGAATCATTTAGGAATTGGAATCTTTTAGTGGAATTGGAAACGAGTCGTTAAATTCTTTACGATTCTCGACCTGGAAAGGGCGTTTTGAAAAGAGCGGGAACCCTGCTGTGTCCTTCATTCTTGTTTACCATCATCTCTTTCTTGTTTTCTCCTTCAGATCTACTTGTCATGGAAGAGCGGTCCTGCTGAGGTCAAACACTGGAAGGACATGTTGAGCCGGCCACGCACAAACGTGGCGCAGTGGCACGCCCTCAAAGCCTGATTCGCCCTCTCCATCTCCCATTTTTCCCTCCGACCCCATTTGACCTTTGACCCGAAACCCCGTCCTTATGCACAAGACTAACTTGCTGCCAGACGGCACAACACGGGTACTTTTAGCCATCCACTCTTGTAACCTTTAACCTTTGAGCTTCTGAATCTCTCCTCCACTTTCATCTCGATTTACTCTGGTAACATGTAGTATAAAGGCCTGCATATTTACCAGTTGCTAATTACACAACGGTTCTTTGATATTTTGTGCATTAGCATCCGTTCGGGACTCTGGGATAGTCGCGAAATCCAACAAAGCCATTTAAAGATGCTCCGAGAGCGCTCGTGCCGCAACTACACGTTACCAGGATGATGTTTTCTTCCTGTTTTATTTTTTTTAGCTGTCATTCCCCCGTGTTCCTCAGGCTGGAGAGGTCTGACATCTTTCTGATGTGTGAACGCGTCACCTCGGCCCCGTCCCTCGTCTCATTCAACCAACCCCTCGTCTAGACCCGGAGGCTCGTGGGAGCTCATTTGGCAGCCTTTAAATTGGCCACCGCTGAAACGGATCAAGTCGCAGGAACTCTGGGAATTGTATTTTTCCAGGTCTCAGACATCCCATGCGCGTCCGACAGCCCCGGAGGGCCGCTGTAATTAAAGCCATGAGGGGAAATGCGACGCCCTCTTGCCATTAACAGTCTCATTTTTTTCTCGTCACCATTTATAGTTGTTTTTCTCGAAATCCCTGACCTCTCCAAGCCTTTTCCTCATCTTTCCCACTTGAACTGATTTTCTGTATCTTTGTTCCTTCCATCTCTCGTTCTATCTATCCTCCTTTCTCTCTTTCTTCTTCTTCTTCTTCTTCTAAGTAAACAGCTCCAATTGGTTCAGCTGAAAGCCGCAGACATTGAAATCTTACGCCATCTGGAGACTTACAGACAGCAAATGGACTCCACCATCCTTGTCTCTTTTGCTTTTTTCTCTGTGGTTTCTCTTTATCGCTGGCACAATAGTAGTGAAGTCCCTCTTTTTCTTGGGATCCCTTGTTGTCCGTGTGCTGTGAGTGACGTGTTGTAGATCCAACCGAAATATCGTTAAAAACATTAACCACCAGGGCGGAGAAAAGAAAACAACTTCCTCGAAGGATCGTTCCAGGTCTTCTGGGACTTTTGAAAGAAAATCCAGATCTAAGGGGAAAAAAATACACACACATAGAAAAAAAACTTGATGTCATCTTTTTTTTTTTCTTTCATAAAAAGGACATTTGAAGAAAAACAATCAGAATTGTTCTTCCAGATTTGCTGTGAACTATAGAAGCAAAGAGTTTGTTGATTTTGCGCCGGATAGTTCTCGCCACACTTTGCTCTAGTGACGTGTTTCTTTGTGTGTGTGTGTGCACTAATAGGGGCTCATGTTTTACAGAAACCCCATCAAAAATCTGCCTTTACCCGCGTATGTGTGCGTATGAGACTGTGTCAGAGGTTGATGGGGATGAATCTCACGGAAACATGTCATGGTCATGTTTTATCCCAAAATCAAGAGAGAAAAAAAGAAATAATTTTTTGCCAATTAGGACAATTACATTTTTTTTTTTTTTTTTGTGAGATGATGTTCATAATAATTAAACATATTTTACCCCCAAATGCTCTTACCATAAATAACTAATTTATAACTTAACTTTATAGATTTTTTTTTAATACAGCATTTTTTATTTTAAATGTAAACAGCAAATAACTACCATGTTTAAATATTTTACAATTAAAATAATATTTTTATTTAGGTTATATACAGTGTGTTTGTATATATATATATATATATATATATATATATATATATATATAAGTGCTGTCAAATCGATTAATCACATCTTACAAGCGATTAATCACATCTAACTTAAAAGCTAACACACACACACACACACAAATATATTTACAAACGGTTGCTAGATGAGATTAATCGCTTATGTTAGATGTGATTAATCACGATTAATCGATTTGACAGCACATACACACACTATATATTTACAAACAGTTGTTAGATGTGATTAATTGCTTAGGTTAGATGTGATTAATCGTGATTAATCGATTTGACAGCACACACACACACACACACACAATATAGATATATATATATATATATATATATATATATATATATATATATATATATGTATATATTTATTTATGTATTTATTTATTTATTTATTTACAAACGGTTGTTAGATACGCTTGATCGCTTATGTTAGATGTGATTAATCGCGATTAATCTATTTGACACACACACACACACACTATATATTTACAAATGGTTGTTAGATGTGATTAATCGCTTATGTTAGATGTGATTAATTGCGATTAATCGATTTGACACACACACACACTATATATATATATATATATATATATATATATATATTTATTTATTTATTTACAAACGGTTGTTAGATACGCTTGATCGCTTATGTTAGATGTGATTAATCACGATTAATCTATTTCACACACACACACACACACACACACACACTATATATTTACAAATGGTTGTTAGATGTGATTAATCGCGATTAATCGATTTGACACACACACACACTATATATATATATATATATATATATATATATATATATATTTATTTATTTACAAACGGTTGTTAGATACGCTTGATCGCTTATGTTAGATGTGATTAATCACGATTAATCTATTTCACACACACACACACACACACACACACTATATATTTACAAATGGTTGTTAGATGTGATTAATCGCGATTAATCGATTTGACACACACACACTATATATATATATATATATATATATATATATATTTATATATACAATATTTTGTTAGATGCTATTAATCTATTTTACACACACACACACACACTATATATTTACAAACGGTTGTTAGATGTGATTAATCGCGTTTAATTGATTTGACACACACACACACACACTATATATATATATATATATATATATATATATATATATATATATATATTTTTTTTTTTTTTTTTTTTTTTTTTGTACAAACGGTTGTTAGATGTGATTAATCTAACAATCTGTCAAATATATATATATATTTGACAGCACTAATTAAATATTTTGTTTTAATTGTAAAATATTTGGGTGGGGTTTTAAGCACATTTTCCCCAAATTTTTCATTAATGTAATGTATCAAAGATTTTTTTTCTGTAATTCTTGTTTCTATTTTTTTACCTAAAATAAGTTGTGCAATTAATACTACTGCACACAATGCATGAATAATTAAACATTTCATTATTTTTTACATTATTTTGGTACTGGGGATTTGGGGGGCTTTATTTACAGGCTTTATTTTCTTTATGCAAAAAATAATTTCCCATTACTTTCTTTTGATTTAGGGGTGAAATACGACCCAGACGTGTTTTTTGTTTTGTGAGATTCTGCTGTGCGTGTATTACAGCATTAATGTGTATCTTCATTGATGTTAAAAATAATCAAAGTGTGTGAATATGCTGCTCTATTTTCTCATGGCTTCCTTCCGTCTTATTATGAGACTCTTTTTCTCCTCTGAAAAGAGTTGGAGAAATGTGAGCTGCACTTTTTAATGGTGTAACACTGAGAAATATAATAGTAATTGTTAATACAATAATAGATAGTTTTTGTATTTTAAGGGAGGAGCGTTTTAAAGAGCAAACGGCACGTTCGGGGAGGCTGGACTGGGCTGGACAGACAATCTTTCTGTTTCTCTCTCTCTCTCTCTCGAATCATTTGTTTTTTGTATATGTGATATGAGTGTGTGTGTTTGTCAAGATTGTGTCATTTATGCAGGCCGGATGCTTGCGGCATGACGAGGCATGTGTTAGCATGTGGTGTGGCGTTTCCGTGGAGGGTGTCGTTGCCATGGGGTCACTATGGGGACGGAGTGAGTGTGCAGTTCGGTAGAGACGCTCAGCATGACATCGAGACACAGAAGCAGAGGACGGCTGTCCAAACTCTCTCTCCCTCTCAAGAACAACTAGTTATTCTGGGCAGAGACCTTGAACAGGACAGACTATTTTCCACCTAAAAGACCTGAGCTATAAAAGTTTTTTAGTAACATAAGTAGTGCATAAACAAAATATCTGGCTGCCAAATTTGGTGCGTTATCCCAAGAGAATTATTAAATTAACTGTTCATTTAGCACAGTTCATGCATCTGGTTAATTTGACATTTTGGCCTGTGTGATTTCTAAAGACTGGTTAGATTAGAAGCTAATCTGTTGAATCCAATAGTATTTTCAATAATAACTAGTTGATAGTACTGTATTTTACTAACACTAATCAGTAGTTGCATGCTAATTTAAAGGTGTACTAACTATTTTTTATCTGCACTACCAGTCAAAAGTTTGGACACATGTACTGTACTCTTTATACCATGTACTTCTTTTATTATTAAAGTCAAATCAAACTATTAAAGAAGCATTTAGATGAAATGCCTTTTAACATCACAAAGAAACATAAATTCACTTAAATGTGTCCAGAATGCTAGTGATCTTGGGCTACGTTCACACTGTCAGCCCAACTGATCTAATCTGATCTAAACTATTGACTGTGTATCGCAACTGTTCAGATCTGATTTGTGTGTCCATGCTGCTCAGATGTTGTCTTTTTTTCTTTGATCAACATCACCGACAGCAGCAGGTTTATTAGGCTGCTGTCACTTTAAGAGTTTATGCACTAATCCAATATACTTTTACACAACATGCGTTTTCTCTCAACTATTTACGTTTCAAAACTGTGTTCACTTGGCAGGACAGGCATTTTGACATAATTTTGCACATATTTGACCATTTAAGCGCAATAAAGCCCTGAGTATACTTCGTTTTTTTTACGCGTTCGCACAGTCGAACGCACAGCCTTGCAAAGTATACTTCATTTGACTCGTACGCATACACATGCCTAGTTAAAAAATCTCTACAACCTATGTTAACATCTTTGTATTCTTTCAGGCTAGAATTGTACAAACCTTGTTCTAACCTAATCTGTCATCTATGTAGGCCTCCATTGTCGCTATATCTTGCATGCATTCTGGTCTGTTCTGTTTATGCAGGTTTTCTTTGACTACCTTGTGAATTGACGCCCACAGGGCATGGTTGCCACCTTGTGGATAAACTAAATGAAACGTGCACAAAGTACAAAACTCCGGCGGTGCGCGTACAATACGTGCATACTCTTCTGATGACTAAATTTGCGTCATGCGCACTGTACGCTGAACCTTGCTTATGGGTAAAAAGTGTAGTATACAAAAAAGAGCTCAATTTGGTACTCGCGAGCTGTTTGAGAGGCGGTTAAGTGTGGGAATGACTAAAATGATGTGCAATACAAGCACTATTCGCAAAAATATTGATTTTGACTGACAGTCTGAACAAGGTTTTGGACTTTATACTGACACCTATTGGTGTGGATGTAGCATTACAGATAGCATTTTCAAAATATTCTATTCACAGGTGTCTTTGTCACCTATTATTTATTTATTCTGCAAAAAAATAGTTTGAGAATATTCACACAACGTACTAAGCTAAACCAAGTGGTATTCGGCTAGTCATGTGACCTCAACCTGCCGAATCTCATGTGAGGAGTATTGGAACCATTCAGATATTCCAGTATTGATACATATCGAAATATTGATATTTTTGACAACACTAGTTCACACTTTCTAAATCTGATCGGATATGCATAAAAATTGGATTTGAACTCACAGTCTGAATGAGGCTTTGAACTTTATACTGACACCTATTGGTGTGGATGTAGCATTACAGATACCATGATCAAAATATTCTATTCACAGGCGTCTTTGTCACCTATTATTGATTTACGCTGCACTTTTCATTCCATTGACTTCCATTCAAACGCATGCGAATGCGTCACACCGGAAATGCAAACTTGTACGAAAAAAATTCGCAAGTTTGGTGAACTCTGACCTGCGCATTCACATCACATGAAGATATGCGACCAGTAGAAGATCGATTTGTCACGGCATGACCTCTTGGCTGACTTAAAAGAATGATATTTTTGCAGTAAAGTCGAGTAGGTTCTATATTTTTAATGTATTACTATAAATTATGTGTTGAATTCATGTCTATAAAAAAGACGCTGTAGACCGTGACGTCATATCACGACCGTTACCACATCCGAAGAAATTTTGCACGTTCAAAGTCTAGTGTCTAATTGTCCAAAGTCTAATTGTTATATTCAGACGATCCTACTAAGCTAAAGCAAGTAGTATTCGGCTGGTCATGTGACTTCAACCTGGCGAATCTCAAATGAGGCTATGCACTTTTCATATCTTTAGACGTTAACGTTTTATTATCAGTGTTCAAGTAACACCAGTAAACTCAAGCTGCATAAAAACTCCAGAAGGCCTCGTAATGATTTTCGCTGTTCGATTCTGCCATCTTTAATAGACCCGGCCCGTGTGCGTGTCCGTGCCGTTCTTTGGCAGATCGGAGGCAGCGATGCAGCACATCTTCCAGACTGTATTTAAGGGTCCACAGTACATCTGCTTTCAGCCAGGAGCCATTTCAGATCAGTGGAGCGTTTAATAGAGCGCTCTAATGCACCCGATGTAATCAGATAATAGTACAGCTTAAATTGCGTGTGTTTGTGTTCGTTCTCCATATCTAACCCTTTAGCGTACACAAACGTTGTGCAAGACGCCATATCTGCTGAGTGTGTGCACATGCATGTGTTTGTTTAAGCAAAATTTGAGCACATTTTCAATGTGTACTGTATGTGTGTGCAGTCATGTGTTTTTCACCTCACCAATCGAAGCTAGTTGTACGTGTGCTTGTGCATGTATGCATGTGTGACGTACGCAGCTGCTGACTGTTGAGTCAAATATTGAGTCTTGTTAAGTTAAAGGTGATGTTTAATGTTCAGAGTCAACTTTAAGTAAGCCATTAGTAGTTTGACGTCCTGTAATCATTGTGAGTATGTTGTTGGAACAGCCCGATATGTCAACATCTCGCTCAACCAATGGAGTGAGATTGGGATACTTATTTTATTAACAATGGAGGACGGTTCAAACCCTTGCAACCATCCAGAACATCCTTAAAAAAATGTAGCTATTTTTGCAGTTTTGTTTGCTGCTGCTTGCTGTGCAGAAATGACACACTTCATCAGTTGTAAAAATCATTTAATAATCCCAGAATAAATGCAGTAAATGCTGCGGGACAGATGAGCTTTATTTAGTAGTTATTCTCATGAGACTCAGTCAGCAGTCTGAAGTGTGTGTGTGTGACGGTCACTGACCCCTGTGCTGACCAGCACCTTTGGTCTGCACAGCATGTGTGTGTGAGCACGTGTGTTCACCTGTGTGTGTATTATAGAGCAGTATGATTGTTTTGGCAGCCAGTGTCACTGTGAATTATTTTCTGCTTGGACTTTTTGGGTTGTTTTTTTAGGAAAACTGGGCTAAAGTTCTCTCGCACACATGCACATGCGCACTCACGCTCGTTTGAAGCATCACAAACACATGCGATTGTTTTTCAGCTCATTAACCAGCAACAATAATTTCAGTTCTTCATTTTACCAAATAACTGATTTAAAAAAAAAACTATTTTTCCACATGCATGAGCACGTCACGCATCTCCCACACACACATCAGCAGTTGCCGTGTTCGCTCCTACACACACAAACAAATCTGAAAGACGAATTCACGCACCGTACATCAGTCACTCCTCCGTCCAATTAGCTGCTCTTCAGAGATGAGAGCGAGAAAGAAAAAAAATCATAAAAATGAGTTTAGCGCATGTTTGCAGCGGGTTGCATCATGCAGGTCTCGGCTGGAGACACTTACAGTCTGAGGTGTTCGGGGTGAGCTGCAGATAAACTGCACATTTTATTGCTTAGCAGCTGCTCGTGCTTCAGTTCTCAGTAAAACGCCATGTTTTATTTAAGCGTCAACTTTATCTCAAATAAAAATAGACACAAATGAGGCTGTAGGTAAGAGTGTAGAGCTGTAAAATTAATGTGGACAGCAGCAGGAGAATGTGATGAGAATATTGAGATCTGTGTCTTTAGTTTGAAGACTTCAAAGCACAGTTTGAGACGTCACTGAGATCTCTATGCTAATTTCCGATTTGCAGAGTGCACACTACAAGAGGAGATACATGTGCAATTAATCGGGTCTATTGCTATGGAGAAAAACCAGCATGAATCTCTATTTAATCTCATTTCTGTCTCTGAGAAATAATTGAGATAATAAGGAGATGTAGTTTGTGATTTGCCGAGCGTACACTACAAAATGTACACTAGAGTAGATGCACGTGCGATTACTTGGGTCTTTTTCTAAAGAGAATTATCAGCGCAAATCTCCTTTTAATCTCATTTCTATCTCTGAGAAACAATTGAGATAATAAAGAGATGTAGTTTGTGATTTGTCGAGCATACACTATGGAGGAGATGTACACAAAATGTACACTAGAGGAGATGCATGGGCGATAACTTGGGTCTTTTTTTAATGAGGAAAATCAGCACGAATCTCCATTTTATCTCATTTCTGTCTCTGAGAAATAAGTGAGATAGTAACGAGATCAAATCTGTAATTTGCCAAGCACAGACTACAAAATGTAAGCTTGATGAGATGCATGTGCAATTACTTGGGTCTTTTTATAAAAAGACAAATCAGCACGAATCTCCATTTTATCTCATTTCTGTCTCAGAAATAATTGAGATATTAAGGAGACCTAATCTGAAATTTGCCAAGCACAGACTACAAAATGTAAGCTTGATCCGATTTATGTATTTTTCTGTCTTTTTCTAAGGAGATAAATCAGCATGAATCTCCATTTAATCTCATTTCTGTCTCTGAGAAATAATTGAGATAATAAAGAGATGTAGTTTGTAATTTGCTGAGCGTACACTACAAAATGTACACTAGAGGAGATGCATGGGCGATAACTTGGGTCTTTTTTAATGAGGAAAATCAGCACGAATCTCCATTTTATCTCATTTCTGTCTCTGAGAAATAAGTGAGATAGTAAGGAGATCAAATCTGAAATTTGCCGAGTGCAGACTACAAAATGGAAGCTTGATGAGACGCATGTGCAATAGCGTGCAATAGCATGTGTAAATAACTAAATCTCCATTTAATCTCATTTCTGTCTCTGAGAAATAATTGAGATAATAAGGAGATGTAGTTTGTGATTTGCCGAGCGTACACTACAAAATGAACACTGGAGGAGATACACGTGCGATTACTTGGGTCTTTTTCTAAAGAGAATTATCAGCGCGAATCTCCTTTTAATCTCATTTCTATCTCTGAGAAACAATTGAGATAATAAAGAGATGTAGTTTGTGATTTGTCGAGCATACACTACAAAATGTACACTAGAGGAGATGCATGGGCGATAACTTGGGTCTTTTTTTAATGAGGAAAATCAGCACGAATCTCCATTTAATCTCATTTCTGTCTCAGAAATAATTGAGATATTAAGGAGACCTAATCTGAAATTTGCCAAGCACAGACTACAAAATGTAAGCTTGATCAGATTTATGTATTTTTCTGTCTTTTTCTAAGGAGATAAATCAGCATGAATCTCCATTTAATCTCATTTCTGTCTCTGAGAAATAAGTGAGATAGTAACGAGATCAAATCTGAAATTTGCCGAGCGCAGACTACAAAATGTAAGCTTTATGAGACACGTGCAATAGTGCATGTATAAATAACTTATTCTCCATTTAATCTCATTTCTGTCTCTGAGAAATAATTGAGATAATAAGGAGATGTAGTTTGTGATTTGCCGAGCGTACACTACAAAATGTACACTAGAGGAGATGCACGTGCGATAACTTGGGTCTTTTTCTAAAGAGAATTATCAGCGCGAATCTCCTTTTAATCTCATTTTTGTCTCTGAGAAATAAGTGAGATAGTAAGGAGACCTAATCTGAAATCTGACAGGCACAGACTACAAAAGCTTGATGAGATTTATGTTTTTTTCTGTCTTTTTCTAAGAAGATAAATCGGTGCGAATCTCCATTTAATCTCATTTCTGTCTCTGAGACATAATTGAGATAATAAGGAGATGTAGTTTGTGATTTGCCGAGCGTAATGTACACTAGAGGAGATGCATGGGCAATAACTTGGGTCTATCTCTAAGGAGAAAAACCAGCATGAATCTCCATTTAATCTCATTTTTGTCTCTGAGAAATAAGTGAGATTATAAGGAGATCTAATCTGTAATTTGCCGAGCACAGACTACAAAATGTAAGCTTTATGAGACACATGTGCAATAGTGCATGTGTAAATAACTAAATCTCCATTTAATCTCATTTCTGTCTCTGAGAAATAATTGAGATAATAAGGAGATGTAGTTTGTGATTTGCCGAGCGTACACTACAAAATGTACACTAGAGTAGATGCACGTGCGATTACTTGGGTCTATTTCTAAAGAGAATTATCAGCGCAAATCTCCTTTTAATCTCATTTCTGTCTCTGAGAAATAAGTGAGATAGTGCAGAGATCTAATCTGTAATTTCCTGAGTTTACACTACAAAATGTAAGCTTGATGAGATGCATGGGCGATTGCTTGAGTCTTTTTCTAAGGAGAAATATCAGCACAAATCTCCATTTAGTTTAATTTCTCTCAGAGAAATAATTGAGGTAATAAAGAGATCTAGTTTGTGATTTGGGGAGCATTTTTGTCTTTATCTTGTTCTGTGCAAAGCCAGCTGTAATATAGTTTGTTGACATTAACTTTTATGCAATTGTAGCTCTGGAAAATATCTTGAGTAGAGATCTTAATGCCCTCATCTGATCTGTGGATGGGTAACTCTTCTCACTCTGATGACAGGAGAGCTTTATTGGAGCGGATTTGGTTCTATGGTGAGTGTGTGTGTGTGTGATGGTCAATCATAGTGCGATTGTGACATATTCCAAATGATGTCTGTCAGTTTCTGGATGTCTCTCTCTCTTTATCTGTCTCACTCACTTCAGCTCTGTCATTCCAGCCCCAGCTCCCCGTTCGCTTCTCTTTATTGGTTTGAAGAGCTGTCCGTCAGGAAGCGTGACTCCTCCCTGTCAGGGTTTTAGTGCGACTTCTTCTGAATGACGTTAAAAACGACATTACAAGTAATAATTCTTCTTCTCTTTCCGTTCGACTCTCTGTGCGTCTGTATGTGTGTGTGCTCTGTGTTTTTCTGTTATTCTTGATGATAAATGTTGATGATATATGGAAGAAGTCTCCTGATTTCATGTTTTGAAAAACTTTTTTGTAAATAACTGAGCAAAAATGAAAGAAAATTATTGTACATGTTTCTGTTTGTCACTTGTACTGAAAACAGATATTGATGAACCGTGTGTTGATGACGAACCCTTCTTGAATGCGGGATTTTCACATCTGTCGTATTTTTGCTGAGGCTGAGGGGGAATGAAGGAGCAAGAAAGCAACTGCCAATCATCACACTGCCAAACCCAGCCCATAATTTTACCCACAATTCCCCCAGACCTAAACAGGAGTGATTTTCCTGTCGTCATTAAACAAAACCGAAATGCTCCAAAATCACAGCCAATTTGAAGATATTTGGTGTTTAATATCAAAATAAGTTATTTTGGGCCAATGAGATTTCACTGTGGGCAGGGCTAGCCAATGATAATAGATAATATACACCAAAAGGTCACAAACCTCATTTTAAAAGAGTGTTCTTGGCTAGATACCATGTCAATTACCACAAAAAAAAGATTTCATCCCTCAGTTTGTAAAACCAAACAAAAATGTGTCTTGTCTGAGACAAAAACATTTGGAAATGTATGTATTTCTGTCATTGTGTATTTGCAACGGAGCCGAAATTATAGTCTGACTCTGTGGAAATCGACAACATGCAGTTTAAATGATCTTTTCATTTTAACACTGGTGAAAATCACCCCAGACAATCACATGCGGGAAGAAGTTTAAAAATAGCTGTATAACACACATGCGCACGTACAGTCTGTGTTGAGTTTCATTATGGCTCCATGTTGTTTTAGTTTGATGCGGGTTGCATCTGTTTTCAAAAATTACTGTAGATAGCCATCAGAACTGCATCAAAACTGCATGACGATGGCCAGCTGAGACAGATACACACTCGCTGCGGACCAGCATATGCAGAACAAGCACATGCAGCCTGTCTGCATCCCATATGCTGCTGCCTGGTGTGTTTGGCAGGGCTTAACGATATCATCCACCAGTCTCTCCTCTACATGGAAATTTACAGCCAAAACCCTAAAAACCGAAGCCCTCTGGCCAAATTTTTCTCAAATCCAAGTCCGGATGAGCTGGCTCGTACGGTACTTGTTAAGGCCAGCATCATTGCTATTGCTTAAAAGTTAAGGCTAGTGATTTGAACAAACCTCTAATCTAATTTTCTGTTAACACATTGTCAAAGTTTATTTATATAGCACATTTCAAATCAATAGATTTTGACCAAAGTGTTGCACAATTCAAACAAATAAATTGGTGAGAAAGTCGCCGCCGATAGCCTCGTGGGCAGCATCGACATATAGAGTTATTGTGCTTTGGGCATCCCAAGTTCGTGGACCTTTCCCGATCCCGTCCCCCTCTTTTTCTCTCCCACCTCATTTCCTGTCTGCTCTACACTGTTCTATAATAATAAATGCAAAATGCCAAAAAAATGGGATGTGTATGGGGTTAAGCACACTAAAATAGCCGAAAAATTCATGCAATTGGCTTCAGAACTAACCAGACTGTACGATGTTCGACATGTGGACAAATAAAAATGTATGTTTAAACTCTAAACCCTTTAGGACCATATTTCGGCACCAAAATATCATGGAGACATGAGAAATCTGTAAAGATGTCAGGCCACCACCAATTTTTTCATGAGCAAGAGAAATTGAGTTACAACACGTTCTAATAATCTACAGGCAATAAAATCTGTTTCTCTCACACTCAGCACTTTGAGTTTAATCCGCATTGCAGCCTTGAAGCCACTTCAGTAACACAAACACACATTTTAATTATAAAGTTTTACTGCATGTTCATTATGCTACACGGAGGAGTGCTGACCGGTGAAAGACGACTCTAGTAATGAAACTTCAATAACACAATATTATTTCGCCCGTCTGGAGGGCTTACGTCCTTCTTGCTCGCTCTCGTTCCCCGATACACCTCTCCGACAAAGAGCGCTCGAAGTCTCAACACACGCTTGATGTGTACAATCTGACTCTATGTATTTATTCATGTATTTTTTTGCCAACTTTGTACAGTGTAAAAAACAACCTATAAATCTATGAAGAATAACGGTACTGTATAGATTTAGCTGCCTGTGAGCGACTCACAGAATAGTGTCGATAGAGGTTAACAACAGCATAGATGCGATCTAAAGCCAGTTAAACATGCTTTCTGTAAATGCCGAGGGATGCCACACGTTTTTATATCCTCGCATTCTTTCCTTGTTGTCATTTGTTTCTTTTAATGTTTTTGTAAATGATCTTGTGGCATCATACGGCATGTGTTGTTTCCTTTCTATTGGTTGTATGTTTGTTCGTTTATTGTTTGTTGATGAACACAGCGAGGTTCAGGCGCCCGGGAGAGTGCTTGGGAACGCAGAGCGGTTGGCGAAGAATTTGCGTCTGTTTCCACAATTCATGTTAGTATGTCAGAACTTACCTTTCTTATCTAACTCACCTGTTATTGTCTAAGTGTGCAACCTGTGTCTCTTTTCCTTCCCATTCATTTCCATTTTCGTTCCTAATGTTGCTTGTCTTGAGTGTTTGTGTCTTCATGAGACGCGATGTACACGTGTGCGAAGAAGTGTTGAAGTTGGGCTAGTGTTTCAGACGCCTCGCTCTTCCTAAAGCTCTTCCGTTAATCTCATACTTGTCAAAAAACTTCGAACATTCCATGAACGCTTGGACAGAAAGCCACTGTAGAGTTTTAAAAATGTACACTCTTATAACAATAAAGGTTTTTATCGGCATCTGTAGTTCCAGAAAGAACCTTAAAACATTTCCATTCCAAAAAAGGTTCTTTATATTGAAAAAAAAAGGGTCTGGATTTTTAAAATGTTCTTTGCACTTTGGGGAAAAACGGTTCTTTTAGAACCTGTTCACTGAAAGGTTCTTTAAGGAACCAAAAATGGTTCTACTATGGATTCACTGAGAAAAACCCCTTTTGGAGCCTTTATTTGTAAGAGTGTATCATACAGGTGTATAACACACAGTCAGGGTTTATTCGTCATACTCCTGAAAATGCTCCTGATGTTGCGTCTACACCTTTTACTCCGCTTTCCGGAGCTGGTTTGAATGTTTGGGAACTCGTATATATTGGGCAGTAGAGAGTTTATTTTTTTTTGGAGGGCCGTGGTTTGAGCTAGAGGCATCTGAGACGTTCGTCCACCTGCGTGACAGTAACGCGTTCCCAATTTTGAGCCTCTCCTGTTTTTTTGGCCGAGCGGACTGTGATCTTATTGTTTGAATTTTCTTTTGTTTTCCTGTCCCACCCAAACCCTTCCACTTGAGTGGATGTGAGGGTGGGCGGAGCTAAGGAGCACAGTTCTTACTATGTTCCATAATAAAATAGACTAAATAATTTGTACTTCATCTGGCGTGGAGTCTTTATTCGCAGTAATTTCACTACTTTATCATTGCTTCAAGCTTTTTGCCAAAAATAAAATTGAGAGTGGTTTGCATATTTAACTATTCATTCATAGCTTGGTGGTAAATAATGGGTTTTTGTAATCTTAATAATGTATTTGTCTATAAATAGAAACATCAATGAATCATTTGCAAGTCAGTACAGCTGAATTTACCACCACACAAGGTAATGCATTTGAAATCATTTGTCATGCTCAAGTATTATTGAGATTGAGTGTCTTATTAATTTTAGAATGGCATATTCATTTCCCCCAGTTTGATTGCACTCTTGGGTGTGTGTCGTATATTTCTGTAATTGTAGTTTTATTAAGAATGGGAATCATAAAAAAAAAAAAAGGGTTCAGATTCCATTTAACGATTCCGGTTCTTGAAAGGAGCCCCTGGACATTCTTCAGAAATTGACTTTCTCTGATACATGGAAGACAGAAACTTGGGTTTGGAACGACATGAGGGTGAGTAAATGACAAAATGTTCATTTGGGGTGAACTACCCTTAATGGCTCCATTAATGGACTATGTTTGGAAAACAATAGCAATTACCACCCTCAAAAGCCTGATGTCAGATCATTTTTAAAGGAGTGGTTGATTATGATTTCACTTTTTTAACTTTAGTTAGTGTGTAATGTTGCTGTTTGAGCATAAACAACATCTGCAAAGTTATGACGCTCAAAGAAATCGCTGTTTAAGGACTACAACAAACAGCTGGTAGGGACTACAACAAGCTTCTTCCCGGGTTAGTGACATCACAAACCCTAATATTTACATAAACCCCGCCCCCAAGAACACGCAATAAAGGGGGCGGGGCCATGTTGGGCTGCTTTAGAGAAGAGCAAGAGTTGTTGTAGTAGAGTGTTGTTCATGTCGTCTTTTTACGCTGGACTGCTTCTCAAACGAGGGTCAATTCAACACTGGATTTGCACAATAGATGAACATGACGGCACATGCTAGTGGATGAGTTGAATCAACTCCACAGCAACTACATAAATTTATCCACTAACCATTCAGAAACGTCTAAAAGTTGTATCTTCTTCCTGAGTCTCTCCATCAGTGTCGACTCCGGTTTGAACAATGTAAGGCTGAACACCGTTACTGACAATCCTCATTTTGGCTGCGTGAGATTCTCCAGCTTTGTTGTTGTTGAGCAACATCAGCGGACTAATATTAAACACACTCCATCCACACCTTTATCCCACATCTCTCTCATCTCCTCTTCTGGAAACTTGGAAATTCACAGACACATTCTGGGGACACCAGAGATTTTAAGCTTCAGAAGAACAATGATAGCATATGCAAAATAAATTGTAAAAAGTGCTTAGACAAATAAAACAACATTTTACTCATTCACATTTGTTGTGTCTAGCAACTTCTCCATGTTTGTAATCTCTTCTAAACTCATATGGATTTGGGTTTTGGCACACCAACAGTACACATTTTAGTCTTGCTTATCTGATCCATCCGTTTCAGGTCTTGGAGTCTCTACTAATGTGCTGATGAGTTGATTAGGAAGAGTTCAAAAACGTCTGCTGTTGGTGTGCCTCCAGGAACAAGGCCTCCAAATCCCAAGAACAAGCTCAAACAGCCAACAGAAAATTACACGGTTAACGATCCAAATACTGTGTTCACGCTTTCGTGAACTATCATACTATCATACTCTCATAATTATATTCCGACCTCAGCATGAACACATCATCGGAAAGTTGCTGACAATCCATTAACTGTTATCGGAAACCAAATATGATGAAACACGTTCCGAATCAGTTCTTGATTCGTGAGTGTGTTTGGTTGAGTGATGTAAGGCGATGCACAGGCGAACAGTTGGTTGTGTAATTATCAAGCTGAGGCCTGTCAAAACAGCTGAATGATTGTCCGAGTGGGAAAAAAGAGCAGAGGAAGAGCAGGCTGCAAGAGAAAGAAGAGGGGAAGGAGAGTCGGAGAAGGGTTTATAAATAGAACGGGAGGGTAAAGTACATCCTGGAGTGAATAAAGAAGCTGCACAGACACCGTGTTCCAGGATCATGCAGACTAGAC
The DNA here is from genome assembly GCF_024489055.1 of Chanodichthys erythropterus. NCBI lineage: Eukaryota > Metazoa > Chordata > Actinopteri > Cypriniformes > Xenocyprididae > Chanodichthys > Chanodichthys erythropterus. The sequence goes on along the minus strand of NC_090244.1, from coordinate 4,030,313 downwards.
GCTGAGCTCTCGACTCTCTTTGAATCGCAGCACACATCCAAACCCACCCGGCACGGCTGGAGCTCCATTATGACATCACGGCAGACTAATATTAGACACACTCCATCCACACCTTTATCCCACACCTCTCTCATTCCGTCTGTCTCTCCAGTTTCCACTCTGCTGTTTTTCTCTGGTTCTGTTCACAAATCAGTGTTGTTTGGAGTGCTAAATATGGTTCGTACAGTTTGATTATGAGAGAACTACAATCTCATTCTGACATTGTTTTTGTTACAGTTATGCACCCCCCCCCCCCAAAATACTCATTAGCATAATGCAAATAAATCAAATTTTTTACCCTTGAATTATTATTAAATACTGTATCATTATTCACAAGTGATTCTGATTACTATAATAGAGATATTGCTTATAAGTAAAATCTTTTTTTTTAAAGATTTTGTTTTTGTTTGATTTCATTTTTTTTATTGTTGAAACTTCATTATGTTAAACGCTTTGCTAACAAGCAAATTAACTCATGACTTCATTGTTAGCTTATAAGTTCGATAAGAGAACTTTCTGATGTTATGAAAGTGTTTTAGTACTTTATTTATGTGCTTTTGTAATTTCTTGTTTTTAATGTTTCTATTTAACTTAGTTTTCATTTAGTAATTTCATTTCATTTAGTAAACTTAAACTTTACTAATTTTGCTCTTTTATCCTCTCTGTGGCTTCTGAATAAAGGCATCTTTTTGAATGCCACAGCCAAACCTCTCTGTGTTTCACTCCTTCTTGCTTCCTCTCTCCATCTGTCTTATGTGCTGGGAAGGACACAAGCATTATTATGCTCTGACATGATATTTCCTGGAAACAAGGAGTCCAGAAACACTGAAAGTACCCACAGCCCCACAGGACAGATGGAAAGAGAGAGATATATGACAGAGAAAGAAAGGGGGAGACAGGGTGAGAAAATAAAAGAAGCATGAGAAGTGAGTGTGAAAATGTAAAGCAATCGAGAGGAAAGTGGAGGTGCTGAAATACACTCCAGAGATGAAGAGAAAGGACTAAAGAAATGTGTGAGGAATTTTTTTTTTATTTCAAACAAGGACATAAAATGAGCAGTTGTTGTACATTGTACATTTTTATATGTTCAACACTATTTTAAAGGTGTGGTTGATTATGATTTCACTTTTTTAACTTTAGTTAGTGTGTAATGTTGCTGTTTGAGCATAAACAACATCTGCAAAGTTACGACGCTCAAAGTTCAATGCAAAGGGAGATATTTTCTTTTACAGAAATCGCTGTTTAAGGGTGCGTTCACACTTGTCATGTTTGGTTTGATTAAAACGAACCCTGGTGCGATTGCTCGGTTAGTGCGGTTCATTTGAACATATGTGAACGCTGCCATCCGAACCCTGGTTCGCACCAAACAAGCGGACCGAGACCGCTGAAAAGATGGGTCTCGGTCCGCTTCCAAATGAACTGTGGTGCGGTTCGAATGATATTTAAACGCAACATGGACCAAAGACATGTAACCGAACCCAAAACAGGAAGACGAGACCCTAAAATGGACAGAATCCTCATACGTTGGTTTTTCTTGTCATAGATGAGAGTTTGCCCATGACAGGCATCAGACGCGCGTCTCCACACAACAGATCGTTTGTGTGTATGACGGATGGATTCCCGCTGCTGTTTTGACTACTTTGCACATCTTCACGAGTTTCCAGCTGGCCAAAATACCATCACATGTAGGCTACGCACCGCTACACACACACAACAAGCACATTTACCTCAGAAAACAGCACTGTTTTGGATGTTCGGTAAGTTCTGTCACAAAATAGGCAATACGTCATAAAATCCGACCAATCACGTTGTGAATGTATCCCTATGCCTGAAGGTTCGGCATCTTTTGGTTCAGTGATAAAATTGCCAATCTGAACGCTAATTGGACCAGGACTAAATGTTTTTTTTTCTTCTTTGGTCCGGACCAAATGAACCAAACGAACCGAACTACAAGTGTGAACGCACCCTAAGGACTACAACAAATGGCTGGTAGGGACTACAACAAGCTTCTTCCCGGGTTAGTGACATCACAAAAGGCCCCTATATACTTCAAACGAAAATGAAAAACGAACTGATGTGACGTAATTTCGAACAAAATCAGGCCAAAACGGAGTTCATTTTGTGTTCTGATTGGAAGTTCGAAACGGCTTGCCGAAGCAAACTTTCAGGAAAAGTTTGCTCCAGTTGCAAAACACCGTAGTACTACCATTGGTCAGAGATGATAATGTAATAAGAGGTGTGTGCCGAGGCTCCGCCTTCATTCGCGTGGAACTAATCTCTGATTCATTTCGTCTGTAGTTTCTTGAGGTAAGAGCTCCGTGGGTGAAAACATGAACACAATGGATAGCCGCTTTATAGTACAAAATGAAGTTGTGCTACTAATGAACTGAGGCACTGACACTGTTTTTCATGTTTGATATTGTAAAGCTGCTTTTTTTTAAGCAATCGAATAAAGTGCTATATAAATAAACATGACGTGACTGGAGTACTAATTTGCAGAGCTCGTGCTAACATACCAATGACCAAATACCAATTATGAGACGCTTTTCTTATGCTTTCTTTTCTCATTTTTGTTGTGTTTATTTTATTACTGAGAATAAAGTGTACAGCATGTATTTACATATTCATCTAACCATCGCTCTCAGCAGTGTGGGCGGTGTTAGATGTTCGATTACAGTATATCGCTGGTCACGCATTTCGAACTTCATTTTACTCCTAAACGAAAAACGATAAAGAACTTAGTTTGAAGTATATTTGGGCCTTAACCGTAAAATTTACCTAAACCTTGTTGTAGTAAAGTGTTGTTGCCATGCCATCATTTTATGCAGGGCTGCGGTTCAATTCAATGCTGCATTTGCACAAAAGATGAACATGACGGCACATGCTAGCCGATGAGTTGAATCAACTCCACAGCAACTACATAAAATTATCCACTAACCATTCAGAAACGTCCAGTTTCATTCTAAAAGTTGTAACTTCTTCCTGAGTCTCTCCATCAGTGTCGACTCCGGTTTGAACAATGTAAGGCTGAACACCGTTACTGACAATCTTCATTTTGGCTGCGTGAGATTCTCCAGCTTTGTTGTTGTTAAGCTGTTAAAGCTCCGCCCTCTTCTGGAAAGTGGTCCAGGAGCAGCAGCTAATTTGCATTTAAAAGAACACACACAAAAAAAAGTTCCTCTGGTGCGAAAGCCCCTATTATCTTGAAACAACATGAACATTTTTCAAAATGTCTCCTTTTGTGAGCCACAAAAGAAAAAAGGTCATTGAGGTGTTGGAACGAAATGAGGGTGAGTAAATGATGACAAAATTGTCAAATTAGGGTGGACATTAAATAATCTTGTGGTTAAGTACAAATATATCCTCTTAACTAATGCAAGGTCATAGAATTGTATATAGTACATGCTAATAATTTCATGTCAACTGTTGAATATGTTAAAAATGTTTAAGAAAGAGCTGTTGCAGATAAAAAGCAGATAAGCGAAAGAGAGAGGCTATAATCCAAGTTTCTGATGCACCCAGTATGATTGATCTACCATGACAGAGCTGCATAAAAACAAAGAACAAAAAAGTACCTGAAATTAAGAGATCAGTGCACACATTTACTGCTAAAGGTATTAAAATATTACTTTTGAGCCCTGACGATAATTTGTTGCCATCAATTATTTCTTTCATCTTTAAAATGGTGTTATTTCATGCTCAGGGATCGGCTCAGAAGGAATATGCAGACTTTCTTCTATGCTGATTTGAGGGTGAAATCAGTGGAATGGGTTTTAACATGGTAAAAAAAAAGTCATTAAATGGACCTTGGAGTTAAATACAGTGTATACTCAGCCAAATATGAACACATAAGGGCTGATGGATGTAAAAAATAATGCCAATTCTTCAGTGCAGATTCCGGGGTTGCTTTAAAAGATGCCGATTACTTTTCCTTGAAGAAGAGCTACGTTTGACCTCATTTGGTGTCGCCGAAGGGATGCAGACAGAGATGTGGCGTTGGAAAGGGCATCTCTCTTCTAGGCCGCCAACTGTGAGATGAGTGGTGTCGGTTTCGGGGTTTTGTGAAAGACGGATCGGTGCTATTAGAGACGTAGCTTCTGGGTAAAAGTTTAGAGTCTACTGTCAGCTGTAATCACAAAACCAAACTTCTGTGGTTGCAGCTGGGAAATGATAAAATTTTGATGCAGTAGCTCTGATCCAAAACCTAGTGAGCTGCCTACATAGGCAGCTTCCTTCTAAGACGGCAACCAACTGGCATGAGTGATTGATTTGGAGTGATCTTCTTAGGCATCAACTCAAAATACAGTGCTCCACATGGGAGATTTGACAATTGATTACAGTAGTTGTTGCTAGGATAATGGCGAGTTTAAAAATACTTAGTATAAAAATATTGGATAAAATAATACAGAACTCTTTTTTAATCAATACTATTCAGTATTGAATGCATCGGTCTTCTCCACAAAGGATGCATGCAGTGCTGTCTTTGGCTAAAATTAGGCACCTTTGGAAAGGTCTTTGCGGACTTATGACGCCTTAAAATGCTGACTCCGTAGGCAGCTCAGTGGGTTTTGGAACAGAATGAGCATGTTGGGACTGAGGAGGGAAAATAATCTTGCTGCTTCTGAGGTGCTGTTTTTATATCCCATAATTTTTCTTCTTAGTTGAAAATGTCAAAGATAGGTAGTTGCACTGGTCACTTGTGGCAGATGTCAATCACCCATGCCAGTCTTTACTAAAGAGATCAGCAAAGCAATGTTAAAGGTAAATGGCTTCTGGGTCAGTGATTGGAACACAATGTTCCTGTCCAGGTCTGAGTGTGACATTCTGTCTGCACTCAACACTTTATCGGATATGACTGACTGATTAGCATGAGGCTGCAAATTCAAAACGCTGGCCTTGTCTGTAAAGACAGCTGGGCAGTTGACAAATAACATGTACAGGAACATTTTTTTAAGGTTAAACGTAATCTGAATGTACAAGGGAAAGCACATAATTTAGGTTTTATGTTTTGCAATTTTTATTCCTTTTAGCCTTTTGTACTTAAATGGTCCTGCGATAAAACAAATGAATTCTTAAAAGTACATATATTTTATATAGCCTCTAAAATAATATTAGATAACATTATATATTATAATTATACAAGAATTAGACAAATGTCAATATGAAATCAAAATATCTCATCTGCTTTTCCTAACACTAGTCTTGTTGTTGTTGTGCACTTTGTAATCCTTACTACTTAGGCTGATGTCAATTAGGACTCGCAGGCCACTGGATAATGTTAACCAATAGCCAAACTAGTATTTAGGCAGTATTTTAGCAATCTTGTAACTCTGGTATGGAACGGCGCCCTATTTTTGTCCCCCTAAAAATAGGGTGATTTTTTGAGGGTTGCCAACTCAAACACGTTCAACGCTTACTGTGTTACATGAACTTCAGAGCTTTCTTCACCATTTCACTTGGAAAAACATGACAAACCGCCAAAATAACACAGTGAAAAGCCTATGTGTGAACTGATATTATATTGTGGATCTACTGTTGTGTTGGGTTTTGTTCAATATGATCTTAAGTGCAGATACGTGGGCTTGCTGCAGTTGAATATAATAAGATACCTTCTTTTTCCCAAAGAAAACCTAAAATACTATGTGGAGGATGTAAGATAATAATTATATGACCACATGGTGAACCTATGAACCTTGTATTTAAACAACTATCACCTTGTGTTGTTGTTGGCCAGATAAAATGACAGAGAAAAGAAAAACTGACATAAATTTTGGCTGTATTAATTGTCTTCCCTTCAAAAACTGCTCTTGAGATAATTTTATGTTTATTGTCACCCCCAACTGTTAGATGAAATGTACGCCCTGCTTTCATGTTAAGTTTAAATAGATTTGTTTTGCATGGTATTTCATGCCAAGTACCCTACTTTGAGCTTGCAGAAGAAGTCACATTTAGCCCTGACAAACAGTCAGCAAATGTTTTCAAAGCTGTTTTTGAGGTGGTTCGGCTGGTCACCACCCAGAGGGTGGACAAGTTTGTGGGTCAACTCAGAAATGCATTGCAGTTTAAAGGTGTAGATTAGGGCCAAAGATCACCTCCGGCTGGTAAACACTTACCTTGGCCCTGTAAAAAGCTCTGTAACTTACCTGAACCAACCTCATCTCACCTGCACTGATAAAACCCAGCACTGGCCCTCAATGTAGCTCACCGTTCCATATCCTGTTGCATGCCACAAAGATTAATCCATGTGAGGAGATGACTGCAGAAAGGGGGAGAGTTTTTCGGTCATGGACACATCACAGTGCCGCTTGAGCAACCCCAACAGTGCCGTTATTCGCAAGGGCAGTCATGCCTACATACACCGCTCAATAAACGCCGGCTCCCGGGAGAGCGACAGGCCACCCTGCAGGAGCAATATATTTGCATTCGTTCGCTGAGAGATAGGAGCGACAACGCCCTCTCAGTGAAGGTGAGACAGAATTAATGTGGGAGACAGGTAGACAGCGAGGACGTGCTGATAGCTGCTGTAATGATGGATTTGACTTTATCTTTCCAGAGCGGAGAGTAATGTTAATGCCGTGACGTGTTATTGCCATACTCACGGCGGAGGCCGTGGTGATTATGCAAATAACTTCAGCTGTGACACGGACAAGGCCACACAGACTGTACAGAGTTTGTTAGGTATGTCTGGGATGTAATAATAATATATAAGCACGCTTTCAACAGAGTGATTATTTCATAAAGACATATGTTCATCATGGGACATAGAACATGATGATGTGAAACAAAGGGCGTGAAATGGCAAGGCTGCAGACTCCAGTCCAGTACTTCATTTGAACAGCACAACAGCGCCACCCTGTGGTCACATATCTGTGTGACATCCACAGTCACCAAGATATGTGTGGCTGAACCACTTAAAAAGCTCGACATCTGTGACGCTGGATAATATCTGATGACGTTCAACATCTCAGGTAAATTCTCAAGAGTCAAGAAAAAGATTAAAGCAGTTATGAAATATTTTGAAAGCCGAATGCAAGTCTTGTTTTAATTCATTTAAATTCACAATGAAGTTTCTGAGATTGATTATCATTCTTATTATTATTTTGTTAACTAATCTAACTTCTTTTCTTGGGGACATTCTAAAATGCTTAACATGAAAGCGCTTAACATGGCTTAATTTACTAAGACAGTGTTATTAACAAACCAAACTTAGTAAATATCATACTAATAAAGCATACTATGTACCCAAAAATGAAAATTCTGTCATTTATTATTACCATCATGCCATTCCACACCTGTAAGACCTTCATTCATCTTCGGAACACAAATTAAGATATTTTAGTTGAAATCCGATGGCTCAGTGAGGCCTTCATAGGGAGCAATGACATTTCCTTTGTCAAGATCCATAAAGGTACTAAAAACACATTTAAATCAGTTCATGTGAGTACAGTGGTTCAATATTAATATTATAAAGCGACAAAAATATTTTTGGTGCGACAAAAAAATAAAAAAAAATAACGACTTATAAAGTGATGGCTGATTTCAAAACAATGCTTCAGGAAGCATCGGAGCGTTATGAATCAGTGTATCGAATCTGCTATTCGGAGCGCCAAAGTCACGGGATTTCAGCCGTTGGCAGTTTGACACGCGATCTGAATCATGATTCGACACACTGATTCATAACGCTCCGAAGCTTCCTGAAGCAGTGTTTTGAAATCGACCATCACTAAATAAGTCGTTATTTTGTTTTTTTTGGCACACCAAAAGTATTCTCATCGCTTTATAATATTAATATTAAACCACTTTACTCACATGAACTGATTTAAATATGTTTTTAGTACATTAATGGATCTAGAGAGAGGAAATGTCACTGCTGCCTATGCAGGCCTCAACGAGCCATCAGATTTCAACTAAAATATCTCAATTTGTGTTCTGAAGATTAATGAAGGTCTTACGGGTGTGGAATAAATGACAGAATTTTGATTTTTGGGTGAACTAACCCTTTAAGCATTTTCCTCCCATAAAGAAAACGCTTAACGTGGCTTAACGTAAGACAGTGACATTAAAAGACCAAACTTAGTAAACACTATACTAATAAAAGCATAGCCTACTATACAGAAAAAATTGGCATAATTTGATCTTTTAATATTAGGCTACATTAAGCGACGTTAAGCATTTTCTTTATTACGGTTTTCTATGGGCAAAACTTAATGTGTAATTAAACACATTGCGTTCATATTCTGAGCTCATCTGCTTTGCAGTACATAGTATGGTTTATTAGCATGAAGTTTACTAAGTTTGGTCTTTTAATATCACTGTCTTAGTACATTAAGCCATATTAAGTTTTTTCTATGGAAGGAAAACGCTTAATGTGAAAATAAACACGTTGTGTTCACATTCTGGGCTCAACTGCTTTTCTTTACATGATGTTTACTGAGTTTGGTCTGTTTATATCACTGTCTTAGTACATTAAGACACATTAAGCGTTTTAGAATGTCCCTTTTCTTGGGCATACTGCATAAAATTTAAAATACATCTGTGCACGCTTCTTTAGCCATTTAAATTTAATTTATTCTGGTTAAATGTCTAGCTGTCGGCCAACCTATCTATCTGGTAATAGCTATAGCTAGCTTGGTTGGTATATTAATATGGTAACTACGATCATTAAGCAAGTGTGGTATTCAGTCTAAAGGCACCGATTCGCAGGCCGTGAAAGTGTCCCTTTACGCGTCCGAGTGTCTCTCTTACCTTTAATCTCCACCAGTAAAATGTATGTGAATATTATTTAAACTTCTTGTTGTTGAACAGTAGCGCAATGTACTGTAAAGCCGTTACCTCACCTTCCCGCGTCTTGTCACATACCTGTCACGTGACGAACTCGTCTGTGATTGTCCTGGTAACGGTTACCTGGTAACGAGCGCGAGGATAAAAGAGCAACGGCACACATGTATGTATTTTACTTCGCGGAGGGGCGACAGGTAACGGACGAACCGTTTTTTTTTTTAATAAAACTTAAGTAGTATTAAGTTATTTAAATCATGGTAAAACAATAATATTATAAATATGTTGTTGTTTCATGATTCAAAGACCCATAAAGTTCGCATTTAAATGACGCTATTAAGATGAATAGGTAAATAAATGGTAATGAAATCTTAAACCTGACATTTTACGTCAAATGTTTTTTCTGCTGGTTAGTGTTAATGTGACTCTACTGGAAAATGTTTGTTTATATCACACTGTAATTCTTCCAGTATGATATTTAAAATAAAACATGTAAACAATACAGTGTGTTTGTGCAGTGGTATAGACCTTATTCACGGCAGCGCCATCTTTGATTTTTAACAAGAATGACAGCGAGGCTGTGAGGGATAGACATCTTTTCAGTGGGTTGTATGTGTTTTTGGGTTGTTCTGCTGACGTAACACTGCAAAAATCTATGCAAAGAAATATGACAGCATGAGCTGTGGAAAATAATAAGTGATCTAAAAGCTTGATACAGCGAATGCCAGTGAAAACAGGGCAAGTCTATCCCTCACAGCCTCACTTTCATACCTGTCATGGCGCTGCTTTGAATAAGGTCTATTGTGTTGGGTTATAGTCACAGTTACAGATGGTTGGACCCTTGGGTGCAGTCAAGCCTTCGCATGGAACGGGCAGACCAGGGGGGCGTCCCACCAACGCTGGCCTCGACCAATACTGCACCACCTTTAGACAGTCTTATGGTGATAACGCACATACACACCACACAGTAACCTTAGATTCAGTCTAACTTTTCATCAAACTGTACTTTGTTTTTTTATATATGATTATAGACATTGGTCTGTTTAGACTTGCTTCTGAAGCCACATAATATTAGGTCACATTTTTCCAATTTCAAACAATAGTCTTTTTCTATGCCACATTTTGAAATATAAACAGCCATCCATCTTTTCTACCACACATTATAATGTTTTGATTCTTTGTTTTACTTGAAACATTCAAAACTCTAGATAGTTCAAGACCATTTGTATTATTATTTTACTCACGTTTATGCTGTTTCAGACTTGTATGTTGTTTTTAAGAGAATTTTTGAAGAATCTTCATGCAACTTGAAGTTGTAAACATCAAACCTGGACCAAGTGAATAATTATTTAAGTGAATATAACGTATATGTCAGTTGTACTGATTACTTAAAAAAGCTCTGTAAAATTCTTCAAAACATCTACTTTTGAATTCTACAGAAAAAAAATAACATCATACAGGTTTGGAACGACATGGGTGAGAAAATAAAAACAGAATTTAATTTTTTGGATGGCCTAAAGTATACCTTTATTTTAAAAAAACTTTACTTGACATAGTTTTAAAAATAATTATTGGCCAAAATGTCAATATTGGTGCATCCTTAGGGTGTGTTTAAACGACAATAATGTGCTAAAAACTGAAAAGTTGTTAAAATGATCCCCGTTTACACAAATCCACGAAAACGTCCTATAAACGTAACACTTCATGTGCATGATGTCATAAATTAGCGTTTTAGATAATGATTTCCACTTTAAAAACACAATTTCAAAAGTTTGCATTTTCAGGCCCCCAAAAACAGTTTTACTGTGTAAATGAATGACCAAAACGCATAAAACGTATTACGTTTTTGGTTGAAAATGGTGTCGTATAAACAGCCCCTTAGTTCCACTGTAGATATCCATTAAAATTTATTTGCGCTGTAGAATATAAGATGTCGAATCTGTCCTGAGTCGTGTCCTCTTTTATCCAGGTAAGGAGTTATTCCTGCCAAGTGTAGGTCATCATTTTGGGACAGGTTACTCTGCCAACCACCGTCCTGTTCTGTACTACAGCTCCAGCCTGGACCGCTATGATAATCCACAGTTTGGGTATGGCCCAGATTGTGTGTACTTGTTTTTGTGAAATATCAGGACATAAATGTGTATAATGACATGGGTATGACATGGGTATTACAAAAAAAGGTGAAATATGAGGACATTCAGCATGTCCCCACTTTTCAAAAGGCTTATAAATCACACAGAATGAGTTTTTGTGAGAAAGTAAAAGTGTGCACAGTTTCCTGTGATGGTTAGGTTTAGGGATAGGGGTAGTGTAGGGGGATAGAAAATACGGTTTGTACAGTATAAAAACCATTATGTCTATGGAATGTCCCCACATTTCACAAAAACAAACATGTGTGTGTGTGTGTGTGTGTGTGTGTGTGTGTGTGTGTGTGTGTGTGTGTGTGTGTGTGTGTGTGTGTGTGTGTGTGTGTGTTTGAAATTGCACATACACTCCACATCCTTTTTGCACCTCACTAAATCATTTTAGACACATACACTTTTCGCCTTTTTCTTCTCTCTTAGTCTCTCACTGTTGGACAGTTTTGAGTCTCAATCGAAGCGTCATTACCAGCGTCTGGCTCTGCCTGACGGGACGGCGCCTTTGGCCTGCCCGGGGTCCAGACGCAGAGAGAGTGGATATTTGCAGCTCCAAACTCAGCCAAGACCCGTGAGAGCCAAAGACACACACATAGAAATGTGGCACCATGCCATGTCACTTCACCCTTGCCTCATTGTTCTTTTACTTTCTCTCTGTCTGTCTCTTAGAGAGCAGCGTCCCATCAGACTGAATATAAAGGCACTTACATTCCTCACCGCCTCAGAGTTTTAGGTAAGTATTGTGGTTTTAAAAATTAGCTTCCTAACTTAGTTTGTTGTAGATTCAAAGGTTCTTGATGTTGCATTCTAGGTGTCTCAGATCACTGTGTTTGTGTATTAGTTGGACCCATAGAAGAGAGTGGATACACTGAGGGAACCAATCTACAGCCAAACACCTTCCTTCCTCAACACATTAACATGGTGTGTGTGTGTGTCAGTTCATCATCCTGTTGGCAAAGTCATTGTCAAGACATTTATTTAGCTGCACGTTTCCATAATTCTTAATGTTGTATTCATGAGAGTCACAATATCAAATCCTTTTTCCATTGTTATACTGACTCTCTGCTCTGATTGGGTGATAATGGTTGTCAGGACGACGCTCGTAGGATACAGGAAAGTGTGACGAGGACTGACTTCCTGCCCGGATCTTTCCTACAGGTGGTCTCTCTGTTTCTCTCATTCTCTGCTGTTACTCTCTCCATCAACACCACCACATTCATGTGATTTTTATAATGTGTGTCAGCTGGATGAGGTTTGCATTTAATGTGTGTGTGTTTCAGGGCAGTGAAGCATTACCAAAACTTGCCTCCCGTGCACTTCGAGAAACTGGATTTACAAGAGAAACCCAAAGGCCTCTGACCAGTTCAGTGAGTATATCTTTCACTCTTTAGATAAACTATACTATTAAGACAACATCAAGTTCTCTGACCAATTATTAGGATGTTCTGCCCACAGGCCTCTCTGCAGGGTGGCTTTAGTGAGGACAGCAGACAGAAAACTGGACCTGCTGTAACTAGATTGTCCATTGGGCCAACGGTAAATAAATCTAATATATTTGTTTGGCTATGACTGTTCAAATAGATTTAAATGAACAGCCAATGGCAGTCATGGGAAACCTGGAAATATCAGGGAATCTCAAAATTGGGATCATGGAAAGTTTTTTCTATAGGCAATGAACATTTCTAGTTACGTTCATTTTGAATGACTGAGAATTCATTGGTTAAAGACTGCTAAGCAGTGTTGGAAGTTACTTTGTTTTCCCATTTATTGACTGACGGCTTTCCTGTCCCCGTTGAGAGAAATCAGGTGTGCAGAGGCGTTGTGTGTGCTGTGTAAACATGATGGTTATTGTAGGCTAGTTCTAGACTAAATGTGAGTATACATTTAAGGCCCCCTTCACACCAAGAAAGATAACTATATTTGCGTCCACACCAATGAACAATAACGGTCTGTTTATTCTAAGCTCACGAGCTACGGTTTCAAAGTGTGTACAACATGTTTTTACTGTTCTTGTTGCATTTACACGGCCTTAACCAGCAGATGTCCTCAGCATGCTATGTTTTGAGTGAGTAGCTAGTGTAATCGATCTAATCAAACAGTGAATTTAGCTGCAAAGACAATATAGTGGAATAAAAACAACACCTAAGCTGTGTTCCATTCGACAGGGTCCCTACGCAGTGTTCACTGCTCCCTACTCCCTGAGCACGGTATATCAGTTGAAGTGGACTTCGCTGACAATAATCGTTCATTTGGAACGCCCTGCAAACGTCATCAAAGAAAGTCGACAGTGTCGCGGAGATTGATGACATAAATAAATAGATATTTTAATTTACTTTCGAATTTAAAATCGACTCTTAACTGTAAGAGCTCTTAGCTGTAACTCATGCCATATGAAAATAAATTCTTATTTGGTTAACTGTATAAATGTATTCTTAATCCATGGTCTCATGCGCTTTCTTTTCCACGCACAGCCGCATAAACACTCCTGAGGTAACATTAAATAAAATAAATGATAGAGCTTTTCAACACTTTTACTTTGTCATGCCTATTCATACAATAAAATATACAAATGTAACACTCATCGCCATAACCATTCATACTTTCGTTCATATAAAATGTATAAATAAATACTCAAAACCAGAGAGCCGTTAAACTCTTTCAACGGCTCTGCTTCGTCGTAGTTCTGAATGTAACGTGATGCGCAATGACAGTTGGGTAATTTTACCTCTCTACTTCCTGTGAAGTGATGTATCGATGTTCCCTTATTCCCTATGCCGTTCGCAGTGCCCTTCGAACGGAACATGTTCGCTCCCTTCGGAATGGAATCTCACTTAAGATGGCGAAATACCGTGTGAAGTCCACTTCACAGTCCACTTACGGTTGAATGGAACGAACCTCTAGTCTTTTTCACTGCAACTTCAAAAGAAGCAACACGAAACTAGCGCTGGATACCTGAGGTCATTTTGTGTTACACTGTTTACTTGCCTGTCAAATTGATTACATCGTTAATACTTCTCACTGTTTATTCAGAGGGTATGACCGATTGTTTTCCATATATACATTTCCTTTCAAGTATCCTTGAAAAGGGGGTTTGACTTGTCAGACAGCGGTGGCTTTTTCTGGACCTCGGCAATTAACTTCTCCTTAATGTTGTCTGTCATTTTAAATCATAGTTTTAAATGCACGAGAACTTAAATCCGAATGGATTCTGATTGGCTGTCAGTGTTTTATCGTTCAACAGCTAGAAAAAAATCTTTCTGAAAGTGATCCCAACGATATCATTCCTCACATCATTATCGTTATAGTTGTTTAGAATGATTTTTAGAACTACATCGTTATCTTTATAGTTATCGTTCTTGGTGTGAATGGGCCTTTACTCATTTACTTCTTCTCCTGCATCCTATTCTTCTGTATTCCAGAATGGCAGCACAGCTGAAGGGCTTGTTTGTTTGAGCTGTGCCCTCGACTGTACAGGCATGAGTTTGCATTCCCTTCAGCCTGAGGCTTTTGGTCTGAAAGGGCGTTTACATTTGCCAAAAATATAACTTTTTTTGTTTTTATAAAAACAAACTGCCCAGTCCAGATGAGAAAAAGTAATGCAAAAGTAATGTAATGCATTACTTTCCATATAAAGTAACTAAGTAATCCAATTAGTTACTTTTTTAGGGAGTAATGCAACATTGTAATGCATTAATTTCAGGAGTCATATGGGCCACTTTTATAATGCTGTTTGTCCTTTTGGGATGTTGACAGCCAGCCTGGACACTGCACCATTATATTAAAGAAGGGGAACATTCTGCGTAACATATTAAGAAAGAAAGTCAGATAGGTTTAGAATGACATAAGGGTGATGTATTTCTGTAAATGATGTTGCGGGATGCACTGTACCTTTATATTACACTGTCAAAAAAAAAAAAAAAAGATGTGTTCTCCATAGAAAAGCTATTTGAAAGACAGTCTGTTCTGTGCCAGTTCCGATTTAATGTCACAAAAAGCTCTCAAAGATAACACGTCTAACCTCAGCAACAAAAGTCATCCACTTGAAAGATGATTGGAAATCTGCTATATTTTGGCATGCTGCTGCTGCTTTAAGAGGGATTTCTAGAATGGTTTTGTGTACTGTCTGTTCTGTATTCTACAGGGCTCATCAGGATTCGTCCTGAACGCCCCCAACATCACAAGCCTCTCACATACACCAGCCGACCCACAACACTTCCTCACACACTACCAAAGCAAGTGAGTCATGTCTGTCTCTGTGTGTGTGCTCCTGGTACTTGACTGGCAAAACTGATTGCTCATTTATTTAAACTGACTGTCAGTGTCCTGCAGACATGGGCAACTACTGCATGACATGCTGAAGTATTCTTCCAAACCAGAGGGTTGCTCTGATTGGTTGCTGGGGGAATGAGTGTGTTGTGATTGGTTGCTGTGGGGATGAGTGTGTCCTGGTTGGTTTAAATAAGGTTTTCATCCTTAAAATTGTTGTAGGTTTTGTGACAAATCATCAGTGGAGCAGCAGAGATCAGATTGGGTGAGAGGAGGCATACAGAGACACAGAGAGAGCGGGTACAGTGGACGAGACACGGATAGGTACACACATAAACACATGTACATTTCTCATTCATGTACATCTGAACACTTGTTAATTACATCCTCTGTTTGTCTCTCTCTTTCACACAGGTTTAATCTTAGTGGATATAATGTCCTGGCTTCACAATAAATATGAAATATTGGTTCATATAAAATACTGTCAAACTTAGCCTGATCATTTCTACTTGACATTTTCAGACAAAATGATAATGCTTATATTTAGAGGTGTTTGCTAGGCTTCACTAGAACTGTTATAGTATTAATCATACTTAGGGTTTGTGATTTGAACAAACCCTTAACACTAAGGGCCAGATCCAGCGCAAACCCTCTTTTGGCTTTAAAAAACTAAAAAGACAGACAGAGAAAAATTAGCACTGAAAAGGCATGGACAGGGTTATGTTTGTGGCTGACCTTATTGCATATGCATTTTTAGGAGTTTCCGTTTCAGACGCAAATAGTTATGGGAGCCGAGTATTTAAATGAATTGCGCAAGGTGATTTACTAAGGTATGAGCTAGTCAATTTACTGGTATTTGCGCCATTATTTACCACCCCCTCAAAAAAGCATGTTTTAAACCAGATGCTGATCTGCGCTGCTTTTGGTAAATTGCATTGTTCATTATGGAAATGATGCGTCTTTAATTTGCATGTCGTCAGTAGACCTGCGCTTTTTAGGAATTGTGCTGTCATGGTAATTCACCCTGTTTAGTAAAGCTGGCCCTAAGTATTACATTTAGTGACTTTCAAAACACCAAGGATATTTTTTTCGTGGAAGACAATAAAAGCAATGAATAAATCTCACAGACATTGAAAAGGGGCTCCATGTTTGATTGGACCTACAGTCAAACCAAAAATTATTCAGACATTGATCGTAATTCTACGGAAGAGGATTAGGGCCAAGCAATAATAAAAAAATAAAACCATCTCGAGATTAAAGTTGTTAAATTACGAGAAAAAAATCGAGATAAAATGTTGAGAATAAACTTGTTAAATTACGAGAAAAAATTCGTAAAATTTCGAGAAAAAAGTAGAGATAAAATGTTGAGAATAAACTTGTTAAATTACGAGAAAAAACGTGTTAAATTTCGAGAAAAAAGTCGAGATAAAATGTTGAGAATAAAGTCATTGAGTTACGAGAATAAAGTTGTTAAATTACGAGAACAAATTCGTTAAATTATGAGAAAAATGTCGTTTAATTATGAGAAAAAAGTCGAGATAAAATGTTGAGAATAAAGTCATTAAATTATGAGAACAAATTTGTTAAATTACGAATTTGTTCTCACAATTTAACAAACTTTTTTCTCGTAATTTAATGACTTTATTCTCATAATTTAATGAGTTTATTCTCAACTTTTTTCTTGAAATTTAACAATTTTTTTCTCGTAATTTAATGAGTTTATTCTCAAAATTTTATCTCGACTTTTTTCTTGAAATTTAACAACTTTAATCTCAAGATGTTTTTTTATTATTGCTTGGCCCTAATCCTCTTCCGTATAATTCATACCTGTTGAATTTACATTTTTAAATGAATCTGACTGATGAGATCTATTACGAAAATTAACCATGGTTATATTGTAGAAAAAAAATGTAGTAACCATGTTTTTTTTCGCAGGATGATTACCACTTGTATTACCACAGTGTTACTGCAAATACCATGGTTGATTTGTGGTTACCATGGTTTATAACCAAGTTTTTTGTTTTACTTGTTGTAAAACCATGGTTAAGTTTCATAAGAGCAATATTTAAAAAGTTGAATGAATGCGCCTAACTGCCTTAAAGAAATGTAATGATGTGTTAAGTAATCTTAATCAGAAATGCGTTGACAGCGTGATTGCTTTGAATATTAATTATGAATTTTGACAAATGTTGTAAATACATACAGTGAAATTATTGTCAATGAAAAATTATGCAAAATAATGACCAAAATATTTATTTCAAATGAATAACATATATGTTGATAATCATTCATCAAGTCTCACACACTGCAGTGTCGCGGTCATTATTTAGACAAGAACTGACACGTGTGATGAAATAATCCTGTGTGTTTACGAGCCACGGCTTTCTCCGATAAATTCACAGCAATCATCAGAATATCTCTTCTCCTGTCTCTGAAAATGTCCAGATTTTGAAATTATCCCATGGTTTAACTCAGTTTAACTCAGAGATCTTGTCAAATTTTATAACCATTTTTTAAACCATAGTGAATAAACTGTATTAATGAATGAAATGTTCAAGGTGTCTGAATAAATTTGGCTTTGACTGTATAAGCAACCACCTAGAACCCTAGCAACCGCATAGCAACGTTCTAAAAACACTCTTAACCCTTAAAGGGTTAGTTCACCCAAAAATGAAAATTCTGTCATTTATTACTCCCCCTCATGTCGTTCCAAACCCGTAAGACCTTCATTCATCTTCAGAACACAAATTAAGAGAACACCTCATATGACTCATCCATAGACAGCAATATACACTTTCAAGGTCCAGAAAAGTACTAAAGACATCCTTAAAACAGTCATGTGACTGCAATGGTTCAACCTTAATGTATAAAGTGTCAAGAATACTTTTTGCGCGCAAAAACAAAACGAAAATATCGACTTTATTCAACAATCTCTTGATGATCTCTTGAAGATGAACAAAGGTCTTACGGGTGTGGAATGACATGAGGGTGAGTAATAAATGACAGAATTTTCATTTTCAGGTGAACTTACCCTTTAAGAAATGCATATCAACACATTGGCAACCAGCTGATGGCGACTTTTGCTCAAAATGTTAACATTTTAATTGGATACACACTGTTGTAGAATGCATTGAGCTGTGAATAATTAACATCAGCAATCATTTTGACAGCAAGTCATTTAAAAAGTGATGAGCAACAAAATTATTTCTGTAAGACTGAATGCAAGACCAGGAATGTTTATATCATTTACATAAACCTGGTCAGCAGATTGAGATAGATACACCCGATACACATATGTATGCACAACTTATGTACACAAGCCCCTAGCCATGCTGAGAAAGGAGTGGCACCAACTGAAAGCTCAGTTGTCTGGCATATGGGCACAGTTATGGTGCCCGCTCAGGTTGGTGTGTGCATGTGTGTACGCTTCTCTCTCTCTCATCTCAGGGCCAATGTTCACTCTCCCACGCAGGCAGATCGTTCATTATCCTTAATAATCCTTATGAGAAAGAGAGAATAGGGACTGATTGAATGAAGGAACACTGGTCTCGTGCTTAATGTTAACACTGAAAAGTGATTGTCTATTAGTGGTTTAACGGTTGCTGAGGTGTTGCAGTAAATTGAGCAATTTGAACATTAGCAGTCAAGCGTCACCAATATTATTATTGTCCATATTTCAGTTTAGTGACTTCTGAATATTAGTATTAAACACTATTTGACTTTTGCTGCACCATTTACACTATATGGACATAAAGGACACCTCAGATTTGCATGGTAGACTGGTTGAAAAAAGACCAGAATATCATAAGACTTCAAGGTGGTCCAGTAAGCAACCACACCAGAGCACCTTAGCAATGCAGTAACAGCCACATAGAAACACCCTAGCAACCACCCAGAACATTCAGGCAATAAGTGCACACATTTTCTTAAGTAAATGAAAATCTAGTTTTCACATTGCAGTTTCCTAGCCTTGTAACAACACTTTTAATGGCTTGCAGTGTAAAACCGACCAACTGGCATATAGAACCTGCAAACATGCCCTACTTAGGAGCAAAATCATACTCGCTCGACCATGATGGCCCCTCCTCTCTTGTGCTGACACGCTGTCACAATGGCTCGGATTACATTTCAGACACCAGATGACTTCTGCTGAGATCTGGCAGTGACAGAGATATAACTGTGAGTGCCTGTAACAAGGGTATGAAGTTTCAAGCGCCGCAGAGGCAGTCCGGTGCTCATTCACGGCTTGCTATGCGGCTGACCTTGAGAGAATGGCGTTAACGTAAACTAGCAGTAAGCCGCTAAATGATTAAGCACAGAGACTATGTTCTCCTCCTCGGGCCTGGACTGTGTCAGAGCGCTCAGCCGCTCCAGAGATACTCGATACTTTGCGCCCAAGAATCCAGGGCTAAGAGCTATGCCAAAATCTCTGAGCCAGACTTACAGTATGCCTTTAAAGATGTCATATAATAAGAAATCAAGTCATTTGAGATGAGAGATTATTCGACATGTTCTTGTCTCCTTTTTCTTTTTTTCCTTTTTCTTTTTTTTTTGGCTGCCAAGCTAATTTGAGGTGTCATTCATGTCTGTAACAAACGTAGCAGGACGAGTTAAGGGCCGTTCACACCAAGAACGATAACTATGAAGATAACGATAAAGATATAGTTCCACTGACCACACCACAACTATAACAATAACGTTATAGAGAAACAATATCGCTGGGATCACTTTCAGAACGATTTTTTTCCCCAGCTGTTAAATGATAAAACACTGACAGCCAATCAGAATCCGTTCAACTTTACTCGCACATTTAAAATGGCAGATGTCATTGCGGATACATTTCTTCTTCTCCTGTGTTTTGATCCAGAGATTCTTTACTCTTTCATAAGATGCATAATAGCACCCCCTACTGTTACGAAAACTTATTTTTCATAAGGGTGACCTTATTGCATATGCATTTTTATGAGTTTTCCTTTCACACGCAAATATTTATGGCAGGAGAGTATTTAAATGAATCACGCAAGGTGATTTACTAAGGTTTGCGCTACTCAATTTACTGGTATTTGCAGCATTATTTACCCAAAAAAGCATGTTTTAAACCAGATGCTAGTTTGCACTGCTCTTGGTAGAATGCATTGATTATAATGGAAATGATGCATCTGTGTCTGCTTAAATTAATCGCTGAGGTACAGCAAAGCCACCACTGTTTGACAAGTCAAACCCCCTTTTCAAAGATACTTTAAAGAAAATGGATATATGGAAGACAATCCGTCCTACCCTCGGAATAAATGTTGAGAAGTATTAACGATGAGATCATTATGTCAGGCTAGCAAACAGTGTAAAATAAAATTACCTCAGTTATCCAGTTCTAGTTTCGACAACATGCTATCTTGCTTCATTTGAAGATGCAGTGAAAAAGACTAGGCGTTGTTTTTATTCCACTATATTGACTTTGTCAGCTAAATTCACTGTTAGATTAGATCGATTACACTAGCTACTCACTCGAAACATAGCATGCCGAGGACACCTGCTGGTTAAACAGTGTAAATGCAACAAGAACAGCAAAGACATGTTGTACACTTTGAAACCACAGCGCGTGAGTTTAGAATAAACAGATTGTTATTGTTCGTTGGTGTGGAAGCAAATATAGTTATCTTTCTTGGTGTGAACAGGCCTTAATTTTGGTTATGAGTTTGTTTGAATCACTAACCTGAAGTTTGAGCAATTGTAATCTGTTCAAGTCTGACATTGGATCCATTTCCGGGATCAAATGCTCTATCAACTGCCAAAATCAAACAACAAACAGTGCTAATGTACATTCATTGTGTGCTGTAATACTACTGAAAAATAGTGATCCTAACTTTTATCTCCATACTGAAATCTCATACAGTGATTCATCTTTTATGAATCATTAAAATATTGGTGTCTGGGATGCCGTGAGCCTGGGGACTGTAGCGTACAGTGTGATTTTCTTACATGCTAAGCTTAAATGTGTGATATGAATACAAATGATTGTTAAAATAGTATTCTCAATTGTTATAAGTAGAGGCTTGTACAAGGAAACAGTATTCCTTAAGTCACAACTTAACCAGGGAATAGTCATTCTTGTTTTAGTAAATACAACAAATGGTAAGTTTTAAAGAAAGGCAGAGCCTGTTTACCTTAAAATACAAAAATTGCAACACTTCAGCAACCATCAAAGCACTTTTTGATCAAATGTCTTTCACAGCTGAAAGAGATCGCAGATCTACCTGCCAGAGTCAACACAACCCATCCCGTCATATACGCAAATGGCTCAGATGTCTTTGAAACAGCCAAGTTTCACTTTGCAAAGACATTCCTTTATTTTCATCTGCCAGCCTTGTCTTTTTGCCTTCCACAAAGTATCTCAGATCTCACAATAAAATACTGCAGGTATTTGCACAATTGCAGATATGAATAAAAACGTTTTTGCGAATAGAAAACTGGCTGTTTTAAAGACACCTGAGCCGTGCACATTTGCATATACGTGATGGGTTGTGTTGATTCTGGAGTGGAGATCTGGGCGGAGACACGCTTTTCTCCACTTCCTGTCACAGGTTGTGCCAAAACACTTGTTTCAGACTCTTCGCAGCAATAATGACAGACTCATTGCATTACGTAAATATTTTAACAGATGGGATTCGACACTCTCAGGGAGAGATGAGAAGTGACAGGAGATGGAGAGAAAATTTAAACAGCACAATGATTGATGAAGGAAGAAAAGGGGAAGGAGGAGGAAAGGGCAATAAAAACACTTCTTGACTAGAATAAGAGAGTTGGCAGATGTGAATGGAACAGAAAAGTAGGTACATATAAGACTGGTATCGGAGGGAAAGACTGAACAAATGAGGAAAATGCAAATTGGAGGGCAGTGATTTCTACAGATGACCTCTATAATTCAAAAGATTTATTTCTTCATTGTTTCACTTAAGTGTTTTGTAACAAATAGTTTTGAGAAAGTATGGCTTTCTTCTGTAGAACACAAAAGTTGAATTAAATACAGTTTTGCATGTAAGCTTGTTTCTGCCACTAAATAAAAAAAAATTAAAAACAGATCTGCAACTTTTTCTCACAATTCTGACTTTTTTCCTCACAATTGTGAGATTTAAACTTGTTATAAAGGAAAATTACACAAAATTATCATGCAAATTTAACTATAACTCGCAATTGCGACTTTATATCTTGCAATTCTGACTTTATATCACACAGTTCTGACTTTATAACTCGCAATTCTGACTTTATCATGCTATTTTAACTATGACTCGCAATTTCAACTTTATCATGCAATTCTGACTTTATAACTCGCAATTCTGATGTTTTATCACACAATTCTGACTATAACTCACAATTCTGACTTTATAACTCGTAATTCTGACTTTATAACTCGCAATTCTGACTTTATAACTCGCAATTCTGACTTTATAACTCGCAATTCTGACTTTATAACTCGCAATTCTGACTTTATAACTCGCAATTCTGACTTTATATCACACAATTCTGACTTTATATCTCACAATTCTGACTTTATAACTCGTAATTCTGACTTTATAACTCACAATTCTGACTTTATATCTCACAATTCTGACTTTATAACTCGCAATTCTGACTTTACATCTCACAATTCTGACTTTATATCACACAATTCTGACTTTATATCTCACAATTCTGACTTTATAACTCGTAATTCTGACTTTATATCACACAAATTCTGAATTTATATCTCACAATTCTGACTTTATAACTCGTAATTCTGACTTTATAACTCACAATTCTGACTTTATAACTCACAATTCTGACTTTATATCTCACAATTCTGACTTTATATCTCACAATTCTGACTTTATAACTCGTAATTCTGACTTTATATCACACAAATTCTGAATTTATATCTCACAATTCTGACTTTATAACTCGTAATTCTGACTTTATAACTCACAATTCTGACTTTATATCTCACAATTCTGACTTTATAACTCGCAATTCTGACTTTACATCTCACAATTCTGACTTTATATCTCACAATTCTGACTTTATAACTCGTAATTCTGACTTTATATCACACAAATTCTGAATTTATATCTCACAATTCTGACTTTATATCTCACAATTCTGACTTTATAACTCGTAATTCTGACTTTATAACTCGCAATTCTGACTTTATATCACACAATTCTGACTTTATATCACACAATTCTGACTTTACATCTCGCAATTCTGACTTTATATCACACAATTCTGACTTTATATCTCACAATTCTGACTTTATAACTCGTAATTCTGACTTTATAACTCACAATTCTGACTTTATATCTCACAATTCTGACTTTATAACTCACAATTCTGACTTTATAACTCGCAATTCTGACTTTACATCTCGCAATTCTGACTTTATATCACACAATTCTGACTTTATAACTCGTAATTCTGACTTTACATCTCGCAATTCTGACTTTATATCACACAATTCTGACTTTATATCACACAATTCTGACTTTATATCTCACAATTCTGACTTTATAACTCGTAATTCTGACTTTATAACTCACAATTCTGACTTTATAACTCGCAATTCTGACTTTACATCTCGCAATTCTGACTTTATATCACACAATTCTGACTTTATATCACACAATTCGGACTTTATATCACACAATTCTGACTTTATATCACACAATTCTGAATTTATATCTCACAATTCTGACTTTATATCTCACAATTCTGACTTTATAACTCGCAATTCTGACTTTATATCACACAATTCTGACTTTATATCACACAATTCTGACTTTATAACTCGCAATTCTGACTTTATATCTCACAATTCTGACTTTATATCAGACAATTCTGACTATAACTCTCAATTCTGACTTTATATCACACAATTCTGACTTTATAACTCGCAATTCTGACTTTATATCTCGCAATTCTGACTTTATAACTCGCAATTCTGACTTTATATCTCGCAATTCTGACTTTATATCTCGCAATTCTGACTTTATATCACACAATTCTGACTTTATAACTCGCAATTCTGACTTTATATCTCGCAATTCTGACTTTATATCTCGCAATTCTGACTTTATAACTCGCGATTCTGACTTTATATCACACAATTCTGACTATAACTCGCCATTCTGACTTTATAACTCACAATTCTGACTATAACTTGCAATTTTGACTTTATAACACATAATTCTGACTTTATAACACACAATTCTGACTTTATAACTTGGAATTCTGACTTTATATCACACAATTCTGACTATAACTCGCCATTCTGACTTTATAACTCACAATTCTGACTATAACTTGCAATTTTGACTTTATAACACATAATTCTGACTTTATAACACACAATTCTGACTTTATAACTTGGAATTCTGACTTTATATCTCGCAATTGTGAATTTATATCACACAATTCTGACTTTATAACTCGCAATTGCGACTTTATATCATGCAATTCTGACTTTATAACATGCAATTCTGACTTTATATCTCGCAATTGTGAATTTATATCACACAATTCTGACTTTATAACATGCAATTCTGACTTTATATCTCGCAATTGTGAATTTATATCACGCAATTCTGAGAAAAAAGTCAGAATTATGAGACAAAAAGTCACAATTATCCTTTTTTTTAATTCTGTGGCGGAAACAAGCTTCCATAGTTTTGTGTGTTGAACAGACACAAGTTGTTATTCATTGATAATATTCTCCAAGATTGCCCATCATAATCAATAAAGCTAGACATCTTCTTGCAGTGGATACACAGTCTTTGATACCGGTTGGAGTGATCTACTTTGCTTTGCATTGTGTCACATGGCTCGCTTGCAGTGTTAATTTGGTGTTAAACACTATTTTCATTTTTATACCATCACCCAACCCACCAACCTGCTGGATCTGTTACAGTCTTTGTTCTGGGATCTCATCATTTACACATTAAGCGCTGCTCTGTCTCAGTCTTTCTCCCAAATCACTGACTAACGACCCAGGCCTTTTATGGAGCGCACCCCCACTACTATCCTCTCCCTGATGTTTCTCTTCTGTCCGCACGCCTCCTCTCTAACTTTCGCACATCGAGTCCTTCAAGCAAAAGACGAGAGAGAACATTTACTTCTATTAGTGCTAGCTTGGCTAGCTCTTCCCATCTGTCTCAGATCATGTCAGTGCTGCTCCACAGCCAGACAGCTAGGATTCTTAGTGGAAACTCAGTAAATTCAGAAACTTAATTTGCCTTCTAGAAACTTTAGTGTAGGATTTTTCCTGCATGGTCAGGGCTAGGACTTGGAAATATATTTTGAATATTGAAAATATTCTTATGATGATTTTTTGGGTCATTTTGATTTATTTCTCTGAATCAGTTTCAATTAATTGATTAAAAATTGTATCTATTTTTGCATTATCACACAATTTTTTAGCCAATATATTTTTTGTAAAAGTGTATCATTAAATATTGTTATTAATTAATTTATTATTTAGCAAAAACCCTGCCTAATTTGTAAAACTTGCCTTGTTTCATTTTAACTAGATTTTTAGTGTTGACATTGAACATTTGAATCTATTTGTGAAAATCAAATTAGTCAAAGTCAAAGATAAATATGTATCGGCTGGCATATGGGCATATATATTGCAAAAGTATAGCTATGTTGCCCAGTCCTAGTCAGGACTGACATCAGAGTCCAACTAGACATGAATCATTGAAACATGTTTGGCAAACTCATTGGTTATTTAATAAGAGAATATTTGGTTTCACCAACACACATCGCTGCAATTGCAGCATCAAGTTTCTTATAAACAGTACACTCGTGTAAGGGTAGAGTTCCAGACACACTTACACACACTCACAAACAGAAATATCTGAGTCCTGCTCTTAATTAGAAATACACAGCACACAGTAATGTAGTTTTGACGCAAGTTGTGCAGTTTCACAGGTCTTCACAGTTGATTTTTACAAATCACAAGATTAAACCCTGTAATCATTGAAGAGAGTCCTGTGTTTGAGGACTGCAACAATGGTCTGGCCAACAATAATGCCTTCTAATAATAGCAACACTTGCTTATACTTGTGTGGAAGAAACTGTTGCGTATTTGCAAAGTTAATTCATGGGGTTTTGAGTGATGCTATTTTATAAACTATTTGAGAAACTGTGTTATTGATACACTGCCAAATTGAGAGGCTACATTTTCATGTTTCAAGTGCATTAAAAGGATTTTTCACACAAAAATAAAATGGCATCAGTTACTTACACTCAGGCCGTTCCAAACTTTATTTCTTCTGCTGAGCAAAAGTGAAGATATTTTGAAAAAACGTCTCAGTGGCTTTCATTGTATGGATAAATATCTTCTTTTGTTTTTCACAGAAGAAAGAAAGTCATACAGGTTATGAATGACACAAGGTTAAGTAAATGATGGCAGAATTTTCATTTTTGGGTCAACTATCCTTCTACTTTGCAACCAATCAGACATCAATTTAATGTTTATGTTAATGCACATGCTTTTTATTAGAGCGACTTGCAGTCGCTTTCTTTACCCCATAAAGCATTCTGGGGTTACTTAAGTGCCAATATCAGGGCCCCAATAACTCTTAAGTTAGGGATTGAACCTGCAACCCTTGCATTAATACTTCAGATGAGTAAAGCAGAATTGTGTAGCATCTGCACCAGAGTTGCAAAAAATAGTGAATGTTGGCTGAAACTGATGAACCTGCATTTCTGTTTGCAGAAAGTACACACTTCAGACTACCATGACCCATAGAAGAGGTGCGAGTATCAAGGTTCTTCTTGCTCCTCCCCTTCATATTCGTAATCCATTTCAGATCTCTCATACTCTAACTCCGCCCCCTCGTAGCCTTCATACCCCTCCCCCTCGTAGGCTAGCTCCTCCCTTTCATACTCCAAGCCGTCATCGTCATACCCAAGCTCCGCCTCATGAAACGCCACACTTTGTCTCTCAGACTCCGCCTCTTTGTCATTACTTTGTGTTCCATCCTCATCCCCTGTTGATGGACCCGACCCATTTGTTTCTTTCTCCTTAGCAGCTGCCAAGTTCAGGGCGGAGCTCATTCGGAGTTTCTTGAGTATTCCGTGAATGACTGGATTAGCTGCCGCTGCCGCAGCGGCCGCCGCCTCCTCTGCTTCCTTCTCTGCGCGTTCTTTTGCCTCTTTCCTTCTCTCTCTTGCCTGCAAGACCTCCTCAGCCCCTTCCCCGACGATAAGCACCTCCTCCCCTACACGGGGCGGCTCCTTCACAGGGTTGTGGTCGTAGGAGAAGAGTCGCAGCGCAGGAAGATGATGCAAGTTTGGGAACTCCGATATCCGATTGCGGTCCATGTCCAGAATCTCCAGCTGCTCCATCTTGAGGAGCACTCGCGGAAACTCCTGAAAGCGGTTTCCGTACAGCCAGAGTCCTCTCAGGGCCTCCATGCGCCATAGGTCCGAGGGAAGGGTGCGCAGACGGTTGTCCCCGATCTG
The DNA here is from genome assembly GCF_024489055.1 of Chanodichthys erythropterus. Lineage (NCBI taxonomy): Eukaryota > Metazoa > Chordata > Actinopteri > Cypriniformes > Xenocyprididae > Chanodichthys > Chanodichthys erythropterus. The sequence goes on along the minus strand of NC_090244.1, from coordinate 4,002,597 downwards.
CAAAGAGCGTAGATTGGGAAGGTCGTACAACTGCTTGGGGAATCGCTGGAAGTAGTTGCTCTCCACCCAGAGGCAACGCAAGCTCTGCAAGTTCCTCACTTCAGGTGGGAGGCTCATCAGCCGGTTGCTTCCCAGGTAAAGACACGTGAGATTGGTCAGCTTGCACACAGTGAGGGGAACATCTTCGAGCTTATTGAAGTCAAGCGCCAGAGTACGCAAACCCTGCAGCCGCGCGATGCCCTTAGGCACGTCGCGGAGACGGTTTCCACAGACGTAGAGCTTCTCCAGGTACTCCAGATCCAAGACTTGACGAGGAAGTCGACGGAACTTGTAGTAGCTCAGGTCCAACACGGGATCTCCGCTCGCCAAGAGGTCGTCGACTCCGAGAGGCAGCTCCTCGTCCTCCACAACCTCCTCTTCCTCCACCTCCTCCTCTCCTTCATCTCCCTTCTCTTTATCCTTCTTCTCCTTTTCCTCACCTCCTTCGTCCTCGGCCTCTTTTCGGGACGAGTTGCCCATACCCTCAGCCGGCTAGCCCGGCGTTTGTCCGTGTGTGTCGTGAGAGTGTGTTTCAGGACGGGGTAAGAGGGTGAGGCGGTCTGTGGGGCTGGCCCCCCCTCCCCGTGTCAGTTTCACTCAGTAGGATTGACCCGGCAGTGACAGAGCCAGCACAGCGACACATGGTGCTCTGACTACAGGCGACTTCCCCTCAGTCCCAGTACAACGAGGTCCAACGTCAGCAAACACGGCAGTGATACCAGCTTGGAGCCATTCTGTGTGTTTGTGTGGATAGCTTTGAATAAAATTCCTCAGAATGTCTTATTATATGCTATAAAACAGATTATGATAATAATAGTAATAGTAATAATAGTAATAGTAGTAGTAGTAGTAGTAATAATAGTAGTAGTAGTAGTTGTAAAAATAAGTATAACTGTAACAGGAATGAAGCTTAATTTTGTCTCTGTAATGTGAACTCAAAAGTAGCTGCCAACATATTAGCTAATTACTCCCGTTTTCACTGTTAATTGTTTATTTTTTAAATAAATTGTTTGTTAAAAGCATTAAATGACTCACATTACAGTCACAAACTTTCAGTTTCAGTCTGTCAGTTCTGATTGTGTGAACGCTGGTGCTGAGCGTCTCTCTGCCGACACACACAGCTCCTGTCCCGGCCGCCCGGTCTGTGGATCCCGGTCTCGTACACTCGCTCGCTGTGACCTGGCCGGCGGCAATGTGAACCGAACCGATGATGCCAAACTGTAACTCCGGTTTGCGTGGTCCTAAAATCAGACAAAAATCCTCTGGAGATGTCAGTGTAAAGTTTCCAGAAGCGATTTCTGCGTTTCTTTCCAACGTTGTGCGATCAAAGCAGTCTCGCGTTTCTCCCTCTCTGTGTGTGTGGAGTTTGAGTAAAGCGTTGCCATGAACCGTCTCTCTCTCTCTCTCTCTCTCTCTCTCTCTCTCTCTCTCTCTCTCTCTCTCTCTCCCTTAGCAACCAAAACAGGGACATGCGACTTACACACGATTGTCACGTGGTCCTGGGGGAGAGAGAGAGAGAGAGAGAGAGGCGGTCAAATTCCTCTATTCCAAGTTCACGTTACGCAATAAAGAAACGTATTTATAATTTTTTTTTAAACTGTATGAAATATTTATTAAATATATTTATTAATATTAAACATTCGTATATTTATTGTAAAATAAAACGTGATTGTATAAATTATTAAGGGGTTTAAACTAAATAGCCTGCATTAATGTTTAATAAATATATGAAAATACATATTTATAAATATGTTACATATATTGACTTGTAAGCATAATAACATTTGTAAAAGTTAAAAGCATAAAAAGTTATTTGCCACATATATTAAGGAAATATATTAGTATGGATGGAAGTAAAACAAAACAAAACAAAAAAAGCCTTCATGGGGAGAAAGGAAAACTAGTGGACTAAAAAAATTAGTAAAATTAGTAATTAGTAAAATCGTTGGTGTCAGCAAATCAACCGAAACAATTTTCTGTGCTGCTCAGGACATGCATAATTGCATAATATCTTCACACAAAAATAAAGAAATAAATGTATTTTAAAGGTGGCACAGTGAGGACAGACAGATGAAGGCTGAACAAACTGCTAATTTTAGTGAGATGATTCACTCTCAGCTGTTCTGCTCTGAAACGAACATTCAAAACTATATGATATTTGGATGAAGTCTACTCCAGAGGCTGTTCAAAATTATATATAGGCTACTATATTGTGAACTATTGATCTGTAAAGCATTATATAATGTTGTTATTGGATTATTGATGAAGTCTCACCAAAAGTCCTATTAATACAGAGTACATTATAGAGTATAGCGTCTTCAAATTATGATTTGTGGTGTTACACATACTGATAAGTGTCTGAATCACTCTCTGCCCTATATAGGTGATTTTCAGCTGAAGTGTTGATGTAATGCATCAAAGTTCAGTCTTGATGTTCCACGGTGTCAGAGCAGCACAACCCCCTAGTGGCCATTTCTTGTCATAAGCCCTGTGAACCTGAGGGGGAGCGTTGACATCCAGGTATTCTTCGGTCAGAAATCTAGACTAAAGATCAGTTTCGTTTATTATGCTTGAGATACTTATGCTTCATTTGAAGTTTTCTCAATATTAATGCACAACCATATTTTCAATTCTTCCGTTATGAAATGGTCCATTTTTGGCATCATTTACAGTCACCATGAAATCAAAATGGTTGGTTCTTGTTTTGTTTTTTTATATAGAGTAATCACAGCAAAATCCCCAGGGTTAAATCAACTCTGCTCAGAGTACATATGGTCCCTCTCTAAGTAGTGTTAAAGTAACACTGAAGCAGAGTTAAAGTTAATGAGATTAGCAATTAATAAGGCTGTGACTTAAGTCACTTGAAGTTTGTTGTTTTTTCTTACTTCTTTAGTGATTCTGCTTGTTAACAGCAGGTGTTCATCACTAATGCGCAATCATTAATTGCTTAATTATCTCATTAACTTTAACTCTGCTTCAGTGTTATTTTAACACTATTTAGAGAGGGACCATATGTACTCTAAGCATAGTTGATTTAACTCTGCTGTGATGCAGTATTTATTCTAAATGATTTATCCATGAACCTTGTTTTTTTAATTCATGTGTTCTCATAATAACTTACCCTCCATCTTTAACTCTGATCTTCTTTGATGAAGTGTTTACCGGCACGAGTCACAACCTGTCACTCACATGAGACCTAGCAAACCACAACCATCCAATCAACTCTCGATGGACAAAATCAAGTCCCGCCCTACATTTTTTCTTGTTTGAGAAGCCGTTTCACTCGGATATGCGCCACAATATGGAAGAAAAGACTATCGCAACTTCCGTTTCATGTTGACTTTAAACACTTGTATTTTAATAATCGGTGGGACTTCACAAGGTTCAGGTTTTTGTTGTTAATTCACTTTATTTACACCTTTTTTTGATAATACAGGCTTTCTTTAGCGAACAGAGGACAGTGTGAATGTTTTGGATAACAGTGAACACGGAGCTATATCCATCTTTTGAAAGTTGTGTTTTGCTTCCAAGACACTGTGATGTAAACTAAATGAACTATTCGATTCAGTGTTAAATGTTTAAGTGGATAAACACGTAATAAAAGCGAACAATAGTCTGCATCTTCTATCTGCATCTATAACTTTATGAATGTATGAAGGCCAGGGGTGTAGCAACCATTACAACTGTTTATGCATGACTCTATTTATGACCAATAATTTCTAAACCACTTTTTAGAAATTAGAAAGAAGTCCTCAATCAATTGCTAATGGTATGTCACCTATTAATATTCATGAGCCAAAATTATATGGTTTATAATGTGTTCCTGCTCTGACAACTATGATAAAGGCCAAAGACTTTGAAACGTTTCCGGTCAAGATGACATTATGTATTGCTTAGTATGTTTATTGAATGGATTGGGAATGTTATTTGTATTTAAATGTACAGATATATTTTTACAGGTATAGAGAGATATTTTATTAATAATTTAAGTATAGCTGAAAATTTTAAGGTCTGCCAAAATTTAGCAAAAAAAAAAAAAAAAAGGCAAAGTAATGCTGCAGCTGCAAAGTGATCTTTTATGGATCTCTTTAAATGTGCATTTATGAGCATCTAATTATCTTATCGTATTATGAGTTTTATCAGAGATTATATGCTTGACAATAAAGAATCATTTGTACTCTACGCGTTAATTCAACTTGTGAAGTCGTGATACAAATTAAGGATGGTAAATGCAGCTGTAATAAACGCAGGTTCAGAATAAGTCTGTGGTGTTTTCTTTGCATGGAAAAGTCCAAAGTTCTTCCTTTTTTCATTTGAAATGTTTTAACAGTCAGATCAGTCACCAGTCTTTGCCTATTTATTCAAAGAAACTTAAGTAAAGGAGTCCTAACATGTGAAATGCTGGAACTGTGTTGAATATGTGTATGAATTCATATTGCAACAACTGTAAATGGCTATATTTTGCATTACAGATGGCATTTTGGTGACTATATATAATATTATAAAACTTTATTCATAATTAACTGATATAATCATGAGAATCATGATGCTTTTATTAAATTCAAAACTTAATAAGTCATCGCTATTAAAAATAGACAAAGCGTTATCCACACACAAAGACAAAATCCTTTTAGTTGTTTTTTTAAAAACAGGAAATAGCAGAATATAGATTTCCAGTAAAAATACATATATGAGTATGTATACTTTTTTTCTTTTTTACAGTATTTAAGAGTAAAATTCAACATGCATTATTATCTCCTTCCATCCAAATTAGGTCACTGTATTATTACACATTATTTGATATTGCACTGAAATTGATAAAGTAAGTAACTTATAACCAATAAACAGGTTTTTAATGCAGAACTTTTACACTATATTTCCTTTCAAATGGCTGACATTGTAATAGCATGACTGCACTTTGCTGGCTGATGTGGGATTCGAACCTGAGTAACTTCTCTTTATCTCAGCGCTCTCCCCTCCCTTCCAAAGTTCTCTCTCTCTTCCTATTGGCTGATGGTTCGCGAGACTGGCGCGGAGTCTGCGCGCTGATTGGCCGGTTGAGCTCGAATGATCTGTTCGGAATTCAGCAGAAGTACAAGTGATGTAGAGTGAGTGTATAAGACAGTATGAGCCTCGCATCCGATTCTCTTTCTCATCACACACAAACTAAATGAGTGTGTGATCAAAGTCCTTGCAGAGAAGGTAAGTAAATTATTGAAAGTTTAAACTCAATGTACTTTTTTTTTTTGCTTCTCATGTTATATAATGCATGCACATGAATTGACAGAATTAGTTCATCAAGTTAATTTTGTTTTTTCAACAGTTTATTCATTTGAAATGCTTCAGTAGAAAGCTCTGAAGAATCTAGAGTTGTTTTTTGCTTTGCACCTGCTTTGTTTGAGTGTCATGTAAAGTGGTAAAAAAAAAAACGACGAACGCAAAATAAGGAAGCAATCAAAAATCTTTTGGTACGTGTATTTCAGCACGTATATGCATAATTAATGAGATTATGTGAGCATTCATTGTCTCATTCCTAAACTAAGACTAGGATCGTATTTCAGTGCACTATAAAAAGAAAAAATTGTGCTGTAAGGAGACATTTCAGACTGGCCTTACCCTAAAGTGACAACCTGACAACAGTGCTCGGTACGTTACTCTAAAAAAGTAACGAATTACTATCTACTAATTACATCGTCAATAGTGTAATTAGATTACTGTACTAATTACTCTCTCAAAAAAGCATTACCAATTACTTTCTCAGTCCCATATCAACCTCGAACATACAAGGATTCAAATAAATAATATATTAAAATAAATAAATTATTCTTGAACTGACCAAAGTATTTAAAGGGAGAAAGTTATATTAAAACATTCATTTTAAATTTAACACATTCAATTTCGATGTTAAATCCACTGTTGTTTTATATAGAATTGTTCTGTAGTCTTTATAGTATTTAACGCAATTACATCTGAAATTAAATTACAGAAAAATTAAAATAATCCATTACTTTACTTTTTTAAGGGAAAAGTAATTAAATTACTGTAATTATTTACATAGTACCTAATGAGTTACACCCAACCAGTGTTGCCAAGTCAGCGGTTTTCCTGTGGAATTGGTCTATTGTTTTTCATGTTCGCAGGTTGAAGTGACCCTAAATAACATGGGTAACACTTTAGTATAGGGAACACAATCTATTTTTCCCCTCAATTAACTCCTCATTTACTGCTTATTAATAGTAAGTTAGTTGTTAAGTTTAGGTATTGGGTAGGATTAAGAATGTAGAATAAGGTCAGGCAGAATAAGGCATTAATATGTGCTTAATAAGTACTAATAAATAGCCAATATTCTAGTAATATGCATGCTAATAAGCAAATAGTTAAAAGACCCTAAAATAAAGTGTTACCATAACATAATATTTAGCCCCTGGAAAGTGAATTTTACCAAGGCAACCCTGGCAAAACTGCACATTTTAACCCCTTAAGGCGATTTTTACAACGATTGGGCTGGTTTTGGGCTAGTTTTGAGTAGCAATTGGGCGTGTTTTGTTGTGAAAACCTGGCAACCCTGCACCCAACACTGCCTGAAAGCATTTTATAGTGTGGATATCAAACCGTCATGTGTCTCATAACCTAGTGAACTGCCTATCTAGACACCTTTTGGGCATCCATTTTGTGAATTATGCATAAAAATGACCAGTTCTTGCAACAATATAGACTTGAGAGAGAGGTTAGCTGACTAAACATTTTACAGTGTGGATTTTTGCATTAAGTTGCGCATAATTACTGGCAGAAGTGAACATTAAATGTCTGAAATGTTCATATTAAACTGTTATTTTTGGTTAAAGTGTTTAATCGGGACACTTGGTCTTACAGTGCAAAGTAAGCAGCAGTCAGAGTTTGATCAGCGATGGGCAGAGGAGGACAGCAGACGGACCGGATCACCGGGACCAATGGGAGGTTCAGCGCTTACACGTGGGAGGAGGTGCAGAAACACACCAAGTATGGAGATCAGTGGATCGTGGTTGAAAGGAAGGTTTATAATGTGAGCCAGTGGGTGAAGAAACACCCCGGAGGACTCAGGATCCTCGGACACTATGCTGGAGAAGATGCAACGGTAAAACATATGTACATTTAACACACATGGAAGAACTTTTATATACACCTAATTACTGAATTATGCAGACCAGATTACTGCAAAACAGGCTCAAAATCTAGTGAGCAGTCTGCCTAGACTTTTGGGCATCATGTCCAAAAATGTTGTATAATGTAAATATTTTTGTAGACTGTATTATTGTAAAACAATGACTCATAACGCTTAAAATGCTATATAAATTGCTTATTTTGTATGATTTGTAGGCATTATAGTAGTACTATATATGTAGCACTATATAGTCTCTTTGTAGGCATCATGCAAAAAATAATGTAACTATGAATCATGCCGGATTAATATGCATGAATATTCAAATTTAACATAAAAATGACAGCTTATACTGGATTACTGCAAAACAATGAGATAGCATTTTAAGCATGTGTTTCTAATGTCACATAGTGCTGTCTAGGTAGGAATCTCATTCAATATTAAAAAATCTTCAAGCTCTTATTTGTTCTTGTGTTGTTGTATTTGTTTCAGATAAGCTTCAAATAAAGATTATCAGTGTTGAAATTGTTTTATCTGGTATGATAGGAGGCGTTTACTGCATTTCATCCAGACCTTCAGCTGGTGAGAAAATACATGAAGCCGCTGTTAATCGGGGAGCTTGAGGCGTCTGAACCCAGTCTAGATCGGCAGAAAAATGTGAGTATAGAGACTAAACTAAAGACCTTAACTAAAAGGATGAATAAATCCTGTGAGGTTTGGGTGTAAAATATTGGTTTGACACCTTAGTCACTTAGAATATGAATTTTCAAAATAAAACGCATATTCATATTTATGAGGAATTACAAGAAAGATATAAAATAAAGTGAGAGCATTTAAAGGGGCAGTCCTTAAAAAAAGGTGTGCCAAATCTAAAGTTGAAAAATCACACAGAAAGTTAAATTGAAATGACAGGAAGTGGAATTCACTGAATTACAATTTAAAGAAATTGATCAGTTCTTTGCATTCTGGGAAACAAATGCATTTGTCTTCCTGTAAGACATTTTTAACTTTTTTAACACTTTTAAACAAGACTGTCAAAACGATCTTTCTAAGTATGAACTTCCCTTTTCTAAATTTACAGTTTTTGCAGTTAAAGGTGCTAAAGAGGATGTTTTGTTTTATACATTTTTGCAATATTACTTGAAACTGTCTTTACTAACTGATAAAAGACTATTTATTAGGTGAACTGAAAGGAATAATATTAATATACATCATCTGTGCACGAGGTAGGGCCTTAAAAACATCAGCCAATCGTTTACACGATCATCGCGTAAACGATTGGCCCTCTGGCTTGTCAATCACTGCCGTGACGTTCCTTGTGAGAGACGAGCGCGGCTGCGCGCTCCAGTAACTTTCCACACTCCACAGGCGCCGCATGCAATAGTTTTGTCAGGAGTCAGGAGTAACAACTGCAGATTATGAGTTACCTGCGGTGAGTCCGACATAATGAATCACCTAACACGATACAGCGAATGCCGGTGGTAAACAAACACTCGTGTTCCAATACTCGTGCACGAGTTTTGGGAGGCGTTCCCAAAAACTCAGTAACAGTCTTTGGTTTCTCAGTCGACGAAAAGATCCTCTTTAGCACCTTTAAAACAACATATTTTGTAAGTCTCCTTAGATAACAACATTTGCTCACGGTTACAGTAATTTAACTTCCTTTAATTCAAAATCTACATCCTGTTTCCTACCTCAGTTCAAATTGAATAATTTAATTGCAATTTAACTCTTTCCCCGCCATTGACGGAGTTTCCAGCAATCCATGTTTTCACTGTTATATGGTAGGGGGTGCTATTACGCATCTTCCGAAAGAGTACAGAATCTCCTGATCAAAACACAGGCGAAGAAGAAGCAGAATTAAGAAGCATTGCTGACGCACATGTAAAATAACGCGATCATCAAACATTAAAGACACAATATGTAAGATTTTTGGATTAAAATACCCAAAAACCACTAGAACAGTGTTATATATTTTGTTGACTTGTGTACTTACATTATCCCAGATGTTTCCAAGAATTCCAGAGAAATAAGCAATTTTAATTAGGACACAGACCGTGACTATCAATGACATCATACCTGCGTTACCCTCGTTTTATTTTGTAGAAACCATGGAAACACCAAAGATGCTTTAATATATTGTTTTATTAGACAGGTGAGCAACTGTTTGGATACATTCATCGACAGAAAACTAATCATGTTATTTAGCTCAATACAGTAAGTCTTATTGTTTAAATCTCGTTTTCTTGATTTACTGTGAGTACCATGTTTTACCATGACTAATATCGATCTAGCTTACTTCAGTGTGCAACAAGTGTCTCATAGCAGCCGCCGAGCGAACGCAGAGTAGCATTATGACAACTTTCAACTCTTAGGCGTCATCAAGCGACACCTTTGTTTTGAATAAGCGACCTCTAGTGGCAAAAAATTACATATTGTGCCTTTAATCAGCATTTAAATTAAATTTAATTACCCTATCGCTCATTAATTTCAATGGAAACAAATTTACCAAATAAATTCCCTCGATGCACAACAAAAAAACTCATGTGACTTTGCCTCAACAGAGGACTTGATTGGATAACCAGCGGGCCAATCAAATCGCACAGCATCCCAAATATTGGTTTGGTCATTCTGAAATGCCTGAGTCAAAGTCTGTCATCAGAATGATTTGGTTTAATTCTCTCCCAGTTTCTTCCCAGAAAGTGACGTTTCTTTTTTCTTGAGCACATGGGACGGAAACAGTGCTTTATTTGCAAATGCTTTGTGCAATGTTCCAATTTTGTGCATAAGTTTGGAGCTTTTGATGGAAACATAGCTAGTGACAACTACTACATTCACATCTTAAAAATGTGGGTCATGAAAACATTTAGTCGATTCACAGCCATAACACAGCCATAGTTGAGTGTGTTTCTTTTTTGAGGCTGCTCTTGTGGAGGATTTCCGAGCCCTGCGTGAGCGTCTGGAGGCTGAGGGGTGTTTCAAAGCCCAGCCGCTGTTTTTCTTCTTGCATCTGAGTCACATCCTGCTCCTGGAGGCCATCGCCCTGATGATGGTGTGGTACTGGGGAACCGGCTGGATCAACACAGCCATCGTTGCTGTTTTACTGGGTACCGCACAGGTACGACAGACACGTTTGATATAATTAAGACGGTCATTAAACCATGGTGAAAAAGCTGTTGTTTAAAATATGTTACATTTTGGATGCTTGTGTGCTTGATTAGCACCAGCATAACAGGGAACAAAACTGAACTATATAAATGCTACGTCCATCTGAAACCTGTGAAGACCAGTGCAGACTGGTTTTAGTTTGTTTTTTTCAGCTGGGTTGTTCATGTTTTTTGTTTGTTTGGTTTTTGTTGTAGTCGCAGGCTGGATGGTTGCAGCACGACTTTGGTCATCTGTCCGTGTTTAAGACCTCTCGATGGAATCACTTAGTGCACAAATTTGTCATCGGACACCTGAAGGTACCAATATGTTCTTTAATTTATTAATAACCAACTATTACAGTTCATTAGCCTGGCTGTAGAATATTTGAATTGTATATACACTTTATTGTCCCAAATTTGGGAAATTTGTCTTGCACTCAATAACACAGCCATCTACAGTAGATACACAAACATATATAACATGTATAAATATATATCACCATGATGATAATGAATAAATACTTTAGTCTGACTGAAATCATCTGTTTTTTGAGGTCGCCCTTGCAGACCTAGATTTGCAATTGTAACTTGGCTTTGTTCAGCATGTATACAGTAGTGGATGATGTCCGGCTTAGGAAAATTGATTGAATTCACAGTCATAATCCATACAAGATAGAGGATGAAGCGAGAGAAATGCTTATAAATATTATTATAAGATCAGTATAATTCACTCAATACCTAAATATTCTGATCAGTCTAATTAAAAATTAGCTATTTAACCATATATTTTTATGTGCTCTGTATTTTTATACTATTTATGCTACTTATTACAGTATCATATATCATTAACTTAGCAGCATGCTAACAACAAACATGTACTTTTGCATGAGACGTGCTGTTTGCATTACTGTGAAAGTTGCTTGGTCACTTATGAAGTTCTATTTGAGTTATCATGCTGTATTGGCCTGTATACATATGTGTTGTTTTGGGCATTTTTAGGGAGCATCTGCGGGCTGGTGGAACCATCGCCACTTCCAGCATCATGCTAAACCGAACGTGTTCAAAAAGGACCCGGACGTCAACATGCTCAGTGCGTTTGTAGTGGGAACTGTGCAGCCTGTGGAGGTACAAACACACTATCCGCATGAAACCTACATGAAGAAGACACTTGATTGGCTCTGATTTTACTCTTTCTGTCTGTCTTTACTACAGTATGGCGTTAAAAAGATCAAGCATCTGCCTTACAACCATCAGCACAAGTACTTCTTCTTCAGTAAGTGGGTTTGTGGCACAGTGGCTGTCTAAGTCAGAAGCACCTACAGGAATGTGTACAGGATTATATCATGATTTAGATTGTAAAGGATCGTAATGAGAATCAAATAAGAACCTACTAGATAAACTGACATTTCTACGCTACGAGTTCCATTGGATATTGCTGAATATTGCCTAATCTTTATAAACTTGTAAATATTAATGTAAATATTCAGAAACCCTCCACCTTCCCCAGCTCCAGCTGTATAAATCTGTAACGGATAATTCATGTACGCTATATTGTACAGCAGCAGCATTTCTTACTTGCTCACAGCAGTGTGTCATGTATGTATTGGCAGTAGCAAGTCCCGAACTTGCTTTGCGGCAGCAACCATAATCATCATCAGCAGCAATAATCAACAAGAGCAGCAGCAGCAATAACAGCACAATAGCAGCAACAATTATCAACAGCAGCAGCAGCAATAATAATCAGCAGCAATAACAGCACAATAGCAGCAACAATTATCAACAGCAGCAGCAGCAATAATAATCAGCAGCAATAACAGCACAATAGCAGCAGCAATTATCAACAGCAGTAACAATAATCAGCAGCAGCAGCAATAATAATCAACAACAGCAGCAATAACGGCAGCAGCAACAATAATCAGCAGCAGCTGCAGTAATAACAGCACAATAGCAGTGGTAATAACAGCAGCAGCAGCAAAAACAACAATAACAGCGGCAGCAACAATAATCAACAACAGCAGCAATAACAGCAGGAAAAACAGCAGCAGCAATAACAACAACAGCAGCAGCATTAATCAACAACAACAGCAATAATAACAGCAGCAAAAACAGCAGCAGCAATAACAGCAGCAGCAACAATAATAATCATCAGCAGCAGCAGCAGCAACAATAATCAACAACAGCAACAATAACAGCAGCAGCAGCAATTATCAACAGCAGTAACAATAATCAATAACAGCAGCAGCAACAATAATCAGCAGCAGCAACAATAATAATCATCAGCAGCAGCAGCAGTAATAACAGCACAATAGCAGTGGTAATAACAGCAGCAGCAGTAGCAGTAATAACAGCAGCAAAAACAGCAGCAGCAATAATCAACAAGAGCAGCAATGATAATCAGCAGCAGTAATAATCAACAGCAGCAGCAGCAATAACAGCACAAAAGCAGCATCAATAACAGCAGCAGTAATAATCAACAGCAGCAGCAATAACAGCAGCAAAAACAGCACAATAGCAGTAACAATTATCAACAGCAGCAGCAGCAGCAATAATCAACAACAACAGCAGCAATAACAGCACAATAGCAGCGGCAATAACAGCAGCAGCAGCAATAACAGCACAATAGCAGCGGTAACAATAATCAGCAGCAGCAATAATAATCAACAACAGCAGCAATAACAGCAGCAGCAGCAATAATCAGCAGCAGCAGCAGTAATAACAGCAATAACAGCGGCAGCAACAATAATAAACAACAGCAGCAATAACAGCAGGAAAAACAGCAGCAGCATTAACAACAACAGCAGCAATAATCAACAACAGCAGCAATAACAGCACAATAGCAGCGGCCATAACAGCAGCAGCAGAAATAATCAACAACAGCAGCAGCAAAAACAGCAGTAGCAATAACAGCACAATAGAGGCGGGAATAGCAGCAGCAGCAATAATCATCAACAGCAGCACCAGCAATAACAGCTGCAAAAACAGCAGCAGCAATAATCAACAGCAGCAGTGTAGCAGATCTATTCCACCAAGATCAAACATATCAACATTATCATATACTTTACCATATATCCAATATATATATATATATATGCACACACACACACACACACACACACACACACACACATATATATCTCAGAGGGTTTGACCATCAACTATGCTTGCCATGTTCATTGTGTCTGTATGTGTAACGTCTCTGTCGCTCTTCCTCAGTTGGACCTCCTCTGCTGATTCCAGTTTATTTCCAGTTCCAGATATTTCACAATATGATCACACATGGTCTTTGGGTGGTAGGTTACCATGATCACTTTGACTCTTGCTATGTTCTTGCAGCTGTATGTGCTATTATAAGCACTTATCTTATCTCCCCTCGTCTTATCTGTTTTAGGACCTTGCGTGGTGTATAAGTTACTACGTTCGATACTTCCTGTGTTACACACAGTTCTACGGTGTGTTTTGGTCGGTGATTCTGTTTAATTTCGTGAGGTACAAAACATCATTTCATCTACTACTACTGCTTTGAACATGTTTTTTGCAGATTTTATATTCCAAGTGCGTTTTCAATGGACGAGAAGCACACTTACAAATATACACACTTAGTATTGCCGTGTGTTTTGCACATCTACCATGTAGTACCATGCTTTTCTTTTACTGAACAAAAATGAAGATCTTTACTGGAAATTTATTTCATAATCAAAACTCATAAAAAGATGTATATAAACATTTAAATTTCACATAAGGCTGTTTTTATACTGTATCGGCCTTTTGTTTCTACTAAAACACACATCAAGCGAATACAGCATAGATTAAAAGATCTTCACTGAAGTCCCTTGGTTAGGGGGTCAATCGTAAATCACATGATGTCAGTATGAATGTGTTGTTCCTGTGGGTTGCAGGTTCCTGGAGAGTCACTGGTTTGTGTGGGTGACCCAGATGAGCCACATCCCCATGGACATCGACTATGAGAAACACCAAGACTGGCTTAGTATGCAGGTACATTCTGACCCGCCTCACCTTCACTGGGTTTATAAACTAGTCAATATAGCATGCCAACGCTTACATTTCTCTCATTTAGCTGGTCGCCACCTGTAACATTGAGCAATCCGCCTTCAACGACTGGTTCAGCGGACACCTCAACTTTCAGATCGAGCACCAGTAAGAAAAACCCAAGTTCAGTGCAAAGTCTTCAGTGTATCTTTGGCATTTCATAACTGGGGTTTGTTCTTGTCCCAGTCTCTTCCCCACAATGCCTCGGCACAATTACTGGCGCGCCGCCCCACACGTTCGAGCGTTATGTGCCAAATACGGAGTCAAGTACCAAGAGAAGACCTTGTACGGGGCCTTTGCGGACGTCGTCAGGTATGACGCACACCTGAACATCTCTTAGTTTCACCTTCAAAAGAAGCTCTTGCACTGATTCAGGAAATATTCCTATAAAAAGTCGACATTCACAACCAATTTACCATGATAAATGACCTAAAACGCAATATTCAATGAGAAAAAACGTAGGTTGATCCATTTGTAAATTGATTTAGATAGTGAAAAGTATATTATTTGATTCCTTTTCATTATTAATAATGTTTAATTATATGCCATTTAGCAACATGTTTGTACAAACAATGTTTTTCGATGGCAATCCTTTGCTATCAGTTGTTTCCCTTATGCTTCAGATCAAGATCCATTTAATTCTTTATATGCATTTGCAAAAGATTTTATAAATATGTATACTTTCATAGATATTTTGGAGCACCTAATCTAATTCCTACCCTAATCCTACCCATTTCTCAACACAAATAAAAGATGTAACAAGCAAATAAAAGTACAGGCACAGGTATGCATTGCAAAATATGACCAAAAAAAGTATTACAAACAATATCTTTATGTGAACTTAAGGTTTTAATAGCTGAAAATGATCCCTCTCCAGGGTTGCCAGGTCTACGTAACAAAACTACCCCAATAACCGTATCCCGACTATCAAAACTCAAAATTTTACTTTTTGAATAAGTTGTGACTGTAGTTGTATCTGCCTGTTATATCCTGTGTTTTATATTATATAATATAGATTTAGGGATAGGGGTTGGGTTACGTGTTCAAAAATGTCTAAATAATGTATTCATATCCTCATTTTAGTCATTTTATTTCACGATAATGATATATCACAATATAGTTATTTTTATTTAAATAAGGTTTTTAAAATTTTTGATACCTTTGAAATTTCATAATTCTTATCACCAATTTCAATATTTAATATATAGACTAGTCAACCTAAAAAAAGAAAACTCTCAAGCTTACAGAAGACAAGTAAACAGTCAGTGATAAAATAAGAACAAAGAAACTTCAAGCACTAGAAATAACAATTACTAAACTACATAAATTGTATAAAGTAATCAAATGTATAATAAAACGGCATATCTTCACTGTGTAAATTAAACTTACATGACATTAATTCTTATTAAAGTGCATAAAGAGCAATGAGAGATTTTGTCATTTGATTAACGTTAATGACACAGACAGCAGCAGGTTTATATTAGGCTGCTGTCACTTTAAGATCTGATGCACGGATCCAATATACTGTTACACACGTGTTTTCTTTCTCAACTGTTTACGTTCACTTAAGACATAAATGACTGTGTTTACATGCAAAGACATGGTCATTTTGACACATAAGTATGTGTATTTAACCACTGAATCCTAATATAGGTGGTAAAAAGAACTAATTTCAGTACTCACACGCTGTATGCAGCAGTTTCATATAACAAAAGGAGCTCTGCTTAATGCGTTTCAATAGTTTAAAACCACTTGTTGCTCAAAAAACAATTGCAAATGATAAGCTTTCATGACGGTGCAGTAGGACAACGGTTAATCATATCGCTTACCCCTAACAATGCCAAAATGATACCCCAATATAAAATTCCCATGCCCTGTGTATTGACGCCAAAGGTTTTCTCATTGAAAGAAATGGAGTATCCCGTGACGCCACGGGGTCCTGACCAGGCGTCCATATGTGATGAGTTGGGAGTGAGAATGTGTTGCATTTTGTGTGTATTTACTGGTTCACCACTAACTGTATTATTATCCTCCTCGCAGGTCTTTGGAAAAATCTGGAGAACTCTGGCTGGATGCGTACCTCAACAAATAAAAACCTCATTTGAGAAGCAGAGCTCTATCCACCAATCAGAGCGAGAATTCCCTAGACTAGACAGCAAGAAGTCTCGTAACTTAACCGCCAGGCAATCAGTTCACTAAAATGACATTTAGCACTTATTTTTGATATTTGAAGCATAATTGTGGCACTTTGAAATGTGTTTTTAAAGACTGATCAAAGATGTGTGTCTCAGTCCTTATAAAGGATGCCTTTGAAGGAACGTGAATGTGCATGAATGTACGTGAAAGTTGTGATTGCTGGATTACAATCGCTGCATTTTAGATTTGCATAGTTGCTTGATGCATAGAATATTTTGAGGGTGATTTTTGAGGCACAGTCTTTTAGTAGTCACTTTATTTCTTAAATTTACAATAC
Organism: Chanodichthys erythropterus; assembly: GCF_024489055.1. NCBI lineage: Eukaryota > Metazoa > Chordata > Actinopteri > Cypriniformes > Xenocyprididae > Chanodichthys > Chanodichthys erythropterus. Next base: position 3,985,754 of record NC_090244.1, on the reverse strand, counting down.
AGTGATTTGTTTTTATAAATAACATTTGGACAAACTAGCAGAGGATAATACTAAGAGGTTGTACTTGTGTTCCTACTATTGGTATGCGAATAAACTGATTAAACCTCGTCTGTGTGTTTGAGGTTTTTTAAAGTGTCTCTGTTGTGATTTCAACCACATACTATAAGATCAAACCAAATTATCCTTCTCTCTAAATGCCTTTATACAAATTAAAAACACTTGTTCAGTACACAGTGTTGAGCAAGAAAAGATGCGCATGAATCCATCTGATGAATTTACTGTTCTCGCTTCATTCATTCGTCATATCCATCAGCGTCAGAACATGCGTGATGACAGAATTTAGCACATTATTTACATGTGGTGTCACGTTTCTTTTGAACAATCATACATCAAACCCCGAGAAAACATTAACTCTGCTCAATCCTTTGGACACGGTGGATCTCAGCCTGTCAAGAACATGTACGGGTCACATTTAAGCACAAAACCAACATTGAGCTTAAAATTAAATCTGCATTTTGCATTTTTTCAATTTACATCAACTTAAAACATTTTTTTTTATTTTTTTTGTATTATTGTGTTGTACTGCTTTTCATTTATGCCGATTTCTATATTTTTTATTGCTTTTATGTAGTTTTTATGAATTGTTGAATGAAAATTACAAGGAAAATGAACATGAAATGTCATTTTTTTCATAATTAAATTTTTCTTTTAATTTTGAGGTCTCAACTGAGAATAAAAATTATGAGGGAAATAATCTAATTATATATATATATATATATATATATACGGAAGAGGATTAGCGCCAAGCAATAATAAAAAAATAAAACCAAGTCGTTAAATTACGAATTTCTTAGAATTTAACAAATTTTTCTCGTAATTTAATGATTTTATTCTCAAAATTTTATTTACTTTTTTTCTCATAATTGAACGAATTTGTTCTCCTAATCTAACGACTTTTTTCTCGTAATTTAATGACTTTATTCTCAACATTTATCTCAAATTTTTTTTCTCGAAATTTCTTTTTTTCTCATAATTTAACGAATTTGTTCTCATAATTTAACAAATTTTTCTCGAAATTTAACGACTTTTTTTCTCATAATTTAACATATTTTCTCTCATAATCTAACGACTTTTTTCTCGTAATTTAATGACTTTATTCAACATTTTATCAACTTTTTTTCTCGAAATTTAACGAATTTGCTCTTATAATCGAACGACTTTTTTCTCTTAATTTAATGACTTTATTCTCAACATTTTATTTCGACTTTTTTCTCGAAATTTAACGAGTTTTTTCTCGAAATTTAACAACTTTAATCTCGAGATGGTTTTATTTTTTTATTATTGCTTGGCCCTAATCCTCTTCCATATATATATGTATCTGCATCACTTTGAGAAATTGATGAAAATGCAGAAAAAAAAGTTAATGGTTCTAATGAGAATTTTTTTTCATAATTTGATTTTGAGTTGTGAATAGAAAATGAAAATTATGAGGGGGAAAAAAAATGAGAAATTGAAGCTAAAATGCCATGAAAATGCAAAATAACCCAAAAAAGTTAATGTTACTAATGTTTTTTGTTGTTGTTGTTGAAGTGTGAATAATTGAGAATGAAAATTATGAGGGATATTTGAGAAATTTAAGTTAAAATGTCATGAAAATGCAAAATAACCAAAGAAAAGTTATTGTTCCTAAGGGTTTTTTCTTCATAATTTCATTTTTAATTGAGAATGAAAGTTATGAAAAAAAATCTGCATTACTTTGAAAAATTTTAATTAAAATGCCATGAAAATCCAGAAAAAAAGTTAATAGTTCTAATGGTTTTTTTTAATAATTTTATTTTTGATTTGAGGTGTGAATAATTGAGAGAAATTGAAGTTAAAATGTAATGAAAATGTAAAATAAAATAAAAAAAGTTAATGTTCCTTAATGTTTTTGTTTGTTCTTTTGATTTTGAAGTCTGAAATTGTAACTGAGAATGAACATTATGAAGAAAAAAAATCTGCATTTGAGAAATTGAAGTTCAAATGTCATTAAAATGTCATTTAACCCAAAAAACGTCCTAATGTTGTTTTTTAATGTCATTGTTCTTGTTGTTGAGGTGTGACCTGTACATGTTTTTGTGAGATTCAGCGATACATTGTTTTCATGCAATAAAGAGTCTTATAAGCTTACAAGTGTGTTCCAGCATGAACATGCATAAATTACGACAAGGTCCGTACATACACTAATAACAAAAAGCACCAACAATAAATATACAATTAAAAAATATATTGAATTAGACGTTTGGTCGACGGTGTGGCAGAATCTACGTCATCTAAGTTCATTGGTGGGTTTGCTTGACAGGTACTGTTGCCAGGTGACAGTTTGATTGACAGTTCATGGGGCAGATTCAATTTTCTCTTGCTGTTTCCTCATAATTTCCTGCAGTTCGGAATCTCCTCGACTCTTCTGATAGAGAGAAAAAAGACAAATTAATACAAATTCAATAGTGTATGATATGTCAGATTTATTGGTGCTGCATGTATAATATGTGCTGAAGTGTTTCTGACCTCTAGTTGTGCCTTCTGGACGGTGATCTGGCTGTAGACGCGAGAGCCCTCGTCTCCACACACGGCCTTCAGGTGATCTTTATTCAGAGAGAAGAGCTGAGCACCTGTCAGGATTCCCAGACGATCCACCGTCCTGACAGACACAGAGACGCGTCACAGTCTTATTTCTCGACTTTATCCTTGTTAATGCGTGTTTTTCAGACCCCATGAAATCAAACTGTAGTAAAATAAGTCTCCACGGTTGTACTGACACTTGTTATTTGAGAAGCTTTTATCCACTGTACAAGCTGTCAAATGTGCTTTCCCCGACTTTGACAAACTAAAGGCCATTGGCTATAATTAGGAAAAAGGGACAAACCCTTCAGTGTGTCCCAGTGTCACTTCTGAGAGTCGTTGCACTTCATTGGGTCTTTTTGTTGATTATTACTTTGTTTTATTTCAATACATTTTTCATAGTTTAGAACGCTTTATGACACATCAGTTACAATAAATTATTTTACTTTAATGCAATTTTTCATAGTTTATTTATTAGTAAAAATACATTTTATTTACTATATTTTAATTAGGTTAATTTGAAATAAATTGTATATATTTAATACATTTTTCATAGTTTATAATGATTAATGTGTTCTCATTAAAAATGCATTATTTTATTTTATTAAATACATTTTTCATCATTTTGAAGGCTTACGTTATTAGTAAAATTATTTTATTATATTTATAATTTTTTACATAGTTTAGAGGGTTTAATAAGTTATTAGTAAATACATTTTATTTTTAATACATTTTTATAGTTTAGAGGGCTTAATGAGTTACTAAAATATATATTTTATTTTTATTTAATATATTTTTCATAGTTTAGAAGGTTTAATGAGTTCCCAGTAAAAATACATTAATTTATTATTTAAAAAAATATTCTTTCATAAAAGCTTAATGAGTTATTAATAAATGTATTTTATTTTTATTTAAAAATATTTTTCATGGTTTATAAGTCTTAATGACTTATCAATAAAAATAAATTATTTAATTTTAATAGTTTTAATCGTTTAGAAAGTTCTCAGTAAAATATATTATATTTTATTTTAATAATTATTTTTGATAGTTTAGAAGGCTTAATGAGTTATTAGTAAAAAATATTTTATTATATTTTAATATTTTTTATAAATTAGTAATGATAAGTAAATACATTTTATTTTTGTTTAAAACATTTTTCATGGTTTCATGATTTTTCAGTAAAATATTTCATTTTAATAAATGTCTCAGTTTATAAGGCTTAATGAGTTATTACTAAAACTCAGTTTTATTATATTTTAATAATTATTTTTGATAGTTTAGAAAGCTTAAGTTAATAGTAAACACATTTTATTTTTATTTATTTAATATATTTTTCATGGTTTATAAGGCTTCATGAGTTCTCAGTAACAATCTGTAAAAACTCACGGTTTGGAGAAGCCCTTGGCATTGAGCCAGGTGGTGACCTCTGCTGGGCTGGAGTCAAAGGTCAGCGGGACGGCCGACTGACGCACCACCTTGAAGTTTCTCGTGGGCTGATTCATCTTATTCCCAGTGATCAACATGAGCAGCTCATCGTTCACTTTATCCATCTGATGAGTGTGACCTGAGAGAGAACGATGATGGAGAAACATTAAATCACATTTCCAGATGAACTCTCTTCCATATTAATCTCGTATAGTTTTCTCAGACTCACCGTCTTTGTCACTGCCCATTGAGCCGGAGGGCGACTGTCCTCGGTATGACTGTGTGAGAGCAGCAGATAGACAAATAATGATTACTAAGGGCATCTAACCTTCATTTCAATCAAATTTAGTCCATTTGGTTTGTTTACCGGACTGTAGGGTGTTACTGGACTGTAGGGCGGGTCACTCACGACTTGAGGGTCCTCGAGTTTGACCACATCCAGCATATTATAGGGCACGTATCCCGCCTGACCGCTTCTGTTCCTCAACTTCCACCACTGCTTGTCATCCTCCAACACCTTAAAACACACTTCAGTTAGTTCATTGCTGTCTTTGAGATATTAACAAGATGTCTTTTGTGCTGTTTATACCTCCAGAATTTCGTCCTGTAGCACTGACAGCTCGTTGGCATTACGTGCCACAAAGTGGTAGCGTATCTTTGCGTATTTCCGAGGAGCAGGAGGCGCAGAGAAAGAGCTGAAAAAAACGTGAGCGAAACAAGCCGATGTCAGAAACATGTGTCACACTAATAGGGGCAAGTTGTCACAATGAAAACCTGCTGTTTATTGACAATGAATTTAGAACAAGCACTTTGTTTGAAGTACTATCTGAAGTAAACAAAAAGAAATCTTCATCAACATAAGTTTAATGTGGAGTATATGCTATTTAATCACTTTTGGGCTTAATTTCAAGGGTAAAAATGGCCGATTTGTGGAATACCAACATTGTTTTGGCTGAGAAAAATTGTATAAAATGACAATAAAACATGTGACAACTTGCCCTAACCTGACATTTACAAAAAATTATAGTTGACTCTTGTCTGAATCTATGTCAGTGTGGTTTGATTTTGTTCGTTTGTTACTCAATAGTTATGAAAAAAGACAGAATTAACATAAAATTTAATTTAATTGTAATTTACTCCAAATCTCAAAGGTACTGAGATATAGATAGACCTCTTGACAACTAACTCACCCGTTTGAAGAGAGTGACGACTGTGATCCAAAGAACTGACATGGAAAAGAAGAAATAGATGGTATCCATTTAATACAGAGATTTTAACACAGAAAATCACAATCGAATTTGAATTTACCCTTTTAACAATATAAGTCTCTGGTGTCCCCAGAATGCATCTGTGAAGTTTCAGCTCAAAATCCCCCACAGATCATTTATTATAGCTTGTCAAATTTGCCCCTATTTGGATGTGAGCAAAAACACACAGTTTTTGTGTGTGTCTCTTTAAATGCAAATGAGCTGCTGCTCCCGCCCCCTTTCCAGAAGAGGGCGGGGCTTTAACAGCTCAACAACAACAAAGCTGGAGAATCTCACGCAGCCAAAATGAGGATTGTCAGTAACGGTGTTCAGCCTTACATTGTTCAAACCGGAGTCGACACTGATGGAGAGACTCAGGAAGAAGTTACAACTTTTAGACGTTTCTGAATGGTTAGTGGATAAATTGATGTAGTTGCTGTGGAGTTGATTCAACTCATCCAGCATTGAATTGACCCTCGAGTCCGGCGTAAATAACTCTTCCTCTTCACTAAAGTAAAGTGTCCATCGTATGCACAATTCAGAATCTCGCCGGAAGTAGCAGGTCATCCGCCTACTGTTTTTTGAATTACTATTTTTATACTGTTTTTCGCCTACTATATAGTAGGGAAGTATTTGCATTCAGACGCAGCGTGTGTTTAAACATAGCATCATATATCGATTCATCTCTCTCTCTCACCTCTTTTGGCCTGTATTCTGACTGCGCTGGAACACCAGCGCTCTCCGTCTCCCATGGTGACGTGCGGAAGAGTTCCACTGGCGGCTCCCAGCCATTCCGGAACTTTGGGACATACAGAGGAGCGCACTGATCTTTTGGCCAATCAGCTCTAGGACACACAAAGACACGCCCAGAATTAGACAACATAAACATGTGAACTAATGGTTGACTGATGCTGATCTAGATCGGGTGTGCCTCATACGTCCTGAAAAGTGAAGCCACGACCTCTTTGATCGCCCCCTGGAGGCTGGATGCAGTACAGGTCATAAACCCCACCCTCTCAATGCAGTCGAATGAGACTTAAGTTAAAACATAAAAATAAATTATGCTTCAAATAAAATTTTCTGAAAGATGGTTTTGGTCATTTAAGGTAATTGTTATCACGCTGATATATATTCAATTGTTCGTTTTTGTGATAAGTTTGATTTTAGCTAGCAATTTGGTGCTCAAACAGGGCGTGTCGTCGTGACTCACAGTTGATTGACAGCTTCTCGGAGGACTGTCGGAGCTTCGAGGGAAGACTGAAGATAAATAAATAACTTAATTTTCAATTCCTTTGTTATTTCACACCGACAAAATGAGCTGTTCAGCAGTAAACTGTACTAACTGACCTACAGGATCTGACGGATATCTGAGCTTTTCTCGGTAACGTTAAATGTGGACTTCATAAGCTAATTAATTAACGTTATTAGTTAAGATAACATGCCTAACGTTAGCCATGACGGAAAAAAAACAGGTGATCATTATCTGGCAGTTATAATTATTTTATGGGTATAAAATAATAATTAGCAGGATAAAACTAATGATAGCCTACTCTTATTAATTATAGAGCACTGTCTACAGCAATCGATCTCCTGTAACGTTAGTTTAAACATTTTATGTAAAATGGCAGGACTGTTTCTGACATTTTAGAGTTTCTAGAGGCATATATTGAGTTCATCTACTGAATTTGCTGTTTCAAAAATATTATTGCTCTAAAAAAAAGAATAGCCTATTATTTTATAGGTAGAATTTTAAATTACATATAATTTATATAGACTATTTAAAATACATCAATGATGACGCAGTCGTCTGGGCGGAAGTTTGATACCGCGACTCCGCCTCCGGGCTCCACTGACGAGTCTTTCTGCGCATGCGCTGTTTGCAATTTTTTTTTTTTTTTTTTTTTTTTGACGTTTTTGCGTAACGTGTCAGCGCCCATCGGCGTCCATTTTGGCTTCAGTTCAATACAATGGAAGGAAGCGGCGTCGCGTCGTCCATATTTTTTTACAGTCTATGATCTAGATACTTTAATTTTTAGTTATTTTATTTATTATTAACCTTTGAGCGGTATGGTCCCACATATGGGCTTTCGAACGTTCAGCAACGTCACATAACTGCCAGATTCAAACTGTGCTTTCGCGCTCTGGCTGCGAGACGGACGCGCACAGCTCTTGTCATATATCACAGCTATGCAGTGTTTTCAGCCACATAACGTTTCTTTTAAGGTTTCAGACATTTAAATACGCATAAGTACCATTAAAACAATATATTTAGAGTTTATAAAATACACACTGATGTCAGACATCAGTGGAAGGAGCATTAACAATCCATTCATAAACAATTTGCCGACATTTATTCATATCAGACACACATAATGGGCCCAAGTAACTACACTCTATTATTCTTCCAGTTCACCACCCACTTACTTGCATATATTTCGGGATTAACTGATGAATTCACCTGCTGTAAATCCGACTGACAGGACTCTGCGAACTGAGGGGCAAACTAAGATGGCGGCGCCCATCTCGCGTTATAGATCAAGATAAAGATCTTTTATAAAGGCTTTTAAACGACAAAACACACTCACTTACACATATTTGAGGATCGGAATATCATATAGTTGATGACATGGTAAGCACGTTTGTAAATATTTTAAATAAAAAAGGAAAAACAAAATAATAGCGATCCACCCGTCATACAGTGTTATTTTTGTGGCTGCGCTCAGCGCTCGTGACACGCAAGACGCGTCGCTATGGAAACATTAAAGGCAAACGTTCTAAAATAACGGTCGCCTTAAAAAAAAAACTAACTCTGGGGGGACAGTTAGAATATTTTAAACTCACGATCGAAAAGGTTAACAGATAAAATGAGATATATCCAATAATGTTTTATAAAATATATTATAATATTGGCCCAGTCTGTTATGATTTGTCAACTCTGCTCTGATTGGTCAGATGGCTCAGTCTGTTGTGATTGGTCTACCACTAACAGTTTGTGTCGGAAACCAAACACCCATTACCATATCTGAATTCAAACTCCATTTATCTGCACTTTGATCTTTGAAACTATGCACCTTTTGCATTCATAATAGGGGCACTAATAGGGGCGCTGGTTGAATACTAGTTAAAACCAATACATTTTTTATTTATCCATTCAAAATCTGATTTTAGGATTCCTATGAGGGGGAAATACCATCATCTGATGCTGATAATCTCAAAATGACCAAACATTGGCTGATATATCAGCTGGATATATCAGTTTACCACTATCACACACTCCTGAAACACATCTACAGTTGTTGGTTGAATCATCACCTGGGCCTCGTCCAACCGTCTCCCAGCAGCTCAAAGATGGTCATCTCTTTAGGAGTCAGGTGTCCTCTCAGGAAGTCCACTGTGTCCCGTGACAGGTGAGGAGAGATGACCGCACGCGGCAGCTCAGGAGTGCCACAACTCTGCAGTATCTGAATTCACACAGATAGTTTGGGTTTAATTCTGATTAGATGAGCTTTTAAGGAGCAATTGCTAAAATAACCATATTTGCATTCTCTTATTGTACCAAACAGGATGCTTATTTTTTACCTTTGAAGTGAGTCTTCATATATAAAGTCATTTTATATATGTATGTATTCATTCATTAATTCAAAGCGTTTTTTTTAGGTGTAGCATTAGCATTAAGGTTTTGGTTTATTATGAAGTAAACATAAGCATCCAGTTTTATAATAAAACCAGCAGAAGTTTTTGGTATGTTTTCATTTCGATAGCTAGGAAAACATAGTCCTAGACTAAAATGCATGTTTGAGTTGTTTTAACTGAAAGCAACTTGTACTGACATATCTTAAAATATATCACTGCTATTGTTTTGCCTCAAGATGCACACCTGTAATGTTTTTTTCTAGTGTACATTTATAAAAGCTTCTTGAACTAAGGTCTAATCCTGTCTGTGAAACCGGGCCTTTGTGTATGTGTTCAGTTCCTCACCATCTCCAAAGGTCCAAACAGGAAGTGTACGAGCTCTGAAGCGTTGGGGTTCTGAATGTGTTTCTTCAGTTTGGCCTGTAGAGGGCGCACACAGACAATCAACAAGGTTCATTCACATATTATTGGCCTCTTTCATGACACTGAGCAGAAAAAAATATTTTACAAATTGTCACTTGAACTTGAGTTTACAATTTCTTTTTACAAGCAGTTTGTTTCTTTCTTCATTCTTTCTGCACAGAAATGTTTCTTTCTGCATACTGTAAAAAGTTAAAGCACATCCATGATTTGAATGGGCAAATATTCCAGATGATCTTTCAAATGAAACCATAGCAAGACAGAGTTTTGCATGAGTTAAAACAGAGTGCATGAAACAAAGAGACAGGCGAAACCCACCAGAAGATTGAAAGAGAGTTTCAGCTTCTGAAGACAGTCAATAAACTCTCCTTCTGATGGAGGCTTGGCTCGTAGAGTTAGCATTCCCTCTGAAACACACACAAGTAACATGAGAATAATGTTTATTAACTAGCTTAATTTTAGGAATAAACAAATAATGTGTTAAACATGACTCATAAAAAAAGTATACACACCTGCTGGTCCTCTCTTTTTGTTTTTCTTGCTCCTGTTGCGCTGGTTGAGTTGTGTGAAAGCCTCTGCAGCTTTATGAAGACGCGCCACGAAGATCTCGATGTCGTCTAAAGCGCAGTTCAGGATTTGCTGAATGACACACAAAGTGAAAACACAAGTCTGATGTAACCACTAATCTGATACACTCAGTGGTTGAGTGTGTTTTAGATGTGTGTGCGCGCGGATATCCAGTGTTACGCAGCGGCACTCACCACATCCTTCTCGATCCGCTGGGCCAGTTTCATATTGGACTCGGGGTCCTGCATCGACAGCTCATCTGAGACAAACACACAGAGTATTTAGCGTTAATGCATTTACTTTAACTGTAAGCATACAAGCGTAATTGTGTCTGAGGCACCTTTCATGTCCGTAGCTGCTACTCGACCTTTGACCCCAGGGCCAGGACTTCTAGTCTCAGAGGCCGGGATGATGGTCTCCCGTTGGCGTTTCATCTTTTCTTGGTTCAACCTGATGGAAGGGAGATAAAAAGAGAATGCATGTGTTCTAAAACCTAGTGAGCACCCTATGTAGGCAACATTTTAAAGCATTTTAGGAGGTCCGGATGTGAGGGGTTGTTCCAAAAGGTTCCCAGCAATCTTTAAATATAGGCCAAATTATAAACTTTGCTTTCCCAGCATGTATAATCCCTCAAATGATGTAGAATGCCAGGAATTATAATTATAAATATAATTCATTCAATACTGAAAAGTATCAAAATTGTTTACACTAACTAAAAACTGACTATCAAACACCTAGAAATGCCCTAAAACCACTCAAACACTCCAGCAATCATCTAGAAATGCCCTAAAACCACTCAAACACTCCAGCAATCATCTAGAAGTGCCCTAAAACTACCCTCCTAGCAACCACCTAGCAATGGCTTAAAACTACCTAAAGAAATGAGCTTTTAAAGATAGCTCATTCTGACTAAATGATAAACCTTGCCTTCTCAACATGTATAATTTGCAAAGACAATCCCTTAATGCATTGTGACAAGATCATATGGTGGAGAATGTGGGCAATGTTGATTATAAATATAATTAATTCAATACTGAATAGAATCATTGTTTACACTAATGACAAGCAAACGCCTAGAAATGCCTTAAAACCACTCAGAAATCACCTTTAGAGTGCCCTAAAACTACCCTAAACCATCCTAGCAACCACCTAGCAATAGCATAAAACTACCTAGACACTCTATCCTTTAAAGACAGCTCATTTTTGGCCAAACTGTAAGCTTTGCCTTCTCAACACGTATAATTTGTGAAGACAATCCCTTAATGCATTGTGACGAGTTTAGATGGTGGAGAATGCGGGCAGTGCTGATTATAAACATAACTAATACTAAAAAGAATCATAATGGTTTAATCCAATTAAAAATGTACGTTCGTACTCAATATTTGCATGTGGCGTGTATTTTTATGTGTATTGCTTTGTTAGCTTAGCAAAATGCTAACTCTAACAAACTAAGGAAATCAATTGCAAGTCACATCTCCTGTGCACTTGAGGTTGCATTTCAGTTAGGCTGCCTAAGTAGACAGCAAGGCAGCTCACTGGGATCTGGAATGAAGCTTATGTGTGTGTAAAGAGCTGTAAAGTAGAGGAGTAACGGTACGCAAACATGATGGTTCGGTACGTACCTCGGTATTGTAGTCATGGTTCGGTACGGGTCCGGTACAGCAGGGGGGAGAAAACTAAACATAAAATTGCTTCTTTTTTCTTATTTTTTTATTAAACAGTGGTTTATTGAACAAATTGTGTCTCTCTCTTTAAATATATTTGATTATATTTAAATTTTTCTTAAGGATAAAACAAATCTATTTCAGCTAATGCTGTAAACTATATACAGGAAGCCTTTTCTTGCACATAACTATAATATTAAAGGTTACAGTTAACAACAGAGCCCAAACGATTAAATTCAGTTACTATTTATTTTTAGATATAATAATCAACACTTTAATAATAAAAAAAAGCATAAATTGCACAGAAGGCATGTTTTGCATTACCTTCTAAATCTATTTATTCTATTTTTGTTACTGTCATAAATTGTTTTCATGACAAATGTATTTAAACATATTAAATAAAGACATTACTAACAGGTAAAGTAAATATAATGAATATATATGAGCTAATATAGTGCATATATTTAGCAAAATGCTCATTTCTCTAGTGAACTGACATGCTGTGGACACTAAATGACTTGCCTGAGGTAAATGTGATGCTACGTGAGATATTATTCTCAAGCTGTTTTATTGATGTCTTTTTGCGTTTGGAACACTAGTTGAGAGATTACACGTAAACATTTCTATGCATCGATCATCTGTTCTTCTTCTTCTGCACTATTTCCTGTTGTGGCGGTTAGCAAACAGCGTTGTATTACCGCATGCGCCCCCTTCTGGATTAGAGTGTGGATTGTCTTTGACTGACTGTATGCACCAAACTGTGACGTCCGTACCGTGACGCTCGGGACGAATAAATGTATCGTTACACCCCTACTATACAATCTTCTTTCTCTGATGACCCTGCAACTGGTTTTTCACGAAGAAAATCACAGTGCTTCCAAAACACGAGTCTGCATGTAACCAAAGACCAGTGCTGATACTGTAGCACCCACTGTTGTTAATAAATGAACAACTATTACACACAAGATCACAGAAACCTCAAGGTAAATGTGTCTTTACTATCTGCTGATCCTGTTACGTGTTTTTAGGTCTTCTCAGTGTCATCAACAGACATACAGCCTGTTCATCAGGTAGAAGTGTTGTGAAACGGTGTCAATCATTCTGACTAGTAATGAGTTATTTAAAAACCGCTGCAGTAGCTTTTGTGTCTATGAGGTCTGAGACTCACTTTAGTGTCTGTGGTCGCATCTTCTTGCCACGTGCATTGTCTCCCAGAGCGCTATCAATGTCAGCGTGCACCATCTCGGCCTAAAACACAAAAACATATGCAAGCTCTCAATTGTTTATCATTATACCATGGGGGTGTAAATATCCTTTTACAAAGCTTTTTCATAATGTTCAGGTATTTCTGGGAAATTAATGAGATGACATTTCACGGGGTGATCATTGTGTTATGTTTCGCTGTTACTTGGAGACACAACATTTCTCAAAATGTCTGCAGAATAATAACAGCACATGATTAAACCTAAAATATATCAAATGTCATGCATTTCAATGTACCATGATATTATATTTGTTATGGAAGTATACGTATACAAGTTTGTGTTTGTGTGAGTCTAACCTCCACTTCGTCACAGTAGAAGAAGTGAATGTCTGGTTTGTGTTGTTCGTTGTCCTGACAGATAAGCAGAAGGACAGAAGGGTATCTTGTCTGGTTCAATAGCGTCTGACAGTGATGAACTGTGGCCAGAGGAAAGTTTTCAAGCTCTTCCTGAGAGAAAGAAAGAGAAACAAAGATCAGGAGAATTAGACCTTCAGAACTAACTTAAATATTATCTAACGCTAAATGGCTTGCAAAAAAAAGATAAAAATATAAAGATAAAATGTAGTTCAAAATGTATATCAAATGTATATCAAGTATGTTAAATGTACAAAATGTTTCTTAAAAATGTTATTATTTTATTTTATATTAATGCAACTGCCAACAATTAAATAAATTTAAATTAAAATAAAATAAAAAAAAAAGCTGATGACCTTTGACTATAAAAACAATGATTATAATCATTAATTATATGAGGTCAAAGATCTGGTAATGTTGGCACTTACAGTCACATATTACCAGAATAATGACGTCACAATAAGACTCACTTCACATGATTCACACGGATGAAACGCTCCCTATCCAGTTATTCCAGATCAGATCGGATTACACTTGGCCAATAGGTCAGAGGAGGCTTTGTTCAGAGGACAGGTGTGGAACATGCTTAAATCGGTTCTCGTTTCCAAGATCTCAAGTGTGCGTTTAACTTTTTATTGAGAATTAAGATGCAAACTTACAAGCCCAAAATCATACAGAATCTTGAATGAGACGAAATGGACCAGAACTGGCTGGATTGTGAAAAGGCGGCTTGTTAACATTGGTACAGTTCGGTCCTCTATTAGGAAATGTATATTGTATATTGTAATGTATAGTCAATAATTGGGTAATAGATGACGTTAGCGGAAAAGGACAGTGCATTATGTAGAAAGACTGAAATATCATGCACAAATAAAACTTCAACAATAAGACCAGGAACATGGATTAAGAAAGTAAATAGGGTCACTTGTGATTTCTACCTATATCTGAACACACAGGGAAAGATCACGCTCACCTTGGTCTCGCAATCCAGGAGTTTGATGGATTTGTCCGTCACCTGCAGCAGCATTTCCTGTGTCCATATTTTGTCTTTGGAGTCCAGGAGTTTTAGCTTCTTAATGGCATCGTCTACCGTAGCGATGGACTCGGTTTTATCCATGATGAACGTAGAGAGATGCTGCAAACATACACATAGTCGAGTGTGTAAGGTCATCGCTAGATTGATGCAACGCAAACAAATGCAATTTGGTTCATCATATCCGATCTATATGATGGACTGTGGCACTGAGCTATAGAGCTATAGTAATTATGTCCACACAATGCCAAGAGTTTCTCATACAATAACTGAGAGACAAATGAAAATTTTGGCGAGCCACCTAAGGGAACATAAGCAACTGTTTTATAAATGTATAAAATGTGCAAAGCTACTAACTGGTTCATTTATTCAATATTCTCTCTTCGGTAAATGTCACATAACTGACTATAAGAGGAAAAAGAGAGCAAAAATGAGTGCATTTCAACAATTAAAAGGCAATATGGCACACTTTTAAATATGTTTTGCATCAAAAATGATGCAAAAACTATTTGGCATTTGATCTGACCATTTAGACTCATATCAAAAACTCTGATCGTAATTGGATAGAGATTGTAAACACTGGATTTCGTGTTTTGTTTTGTTTTTCCAAAACTACAAAAACTAAACAAATTTCCTGCTTTCCATTCAATTCCATTGCTGTTTCGGAGATATTAAACTGAGATTTTAAAGAGGTCTTATTATTGATTTTCAGAAATAGATAATCATGTGAATGTCCTGCTTGTCTAATACATACCTACATGTTGTCTCTTTCTAAATGTCATTGGGTGTGTCGGCATCTTAAAAGAATTAATTGTTATTTTCATAGAGTGAGTAATGTTAGCACACACCTCCTTATAATATTTTATATCCACTTCAGCACTTTAATGACACCTGTGTGTGAGCATGTGTGTGTGTGTGTGTGTGTGTGTGTTGATGGGTGTGCATTCACATGTCACAATACTATGTGACAAACAGTGATCCCTACCCATCAAAGAGAAGAAATTATTCAAAGCATCATGCATGATTCATAAGCAGATTAAGTCTTGTCACTAGTTATATAAGGGAAGGAGATCTCAGCATGGCTGCCGTGGATTAACCAAACAATCTAACCACAAACATGTTTATTGACACGTCTGATCAGACTCTACCCAGGGGGTGGAAAGACTTTAACAGGATGTAGTCCAACCAACTTTCAACTGAACAATGGGAAGTTAAATTTACATTTGCTTGCTTTGAGATATTTGCACAGATATAATCTGTTTACGAGAAGGTAGGTCAGTGTTTTTGATGTTTCATTATTGGTTCTTCAGATCAATGATTTGGTTTCTGTACTTTTTAAAGTGCCAGAATGTAGATGTTTTTTTAAGAAGGAAAAAAAAACATTCATACACCCTAGCAACCACCTAAAATTGCCCTAAAACCGCTCAAGCATGCTAGCAACCCTCTAGCAGTGGCCTAAAAAACACCCCAAAACCCTTATAACCAGCTATCGATCCCCTAAGACCACGCACACCCTAGCAACCAGCTATCAATGACCTAAAACCACTCAAACACCCTAACAACCACCTATAATTGTCCAAAAACCACTCAAACACCATAGCAAACACCTAGAATTGCCCTAAAACCACTCAAACACCCTAGCAACTAGCTTTCAATGACCTCAAACCCAACAGACACCCTAGAAACCAGCTTTCAATGACCTCAAAACCACTCAAATACCCTAGCAACTCCCTACCAGTGGCCTAAATCCACTCAAACACCCTAGCAACCAACTATAATTGTCCTAAAACCACTCAAACACCCTAGCAACTCCCTACCAGTGGCCTAAATCCACTCAAACACCCTAGCAACCAGCTATCAATGACTTCAAACCACTCAAACACCCTAGCAGCCCACTAGCAGTGGACTAAAGCCACTCAAACACCCTAGCAACTCCCTTGCAGTGGACTAAAGCCACTCAAACACCCTAGCAACTCCCTAGCAGTGGACTAAAGCCACTCAAACACCCTAGCAACCCCCTAACAGTGGACTAAAGCCACTCAAATACCCTAGCAACTCCCTAGCAGTGGACTAAAGCCACTCAAACACCCTAGCAACTCCCTAGCAGTGTACTAAAGCCACTCAAACACCCTAGCAACCCCCTAGTAGTGGACGTAAGCCACTCAAACACCCTAGCAACAAGCTTCAATGACCTCAAACCCATCAAACACCACTCAAGCCACTCAAACACCCTAGCAGCCCCTAGCAGTGGACTACAGCCACTCAAACACCCTAGCAACCCCCTAGCAGTGGAATAAAAAAAAGCCAAACACCATAGCAACCAACTATCAATGACCTCAAACCATCAAACACCCTAGCAGTGACCTCAAACCACTCAAACACCCTAGCAACAAGCTATCAATGACCTCAAACCACTCAAGCACCCTAGGAACCCCCTAGCAGTGGACTAAAGCCACTCAAACACCATAGCAACCAACTATCAATGACCTCAAACCATCAAACACCCTAGCAGTGGCCTAAAACCACTCAAACACCCTAAGAACCAGCTATCAATGACCTCAAACCCTTCAAACACCACTCAAACACCACTCAAGCCACTCAAACACCCTAGCAGCCCCTAGCAGTGGACTAAAGCCACTCAAACACCCCAGCAACTCCCTAGCAGTGGACTAAAGCCAGCCAAACACCATAGCAACCCCCTAGCAGTGGATTAAAGCCAGCCAAACACCATAGCAACCAACTATCAATGACCTCAAACCACTCAAACACCCTAGCAACAAGCTATCAATGACCTCAAACCATCAAACACCCTAGCAGTGGCCTAAAACCACTCAAACACACCAAGAACCAGCTATCAATGACCTCAAACCCATCAAACACCACTCAAACACCCTAGCAACTCCCTAGCAGTGGACTAAAGCCACTCAAACACCCTAGCAACCCCCTAACAGTGGACTAAAGCCACTCAAACTCCCTAGCAACCTAAAAACAACCCAGAACACATCAATATCTTGGTGGTGAGTTGTTCTACATAGATATTTTCTTCAATTAATCTTCAATATTAGAAGAAAAATAGAATTAATTTTAAAAAGTCCATTTCAGTTCTGTTTCGATTTTTAAAGAAATACTGTGAATCTGGTTTCAAATGAAAGCCTTATGGCTTAACAATGTATAAATATGTACCCTCTGTTGATTTTTTTTCTCTTTTCCTTCTCTCTCTTTTTTTGTAATTTCTATTGTATCGTGAAGCATGTAATATGTTCTTCTGATGTAATATTGAAGTTACTCTAGTACATGCTATTTGTTGATAATACAGCAAGACCTGATATGACTGCTGCTGGCGTGGACGTTTTATCAACATTATGCGTGTATGAGAGCGAGAAAATGAGATAAGAGACACAATATAGCCAATAAGTGAAGGGTGAAAGTGAGAAAAATAGACTACGGAAAATAATGCATCTAGATCAGAACAAAGTTCAACAGAACATCTCGAGTCAGACCTGAATCATTTGATTAGCGTTTGTGGAAATTATGCATTTGTGCATGGCTAAATCAGTTGTTCTGCTGGGGTTCATTCAGGTTGCAGGTGCATAAAAGGCATCAGTGCATTTCAACCAATCAGATTCGAGGACAGGAACTAGCCATTGTATAATGCAGATTTCAGATTGAGTTATCTCGGTTGACAACAGCTCAGATGGAGGTTAATGCTGCCCTGGCAAATCTGATCAACTGACCTGATTGCTTTATTACGATATCGAGTCATCAGTTGAATCACGTTAAATATTAAACCAATCTCTCGGTGGTGAGGTTTAGCTACTCAACAAGCTTGGAGAGAAGAAGCAGAATTAAAAGAGTTTAGCATCTCGCTCACCTGCACATGGTACTGTGAAGTCTCTTGCATGATGACATTCGAGTTTGAGTACTTCTTTCGTTGCTCTGAAAGAAATAGAGACACAAACAATGACATATGAGACACAGGCTTGCTAGAGGAAAAAGACGCTATCTTGAGTTCCTCATATGTAAAGTAATTTTTTTGACAGATATTCATGCAATGAATATAAATGCACAAGTTGTATGTGCAGACAAACACACACTAACCTGAATAGTGCCACATTTTGGTGTAAGGACCGTCTAGATCACTTAAGCAAGACGTTTCAAGTACACGAACAGAAAAACTGATGAAACACCAGCATTTGAATTATAATTGATTCCATGAAACACCATGACGCATTAATACAGTGATATAGTGATATAATAATACAATGCTCGTTTATGAGTCAGAATCATATGAGATGAGAAAAATTCTCACCCTTACCTTTCAAACCAACAAATCCTGTCTACAAATCTGCGTTAAACATCTCCATTTTGTTAAAAAATCTGTTTCCTTCCAGCTGTAATGCTCTGATGTACTGACGGAGAGAAAATGTTCTGACAGGATGGAATCGTGTTTCACCTGCCTCTTTTATGCGAGGTCAAAGGTCAAACTGTGTAACATATAAACCCTTCCTACTCTCTGACTATGACTTCAATATCATATCACTGTTTGTTTTACAGCAGTCCTATAAATCAGCTCAGGGCTGCATGTTTCTTGACTTCACATTTGCTTCACAACGGATCAAGTCGTACCCAAATTTAAGTGCTCTTATGTTGCTTAGGAGATGTTTCATTGCAAACTTTGGTATCTTTTGCACAATTTTAGATATTCTTGAAATCTCTTCTGAGAAGGAGAAACGGGACTTTTTTTGAGACGTCTCTCTTGGGCAACACTTGAAGGCTACAGTAAATGACTCAGTTAAGACATTTAACAGACGTATTAAGTTTAGTTAAAGGTTAAAGTGCATAATCAAAGGCGATTCTCTCTTGAAAACATGTTTTAGTACAGGACTATGTTTATGGTGTTCTAGTTATAAAGTTCTAGTTCGCTGTAAGAATAATGATAACAAGGTTATGTTGTGTTTAAAAGAGTTACATAAACACCAGTATGGACGGGTAGCGTGTTGTCATGGTGACAATGTTTTGTAGTGTTGTCCCTCCACTGGTTGATTCATTCAGATAACGTCAAAAATGTGATATTGGAAATATGAATGAATCACTGCATTTATTTACGCTCAATTTCTTATGAGCTATTTTCCTATTTCTAATGATAATCATTTTCCATTTTATTTTTTATTTATTTATAAAATAAAATACAATAAAATTAAATTAAAGTATTTTGGAAATATTATTTGGAATAAAATTTAATGAAATTCATGCACTATATGTACTATGGTTGTTTTATATACTATATACTGTAAATTTATTTATATACACAAATATAAATAATCTACGGAAGAGGATTAGGGCCAAGCAATAATAAAAAAATAAAACCATCTCGAGATTAAAGTTGTTAAATTTCGAGAAAAGTCGAGATAAAATGTTGACAATAAACTCGTTAAATTTCGAGAAAAAAGTCGAGATAAAATGTTGAGAATAAAGTCATTAAATTACGAGAACAAATTCATTAAATTATCAGAAAAATGTCATTAAATTGAGAAAAAAAGTTGCGAAAATGTTGAGAAAAAAACTTGTTAAATTTCGAGAAAAGTCAAGATAAAATGTTGAGAATAAACTCGTTAAATTGCAAGAAAAAACTCGTTAAATTTCGAGAAAAGTTGAGATAAAATGTTGACAAACTCGTTAAATTACGAGAAAAAACCTCGTTAAATTTTGAGAAAAAAGTCAAGATAAAATGTTGAGAACAAATTCATTAAATTATGAGAAAAATGTCATTAAATTTCGAAAAAAAAGTCTAGATAAAATGTTGAGAATTAACTCATTAAATTTGTTAAATTAAATTTAACGACTTTTTTCTCATAATTTAATGACTTTATTCTCAAGATTTTATCTCGACTTTTTTCTCGAAATTTAACAACTTTAATCTCGAGATGGTTTTAATTTTTTATTATTGCTTGGCCCTAATCCTCTTCCATAATAATCCTATATACAACCCTACTTTTATTTTATTTTATTATTTTATTTTATTTTATATCTAATCTGGGGTTGGCAAAAAAAAATAATGTTTTTGAAAGAAGTCTCTTCTTTCACAGAGATAGTGGGAGAGGGTCATCACCCTGTGTGAGTCTCAGGGGTTAAATGACCAAAGCTAATCATTACCACTAAATGAGCACATGTTCTTATCAGCCGCTTTACGGGATCACATATCAGAGGTACATTCTCTCACAGCCCCTCCTCCGTTTATCTCTCTCTCCATCTCTCCAGGAAGTCTTCTTCACACTCTCTCCTCTCTTCCTGTTAGATGGAGAGAGTCCGAACGGTTCGCACCCACGGCATCTTTGTGTAAGTTGAGCTGCGTGCATGTGTTATTCATGTCTGACATTTACTCCAAACGCTTCGCAGCATGTCGACAGCTTGCAACGTGCGAGATCTAAATGCTGCACGGGACAAACTCCAGCCTCTCACGGAAGAGAGGCATTCTGGCTCCATGATAATTCTTGTGTTAATTTAACACTAGCAATTAAACTAAACACCTGCAGTTTACCTGAGATGAACCTTGACCGACTTTTCTCGTAACCAGAGCGGCAACAAAGAAAATCACCAATGTGATCTCTTTAAAGGAGTGCTTGATTATGATTTCACTTTTTTTTACTTTAGTTAGTGTGTAATGTTGATGTTTGAGCATAAACAACATCTGCAAAGTTACGACACTCAAAGTTCAATGCAAAGAGATATTTTCATTTACAGAAATTGCCTTTTCACAAGATGTAATATAAGTCTCTGGTGTCTCCAGAATGTGTCTATGAAGTTTCAGCTCAAAATCCCCCACAGATCATTTATTATAGCTTGTCAAATTTGCCCCAGTTTTGGTGTGTGTCCCTTTAAATGCAAATGAGCTGCTGCTCCCCGCCCCCTTTCCAGAAGAGGGAGGAGCTTTAACAGCTCAAAAACAACAAAGCTGGAGAATCTCACGCAGCCAAAATGAGGAAAGTGTTCAGCCTTACATTGTTCAAACCGGAGTCGACACTGATGGAGAGACTCAGGAAGAAGTTACAAGTTTTAGGACGTTTCTGAATGGTTAGTGGATAAATTTATGTAGTTGCTGTGGAGTTGATTCAACTCATCCACTAGCATGTGCCGTCATGTTCATCTTTTGTGCAAATCCAGTGTTGAATTGACCCTCGTTTGTGAACAACACTCGACTACAACAACTCTTCCTCTTCTCTAAAGCAGCCCAACATGGCCCCGCCCCCTTTGTTGTGTGTTCTCGGGGGCGGGGTTTATGTAAATTTTAGGGTTAGTGATGTCACCAACCCGGGAATAAGCTCGTTGTAGTCCCTACCAGCTGT
Organism: Chanodichthys erythropterus; assembly: GCF_024489055.1. Classification (NCBI taxonomy): domain Eukaryota; kingdom Metazoa; phylum Chordata; class Actinopteri; order Cypriniformes; family Xenocyprididae; genus Chanodichthys; species Chanodichthys erythropterus. The sequence goes on along the minus strand of NC_090244.1, from coordinate 3,964,203 downwards.
TTGTTGTAGTCCTTAAAAGGCGATTTCTGTAAAAGAAAATCTCTCCCTTTGCATTGAACTTTGAGGACCCCTTTAAGGAATTTCAGGATAAACATCCAATACAAAGTTACTTGAAAATAAGTTAGAAATCCCAAGCTATATGAAAGAGCAATATTTTCCTTTTGATCTGGGTTATTTCTTGTAGATTTTAGGTCTAACTGTATGACAGAAGCACATTTCTTCTCCAAACAGTATTCACACTTTACAACATATAAACTTCAATTCAAACAGAATGAAAAGATGAAAATCTCTAAACTTTTGACCCTCAAACACAAACATATTTGCACTCACACACACACCGTCAGGCAAACCGTTGTCCTAACATGACTGCTGGAGGTCTAGTAACGCAATCTGTCTCACCTCTCAGCGTCTCTCACCTCTGCGTCTCTCTTTCACAATATGCACAACTGTCTTTCACTGTTTGACTTTCTTCTGTGAACAGAAACAACGTTGGATGCCATTTCATTTACTTTTTTATGAACTATCCCTTTAACAAAACAACAGTCATTTGTTTTATTTCCACTACTATTCAAAAGTTTGACGGTAAGATTTTAATGTTTTTGAAAGAAGTCTCTTCTGCTCACCAATTAAAAAATAAAATTATTAAACATTTTCTTAACCTCAACAAGCCTTCTTATTTTTCAACCGCCAGTAATACATTTCACCCATTCATGAAGGATAAAATCAAGTCCTAGCCAACAGTTTTTACTAGTTGAATATCATGTTTCCCTCAAAAATACATCATAGACGTAAGATGCGTAATATTCTGGTGTCGAGCAAACATGAACCATCCAACTGTAACCATCAAGACCAAACCTGTCTCACAACCCCTCTGCAGCTCCAAGCATCACCTGTTGTGATGCTGCCGTGCCAATCGGATATGGTGTCCCATCTGGACACAATTCAGGGAACGCCATCTGTTACACATGAACAGCAACAACTACACACAAACTTCCAAACAGACACACCGTTTCAAAGCGCCATTCTAACATGCACAGTAAACCACGTATATTAAACCACAAGGTCATTGCTTTGCAGTTACAAATGTGTTTTAGGTTTTTGCTATGTGTTTGCTTACTGAAAATTTGTGTTGTGTGGAGATTGTGAACTCTAACTACCATCAGCAAAGATCCCGACCATCAAAAAAATCCAAAAGAAAGGAAAATGGACAGAAGAGAAGAAACAAAAAGCAGATTAGATTTAACATATTACATTACTGTTTACAGTCGTAATGCTGTCCTGAGCCTGAGAACAAATCAGATGAGAACAATACTACAATTGAATTGAGCTGAATAATGACACTATTGTCTTCTATAGAGCTGCTTCACAGCTGATGATTGACGAAATTATTGAACTGACTTGAGTCAAATAACACTATACAAAAATGATCTGAGAACGTTTTGTTAATGTTATGAAAATGTAATTTCTCTGAATGTTCAAAACGCCCAGTTTATTAAATGTTCTAAAAACGTGTTTCTTGGTTACGCGAACATTCCATTTCATCATTCTTCAAATGTTATGGGAATGTTACTTTGGAATTTTCTCTGAACCTTCTGAAACAAGCAGTAATATTTAAAAAAAAAAAAAATTCCATTCAAGGTAAAAACATTCCATGAACAATTTATAAAGTTTTAAACTTTTTGAGAACATTATTAAAGATCAGATATGTTCGAACAAATGTTTTAACGTTACTGTTTAGTTCTGAGAACGTTCCCGGTTAGTTGTGATTGTCTGCTGTACAACTGCTTATTATGGAAGCTTGTTTCCGCCATGAAATAAAAAATAAAAAAGGGAATTGCGACTTTTTAATCTCACAATTCTGACTTTTTTTCTCATAATTGCGAGATATTAACTCACAACTGAGTTACAAAGTCAGAATTGCGTGATATAAAGTCAGAAATGCGAGAAAAAGTCAGAATTGAGAGTTTATATCACGCAATTCTGACTTTTTTTCTCAATAGTGAGAAAAGTCAAAATTGCGAGTTAGTCGAAATTGCTTGATATAAAGTCAGAATTGTGTGAGATAAAGTCAGAATTGCGAGATATAAAGTCAGAATTGCGAGATATAAAGTCAGAATTGCTCAGAAAGGCTTCATATATCACTTTATAACTCATAATTATGACTTTATATCAAGCAATTTTGACTATAACTCGCAATTCTGACTTTATATCTCGCAATTCTGACTTTATATCTCGCAATTCTGACTTTATATCTCGCAATTCTGACTTTATATCTCGCAATTCTGACTTTATCTCACACAATTCTGACTTTATATCAAGCAATTTCGACTAACTCGCAATTCTGACTTTATAACTCGCAATTCTGACTTTATCTCACACAATTCTGACTTTATCTCACACAATTCTGACTTTATATCAAGCAATTTCGACTAAGTCGCAATTCTGACTTTCTCACACAATTCTGACTTTATATCAAGCAATTTCGACTATAACTCGCAATTCTGACTTTATAACTCGCAATTCTGACTTTTTTACTCGCAATTCTGACTTTTTTACTCGCAATTCTGACTTTTTTACTCGCAATTCTGACTATCTCTCGCAATTCTTACTTTATATCAAGCAATTTCGACTAACTCGCAATTCTGACTTTATATCTCGCAATTCTGACTTTATATCTCGCAATTCTGACTTTATATCTCGCAATTCTGACTTCATATCAAGCAATTTCGACTAACTCGCAATTCTGACTTTATATCTCGCAATTCTGACTTTATATCACGCAATATTGACTTTATATCACGCAATTCTGACTTTATATCTCGCAATTCTGACTTTATATCTCGCAATTCTGACTTTATATCTCGTAATTCTGACTTTATATCAAGCAATTTCGACTAACTTGCAATTCTGACTTATATCAAGCAATTCTTACTTTATAACTCATAATTCTGAGTTTAATTCTCACAATTCTGAGAAAAAAAGTCAGAATTGTGAGATAAAAAGTCGCAATTACCTTTTTTATTTTATTTAGTGGCGGAAATTAGCTTCCATAGTTTATGGCTAAATTAAACTGGTTTCATTACTGAAGAATTTTACACACACTGCAAAATATGATTGTAATTATTATGTAAGTTTACAAGAAAATACTATTTCAGTCTTTCTACTTTAAAATTTCAAATTTAATTCAATGTCACTTGCCACTTCTATGTAATTAATTGTGAAATTTACAACCAATTTCTGAGTAAAAACTGTTTCTACACCATTTTTTTTTTCAGTAGCTACGGTCAGTTAAACTGAACAAACACTGAACTGACTTGAGCTAAATAATGACACTACTGTCTTTTTAGTGCTGTGTTAAACATTTTTAACTTGCATCATATCTGATGAAGTTTGCATGATTGATTATGTTGTTATTTTTCTGTTAATTACTGCTTTGAAACAATCTAAAGCACTGTATAAATGATTTGTCTGGACTCGGCTGAGCCAGTCAATCCTAACGGACAATGTCTTTCACTCTTTTATCTGATGATGGTGTGAAAAGTGTGGGGTTTGAAGCGCTCCTGCTCATTTGCATTGCCTCTCCGCAAGCTTGAATCTGGTAATAGATGGGAGGTTTTTTTTTGCATGCGCTGGTTTGCAGGGGGCTGATGGGAAGGGAAGCTAAACCAAGGACACGACACAATAAAATCAAACCACAGGAACAGATTTAAAGGCACGGCCCAGTGCATATGAGCAAACAGAAATGTGAAACTTTGCAAGAGCATCAGATTTGTGTGTGTGTGTGTGTGTGTGTGTGTGTGTGTGTGTGTGTGTGTGTGTGTGTGTGTGTGTGTGTGTGAGCTCCTGTGTCCCATGGGTCATTGCCGGAGTGCAGAACACACAAAAACATGTTGTGTCTCTTATGTAAGGCTCAGGTGAATAAATGCAGTCATCACATAAACACACAGATTAATTGCACAAGAACATGCCCTGGTCATATTTTACCCCAAAATCTAAAGAGATGCATAATTTATATTTTGAAATTATATATATATATATATTTTTTTTTTGTAAGGCCTTTAAAATATTCTGACTTTTTATACAATTTTTTTTATTAAAGTCAATGCAAAATATATTTTTCTTCTCATTACTGTAATGCGAAAATAATTATATATTTTTACATTATAAATATTTAAATTAAATTAAATTAAAAACATTCTGTCCTGGTCGCATGATTTTGAATATATTACTATTACCCCATAGGGGGGAAAAAACTCCAATTTGAGATTGAAGAATGAGAATTATTTAAAAACAAAACATTAAATTATGTTGCAGTAATGTTTTGGTTGTTTTTGTTTGTTCGTTTTTGCATTATGATAATGACAATTTTAAAAATGTGAAATTGAATTGTACTTATGTCATGAAAGTAATTTAAAAAATTTTAAAAACAGTCTTCATTTTCTTTAAGCAAAATATAACTTATTCTTTTCTTATGAGTTCGGGGTGAAATCTGAACTGGTTCTTCTTGAGATTCTCTCTCTGTCACACGCAGCTTCAGCTAGTATTACTGTACAGCTTCCAATACTCATCAATCACCTGTTAAAACACTGTCACCGTTTCTCTCTCTCGACCTCACTGCAATAAACCATTAGCCAAAAATAAGTGTTTGAGCTTCTAAAATGATACATGTATCTCTCTGCCCTCTCCTTCATGCTGCCCTCTCCTACTTTCATTCTCATTTTCTTAAAAGCTCAAAAGCCTCTTTTATGTACATGTCAGACTGTGTTGAGCACATGCCCCCTTTTTCCAGACACACCCGGCTGGGCACAGAGGCAGACTGTGTGTATATTTATGTCGAGACGCACACCCCCGGAGACACACACACACCTTGTTGTCATGACGACAGGTGCACGATAAACACCCTGCTCTGTGCATTCATTTAAAGTTGGCATTATTCAAATTGAACACTCATGTCAGTATAAACATAGATATCTTCTTAAAAATAAAGGTTCTTTATTGGCATTGATGGTTCCATGAAGAACCTTTAACATTCATGGAATCTTTTTATTGGACAAAAGAATCTTTATAGTGGGAAAAAAAAAAGTTCTTTAGATCATTAAAATGTTCTTCACACTAAGAAAAAAAAAAGGTTATTTTTCAGAATGTTCACTGAAAGGTTCTTTGTGGAGCCAAAAATGGTTCTTCTATTGAATCACTGCAAAAACACCCTTTTGGAACCTTTATTTTTAAAAACCTTCCATTCTTTAAATCTATATCAATAACACCAAAAGTAAAATACAGGTAAAGCAAATCATTCCCACTAGAAGTGATTTCTTTGTCGCTCATGACCTCAATAGTGTGAGGTCAGTATGAAATATCCTGGCACACTCATTTGAAAGGCAAACGTCTGATTGTTCTGGTTTAGCTGAATCGCAGCAAGGCCTGTGAGCGCTGTGAGTGTGTGTGATATGCATGCAAATATCCTACTGTACGACGTGAGGACTGCCATTTCAAAGGAAACAGGGAACAGGATGTGATATCATAGAAGGGGGAAGAGCCATACAAACACACACACAATAAACCACATCCGTGCACAACTATGGCACAGGTAAACATTGGGCATTATTCGTGAAGGTCACTGTGATTTTGCCAAGAAAGGCATGTTTTGTTGATCCAGGATAATTCAATCAGAAAATTTAGTTCTAACCCCTAAAACTAGCCATAACCATAAGTTATCCCTAAAATCAAAGGTTGTTTGGATTATTTGGAATGTTGTTCCAGGATCAAAATAGATGTTCATCCTGGAACATGTTGTACTTGGTGAAATCAACATTCCCCATTCAGGAAATACAATCAATTGTGTAAATTGCTGCATTGATTTCAGTGCAAAAAACAGCAAAAGACTGAATTTAAATATTAAAAGTAACACTTAGGGTTGTCAAAAGTACCGACTTCGGTACCAAGTCGGTACTAAAATTAAAAAAATGCGATGATACCAGCATTTCCCCTAGCTTCTTGAGCGCTGTTGAGCAGATTCTTAAACGCCTCTGATTGGCCATTATGTTCACAAGCTCAACAGCTATGTCTGTGATTGGCCACAATGATCAACGCTTCAAACACATGTTGTGAATAGACATCAGTGACACTCTTCAGTAACACTTACACAGACACACACAGCGGATATATTAGGGATCTGCTGATAGACGTCTGCTTTCAACACAATGCGCATGAATGCGTGAACGCAATGGCCAATCACAGACAATAATTTGAAGAGTTTGGTTCCAAAACGCTATAAATCCATTTTGATTAAAGGGTTAGTTCACCCAAAAATTAAAATAATGTCATTTATTTCTCATGTCGTTCTACACCCGTAAGACCTTCGTTAATCTTCAGAACACAAATTAAGATATTTTTGATGAAATCCGATGGCTCAGTGAGGCCTGCATAGCCAGCAATGACATTTCCTCTCTCAAGATCCATTAATGTACTAAAAACATATTTAAATCAGTTCATGTGAGTACAGTGGTTCAATTTTAATATTATAAAGCGACGAGAATATTTTTGGTGCGCCAAAAAAAACAAAATAACGACTTATTTAGTGATGGCCGATTTCAAAACACTGCTTCAGGAAGCATCGGAGCACAAATGAATCAGCGTGTTGAATCATGATTCGGATCGCGTGTCAAACAGCTGAAATCACGTGACTTTGGTGCTCCGAACCGCTGATTCGACACACTGATTCATTATGCTTGCAAATTAAAAATATCTTAATTTGCAAGAAAGTGGCCAGATGAAAACCACTATTTTCTGTTTCAAACTTTCACATAGCATCTTTTGGTTATAAAAACATTAAAAATTGAAATCTAGATTTTGATTTTAAAAGGTTTATTATAAAAACAGATTATTTTTCCCCCAAAATGCAATAAATCCATGACAGTTTTTTTTTTTTTTTTTTAAATGCAATTAATCCATCAATATAAAAGTTATTTTTCATATTGAAAATACACAACAAAGTAAGTTGATCCACATATATGACACTTTGTCAATACTAATCTTATATACAGGCATTTGACTAAAAATACATTCAGTCGTCGCTCCCAAAATGAATTCAAAGAGTTATCTTGTTAATGTTATAAATGAATTATGTCTGTTTAACGATTAAAGAGTATCTGGCACCACCGCACGGTTAAAATAAACACATTTACAGAGTACATTGGCATTAAAAACGGCTTTTAAAAACAGTTCATGTTTCAGTTTTGAGGACTGTCGTGGAACAAGCAACAGCCGCATTTTTCCTCCTCACGACACGAGTGCCTCATCTTCTTCATCTCCTCACGTAAATGATTAAATTCAATGACTTGCATTTCTTCCCCACCGCAGAAACCACCACTTTTCTCTTTTTGTTGATCACAAAGTACAAAGCAGATAAGGAAAACTAGGATGTCGGGTGTATTCAGAGCGCCGCCATTACTGTTACATAATGTGGAATGGTGCGCTGTGATTGGTTGAGAGCGGATATATCGCGTTCTGCAGAGAAGGGAGACTGGCGTTTGTCGCGTTATCGCATTTTGCACAAAATTAATAAATGACTTTTCAATATAGAGCAGATGCAATACTGATTTTGGCGGAAACTCAATTTTAAAAAAAAATGCCGTTTATCGCGTTTTGGAACCAAACTCTTCATTTCACTTTATTTTATTGGCTTTCTATCACCATAAGAAATTGCTCACAGCCCAAATAAATGTGATGTTTACTTACCGAACAGGGTCTTGGCACTGATCTTGCTGTCCGATCTGGCCACCCCACTGCAAAGAAGAGAAGATGAGGATGAGGAGGGTGGTGGACGATGTCTGCTCTTCATTGCTGTCCAGTCTTTTGCTTTAAATACTCTAGACGGCACACGCTCGCTGCACTGGTCTAAAGTGAACGCTGTGCACAGATTGTGCAAGACTTATTAGCAGGATCTACAGGTTGTGAGAGCATATGCGAGCGAGGGAAGGGGGTTTGAGTGAGACACACAGACACAGAGACAGGTTGTTTCCAACAGGGCAGGAAAGGCAAACATTCCCAAACAGTGCTGCTCTGTTAACTTAGACTGTAATATACATACACACACACAATCTCACAAAAAAATCACTATCTACGGGATGTTTGGCTAGGTGTGTGTAGGTCCCAAAAAAACACTGCATTCATTTTACATGCATATAATGCTAGAAACATGTTATTTGAAAGTACACAAATGCATTTAGCCAATGCAATGCAACAAGAACATGTCCTCTTATGTTTTGTAAAATACTGTAAAAGACACAATTAACTTTAAACTGTTGCTCCGCCGTGACTGTTATTGCTAATGCACACTATAGGGTGGAAAGCATTGAGTACTTGTGTTGCATTATGAACAGAGGTGTAAAGTACTTGAGTAAATGTATTAGTTACTGTACTTAAGTATCTTTTTGGCTACTTTGTAGTTGTACTGAGTATCAAAGATATTGGCAACTTTTACTCTCTACTTGACTACATTTTTGAGCAAGAAAATATGCTTTTTATTACACTACATTTGTGATGAGTTATGCAATTACAAATTACATATTTCATGACACCTAACTTTTTCTGCAGCAGTTTATTTTTGCTATAAAGAAGCGATATCGCCATCTAAGGGCATTGAAGGTACTATATCTTGTGCATTTTGTCTTTACTCACCCAAAACTTGTCAACAAGGATACTTTACGTGAATGTGAGTGCATTAGCAGGGAGTTTCTGATCGCGGAAATGACTGCAGCTGGTGATAAACCAGCACATACAGTAGACTGTGACTATTTCATTTTACTTAAAGGATTAGTCCACTTTTAAATAAAAAATTCCTGATAATTTACTCACCCTCATGTCATCCAAGATGTTCATGTCTTTCTTTCTTCAGTTGAAAAGAAATTAAGGTTTTAGATGAAAACATTCCAGGATTTTTCTCCTTATAGTGGACTTTAATGGAGCCCAAACGGTTGAAGGTCAAAATTACAGTTCCCAGCGATCCCAGATGAGAAATAAGGGTCTTACCTAGAGAAAACTTCGCTCATTTTCTAAAAAAAAAAAAAAAAATTATAACCATAAATGCTCATCTTGAACTAGCTCTCTTCTTCTCCATTTGAATTCCAAACACTGCTAAGTGTTTTACTGCCCTCCACAGGTCAAATTTTGAACTAAATTGTCATATTCAATATGCTAGTGCAAGTATATAACAATTAGTTCAAACTTTGACCTGTAGAGGGCAGTAATACACTTAGCAGTGTTTGGAATTCAAATGGAGAAGAAGAGAGCTAGTCCAAGATGAGCATTTATGGTTATAATTTTTTTTTTTTTTTTTTAGAAAATGAGTGATGGTTTCTCTAGATAAGACTCTTATTCCTCGTCTGGGATCATTAAAGCTCTTTGAAGATGCACTGAAACTGTAATTTGACCTTTAACCGTTTGGGCTCCAGTGAAGTCCACTATATGGTGAAAAATCCTGGAATGTTTTCATCAAAAACCTTCATTTCTTTTCGACTGAAGAAAGAAAGACATGAACATCTTGGATGACATGGGGGTGAATAAATGATCATGAAAATTTAATTTGAAAGTGAACTAATCCTTAAACATTGTTTTATTTATCCACTATATTGACAAGAACGTTTTGAAGGATATTGGTTTATTATGGCCACTTGAGCTCAACTGAGACTTGTAGACGTTTAAAAGGTTGTCGACCTTGGTTTATTGCAACATTGAGGTGTTCAGTTTTATTTTGATTTTAGAAAATAAACTTGATTTCTGATCTTACAAATCAATTGTTTCTTATTTTCACTGGCATGTCTCTCAGGACTTGTGCATCTCTAAAGCCTACATTCAGCATAATACTTAAGTACTGTTAAAATCAGATACTTTTTACTCAAGTCATATTGGAATTAGTTACTTGTAACTTGTAGTGGAGTCATTTTCAATGTAAGGTATCAGTACTTTTACTCAAGTATGGTTCTCAGGTACTCTTTACACCTCTGGTTATGAATTGTGACAACATATAAAGTTTAGCTTGCATAGTTAGAAGAATCTCCATGACTCGAGCAAGCAACTTACTTGCTTGGTTTTGTTGGGGTCCCCAAAACATTCATGTTCTACGACATCCACCTGTGACAGAGAGCGAGACACAGGGTCATTGACACCAAGGAGGAAATGAAACACATTTCACAGCAATTACAGTAAATCACCACATCACTGTATTTTGTACTATAATATCTCTCTAAACATCCTGCAGGGTGTGTCTGATCAGTATGAATTGTGCAGTAATGCACTAATGACTCTTAATTTGAATAATTTAAGGTTGGTTAAGACCTGCATCATCACTCTGGCCTCTTTGTCACAAATTGCCAGCGTCTTAATCTCTCGCTAAACACCATGCTATTTTTGTTTTCCACACCTCCACCCTTCTCTCTTTCAAAGGCCTTTCCATTGTTTGTTTCTTTCCCTGTCCTGGCCGCTGTGAATAATTGATCTCTGTGTGACTCTTGAGGCACATGACTCCTTTGAAGAACTGTAAATGCATCAAATAGAGCATGAAGCGACTGTCTGTGTCCTGTCTGCTATTTGCTTAGCTCATGTCATTACAAACAACTGTATCTTAAAAAACATTTTCTAATCACTCCAAGTAACTTTACATTTTCCAGTTTTTTTAGTTTGAGTAGAAAATCAATTTAACTTCAGAATAATGTCTTTCAGCATTTTTCAACAGCTTTAAAAACCTCAGAATTTACATTCTAAAAAACTGGGTTAAAAACAACCCAAGTTGGGTTGAAAATGGACAAACCCAGTGTTACGGTCTGGCTGATACGGACTTTCCACACACAATAGACGGGTTTTATTCATATAACGAGAAGAGACAACGTCCAAACACACATAGCAACATTAAGAACAGACAAGGAGTGAAGGGAGTGAGTCCATATAAATAGGGAGTGCTGATGATTAAGTCCAGGTGTTGATGATCTGTGATGATGGGGAGGTGACGAGGGAAGTGAGTGCAGGTGTGGAGAACAGGAGGATTATGGGAATTGGAGTTCAGGAGACAAGGGATCTGTGACACCCAGTGGTTGGGTTAAATGTTTGCTGGCAGTTTTATTTAACCCAACAATTGCTTATGAACCCAAAATAGGTTAGAAATTAAAAACCAGACACATAATTAGTAGAGGCAACAATAATAATCAAAAGGTAAACATTTATTAATAAGCAATTTCATAAATGTTTATTGTTTAAGTATTATTCATTAAATGTATTAATAAATGTTCATTTATTAAACATATTAATAATTTCCAACATACTTTGGGTTCATTTTTAAATATTTTAGTTAAATAAAACTACCCAGCAGGTTGGGCAAACATTTAACCCAAGCACTGGGTTAAAACAAACCCAGTTGCTGGGTTTGTCCATTTTCAACCTAACTTTGGTTGTTTTTAACCCAGTGTAGAGTTGGAAAATTAGTGTTTTAAAATACACCAAACCGTCCTCATTATTTGAATTATTCAAATCTAAAAACTCATAAATTTAACAGTTATTAATCATTTTCGAAGGGGGAAAAATTCAAACAAATGTTGTACACTATAAAAAATGCTGGGTTAAAAACAACCCAAGTTGGGTTGAAAGTGGACAAACCCAGCAATTGGGTTTGTTTTAACCCAGTGGTTGGGTTAAATGTTTGCCCAACCTGCTGGGTAGTTTTATTTAACCCAACTATTGTTTAAAAATTACTGTATTGCTTAATTAAAATGAACACAAAGTATGTTGGAATTTTAATGAACAACAATTAAACAATAAACATTTTCTTATTAATAAATGTTCACCTTTTGATTATTATTGTTGCCTCTAGTAATTATGTGTCTGATTTTTATTTTCCAACCTATTTTGGGTTCATTTTAAGCCAGACATACAGTAATTTTTAAACAATAGTTGGGTTAAATAAAACTACCCAATCGCTAGGTTTGTCCATTTTTTAACCCAACTTGTGTTGTTTTTAACCCAGCATTTTTACACTGTTAGCTCAGATAAGTTGAATTTACTTAAAAAAATTGAATAAACATAATAAATTCGAGTTCATTTAACTTAAAATGTTTTGTAATATTACTTTGTAGTTATTACACCTATTTAAGTTCAAAGTACTAAGCAAGTTAACTTGCCACCAATCAAAATGCATCCATGCCTCCCATCATGCATTGCTGCATGAATAAATTATGAGCTGAAATTTAAATTTTGCTGTTTTTCTGTGACTTTTTAGTAGCTTGTTTTCTAATGTTCAGAGTTGATCAGTTTATCAGAATATATTGCTTTTCACCGTAGTTGAGATTCATACGCTGATTCTTGATGTCTGTGTGTGCCTAATTTTTTTTTTTTTGTGATAAGGACAACTTAAAAAAAAATTGTATTGTAAAAGTTGATCTTCCGCTGTAGAATCACAGTGCTGCTGTAATCAATAATGTAAATCTAACTCAAAGATTGGGCTCTAAATGAGTTCAGATCAAATAATGATTATGTGAAAACATAACCAACACCACCTGATCATCTTTTAACGTTGCTTGTCTGGTTGGTTTTAATGCAGTTAAAACTGCCCAAACAAAATCTAATATTAAAACGTCAAGGGTCAAGAGCTCAACTAAAACAAACCCTGACCCTCGATGATGGTAACTTAAAAATTGTGATTTTCTCCTTTGATGAAAAACTATAAAAAGGTAAATGTTAGGAAAAATGTCTGTAAAACAGCCAAAACAAATGTTCCAACTGCTCATCAACAGCTCCTTGAATTCACACACACCAGGACAAAATGGCGTCATTACCTGCCGCAAACCAGTGTGAAGGAGGCGTGGTCAGGAGAAAAACTTCATAATTTAAGTGCATTTAACTTACATTTATTAAAACATTCAAATACACCCACAAATTAGTAGAATATACTAATGTTTTATAAGTAATGCAACCAAACTTAAATATTTTAAGTATATTGTAATTATTTTTTTAAGTAAATATAAAATCCGGGCTAAGAGTGTAGAGTGTACCAAGAATGTTTTCTCATTTCCTTGTGAGAACTTGCATCAAATACTAATAACATCAAAAAGACGTTCCATTAACATTTTAGGAACATTTAAAAACAACGTACATATACATTTAATGTTTAATGCACTTAATGTTACATGGACAGTCTTCCTACACTGTAATTTTTTTTCAAACTTGTACACTGTAAAAAAGAATTGTTGGTTTAACTTAAAAAAGCAAGTTACCAGGTAGCCTTAAATTTTAAGTTGATAACTCAAAAATTTGAGTTAATACAATGAAGGAGATTGGTTGAATCATCAGAAACTTAAAATACCACATTAATCATTGAAGTTGATTTGACATGAAAATAAGTTAATAAAACAAATCATGTTTAATTCAATATCTTTCTTTGTTATAATTTGTGAAATTTACAAGCATTTCCTGAGTTTCAAAGTAAATCCAACACAATTATTTTCAGTGTATGTTGTATTTTTTTTTTTTTTTTTTTGTATGTTGTAAAGTTTATCAAATGCCTCACTAAGCCTGTTTTAACACAGTACTAGGGGTGTGATGAACCGCAGTGTTGTTTTGGTTGTATCTGTTCTTCTGTCCGCTGTCCCGTAAAGATGCTGGACCAGACAACAGCAGGCAGGCAGCCCAGCCTGAAACAAGACCTGCCTCTCCTCGGCACACGGACATTTTTCAAACGCTTAATTAATTACACACTCCGAGGCTTTACACACAAATAAACTCGCTGGCTCGGCACTTAACTGATGAGAGCGCATGTGTGGATTCTGCATCACGTGTGAGTGTGTTTATAACAATATGCATTTAAATATTATAGGGGAAAAAAAAACTTATATACACCCTAAATAAAAGGTTTGAAATGTCATTGTATAATGCACAAACTGACATCACTAAATAACAAGCATCATCAGCTGAGCAGATGTGGACTATAGACTAAAGGAAACATGGACATGATATGGAAAACACGTACATTCAATCAAAACAGTATATGCCATCATAGGTGTATAACCATAAAATATTAAAGTCACTTTCAGAATCAGATGAGGATCAACATAAAAGGACTTTGAACTCGTGTTTGTGGAGTCCACCTGCTTTTAAAATCCTTGAGGAAGGTGTGTCAGAGGTACAGGAGACAGTCTGACTGATGCCAGGAGCTGAACTTACTGAATGAAATGATCATGACTCATTTCAGGAATGTTAAGCCACATTAACTGGCTTCAACATGTCATCTCGTTTTATTGTTGTGTTTGCAATGTCATGCCATACTACTATTCTACAGCAGAAATGCAAATTTTCTGCATGCATGATATACCTGGAAGACATTTGCCAAAATGTACAGTATACAACCAGAGCACACTCTCTGAGGTAATGGATCCCACAATGCATTTTAAGTGTAATGAATGAACCAAAAGCAAAATCATCTTGAATTTTCAACATATCCTCAATTTTACAGAAAATTTGATATGCAATGTCTTGTGACAACAATGCAGCATTCAGCATTTGTTTGAAATGTTTACTGTTTAATGTTTATTTTTAAAAACATCAGACAACATGCAGTACACTAATATTAGATTCCGAACACAGAACCTGAAGTACAACATGTTCCAGGATGAACATCTTTGTTAATCCTTGAACAACATTCCAATCATCCAATCAGATTTGAGGGATCACCATTATTCTGATTAGTGTTCCTTTTGATTAGGTTTGTTCAATCAAACAAACATACTGACATGCTAATTCAGGACGTGCAACATAGTCTAGTCTTAGTTTGTGATGCTGATGCCCCTAGTGAAAAAGCAATATATTTAAAATACCTTTATTTCATACTTAGTTCAAATATTTACTGACATATCGCTTGAGACTTACTGATATAAAAATTATAATTAAACTTTCTTTGGAGTACTACTTGTGCACAATGCATTAATATTAAGCCTAAAATGTGTTTTAATGTCAATATTTATAAGGGTTGTATGATCTTTAAATAATATTAGTCTTTAAATGCAAGATACTTAAAGTGTGCTTAAGTATGCATGCAATAGGTCCACTTTAGCACAATCACATATACCTAAGTATATCTTTAGTTGGACCTCAGCACTATTCCCACACAATTAAAGTGCATTAAGTATAAAATTAGTTGCTCCAATTTAGCAGACTTTAAGTATACCAGACAAACGGACAATTGCAGAATAAGTACATACTGTAAATATGTGACCCTGGACCACAAACTAGTCATAAGGGTCATTTTTTTGAAATTGAGAATTATACATCATCTGAAAGCTGAATAAATAAGCTTTCCATTGATGTATGGTTTGTTAGGACAATATTAGATACAACTATTTGAAAATCTGGAATCTGAGGGTGCAAAAAATATATTAAGAAAATCGCCTTTAAAGTTGTCCAAATGAAGTCCTTAGCAATGCATATCCACTCACAAAAATACATTTTTTATATATTTACGGTGTACAGTCTTCATGGAACATGATCTTTAATTAATATCCTAATGATTTTTGGCATAAAAGAAAAATTGATAATTTTGACCTATAAAATGTATTGTTAGCTATTTCTACAAATATACTAATAGTTTCATATTCAATATGTAATGTATTTATGAAATGTAAATATTGTATTTACCAATAAAGTGGGAAGTCTGAGTTTTTACAAAGTTGAGTTTTTACTTTTTACAAAGCTATAAAAGCAAAGTACTTTGAACCTCATATTGTTGCATGTATTTCTGAGCATGCAAACAGTGTGACATGCTGTGACTGACATGTTGTTTAATCAAAACATTGGGAATTGTGAGGATCTGTACATTTCAAAGCATCTGTAAAACAAACAGGGCCAGATTTACTAATAGTTTGCGCAAGCACAAACCCTCTTTTGGCATTAAAAAAATGACTGTCAGGATTTACTAAAGACACACAGTAAAAAATTAGCACTGAAAAGGCGTGGACAGGGTTATTTTTGAAGCTGACCTTATTGAATATGCATTTGTATGAGTTTCCCTTTCAGATGCCAAATGTATGGGAGGAAAATATTTGAATGAATCACGCAAGGTGATTTACTAAGGTTTGCGCTTGTCAGTTCACTGGTATTTGCACCATTATTTAACGCCCAAAAAAGCACGTCTTAAACCAGCCGCACTGAGATTGTGTTGGTCATTATTGAAATTTTCCAGCTGCGTCTGTGTTCTTTAATTTGCGCGTAGTCAGTAGATCTCACACAGAACTTTCCATTTAATGTCACCGTTATTGTGATCAGTGTTCCTTTAAACAGGTTTGTTCAATTAAACATATTCACGTGCAGTGAAGCAAATGAGTTAGTAAGTATAAATAGCTTTATGAGTAGCTGTAAATAGCTATACATTTAAATCCATATACAATAAAATCAATAAAGTTCTATGGTATGTCCTTATTTAGATAGCTAGTCAAACGTGCATGTGCGCATGTTTGTGAGTGTGTGTAAATGAGTGACTGTGAGACAGATTGCAATGCTCTGGTTTTATTGCAGCACCTCTCAATGACACAGCTGCGCATCCAGAGCTCGTAATCTTTGGTGTATCTCTTATCAGGATGTTTTATTCATTGGCCTTAATTTAGATGATATCTGGTATCACTGGGATTGTTCGGAGAAAACAAAACTGATGCTATGAGCCTAAACGTTTAAAAAGTAACACGAAACTGTCCATTCCTTCAAAAAAAAAAAAAAATGAGAAGACCTGTTGCATGTCAACATTAAACATTTACTTGAACAGCAATAAAACGAGAAGTGTATGTTACCAGCAAACAAACATTTTAGCTTCACTTTCCAGTGCTTTAGTTCCTGGTCAAAACCAAACAAAAGAAAATTGCCAGAGTTTGTTTTTACATAATGAACTCGCTGTGATAATCACCAAGACTTCTGGTCGATATTCCAATATATCTGTGTGTGAAGAGCAGATATAAGCCTCAAACAATCACTCACTCGACTCGTCCATCATCCACACAAAAGACACACTGTCCAAAAAATCGAATACAGTGCAAACAACGGTTTACTTGCAATATATACTCTGATTTATTTTCCAATCCTCTTGTGTCAATAAATGCCAGCTACAGTCAATTGTTGCTTTATGATTGAAAGCAGTGCCCATCATCTGTCCATTACCTGTCCATTCATCTCAAAGAGAAAGAACTAGACAAACACACACACTACAACAGATCACTTGGGCCAGACAATAAACCGCCTGCTTTGACCAACCAGAGCCTTCGGTATGACACTCATCAGGCCGCTTAGAGTCACACAAACAGTATCAGTTGAGTCCTTTTCCAATGATCTGAAAGCTGTTACATCAGTGAAATCCTGAACCTTAAGCAAAGAGAAAAACAAAGGCTGTTCTCAGAGCATAAGCATTTGACTATGTAAAGATTTTATCAGTTTCCTACAAACACATGGCGTGTGTTTAAGCTGATACCATCCGGAACATTTTCACACCTACGTCCGTTGAATAGAATAGTGTGTGATTCAATGCTCAGATTGGTCTGAAACCTTAAAGGTGCAGTAAGCAATTTCTGAGCACCACAACACACTTGTAGCCAATCAGAAATAAGGGGCGTGTCCACTCAATAGGGGGGAGGTGCCTGTCTTGCATAGCGTGTTCGTGAATTTGGGGGCGGAGCTATAAAGATAGGGGTGTGATCTTTTGGATAGGGGTGTGTTTGTTTCAAATATCAACAGCGTTTCTCAGAAATCGCTTACTGCACCTTTAAAGTGCAGAAATGAGAAATGTAAAGTACTTGCTTGTAATATTCTAGTAAGAAACCTTTAACTTCCTGGATCGAGTCCCCCCAGGAATCGGGTCTCCTTTAAAACCCAGAGTGACCCCATTGGTTCAATGGACTTTTAATGGGTAGTATTTGTAGCGCCTGATTATAATTCCTGCAAAATCATATTATTATTCATATTGTTTAAAATGCATTATAATGACCTTTAATGTCTTTTAAATTACATGGTTCATATACTAGTATATAACTGAAGCTGTAGTTTGTGAAATCAAGCATTTCTCGTTCTTACTGTTTTTTTATGTACTAGCATAGCATGCATCTACTTGATTAGCCTGCTAGCTTAGCTTATATTATATTAGGGGTTTTTTTGCTTCCAATATAGTTCCCAATTACACATTTCAAATGAATGATGTTTATGTGTACTTAGCATGACGAATTTATTATAGTTTTATTATATACTATACCACATTGCTATTATTGTGTAAAATTAATATTAAATTACTTTTACAGAACATAGCATGTTGCAACAATCCTTTCTTAGAAATCCTTTCTTATTTTTAGGCATGGTTGTGTTTCCAGTTTGTTTTATTGTGCAATACATAGGCATTCATTTTATATTTCAAGCATGTTGTTTGTGCACTTAATGTAATAAACATCATACAACAGTGAAATAGGCTATAATTTGTCATGATAATCACGATAACTTTTAATCAGGCATTACCGCCTGGGTCCTGAAGGAGACCTGATTCCTGGGGGGACTTGATTTAATAGCACATTCGTTCAAAGTTATCTGATCTATAATAATGTTCTCAAAACATTGGCACCAAAATATGATCTATACATCATTCATGGAACATTTTTTAAATGTTACTATTTGTTTCAGAATGTTCCAAGAAGTAACAATGTCATAACGTCTGCAAAATGGAATGTTCCCTTAAAGGGTTAGTTCACCCAAAAAATGAAAATTCTGTCATTAATTACTCACCTTCATGTCGTTCCACATCTGTAAGACCTTCATTAATCTTCAGATCACAAATTAAGATATTTTATTTAAAATCCGATGGCTCAGTGAGGCCTCCATAGGGAGAAATGACATTTCCTCTCTCAAGATCCATTAATGTACTAAAAACATATTTAAATCAGTTCATGTGAGCACAGTGGTTCAATATTAAATATTATAAAGTGACGAGAATATTTTTGGTGTGCCAAAAAAAAATAAAAAATAACGACTTATTTAGTGATGGCCGATTTCAAAACACTGCTTCATGAAGCATAAGAGCATAAATGAATAAGTATGTCGAATCATGATTCAGATCGCGTGTCAAACAGCCAAACTGCTGAAATCACGTGACTTTAGCGCTCCGAACAGCTGATTCGATACACTGATTCATTATGCTCCGAATCTTCCTGAAGCAGTGTTTTGAAATTGGCCATCACTAAATAAGTCGTTTTTTTTGGCGCACCAAAAATATTCTTGTCGCTTTATAATATTAATATTGAACTGTTTTAGTACCTTTATGGATCTTGAGAGAGGAAATGTCATTGCTGGCTATGCAGGCATCACGGAGTCATCGGATTTCAACTAAAATATCTTTATTTTTGTTCTGAAGATTAATGAAGGTCTTACGGGTGTGGAACGGCATGAGGGTAAGTAATAAATTACATAAATTAAAAATCTGGGTGAAGTAACCCTTTAACATTTGCATAACCAATAAAAAACCTTTTTAAAGCATTTTTTTTAAAAACTAGTAAAATATTATCTATATATTGTTCATAGAATGTTTTTTTTAATTCTAAAACGTTTTAGTAGTGACATTTTTAAATGTTATTAGACTACTTGTTTCAGAATGCTCAGAGAACATTTGAAAGAACAATCCCATAATGCAATGTTGCTTTAACGTTTGCAAGACAAAACATTTTTAAAACATTTAAAAAATCTGGATGATTTGAACTTTCGGAAATAACATTTTCATATCTTAATGATGTCAAGTTACAAAGATAAACATTTTGAATAACTTAACCCTAAAGATAAAAAAAGAAAAGAAAAGATAACCGTTCTCCAAACAGATTGTTGTCATTATAAACAATGAAAACGGTCTACTCTGCACGCAGTGTGACTCACCACAGGCAAACTTATTCACAGCAAAAGAAAACACCACTTTGACTAAAAAAACACCGGCAAGTCACCTGAAAGTCTCAGCCACCTACTGGTGAGGAAAAACTGTAGCGACATTAAAAAAAAATCACCTTTCTGACTCGTCCTGCCTTAAAGGAACAGTTCACCCAAAAATGAAATTCTGTAATCATTTACTCACCCTCAAGTTGCTCCAAACCTGTATGAATTTCCTTCTTCTGCTGAACACAAAATAAAATACTTTGAAGAATTTTAGTAACCAAACAGTTGATAGACCCCATTGACTTCCATTGTGGGCCCATCAGCTGTTTGGTTAACAACATCCATGTTCAACAGGTGAAAGAAACTAAAATCTAGTTCGGGTTAACATAAAATGTACTGACATAACACTATTGGTTATCTTTATTAGGGGTAATGCAATAATGCACAGCACTGGTTGGATATTATGTCATCCGGTTAAAGGCATTTCCCACATCTCATGTTTTCTCAAGGTGAATTTATATGCCAGGTTTATACAGACTGCAAGTCTTTGTGGTATTTGACACACCTAAGCGGATGAATGAACTGGCATTTTGAGGCCGTTCCAAAATTTCCTCTCACAGCGTCTCTATTTAAGGCCGGGTCACACACCTCCACCACTCCTGAACTTGTTTTTAACCCTAAGCGCTCATTGTTGGTTCACCCACTCCACCTTTCATTTGGGTTTTAGCTTTGTTTGTCCAGGCTGTTTTGTTTAATGACCACAGTTTGCCTTGGTTGATCTGCATTTCTCCAGATGTATTGTTCTGTGTTTGGGAAATTATTGCTTTTAACTTCCAAACACGTTCATATATAGATTATGAGATTGTATCCAGGTTATAAACAATTGCAGATGACGACCAAACAAGTTTCATGGTTGATTTAAGCTTCATATTTCATGAAGTTTTGAGCCAAAACAAGTGACTGAACCGTGTCCATTCAGCAACCCGATCTAACACTAATCTATCACTGCATCAGAGTCCAGTTCCCTGTATCC
The DNA here is from genome assembly GCF_024489055.1 of Chanodichthys erythropterus. Classification (NCBI taxonomy): domain Eukaryota; kingdom Metazoa; phylum Chordata; class Actinopteri; order Cypriniformes; family Xenocyprididae; genus Chanodichthys; species Chanodichthys erythropterus. Next base: position 3,943,256 of record NC_090244.1, on the reverse strand, counting down.
GCCACACTCCTCAAAACCTGCCAGAAGAAAATTTAATTGATGCGTAGTTGCTTTTTTATAGTTCAAGAGACTTAAATCTTAAGAAATAAAGGCTTAAATAAAATCAGACACAAATGAGTAAATTGTTGTCATAATGAGCTAATATAAAATGAGCTAAGATATTTTTGAGATCTCTACCAAGACACATGTGAGATCTTAGTTAAAGTGGACCTATTATGCGCCTTTTCACAAGATGTAGTCCCAAGAATGTGTGTGTGAAGTTTCAGCTCAAAATCCCCCACAGATCATTTATTATAGCTTGTCAAATTTGCCCCTATTTGGGTGTGAGCAAAAACACGCCGTTTTTGTGTGTGTCCCTTTAAATGCAAATGAGCTGCTGCTCCCGCCCCCTTTCCAGAAGAGGGCGGAGCTTTAACAGCTCAACAACAACAAAGCTGGAGAATCTCACGCAGCCTAAATGAGGATTGTCAGTAACGGTGTTCAGCCTTACATTGTTCAAACCGGAGTCGACACTGATGGAGAGACTCAGGAAGAAGTTACAACTTTTAGGACGTTTCTGAATGGTTAGTGGATAAATTGATGTAGTTGCTGTGGAGTTGATTCAACTCATCCACTAGCATGTGCCGTCATGTTCATCTTTTGTGTTGAATTGACCCTCGTTTGTGAAGCAGTCCAGCGTAAAATGACGGCATGACAACAACACTCGACTACAACAACTCTTCCTCTTCTCTAAAGCAGCCCAACATGACCCGCCCCCTTTGTTGTGTGTTCTCGGGGGCGGGGTTTATGTAAATTTTAGGGAAGAAGCTTGTTGTAGTCCCTACCAGCCGTTAATTGTAGTCCTTAAAAAGTGATTTCTGTAAAAGAAAATATCTCCCTTTGCATTGAACTTTGAGCATCTTAAAGAGCAACTGAGACAAATCTTAATTCAGGACTTTAAAAGTGACAGCAAAGTGTGTCATCATCGAGAATATCAGCGCTTACAGTCAGTGTGTGTGACGTGTCAACAACGAGCAAAGTCTATAGTTCTTGAAAAGCCTGTCGTAATAATAAATTAAAGAGGATATTATCAGCAATTCTTGAATTCACATTGTTCATTTTTAATACTAAAAACACAAAGTCATTTCACAACAGTGATATTTGTATTTGAAAGGTCTTTTGTACCCAAAAGTAAAATATTCTCCCACTCAGGAGTCTCGCTGTGGTGGTGTCATGGTTGACCGGCTGTTCACCACAATGACGTTTCCATGCATGATAAACAAACGTCAGCATTTATAGCTCAAAGGAATCTGTGGGGATTTGGAAACGTGTGCAAAAATCTGGCTCTCGACAGGCACACGTTCTTAATTAAAAAACAATGTCTGCCAAAAACAACATGACAAGCTTACACAATTCTAGAGATGCACTCTAAAAAATAAAGGTTTTGTATTGCCATCTATGGTTCCTTGAAGACCCTTACAAAAAAAAGAAGTTTATACCATCTTTTAAACTAAAAAAATAAGAAAGTATACTTTTTATGTACTTCTCAGAAATATACTTAAAATTACACTTAAGTAAACTTAACTTATACTGACAGAAAAGTATAAGTATATTTGGCCTATATTGTACTCTTTTGATCAAATTAAGTATTCTAAGTATACAGTTGTGTTTACTTGTTTGATTGAGTAGCCTATTAAAAATCACATATGTCTTATAAACTTACATAAAACAGATATGTTTTTAAGTCTGAGTATGTGAATTTTTGTGTACATAGGAATTTAATTCAAATATACTTAAAGTACAGTATATTTAGGTATATTTCAAGTGTAAAAATTAAGACCTAAATAGCAATATGTTAGTATACTTAAAGTGCAAAAATAATATAGAAATAGTAAACTAGAAGTATTATGTTAAGTTCACTTAAAGAAAAGTTACAAGTATACTTACAGTATAAAACTACTAGTTTATTGAGAGTATACTTCAAAGTGTACTTTCAAAAACAAAAAAAAAGTGTTTGACTATCAGTATACCTATCAATTGTATAGTTAGTTGTATAGTTGCAGTACAAACAAAAAATGTAGTCGTGTTTTCAAAGTTTAGTACTGTTACACCTAAAGTATATTTAAAAGTATACTTTTATACACTAAAAGTTGGCCAATTTAGTACCAATTAGTACTGAAATAGTAAGTATACTATTAGTACATTGATATTAGCGTACTTACTATATAAAGTATACTTAAAATATAAGCATACTTAATCAAATGAACTTGAAGTATACTCATTTTTTTGTGAGGGGAACTTTTAAAATCCATGAAAACTTCCCTTTATAGTGGAAAAAGTTTCTTTAGATTATTAAAATGTTCTTCACACTAAGAAAAAAAAAAGATTCTTTTTGGAACTGTTCACTGAACGGTTCTTTGGGGAAGCAAAAAAAAAAAGATTCTATGGAACTGCTGTGAAAATTTAGAACCGTTTTTAAGACGGTAGAAAAAAGAATGCTGAACAATTTGAATTTGAATGTAAGGCGGCAGAATTGGAATAGAATGAAACCCTGGTGGCCAAAATTAGTCACAATTAATGATGCAATTATGAGTTTTTTTGTTGGATTAAAACAATTCCTGTTGTATGACTGTGCTGAATTTCTCTGATTTGCAATTCAATAAATTCCTCTTCCTGTCATTCCACTTAAAATCCTGTGGGCAAATTACTGTATTCAATTCAATGCAAATCAATTCAAATTCCTATTTGAGAACTCACAGGCACTTTCTAACTCTAAATTGAGCTTAACCTGGCCGCCAATCAAAACCACACATGCACAAACACTCAGAACTGTCACATCTAAACCAGAGAATATGTTAATGACCACCTCGGTTTCCAAGCAAATGTGCAACAGCAAACCACCCACCCAAGTAACAGCCGTCTTTTGATGAGGAACACGATATGTAATTTAATTTGCTTTCACTTAGGTGACCGAGCAAAAACAATCAGCCTCTGATGGGAGCGTTTCCGCTTTGGCTGCTCTATTGTGCATTGTGCATCAGTAGATTCAGCAGATGGATTCATCAATGAAACATTTTGGGTGACCTCAGCCAGGCCCGAATAAAACCGCAAAACCAGAGATCTTCAAAAGCTATAAACAAAAACATCAAGCATCCATGACCATTAAGCTCACCTTTATTGACTTCGGTAAATGATGTAATGCCTCCTCAAACAGATGTGCAAATTGAGATAAGGGCTGAACTGGCTTTATAATGCCATGAGCAAAAAAGCCTGAGTGCCAGCTAAAAGCTTTTATTCCCCATCTGTATTGATGATGATGGTTTTCTGTGTGTTTGTCTCGTATTGTGATCAGACGAGAGTAACAAGAGGGACGTTTGTGTCACTTGTTTGCCTGTCAGATGGAAAGGTGAAAATTCGTGATTGATCGAGGACTCTCATTTGGGTCACAATGTCACGACTGCCTGGAACTGATCCTGATTTGTAAATATTTTCCAAAGGAATATAAAAACAATTCAACATATGACACATCTGATATATCATTCTAAGTACTGTCAGTCAACTGTAGTGAAACAACACCCAACATAAGCTGCAAAACCAGACACACATGACATAATATCACTGATTCTTGAATACTAGGACATTACGCTCTTAAAAATAAAGGTTTGAGGGTTTTTGCAGCAATAGAACCATTTTTGGAACCTTTCGGTGAACATTCTTAGAACATTTTATCTAAAGAACCTTTTGTGGAATGAAAAGATTCCATGGATGTTGAAGGTTCTTGATGGAATCATTAATGCCAAAGAAGAATCTTTATTTTTTTAGAGTGTATCACTCAAAAAACATGATTATTTTATTATTTTGAATCTTGTTCAGGTGTTCACAATATGTTTGCATGCAATAAATGAATGCACTGAGACTGATTTTTAGCTCCATCTATTAAATTGTCACCACAGACAGACTAAAAAAACTTATGTAACCACATTTTGGCAGGTAAAATTATGACTTCATAATTATGAATGAGTATTAAAAAGGTCACCCAAATACCCCACAAACCCAATGTCACTTCTTTCAATAGTTTGTCTTTAATAAACCACACCTAGAAATAAGCTATTAATATGAAATCCACTCTATTAATAAAACCAAAATTGATGCTGACAAAGTCTCATTGATGTTTTTTAAACGCATGAATGACCAAAGGCACTCAAAGGACATTTTCACGTATTTGCGTTGCGTTCATATTTGCACAGAAACGCAAATAAGAGCGTTTTACATCGCGGTATAGCTGCGTTCAAGACGCGTCGCGTCGCGGTTAGTAGTGATGGTGGGTTGATAAAGAAACGTTCTCTTACCCCTCAGCAGAGAGAATCTATGATCCCGTTCTTCAGTTCGCTTATAGTTCCTCCTGTTTCCAAAAAACTCCTGAGGTAAACTCTTCTTCAAATCTCCATCTCAATCCGTTTTCTCACAGAAGTGAACTTTGCTCCAAACACGACGCGATTTGGGTAGCCAAGGCGACCTTGCTGATACAGACAGAAAATGTAGAAACAAAATATAAAGGAGAGGACAAAAAGGCTAGAACGATGCAACAGGTGCGCTCGAGCGAGTGACAGATGATTCGCGCTCGTAACTCTACCTGCAGCGCGAGATGGGGGCGGAGCCTGCATATGAACGCATGCACTTTTAATGCAGTCTTTCTGGAACATACACAACATTTTAGTCATGGAGTATTTATAGAGCTTCACCCTTTTTCCTCTCTATTGCACACATTATGAAAGGAATGTTCAAATAAAACTGACTCACTTCTCTAACATAAAATGTTGCTTTTTGGGGGAACGCATGGAGGCAAAATTGTGCTAATGGAAAAAAAAAAACTTAAAAGGCAGGTTATTTAGTGAAATTTTGCATTGAGATTGAATGACTATCCATTATTTACTTATATCGGAATACTAAAAATGCATTGCAATGAGCATTAGTGTAACATTAAGTAAAAAGTTAAAAGGTAAATAATATTTAAAAGTGAACTAAAATGATTTAATATTAAAAAGCAGTGCTGCATCTGTATGCATTTCACTGTCACACATATATATAAGAAAATGTATATGATTGCAAATGTTTCACATTTTTTTCTGTTCATGCAATTTACTAGCAATATAAATATAAAGTAGTTTTTACACCCCCAAAATTATTATAATTACTTTATAATTATTCACCCTCATGTCGTTCCACACCCTTAAGACCTTCGTTCATCTTCAGAACACAAATTAGGATATTTTTGATGAAATCCGATGGCTCAGTGAGGCCTGCATTGACAGCAAGATAATTAACACTTTCAGATGCCCAGAAAGCTACTAAAGAAACGTGACTACAGTGGTTCAACCTTAATATTATAAAGCGACGAGAATACTTTTTGTGCGCCAAAAAAAAACTAAAATACCGACTTAATTCAACAATATCTAGATGGGTAATTTCAAAACACTGCTTCATGAAGCTTTGAAGCTTTACAAATGTTTTGTTTCAAATCAGTGGTTCAGATCGTGTATCAAGCTGCCAGTCATGTGAACTATTGAAGTTTCAAAACACTTATGACGTAACAAAGCCTCGTTTACTGAAATCACGTGATTTTGGCACTCCAAACCACTGATTCGAGACAAAAGATTCAAAGCTTTATGAATCTTTTGTTTCGAATCAGTGGTTTGGAGTAACATCATAAGTGTTTTGAAACTTCAAGAGTTGTGACTTCGGTAGTTTGATACACAATCCGAACCACTGATTTGAAACAAAAGATTTGTAAAACTTCGAAGCTTCATGAAGCAGTGTTTTGAAATCGTCCATCACTAGATATTGTTGAATAAAGTCGTTATTTTGTTTTTTTGGCACACAAAAAGTATTCTCATCACTTCATAACATTAAGTTTGAACCACTGTAGTCACATGAACTGTTTTAAATACGTCTTTAGTAGCTTTCTGGACATCTGAAATTGTAATTATCTTGCTGGAAATGGAGGCCTCACTGAGCCATCAGATTTTATCAAAAATATCTTAATTTGTGTTCTGAAGATGAATGAAGGTCTTATGGGTGTGGAACGACATGAGCGTGAGTAATAAATGACAGAATTTTAATTTTGGGGTGAACTAACCCTTTAACTTAAAAAATTAAATTACCTAGTTGACTTAAAATTTTGAGTTCATTGAAATTAAAATTTGAGTTATTACAATGAAAGCGATTGTTTAATCAACAAAAACTCAAAATATTAAGATATCTAAACTACAATAATTATCTAAGTTGATTTGACAAAAGAAAAAATGTTGTGATAACAAATCATGAAAATAATTTTTTACAGTGCACCTGAGCAAGATTTTTATTTTATCGCCATCCTTTATGAATCACGTGTGCTGGCAATGCAAAGGACATGGTTGAAATCGCGACAAAACCTCTGCATTTATAACAGAACAATAAGGCATCCTGTGATTTTTGTTTAGGAGTGTAATCAAATTCCTGTTTCTGGTCCAGTTCTGTAACCCTGTATGATTAAGGAGAGGCATCTTCAAAGAATGGAGTGGAAGAAGAGCAACCGGTTGGAACATCGGAAAGGTTTGGATGTCACTGGAGTACGACTCGCCCTACAAACACACTTTTCTCTTCCTGATGAGTGTAAACAGGATGGATTTTACTTATGAATGAAAAAAACCCGTATAACTTTCTTCTGTTGAATGAAAGTGGATGGGGACCAGCTGTCAAGCTCTAAAAAGGACACAAATAGTTTTTTAGTCGGTGCCGATAGCCTTGTGGGTAGCACCGAAATGTGGTGCCGTTGCACTTCGGGCGACCCGAATTCAAGTCCCGGTCGCTGACCTTTCCCGATCCAGTCTCTCCCACTTTGCTTCCTGTCTGCTTACTGTCCTATCAGAATAAAGGCAAAAATGCCAAAAATAAATCTTTAAAAAATAAATTTATATGACTAATAAATCATCTGAAGTCATATAGACCAAAGATGTTATTTAATAAAATTAAATAAGGCATTAGTTGACAGATGTGGTCACTGTTCACTTTCAGTGTATAGAAAAGAGCAGCCTGGACGTTCTGATTTAAATGACTCCTTTTATGTTCTGAGGAGGAAAACAGACATGAAAGTGAGGGAAAATTTATGACAAAATTTAAATGTTTCACCGAACTATCCCTTCAATGTGAAAATACACAAAGCATTTAACAGAAACACTTACACACACACATAAAGTGTCCACTGGTATGCAGACGGGTTGCTGAACCGCAGTACATGCGCACAGACCAGTGGAGTGTTTGATTTTGAGAACCTTGAGTTTGGGTTTATAATTAACAACAGAGGACAGAACTGTGACACAAGAAAAACTCACTTTCTCAGGATTACATTGACTGCTGAAAGAAACAAGTTCAGTTAAACATTATTCATTAAACTGCACAAAAGAATGACTTCTCAAGGAGTGGCAAATTCAGAAGCAAATGACTTTTAGGTTTGATGAAACTGGGAATTCTAGGAGAGCCTAGAGAGATTTGCATGTGGGTTTGAATGTACAGTTTGCAAAAAGAGTTGACTGTAGGGCACTGCCACGAATTCACTCACACAGTAAAATCAATTCAATATGGTAAAGAAGAGATTTAACCAATAAATCTTTCATGGTGAAACCAAACACTGCATACGACAAAATCAAATCTGAACATATTACATGTTAAACAGACGCCCTCTACTGGAGAAACTAACAACTTGACAAAAACACTGACTGCTGTAGAAGTTAATTGGCCACATGTAGAAATGCATGGAAGCTTGTTTCCTCCACTAAATAAAAAATTAAAAAGGTAATTTTTAACTCACAATTCTGACTTTTTTCCTCGCATTTGCGAGTTTGCATCAGAATTGCGAGATTTAAGCTCAAAATTGCGAGTTATAAAGTCAGAATTTGAATTTTTTTATTTGACTTTTTTCTCGCAATTGCGAGTTTATATCACGCAATTTTGACTTTATAACTCGCAATTGTGAGAAAAAACTCAGAATTGTGAGATAAAAACTCAAAATTGAGAGTTATAAAGTCAGAATTTGAATATATTTTAATTTTACTTTTTTTGCTCGCAATTGCGAGTTTATATCACGCTGACTTTTTTTTACTTTATAACTCGCATTCTGACTTTATAACTCGCAATTGCCAAAAAGTCAGAATTGTGAGATAAAAACTCGCAATTATATATATATATATATTATTTGTTGACTATGATATGCTTTTTTGTAGGAAAAATATCTATTATACAAGTTTTAATATATTTAAATACATCGAAAACTCCTGGATAATACATACTTAAGTGAATATACTAAGCATTTATAATATATTATATCTAATGCCTTATCTCACAATTATGACTTTTTTTTATCTCAGAATTGCGAGATTTAAACTCAAAATTGTGAGTTATAAAGTCAGAATTTGAATTTTTTTTTACTTTTTTTCCTCGCAGTTGCGAGTTTATATCACGCAATTTTGACTTTATAACTCGCATTCTGACTTTATAATTCGCAATTGCGGTCAGAATTGTGAGATAAAAACTCGCAATTATATATATATAAAATTTTTAAATATAGGCCTATTTAAAAATATCGAAAACACCTGGATAATACATATTTATGTGCATATATTAAGCATTTATAATATATCTAATATTTTCCTTATCTCACTGTTTTGAAATATTTTTGACCTTGGAAACATGTTTTATTTTTAAAACATACATTTTTCAATGTTATACTTTATTAATGGGACTGAAATGGAGTTATTAATGCAGTATCGAGACGCTCAAAGCCGCTGTGTGTTTGATGTCATAGAGCGCGTTCGAATAGAACGCGTGGGGTTTATAAGTGCGAGATATTCTTACACTCTGTGGGTTTAATGTAGTGGTCGAGAGTGATTTTTCACAGCGATGGGACAGCGCGTTTGTAAAGTGAGTCCGATGATTGGCGAGGTGTGCGATGAACATCCAAGTACACCTCCAAAACCCAGCATCAACACGGCGGTTCAACATCCTCATCCTCGCGATGAGACCCCTGTTGGTGCTGGTGAGGGAAACGGCCAGGACAGGAGGGTGATTGAGAGAGGAGGTGGAGGAGGAGAGGAAGGAGGTGAAGAGGAGGAGGAGAGGGTGATGGAGAGAGGAGGAGGAGGAAAGGAAGGAGGTGAAGAGGAGGAGAGGGTGATGGAGAGAGGAGGAGAGGAAGGAGGTGAAAAGGAGAGGAGGGAGATGGAGAGAGAAGGAGGTGAGGAGGAGGAGAGGAAAGAGTCAGGGAGAGTGCAGGAGAAAAGAAAGAGGAAGAAGTTGTGGAGGAGGCTGACCTCTTTCTTCAGAGCTGCCAAAAAACAGCCTCCAGAGAGCGGCTCAGTTCAGGGAGAGGTGAAGCCGCAGCAGGTTGAGGGAGAGAAGAGGAAGGTAGCATGGGCAGGAAGAAGTAGTGATGGTAAATGACACGACCATCTTATGACAACATATAAATTACTACATCTCTACTTTGAGCTTGTAAAAACGCAAACTATCAATGCTATCGCACACAAAATCAAATATACATCAGTAAATATTATACCAAAAAATCCACATCGATGCCATGATGAGATCTTTATTCCATGACACGTTAAAAACTTTACATGTCTATATGTACAAATGTTAAAACTCTAAATATTCAATATATTCTCTATTAAATTTGGAGTAGTTTTGGATTAAATGTTGCATGTCAAAAGACACTCCTCTGACTTCTGTGAATGTTATTTTATCATTTAATAGACTACATCTTCAGCCGCTACAGTGTTGGCGATCAGCTTGGGAAAGGTGGTTTTGGTGTGGTGTATGAAGGGAGACGTTTGGATGATGATCTTAAAGTAAGTAAAAACACATAACCCATCATCAAGCCAGCAAATGTTTGCCCTGTCTTATCTTTTTACTCTACGTCCTCTTAGTGTATCTTTTAATTTTTTTCTTTAGGTGGCCTTGAAATACGTCACGAAGACCAAGGACATGAAATGTTTATTAATTGTAAGTACATTACACTAGAAAACATCTCATATTAATAACAAAAACCCACCTCCATCTATTGATGATATAAACTGTTTGTCTTCTAGCCTGATCATCCAAACCCCCTTCCAGAAGAGATCGCCCTCACCATCCTGGCAAATAAAGGTCCAAGTGTGCCAGAGATCATAAGGCTGCTGGACTGGCAGGACCACCCTGACCACTTCATAATGATCCTCGAATGTCCCTCTCCCTGTGAGGATCTTGTTCAGTTCATGAGGCGTCACGGTGGAAGACTTGACGAAGAGAAAGCAAGGCAGATCATGCGGCAGGCGGCTCAAGCCGCAAACATGTGCTGCCTTCGTGGAGTCCTCCACCGGGACATAAAACTGAGCAACTTACTAATTAACAGCGAGACGTCCAAAGTCAAGCTTATTGACTTCGGATGTGGGGACATGTTGAGGAGTTCACCATACAGGTCATACTCTGGTAAGTGTTGTCACTCAAAGCTGCAGTTTGGTGCTTCATGAGTTATGAGCCAAAATCAGACAAAATCTCTTTCCTCCAGGCACAGCAGTGTACTCCCCTCCAGAGTACCGTGAAAGGGGGATGTATTATGGCAGGCAGGCGACGGCATGGTCACTAGGGGTTTTAATGTTCGTAATGTTAACTGGACATTACCCTAGTGACTATGACCTGCTGCTCCTGAAAAGGAAGCTCTGGTCCAAACCTGGCCTGTCATCCGGTGAGTTAATCATTCAAAATCATGTCTTAACATGATCAAATAGAGCAGTTGTAAGGTTTAAGGTAACAATCATACGTCCCTCCCGTCTTCCTGCACAGAATGCTGTCATCTACTCAGGGCTCTCCTGCAGGACAAGCCAAGCCGGCGACTTGGACTTGGGCTAATCCTGTCCCACAACTGGTTTAAGGTAGTGAACCTAAGATTGGCTAAAAAGCAATTGATTTTCTCAGGGGATGACATTGCCAAGTCTTATTTCTGTTTCGTTTCAGGTCGCTACATAAGGCCACTCCAGTTGGCGTATCTCGTGGCAGCTTGGCGTCTTGCGGGCTGCGATGGGAGACGCTTGCATCCCTCCTCTCGCCTTTGCGTCTTGCGGGGCGAGCAAGCCTCGTGTTGCGTCTTGCGCCTTGGCTTGAGGGAGCAGTATTTGCGTCTGGCGGTACTGCTCCCAGAGGGATGCAATGGGAGACGCTTCCATCCCTCCTCTCGCCTTTGCATCTTGCGGGGGCGAGCAAGCCTTGAGTTGCGTCTTGCGCTTTGGCTTGGGGGAGCAGTATTTGCGTCTGCCCGTACTGCTCCCGGAGGGATGTGTACATCCTTCTTTTGGGTGTTGTTTTCCCCATCATGGCCACCCACAGGTACTAAAGAGGTTTCCAGACCATTCTGTCAATGCCTCCTCAATGCCAGTAATCCCAGCAAGTCCTGACACAGGCAACTTAACAGTGTTGTTGCCTCCACAGATATTCCTGCAAGGGCCCCAGGCAGAGCAAGCACCAAAGGCCATTTGGTCCCAGATATTCCAGTCTGTCCACCCTCAGAGAATCCTCCTATGGCCACTCGAAAGGTTTCTGTGATGGCCACCTCATGTCTGCTCCAGTCATTCAAGAGGTTCCTGCCCAGGTTCCTTGTCATGGCTGCTTCAGAGCTCTGTCTCAGTACTCCCAGTTTTGGCAGCCCAAGTTCCTGCCACAGGCACTTCAAAGGCTCCTGTTGTTGTCTCACGGTCATCTCAATCCCAGATATCCTCAACTCAGCCACCCTGGTCTCCAGGCTTCCTGTCATAACTGCCTGGTCCTAGAAGTTTGTGTCACGGCTACCTCAGTGGCTGTTCAATTGCCAGATCTCATCTGTCCCAGTGGCAGGTGTTCATGTCATGGCTGCCCCAGATGTCCGGGTATCAGAGCTCCCCATTTCATCCACTCTGGTGTCAGAGCTCTGGGTGTCCGTCCAGCCAGTAAAAGCAAACCTGAAATAAAAAAATATGAAATTAATATGTTTACATTTTATCATTTTTGGGACTCTTTAACCCAAAGAAACGTATGCAGGTAAGTTAAAGTGAGAAACAATAAGAGTGTTTTAACAGAATTGATTTACAGGAAGTGCCTTTTGAATTTGTACCTCATTGTGATGATGAGGATCATCGAGTAATGGAGGGAATATGATATCAAATAACACCTTGTATCGCTTTAAATCTATTTATAATGTAAAATTATATGTCAACAACAAGTTTTAAACTTAAATAAAAAATGCAGCATAATTTCTCTAGATAATGTGAAATGTAGGGACATTTTAACAAAACGTGACGTTATTTATAAAATTTTACTGTTGTAATAATTGTTTTAGTTTTATCTATGTACTATAAAAACATATTTCCTTTCTGTTTGTCACACCAAAGGAAACAAAGCATAAGACAAGTTTATGCTTGGATAAGGTCTTCTTTATTTTCTTTTGTCTTTGAAACAAACAAAAAAGTGCAAAAGACAAAAGTAATTATTCTTAATAGATTATTAAAAATGAGTTTATAAAATACACTTTATAATAAAAAAGAAACAGAAATCTTACACATTAAAAGTGTACTTGCTAACTTGGTCTACTTCAAAAAGAAAATAAATAATATTTTTTGACAAATGCATTTTTAAATGACGTACACAAGACATGCAAACTCCAATCCTATACAGGTAAGCAGGGCCTAAAACTAACTATTTTAAAATTAACCAAGCGCCAAATGAGAGTAAAAATTGATGTTGGCGAGTGTATGAAACGGTGTCAATCGCCAGTTGGCCGGTAACATTTTTATAAATTCTAACAATGCATTGCTGTGAGAACATGAACGTGAACAAACATGAACGACGATCGGGACAGTTGACAGGCCAGTGCGTCATCATCACAAAAGTTTAAGCCTTGCCAATTTAAATATTCAAGACACAAAAAGAGAACTCAATTTGTTACCCACACGCTGTGTGGGAAGTTTATTGTGCTCGTTTTGTGCAAACCATCGAAGTGCACGTCCAGACAGCGTGCAAATACAGAAATGAGCTCTGTTTCACGTTGTCTTGTGCTTGAACGGATATATTCACACAAAGTTATGTCGAAAAATGCACATCTCAGCGAGTATCCTAGTAAACATAGTCGGTTATGGCTTGAGTGAATGTAAACAGTGTACAGTTTCAGTATATTAGATCTGTGCATTAGGTCTTAAAGTGATGGCAGCCTAATGTTTCTGCTGCTGACTGTGTTTTTAATGTTAATCAAACAAAAAAGGAAAAGGAAAAAATCACTCACTGCTCTTTGAAACTTTAATAAGGATTAATCTATGTTTAATTAATAAAGTGAAAACTATCTAGTGTTATTTTACATTTGATTACTTTATTCAATGTCTCTACCTGAAAACTACTGTTACTTGTCTTTCATAATGTTTTAAATGTATATTATTTAGGCTAGTAGTTTTGGCTGTGGTAAATTTTTTATGGTATCTAAAATTTTGGTGTCATAATCGGCCATTTTTGGCAAAACACTTTAATGGACTGTAAAATATTTATGGCCGGTTACATTTTCTTAAGTTACCGGCCTTGGCAGGTGTGGCAAAAAGTTCGTTTTAGGCCCTGCAAAAGTAAGTGTTCCAGAGAAATCTGTTCAATTCTAGATCAGGGTATTGTTTAAAAACAAACAGTTTTAATGAAAATACTTTTTTATATATATGACAGATTACAAATTGTAATCAAACTTGGATTTACAGATCAGGAAACTGTAGTCCGTTGCATAGCAATTAAAATCTCCGGCAGCCTATCAGCTGTAGAGCCACAGAGATGTTGTGAGTCAGGAGTAAGCACTAGAAAAGAGAACAAGACACACAATCAACACCACAGACACTTACTCAATATAAAGCACACTTAATAATAGTGCGCATACATCTCATGAGAAACCAGGCTAAAGCAAGCACAAGACATGATGGTTATGATTCACCTCAGTACAAACTGTGTCTCAGATATTATTGGATGTGGAGAGCAGCTCAGATTTCATATGATTTGTTTTTAAGTTTGTATTGAGATATCTGACTTTTGCGTGTAGACTTTCGGAAACTATTACGTGAGATTACGCTGTTTGACTTTAAGGAGCCTAATGTTACTAATGTTGTCCTTCTCTTTTGTTTCCTGTGTTTTTCCCGTGAATGAAACTCTGAGGGCCAGTCTCTGAGTTTGAATTATTAAAGTCTTGTTCATTCAGGAGGCCGTTCACTGTAACTGCAGCTCGGCGTGGGTCGACGGATTTACTTTGCTTTGTCCCCACGCTCATTTTACGATTCTTTTGTTCTGACAATGATGTTACCGTCTGGGTTACCGTCAGATAGCCAAGCCATGGACATAAACATATATACTGCCCTCCAGAAGTTAGGAAACGCCCTAGAAAAGTGGGGTTTTGGACAATATTGGCATTAATCCTTTTTAATTTGTGATAATTTTGCACTGATAAGGGACAACACAAACTACGAAAACATATTTTATTACATAAACAGTTTATACATAGAAAAAACTTACATTTTTGATTCATCAAAATATCCACCATTAGCAGCTATCTGACCTAAACTGGGTTCTGATTGGATCATTGGATTCTAAACTTAATTGACAATCAATTGTTGAAGCTATTAAGGTGTGCGGACCAAAAATCTTTTACAAACCTGGGCCAAGTTTAAACCAGTAATCACAGCTGGCAAAGGGGCATGTCTGACTTTGACATGTATATATTGCCATTATTATGTAATCAAAATGAAAATTATTATTGCTGGTCTTCAATGATAATGTCAAGTTACTTTAATGTATTTGCACCAAAAAATGATAAGGATTTATGCTGATATCGTCCAAAACCACACTTTGCCAGGGGTGTTTCCAAACTTTTGGAGGGCAGTGTATATACAACTTACAGGCTCTGTTCTAAAACCTAGCAAGCTGCCTACATAGTTAGAACTGAACAAAATGCTCTACAAAGACAGACACAACAACTCACAATTGCACAGTGCTCATTACATAAAACACATGAGACTGAAAGTTTTTTCTGTTGAGATAATCACATTATACTCTACAGTAAGGTAAAAATGTCTTGTGTAAAACAGTGTAATATAATTTACATAACGAAATGTATTGAAACGGAAATCATTTAGCATAATTATAATTAATTATCCATGTGTGTTATATGTTTTTATGTTTATTATGTGTCATTTAAGTTTACCAACATGCTAACAGACAAACTCAACTGATATCAATTGACCCTTCGCCGGGAGTTTGATTGACAAGTGATCTAACCAATCATAACGCTGAATCTGCCATTTTGTCTGACAAAGCAGTCAGGAGTTAGAAGATTAACCTCGGTGGACTTGAACTTGAAAAATGGTGTGTACTGACATCTTTCCGCATTTGAAACAACATTCCTTCTGATGTTCATTCATGTTTATTTGATGCTATAAATGAACTAGTAGGAATAGATGATCGGTTCACGAGCCGCTTGAGCTGAGGCTCTACAGCAATCTGTCACGACACATTAAAGAGCCACAAAACAGTTTTTATTGTTCGAATTTCTTAAAAAAATGACACAATTTGAAAGCTGGGACTTTGTTTAATATCATAGTAACCTGCTCTGTCTTGTCTGTCGATGTGTTGTTGTGTCCTCTTTGCTCTGCGATGTATTTGTCACTGTGTGTGGCGTGACAGTGCCATGGCTTGTCGGACAAAGCAACAATAACTAAGGGGGGCGGGTCTTTGTGAAGGGTCAATTGCGAGTTGAGTGTCCCATGTTTGGATGACACGGATTTCAAATCCATCTGAGTTATGATGCAGCTTTACTAAGCAAGGGAGCTTACTAGATTTTGATACAGAACCCAAGTGTCCAAAACTACAAGTATGTGAACTCTGACCTGGTGAAGCGCGCCAGCGTCCCAAGGCCCACAATTCCTGTCAGGCCGTACAAGCAGAGCAAGATGGCGCCAATGATGACATCAGCTCGCAGAACGTACGACTGCCAAATGACAAAATAGAGCGCCAGCAGCACTGTGGCCCCTGTGGCAATCAGATTCGAACCTGTGTAGCCCTCGCTCTCCTGTAGGTTACCCCTGACTCCTGAGGAAGAAGAGAGACTGACGTGAGGACAATGAAAATGTTTTTACAAAACAAGAATAGGATTTTGCCAGACTCACCCCAGTACACCCTCAGGACCTCAAAACCGGCCATAAGAAACAGCAGACACACGTCTAGCGCGAGTCGGCCAACAGGATAACTCAACACATGAGCTGTCAAACAGCATAAAAAACACTAGATATAGTGCAGGACGAGTTATACAATAAAATGTAAAACTTGTGGTTAGTTCAAATCATAACCGTATACATGCATGAGCAATAGTTCTAGTGATGCTCAACTAAGCAAAAACAACTAAAATCCCTCCAAAAACTGTTTTTAAGTACATAAATACTAATATTAAGTACTCACTCTTGTAGATGATCATGGAGAGGGTGGACAGGAAGTAAAACACACTGAAAGCTGCTGAGAGATACAGCAGGATTTGGAGCAGCACAGATGAGAGCTGGTGTCGATTAAGGCTTAAAACATGCAAAAGTATTCTTATGAATACCTTATGAGTATTTGAATATGGTCATTAAACATTAGGCTACTATAAATCTAATTTTAATTGTGTTAGGAAACTAGATGAAGAAATTCAATTCAAATATGAATATAAGGAAGAAGAATGAATATTAATGGAAATGAAAAGTAATTATATATATATATATACACACACACACATACAGAACCAATCATAAGTTTGGACACATTAGTATTTTTAATGTTTTTGAAAGAAGTCTTGTTTGCTCATCAAGGCTGCATTTATTTGTTCAAAAATACAGAAAAAAACAGTAATATTTTGAAATATTATAACAATTTAAAGCAATGGTTTTCTATTTTAATATACTTTAAAATATAATTTATTTCTGTGATCAAAGCTGAATTTTCATTCACATGATCCTTCAGAAATCATTTTAATATTATGATTTACTATCAATGTTGGAAACATTTGTGCTGCTTAATATAATTTTATAACCTGTGATACTTTTTTTCAGGATTCTTTGATGAATAAAAAGTTAAGAAAGAACAGCATTTATTTAAAATAACAATATACAGTACCGTTCAAAAGTTTGGGGTCAGTAATTTCTTTATTTATTTTCAAATTATTTATTACTTTTATTCAGCAAGGATGTGTTAAACATCCATAAAAAGTGATAGTAAAGACTTAAATTGCTAGAAAACATTTCTATTTTAAATAAATGCTTTTCTTTTTAACTTTTTATTCATCAAAGACTCCTGAAAAAAGTATCACAGTTTCTAAATAATATTAAGCATCACAACTGTTTTCAACATTGATAATAACTGAGCAGCAAATCATCATATTAGAATGATTTCTGAAGGATCATGTGACACTGAATACTGGAGTAATGATGCTGAAAATTCAGCTTTGCATCACAGAAATAAATTATATTTTAACATATATTAAAATAGAAAACAATAGCTTTAAATTGTAATAATACTTCACAATATTACTGATTTTTCTGTATTTTTTATCAAATAAATGCAGCCCTGGCGAGCAAAAGAGACTTCTTTCAAAACATTAAAAATAGTAATTTGTCCAAACTTTCGACGGTATTACTTATCTTCCCTCTCTCTTTTCCGTCCATCTATCCATTCATCAATGCTCAGGATCTGTTATTCCGTGGATATTCACAAAGGATACAACATTGTTGCGTTTGCCTAAAGGGGAAAAACACAATTATATTTGATATACTAAATAAAATAACCTTAAGAATCCAAATACGCTCACTGAGGACATATTACATCAAATCTGCTGCGCAATAGCTTGTAACGCATGAAATAGTAAACATTTCTGGCATTTTCATAAAGTTATATATTAAAAATATTTAACAGTCCGATTTTCCATAAATCACAGGACCTCGACAGACATATAACGCAATAATTAAACCATATAAAAAACGGAGAAACGTTTTAAACCATTAAAAACATAAAGATTTCACTGTGATGTGAGGAAAATTGCGTTTATTTTCGCTAATAAAATCAGTATCTATGGCAACGGCGCGGTTTACCTGCATGTCCAATCGCCATCTTGATTCGCTCCCTCTCCTCTGGTTCGCCCAGTGTTTAGTCTTTGGCGCCTCCTAGTGAACAGGAGTGAAGTCAACGCAGGACATGATTACAGGATTTTATGTTGAGGTTTTTAAAATGAATGCCCAGGCAAATATATATATATATATATATATATATATATATATATATATATATATATATATATATATATATATATATATATATATATATATATATATATATATATATATATATATATATATATATATATATATATATATATATATATATATATATATATATATATATATATATATATATATATATATATATATATATATATATATATATATATATATATATATATATATATATATATATATATATATATATATATATATATATATATATATATATATATATATATATATATATACACACAGAATATCAATGCATTAAAAACATTACTTAAAAAAGAAGTCTTGTGGAGTGTGGAACCAGTGTGGAAATGTTTTTACAAAGATTTGATGGCACTGCTTTATTTTGTTCTCAGACGACAATGGCTTGCTGTATAAATTTGTTATGGTGATTACATTTGTCCAGTAACAGTAAACGTTTCTCTTTCTCTTTTGTACTTTAGATTTACTAATGTTATCTGCCAAAAAATACAAGTTTCATGAAAAATTTAAATAATAATTTTTTTTTTTTTTTTTTTAATATTATTCTGTGTAGATTTTATTGTTCAATGTCAGAGAGGTCAACACATAGGCTATTTTTCCCCAATAATTTTGTTTATTTGTCATTTTGAATTATTTCGTAAGACTCACTCAAGGTTGGAGAATATATTTAGTTTTAGAATATTTTATTGTTTTGATTTTCCAACCCCTTTAACTTTAACTTTTTGAGCACAGATGTGAAAATTCAATAAGGTTGGTCTCATTGTAAAGAAGACAAGTAAATGTACTGTATTAAACATTTATTATTTTATACAAAATGTGTATTTTACAAAATAATTTTTACTCTAGAATTTCTACAAAATAAAAGCCTAACCAAGTCGTGTTCCAAATTTGAAGCTGATATCACAAAAATTTAAGTTCCTATGAGATCTTATTTAAGCGTAATACCCAAAATAGCCACCCACATTCCATTGATTTTTGAAATGTTTTAAATTTCTGTCACAATATTACCTCTATCATAAAACAGTCGCCAAATATATAAGCTTGAGTCTCAGACCTTTCCAACAATGTGTTTTGTCAAGGTTAGAAAAAAGTTTTGATTATAAATTAGTTCATATAAATTTTGTAATTTGAAACATGACAACGCCCACTAGGGGAGGAGCCCGCTAAACGGTTTTAAAGTACCATTTCCATGGTAACTCAATGTCTGAATTCAAAACGGTTTTCACAGGATGAATTCTGAGTGTTTACAATGATATCTAATTCATGTTGATCACCAAAATATGTTATAGGGGAAAAAAAGGCATTAGAAAAAGAACGGCAAGCATCCTGCTAGCCGGACACTGACAATTAAGGGGTTTCAAATATTTTCTTTAATTAATTCAAAGATTTGCAACTGAAGTTATCTGAAAATACATTTTCTTCATCCTGTGCATATGGAAACATTTATTATTAAGGGTTTTATCGTAGGGGCCGTTTACACGACTGTTTTCAACTAAAAACGGAAAAATTTGTATGCGTTTTGTTATGCGTTATTTTACACGACAACTGCATTTTGGCAGCCAGAAAATGAAAACTTTTGAAAACGGGTTTCAAAGTGCAAGTTATCGTAAACTACAAAAATGCGAATTTGTGAAAACGGTGATGTCATGTACATGCATATTACGTGTTTATTCTGTTTCTTCACAAAGTGACATCGTTTTTACAGCGTTTTTAATCATTTTTGTGGTTTTTTGTCAACAGGAATCGTTGTCATCTGTCACGAAAATAGTGAAGGAAAAACTTTTACATTTTTAGTACATCGTTATTGAGCCCCGCACATGACATGCAAGAAAAAAATTATAGGCTAAATCATGCACATGATTTAATAATTCGTTCCCTCGATTTACTAAATCATGAGCACGATTTAGCAAATCGAGGGAATGAAATTGCGAATGATTTAGCAAATGGAGGGAACGAATTAGTAACTTGTGTGCATGATTTAGCAAATCGAGGGAAATTAAATAGTAAATCGTGCAAATGATTTAGCAAATCGAGGGAATGAAATACTAAATTGCGCGTGATTTAGCAAATCGAGGGAATGAAATAGTAAATCACGCGTGATTTAGCAAATCGAGGGAACGAATTAGTAAATTGTGTGCATGATTTAGCAAATCGAGAGAATGAAATAGTAAATCTTGCACGCGATTTAGCAAATCGAGAGAATGAAATAGTAAATCGCGCACGTGATTTAGCAAATCGAGGTAACAAAATAGTAAATCGTGTACATGATTTAGCAAATCGAGGGAACGAAATAGTAAATCGTGTGCATGATTTAGCAAATCAAGGGGAAAAAAATAGTAAATCGCGCACGCGATTTAGCAAATCGAGGGGACAAAATAGTAAATTGCGCGTGATTTAGCAAATCGAGGGAATAAAATAGTAAATCGTGTGCATGATTTAGCAAAACGAGGGAATTAAATAGTAAATTGTGTGAATGATTTAGCAAATTGAGGGAATGAAATAGTAAATCGTGTGAATTATTTAGCAAATCGAGGGAACGAAATAGTAAATTGCACGTGATTTAGCAAATCGAGGGAATGAAATAGTAAATCACGTGTGATTTAGCAAATCGAGGGAATAAAATAGTAAATTGTGTGCATGATTTAGCAAATCGAGGGAATGAAATAGTAAATCGCGCGTGATTTAGCAAATCGAGGGAACGAATTAGTAAATTGTGTACATGATTTAGCAATTCGAGGGAACGAAATAGTAAATCGTGCGTGATTTAGCAAATCCAGGGAACGAATAGTAAATCATGTGCATGATTTAGCAAATCGAGGGAATAAAATAGTAAATCGTGCACACGAATTAGCAAATCGAGGGAACAAAATAGTAAATCGCGTGTGATTTAGCAAATCGAGCGAATGAAATAGTAAATCGTGCGAATAATTTAGCAAATCAAGGGAATGAAATAGTAAATCACGTGTGATTTAACAAATAGAGGGAACGAATTAGTAAATCGTGTGCATGATTTAGCAAATCGAGGGAATGAAATAGTAAATCGTGCACGCGATTTAGCAAATCGAGGTAACGAAATAGTAAATCGTGTACATGATTGAGCAAATCAAGGGAACGAAATAGTAAATCGCGTGATTTAGCAAATCGAGGGAACGAAATAGTAAATCGTGTGCATGATTTAGCAAATCAAGGGAATAAAATAGTAAATCGTGCATGCAATTTAGCAAATCGAGGGAACGAAATAGTAAATCGTGTACATGGTTTAGCAAATCGAGGGAACGGAATAGTAAATCGTGTACATGATTTAGCAAATCGAGGGAACGGAATAGTAAATCGTGCGCACGATTTAGCAAAACAAGAGAATGAAATAGTAAATCGTGCGAATGACTTAGCAAATCGAGGGAACGAAATAGTAAATCGCGCGTGATTTAGCAAATCGAGGGAATGAAATAGTAAATCACGCGTGATTTAGCAAATCGAGGGAATGATTTAGCAAATCGAGGGAATAAAATAGTAAGTTGTGCACGCGATTTAGTAAATCGAGGGAATAGTAAATCGCGCGTGATTTAGCAAATCGAGGGAATTAAACTTTTTTCTTGATTGTCATGTGAGGGCTTCATACATTGTTGTTGTGTAAATGTACCCTAAATAATTTTTTTATTTCAATATTTTATCTTAAAATATCTGCAAACAGAAACAGCACACAAGTACAAATTCTCTTGCACATTCATGTGAGCACAAACACACAACTACAACACACACGCACTTTGTAATTCAATGGAATGTATGATGATAAGACACATTAGTCAGTATGTAGTGAAAAAACACACCTGCTGAAAGAGAGAGGGGGACATTTTAGCACCACCCCATTTTTTGTGCGTGTGAAATATGATCCAAATATGATTTTAGAAGGTTAGGGATGGTAGCTGAAGGTGTTTTATTTTGCTACTAACTTATTTTAGCAGCTGGAGCACATCAGCTCAGGGCCTAAATCTCAAACCACACTGTCTGACAGTCATCATTTGGTTATAGATTACTGAATGACATGGTCTCAATGACTCCTAATCAACAATAGCAGTATACAGCCAGAGTAAGACATGCTGTAACTCCACATGCACACACTCCTGTGTAAACACACACACACACTTTCATTGTGGTGGACTAACAGGACAGGGTCACATGTGTGCAGCCACACATATACAGCTACGCTCACATTTAGACGAAGTGCATTAACACAGCCAGATGTTTCTTTGTCTCTACAGCCTCAAGCTCTCTTTTTCTCGCCTGCGTCCTCCCAAACAATCCACGCAGTGTGTCGTGGGAAGAACGGGCGTGTTGTTCAGGTCAAACAGAGGAAAAAGGAGGGTGAGAGAAAGAGAGAGAGAGAAAGATGCTCCAGCTGTGAGTAAAAACAACAAAACTGCATTTGATTGGGAGGGGGGTGGGATGGACACAGGGTCATTGTTTGTAAAGAGGTCGCGGATAAAGAGACGAGAGAAACAGATCACTCAGCTCATGCAGTGATAAATGATGGCGTTACACCTCATTCATTCACAATCCCTCAAACAACACGACACAACTGATGCGATGCCACAATATTTTTAAGATTAAACCATAGGCATATATGAGAAGATAAATATGAAATAAGTAAAAAAAAATATATATTGATTACAATATTCATGTGCCATAATATTATCACTATACTGTTCAAAAACATAATATTGCCATTTTTGTTTACACTTCATAAAAAATAACTAAATATGTAATAGCTGTAGTATTGGATGTTAATATCATGCCAGTTTGATATATGGAACAGCTAGGCCTATATACACTTAAAAAAAAAACAAAAAAAAACAAAACAAAACAAAACAAAACAAAAAAAACGTATTCTTGAAAGTAGCCTACTTTTGAGTAGTACAGTGTACATTATACATAAAAGTAGCCTAAAAGACCATATAAGTACCTAAAATCACTCATTTACATATTGTAAACATTGCAAAAACTGTCAGTTATGCCTATGTGATGCTATTATGTTTGTTTATGTCTGTTTAGTTTTTTTATATGTCTCGTTTGCGTTTTTGAGTTGACAAAAACGAGGTTTATTTTAATAGAAAACCTCTTTGTAGTTGGCCTGATAAGTCACTGTCATACGTAATAAATTAAAACAGCCAAACTGCGATGGAAATACTTCTTAAAACTAGATTTTAGTGACATTTGTCTTTTCCTCTCGCGCTCACTCGTGGAGCGCGTGCACAGCGCTAGTAGAGCGAGAGCGCGCAGAGAAAGACGTTGAGCGCGTCTGACTGAAAGTGGCTCGAGCGCTGGTCGGTGCGCGCAAAACCTGCTCACAGGATAATTTTATCGAATAAAAATATTTTCCTAACTTCAGACGACCATTTCTTATTAAATAAATCCGTAATGACACGTCGCAGTAACAAATAAACGAAATCATCGGGGTGGAAAACTGGAATATGCCTCCACCTGACATTCAAAGGTAAAATCTCCTCAGAAAAAAAGGAATTTGTTACTTACGGAAGGAACTGAAACAACTAAACTGTTTTTAAATTGCCTTCATTAATTATCCAGAGGAGATATTGGTACTGAATTCGTTCGAGGAGCTCGGTGGCTGTTGTTGTTATTATAAAGATAATTGTGCGTCAAGTTGTTGAACAGGGATGATGAGAGTTTGAAGCGCACGCGACTCCCGCCGCTCCCGCGCGCCGGAGGATCCGTCCGTTCATGTTCATGGAGTTTATAAGCGGGAGCCGCTAGAATGGATGCAGTGATTGATGAAACGGAGGCCTTACAAAGATTCTTCGAAGGTAAGACAGTTCAGTGACCTGTTGATGTGACCGTTTAAAAGTAGTTCAGATCACTGTTTGGATCAGATGGTAATACCATGGTGCTCTTATTTACATCATTATCGTTTTCCCCCCAGGTAACTTATAAACTTAAAGTCTGATTTAATATGTCCGAATCAACCTGACTACATTAGGTTACACCAATACAAGTCATTTTAAGTGTGAGAACAAGCTATAATAAAACAAAGCATGGGCCAAGAACCATATGTCTAGCAAACCATGAAGGTGCTTTTGTTAATTTGTTTATAATGAACCTGATTCAGGGGAAAAAAATCACTCTGGTTGGTGATGATGGTTATTGTTTAATGTTCTGCACTGATTCACTTCACAATAACACTTTATAGAGTCCAATTCTCACTATTAACTACGACTTTTGCCTTAGTAAACTCCTATTTTCTGCTTATTAATAGTGGTAAGGTAGTTGTTAAGTTTAGGTATTGGTAGGATTAAGGGATATAGAATATGGTCATGCAGAATAAGGTATAAATATGGCAGCCAATATGCTATTAATACACAGCAAAATTCCCAGAGTTAAATCAACTCTGCTCAGATTACATATGGTCCCTCTCTATATAGTTTTAAAGTAACACTGAAGCAGAGTTAAAGGTAATGAGATAATTAAGTGATCAATTAAGTTATGATTGAGCAGTAGTGATGAACACCTGCTGTTAACAAGCAGAATCACTGAAGAGAAACACAATAACTATGAATTCCAGCCACAGTCTTAGATGAAATCAACTGAAGATAAAAGACATTAAATCTCTCAGGATCTGATTAAACAACTCCACAAACAGCATATTATCTCATTAACTTTAACTCTGCTTCAGTGTTATTTTAACTCTAGAGATGGACCAAATGAAGAGTTTGGTTCCAAAATGCAATAACTCCATTTTGATTCATTCGAGTAAAAATGTGTTTTCTTTACCAAGAAAGTGGCAAGATGAAAACCACTATTTTCTGTTTCAAACTTTCACATAGCATCTTTTGGTTATAAAAACATTAACAATTCAAATCTACATTTTGATTTTAAAAAGTTTATTATAAAAATGTATCATTTTTTAATGCAATAAATCCATGACACTTTTTTTTCAAAATGCAGTTAATCCATCAGTATAAAAGTTATTTTTCAAATTGAAAATACACAACAAAGTAAGTTGATTCACATATATGACAGAGTCTAAACTTTGCCAATATTTATCTTACAGGCATTTTACTAAAAATACATTCAGCCGTCGCTCCCAAAATGAATTCAACAGGTCATCTTCTTAATGTTATAAATTATTTGTCATTACTGATTAATGAGTATCTGGTGCCACCGCACGGTTATAATAAACACATTTGACGAGTAAATTGGGATAAAAAACTGCTTTTTAAAAAAGCCTTCAATGTTTACAGTGGGTGAATTGGTTGAGTGGATATATCGCGTTCTGCAGAAAAAGGAGGCTGGCGTTTGTCACGTTTTGAAAGAAAGGGAGAAAACATGACAGAATAACATGACGGATATCGCATTTTGCGCAAAATTTATAAATTACTTTTCAATACCGATCAGATACAATACTGATTTTGGCGGAAACTCAATTTTTAAAAAAAAAAAAGGCGTTTATCGCATTTTGGAACCAAACTCTTCATATGTTCTCTGAGCAGAGTTGATTTAACTCTGGGGATTTTGCTGTCTATGCATGCTAATAAGCAACTACTTAATACAGTGAGAAGTGGAGAAGCCTAAACTAAAGTGTTACCATTAAGCTTATTTCACTGACAAGTTTTTTGTCGTGTTTCAAACATGATTGGCTCGTGATGATATAAAAAGACATAAAAAGCCACTGATGAGCCATCCCAGGGAGGAATGTTGAAGGGCAGAAAGGTGGAGAGGATCGAAAAGAGAGATGATGTACGGATGCGGGGAGCGAAGGATGGAATCCAGAGGAGAGAGGAGGAGGGGTTTGAGGAGAAACACTGGGAAGGACAGAGGAATGTGATAAATGGTGTGTTTGTAATGGTTAAGACAGAGACAACGAGAATAAGAGAACTAAAGAGAGAGATGGATTAATGAATAGATAGTTGGGGCTGTTGAGCAAGAAAATAAGATAAGATGAAAACAAAAGGATGAATCAGATGTGATTCAATTCAATTCATTCTTTATTTCAGAGACCCATAGGTCCATATCAAAAAGTAAAAAAAAAAACATACATTTATGAACAACTACAAACTTTCCGCTGATTTGTCCATTGTCCAGTTTATTATGAAGATTTTTTGCATTGTTTTCATGAGAGTGTAATACATTTTACACACAATTTTCAAAACGGTAATGCCAAAAATCTTATTATAATTAATATAATGTAAAAAAATATATATTATTTTAATAATAATAATTATATATATATATATATATATATATATATATATATATATATATATATATATATATATATATATACATCATGTAGTATTTGTATGAATTAAAAACATTTTTTATTATTAATATAATGTAAAATATATATATATATATATATATATTTAAATTACAGTAACATAAACATGAATAATGAAAATTACAAAATAATGACAATTTGGGGAGAAAATGTGCTAAGTTGTTTTGAAAAAAAATGTAAAATCTGTGATGGTCCTAAAACAAAGATCTCATTTACAATTTCACATATAAATTTGTTGGATATGTTTTTGTGTGATTCGCTCTTTTAGTGACATCACTGCAAAGTGTTGATGTATTTCCTTCTGCGTTTTTTATTATCTTTTTTTCTTCAGAAAGCTTTTAACTTCATTGTCCCCTCAGAGTGGTCATATTCGTTTCTCTGTCATTCTTGACAGATAAAAGCCGTAGTTTTTTATGGTGAGTTCTAAGCTGAACTGTTTATTTTGGAGGGATTTTCCAACCATAATTTGTGGCGAATCATTAGGCGTGAGTGCGTGTTGTCAGAGCAGGTGTAACGGTTTGTATATATGACAGTGTTTTACTGTAAACACTGTTGACTTCTTTGGGCTCTGGAGTTCATGGCCGTCAAGAACTGCTCTTTAACGAGAATTTCACATGTTTACATTCTTCATTTGGGGAGTGAGGCATGATGTGCCTCTGGACCTTGATCGAAACACTGGAGATGTTCTGACAGACCTTTCCACTGAGACACAGTAGAAAGTATTAGTATGCAATGTGAATTAGAAGAATTGTGGTGTTTTTTTTCATTAATATATTACAAATTCACAGTTTTTGTTCAGGAGTCTGTTTATGGTTTGTGTTTTTGATAACACTGTTGTGAATCAGGCAATAAATTTAACGTAAATGAGATTCTGATTCATATCATTCAGATTTTGACGTTTTTCTATTATTTGACTGTGTGTATTTGTGGGATTGAATTGATGGCTGATTGCTGTTTTTAATTGTGCTTCACATCCACGATTCCCAATGAATGCTCTGTGTGTTTGTTCTCTGTTTGTTTGTGTGTGTTGTGTGTATGGTGGGGGGGGGGGTATCTTAAATGAACATCCATTGTGGAGTACAGCAACACAAAGCACAAAAGAAGAGGCAGATTGAGCTGTTTGTCTGATTTGACCCTCAGCTGTCCAAGAGGAAAATTTTATTGCTCAGAGGTCGCTCTATCAAAGCTCAAACAATGTAATAGAGTTTCATGAAAATATCAAGTTTGTTTTGGATGTTTCTCTGACAATTCCTAAGAAGAAACAGGCAGAAATAGGCACAGAATAGGTAACGCATTACAAGTAACACAAATTATGTAATTAGATTACTTTTTTCAAGTAACTAGTAAAATAATGCATTACTTTTGAAATTACAACAAAAAATCCGAGTTACTTTTTCAAATAAGTAATGGAAGTTACTTTGTTTTCCCATTTACTAACTGACAGCTCTCTTGTCCCCATGTTGCAAGAAATCGGGAGTAAGGCCATGTGTCCACCAAAGCATTTTTAGCCAGCTGATAACGCTATGCGCTCTTCTGAAAGCAGTTAGCTGTGAGCGGTTCAGCAGCGCAGCGTTTTTTTTTCCAGTTGAGACTCTTTGCTTGCTTAAATATCCATGGAAGTGTTATCCTATTCACAGATAGTTTGTTTCTTTACTGTTTCTATATAAAAATGTTGATACAATGTGAAGTATTTGCTCTGGCTCTTGTTTTAAATTATCCTGTTCGATTATTATGCTTGTTGTTGTCATCTGTTGACGCTGTACAATGCAGAATGTGGTGGTTGCCTTTACATTTGCCAAAAATAGAACTAAAAAAACAAAAGCAAGCCCAGCCCAGGTGAGAAAAAGTAACTCAAAAGTAATGTAACACATAAAAAGTAACTAAGTAATGCAATTAGTTACTTTTTTAGGGAGTAACGCAATATTGTAATGCATAGTAACTTTCCCCAACACTGGTTGTCATACGGTTTAAAATCCTGGGTTAAAAACAAGTTGGGTTGAAAATGGACAAACCCAGTGATTGGGTTAAATGTTTTCCCAACTATTGTGTAAAAATTACTACGACTGGCTTAAAAACAGGTTGGAACTTAAAAATCAGACACATAATTACTAGAGACAACAAAAATAATCAAAAGGTGAACACTTATTAATAAGTAATTTAATAAATGTGTATTAATTATTATTCATTAAACATATTAATAAATGTTAATTTCCAACATACTTTGGGTTCACTTTAAGCAAGCAATACAGTAATTTTTAAACAATATTTGAGTTAAATAAAACTACCCAGCAGGTTGGACAAACATTTAACCCAATCGCTGGGTTTGTCTATTTTCAACCCAACTTGGGTTTTTTAGAGTGTACAGTAAAAGGATAACAGCTCAGATATTTTAGTCTTGGAAGAATTCAATGAGAAATGTTTATATTGAGATCTCTGACTTTTGATTGAGACTGGCAAATCAGTTTGAGACACTGTTGATTTCTCTTCTGTAACACCAGAGGAGACACAAGTGAGATTACTGTGGTCTTTTCCTCAGAAGAAACATCTGAGAAGCAGGAGACTTCAGCAGAATTCTCAATTTAATCTCACTGATGCCTAGTAGAGACAATTTAGGGTTTTTTCAGTTCAAAATAATTACATTTTCATTCTTTTGAACTGTCTGATTTTACTTGTGTAAATATTAGATCAATCGCTAAAAATTTAAATACTTCAGTGATGTGTCTTCTACAATATCAGCTGAACAATATTAGTAATAAATCGTACCACCTCACTTGTCTCAAGCAGGCGAATTCATTTGAGAGGAATGGATTGACATTCTCAAAGTAAACAAACAGCCCTGATAAACATTCTCTGTGTTTTCATTATTCGCAAGGATGGATGGTTACTGGCTTCTATCCCTTTGGTTCTGAGAGGTGTGGAGACGATATTTTTCAGATATTTTCCTTAACATAACTAGCACCGAAACCCCTTGTGACATAAGAGCGTTCAGAAAGCGTGTTTAGCCTGATTGAGTGTAGCCATAAGCTGCTTATAGAGGGTACGCATGCCCCCTCTCTCTAATGCACTGGTCCATTCCTGGCATACCTACAAGACTGTTAAAAAACAGAATGAGGTGCGAGTAATGTTTCTTTCTCTTGCGCGTCTCTTTTTTCACTATCGCTGCCTCATTCTGACTCCATTAGTGAGACAGTGTGCAGACAGGGCGAGGGAGAGAGATAACAGACTTAGACGCGCACACAGATGGATGCATGCACACACTCATACATGCTGTGGGTGGGGTGAGATAAGGGCAGGGCACAGGTCATACAAACACACACATGCCAACATGCACAAGCAGAAACATACAGTTTTGGTACACCAGCAGCACACATTAAGCACACAGGCGCTGTGTTTTACAGAGCTGATTGGTCGAAACTCCAGCGTAGGAGTTGATGTTTTGGACCGCAACCCAACCGTGAGCTCCATAACACGAAACTCATCCTTTCGCCACCCAAGCGGATGCCTGCCAGCAAAGTTTTCTACTTAAAGGCATCTAAAATTATTTGGGAAATTATGTCAACCTTTTACAGTAATTGGGTTTATCACAGCAAGGCTGTAACCATGTCTTGAACACTGGGGATACGTCAAAAAAAAAAAAAAAAATTCTTGTCTAGTCACATTCAGTTATGAATGACATAATTTAAATGTTACCATATTTTCAATTCAAAATGGAGAAATTACATTCAAAAAAGTTGAGAAGTTTGCATCACTTTATGTTACTGTGGGTCGTTAAACATATCCATCATAAAACAGTTATCAAAAAATGTAATGTTTAGCTACTTATATCTTACCAAGCTTTCCCTCTTGCAGTGACATCTCTTCTCTTATCTGATGAAGTGTTTACTGGCACAAGGGCGGGGCAACCTATCACTCTCATGAGATTGACCAACTGCAAACCACATCCAATCAATTCCTCATGAACAAAATCAAGCTCCGCCCTACATTTGTTCTTGTTCGAGAAGCAGTCTCACTCAGATGTACGTCACAAAAGGGATGAAAAGACTATCACAACTTCTGTTTCATGTCGCCTTTTAAGTTGAAATTAGGGTTGTGCTGATGGACGATCAGCACAACCCCCCCCCCCAAGCGTGTGTTATTCAAGGCAACAGTTATTTAGAACGTATCACTTTATTGTTTCCATGGTGACGCGTCATTGCTTGTCATGTCACACACCGCAGCACTGTATGACTGATGATCTGCTTTTATGTCAGTTTTCCTTTTTTATTCAAAATATTGACTAATTTGTTAACTATAACATGAAATATCTGATATTCCTATTGTCAAATATGTGAAAGTGGATGTGTTTTGCTATTTAAACAAATTTATAATGATTGTGTTAGTTGAGCTATACACGTTATGGGCATCGCCATGTTAGTTTGTGCCGCAGGTTCTGTTGGATTCACAACATCTTATATGTATTTAAACATCCGAAACCTAAAATAAACATTATGTGGTTGAAAACACTGCATATTTGTGATATATGAAAAGTGCTGGTTTAGAGATGGACGCGCACATTTGAATTTGGCAATTGATCACGTGATGCACTGCACTGAACGTTCTAATCACACCGGTGTTATCGTACGCGTCAAAGGGATAAATGAAGTAATAAAGTAAAATAATGAATAATAATTATATAATAACGAAAAATTTAAATACACCCCCCACCCCCGACACTATGCGATATCATCATCCATCACGATGTTTTACTGTAAACATCGTCAACTGCCAATTTAGGGGACATCGCCCAACCCTAGTTGAAAGGTGTATTTTCTGCACCACTGTCAATGCAAAATGAAATAGCTGAAAAAGTGAATGTTTTCCCAATTTGTTCATATTATTTATTTTGATAAATAATAAATTGAAATTTGGAAATTTGGAAATTTCCTGTGTCTGGGATGTTCTTACAACATCAATAATGCACTTGTTGACTTTTGTGAGGAGATTCCGGCAGGTTAGGTCACATTTATCCTGGTATCAGTGAGTCATGGATCACTCTTGTGTGCGGGTACAGATGGTTCCCGGGGCTGATGTTTGATGGAGGGAATGGTTTGGCCGTTGCGCGTGGTCTCTCTCATGTAACAGTGTATTGCTGTCACTGGAATGCATTGTGTTTGAGCAGCCAGGCCTGTAACATTCACATGCCAGTTTCATTACAACAAACCAAAAATTACACACTTTCCACATTTCAGGTGACCGTGATCCGCTTCCCACATCCTTCTTCCTTTTATTGGAACTCAATATTTAATTTTAGTAATTTTAGTACTTCAGCTTCGGCATTTTTTTTAAGTTTAAGTTTTTCATCTAATATTTATATTTCTGTTTGATTTCAGCTTTATTTCAATTAACAAAATTATTATTTTTTTGTTGTTGTTTTTGTTTTAAAGTTAACACTGCCAGTGCATGTGCACAAACAAATTGGTGCTTCAAAATTTTTTTTATTGAAGTGACCTTTTTTTATATTCAGTAACCTTTCCTGATTCACTGAGTTCATTCAGTAAAAGATTCATTAGTCTGATTCGAACCAGTAACCCCTGAGTTTCCCTGCGTCCCGATGTGCATACTATCGATACTAAATAGTATGTGAGATTACAATAATTGTTTCCCAAAGCATAGTATGTTGAAAAGAGTCTGCCAAAAGTCACCGGAAGGTCTACTGCTTCCAGTAGATTTTCAAAGTGTGGATCCGTGCACACTATAACAGCTAATATTGCCCACAACCCATTGCGCTTTGCAGGAGAATTCAGCTCAGAACTACAAACACGAATAAAAAGTGTTTAACGAATAACGAATAAAAAAACACAAACATGATGGCGGGTCTGCGCAACCGACAGTTGAATAGAATAAGAGAGGTTTGAGTGACAAATAAACAACATTTAACCTGATAAAAATATTTATTTAATGTTATATAATAATAATAATCAATGTGCTACTGCTTTTATCTCCAATACGGTAGGAAAATTAAATTAAATGTAATGTGGAGGATTTTAACTGTGACAAGATGGTTGACAGGCCAGTTTACAGTGACAGGATGCATTTAACTATGCGACAGAGAATAAGTTAAAGATACAATTTAAATGGGTGGTTGATTAGGATTTCACTTTTTTAACTTTAGTTAGTGTGTAATGTTGCTGTTTAATCATAAACAACATATGCAAAGTTAGGCCATCCTTAAAAATATTCTTGTTTGCCGTAACCCGACCGACCCTGTCAATTTAGGACCGACTCAAATTATTAATTTTTTTTTGCTTTAAGTCCGACCGACTTGCAGGCTGTAAATTTGCGTTAAGAACGAACGGCTACATTCTGTCTTTTAAATAAAAACCGTCATGTATGTTTACATTATTAGTTAACGGATGTCACTCTATGGCCGGTGCGTTCGCTTCGTCTCAACCCGTTGAGAGACGAGACGTGCTGACAGATAAAATAATTACACGATTGTGAAAGCCTACGTATATTTCTCTGATTTCTTCAAGCCGTCGTATTTACCATGTTTACTATGGTAATAGCGCGCATAGTCTTAGTGATCAGAATCCACATCGGATCACAAACATAAGTTATTTAAAACACTTGCTGCTGTCTGAAAGTGAGTTTTGAGCTAAAATGATTTTAAAAGTCTTTAATGCTGGTGTTAGTTGATAACCTACATGTAATCATCGGCGCCTCCGTCTCCACACACAGATAAACTCCGCCTTTGCTCATAACCACTCCCTCCTCAAGTCCGAGCTGGCCCGCTTTGGACCAAGTTTTTCGGCAGGCCTAAAAACCCGGGCCGTTGGCCCCGAGGAAGCCCCGAGGAAGCCCCGATGAGGCACGATCAAGCCCCGGAAGTGACAGTGGAAACGCGACTGGCCCAGGCACGCACTAGCACGCCCGCTTTAGGCCCGACAGTGGAAACACGAGGCGTTTCTCAATGTCAAGGAAGGATCCTCGGAAGCCAGAATTTCGAGGATGCTACGTCATCGACATCCGTCAAAGGACTGTTCCAATGTCGAGGATCCTCGGAATTTCAAACAAGGACTGAGTCCTTCGTTCGAAAAATATCCCATACACAGGAAAGGATGCATATGCACGCACAATCCTATGCACGCAGCTTTGCGAACTTGTTCAAAAATGTTTTTAAAAAATGTTGGACGTTAGCGGGCAATATGCTTTCAAATGTAAGTATATTTACGTTACCAAACATTTGATATAACAGTAGTAAATATGTCAGATAAATAAAGTTTAACGTTTAAATGCCAGTACAAATTACTACCGTATTGATATTATAAATTATACAAATACAAATTACGTTATTGATGGCTAACTGAAAAACCGTTGTTAGCTTGTTTGCCATCACCGACATCCTTTATATATGACTAGTTATGTTGTCTAAAGTAATTTAACGTTAATATTATACCATTATACCATTCACAGCGTTATTCATAGCTTTCTCGTATTTTTTAACAGGGACCAAGGAACGGAGGCGTTCATAGGTCTCCGTGTAGAAAACAAGCAGCTGTTTATCGGGGGGTAATGACGCAATGACGTGCACTTGCTAGTCTGTTCCATTTACGTGTTCTCTGAATGCTAAAGAGGAGCCTCGCCTAGACTCTGAAAGAAGTGACTTGGAAGGACCAGTCCTGCCAAGGAAGTATCCTTGACATTGAGAAACGCCTACGGCTGCGCCCGAAGGCATGTGTTGAAAGTGACGTCCCAGTCAGAGACGTCACAATATGCTAATTTGTTTAAATTCATACCTACGTAATCACCATCACCAAAATTGTATTTTTTTTTTTACATTGAAACTTATAAAAAATATATAGACCGACCTACCGACCCTTTTTTTTTTTTACTGTTACTGCAAACCAAAATATTTTTAAGGATGGCCTTACGACGCTCAAAGTTCAATGCAAAGGGAGAGATTTTCTTTTACAGAAATCACTTTTTAAGGACTACAACAAACAGCTGGTAGGGACTACAACAAGCTTCTTCCCGGATTAGTGACATCACAAACCCTAAAATTTACATAAACCCCGCCCCCGGGAACATGCAACAAAGGGGGCGGGGCCATGTTGGGCTGCTTTAGAGAAGAGGAAGAGTTGTTGTAGTAGAGTGTTGTTGTCATGCCGAACTGTTTCACAAACGAGGGTCAATTGGATGAGTTGAATCAACTCCACAGCAACTACATAAATTTATCCACTAACCATTCAGAAACGTCCTAAAAGTTGTATCTTCTTCCTGAGTCTCTCCATCAGTGTCGACTCCGGTTTGAACAATGTAAGGCTGAACACCGTTACTGACAATCCTCATTTTGGCCGGTGAGATTCTCCAGCTTTGTTGTTGTTGAGCTGTTAAAGCTCCACCCTCTTCTGGAAAGGGGGCGGGGAGCAGCATCTCATTTGCATTTAAAGGGACACACACAAAAACGGCGTGTTTTTGCTCACACCCAAATAGGGGCAAATTTGACAAGCTATAATAAATGATCTGTGGGGGATTTTGAGCTGAAACTTCACAGACACATTCTGGAGACACCAGAATCTTGTGAAAGGGGCATTATAGGTCCCCTTTAATGATGTAATAGTATGTCCCAAAGCTTGTCTACTCTTTTGCTACATACTCAAAAGTATGTACTTTTTCTTCACAAAAAGAGCACACAGTTTTAGGGCGTAGTATAAGTAGGCGAATTAGGATGCAGCAACTAATTTTTGAATGAATCATCAAAAGAATCAGTTAATTTGCTCATGAATCAGATTACACTGGTCATGTTGTTTGTTTTTTATATGCAATTCTCTTGGACAACTTGATAGAAAAAAAATTATTATCATTATTATATACAGGCAAAGATAACATTTATTTTTCTATGGCACTGGAGATTCAGCTGCATAGACTCTGCCACTGACACCAGCACTAATAACATATGCAGATCTTTTCACTTGTTGACAGTGGAACATTTAAACTCATATGGCTGATCGGACCACACCAGATAATCTGGCTAGTGACTCGGCATGTTAGTGGGGATTAAACTGGGGCACTGGGGTTAAAATTGGGCCGAGCTGTTGACAATGTTGATGCGTGTGGGACTGTTACTGTTACACCCCTCTGAAAATGTATCATTCCCTGAATTCCTTATTGTTACCCGACATGTTTCCTTTCTCTGCTGACAGTACAAAGGCATTCACTGCTCTCTAACCGCTCTACCATTCTCTCTCTCGTGTTCGTGGACTAAAGGTAAGCTGCTCAGGTCGGCCGGTGCATTCAGTGCTGGTGGGCGACTAGAACTGTGTGTGGTGGCCTGGTACAGCTCTGTCCCATGACTGAGACCTAATCCTGCATTACAACACACACACACACATTCACGTAACCCTGTACCCGCCAGCTGAGGTCCGCGACGGAAAGGTGTATGTTGTTTGGAAGGATATGAGAGACGTCCTGGGTCAAAACACACATCTTCAGTTTTGTAGGTTGTGTCTGTCCTAAAACAAAATGCTGTGGCTTCGAGCAGGTACTGTCTCTCTTTTTCTCTCACACTCAAGTCTTTTCTTATTATTCACATTGCCAGCCCTCATGCATTTGTTCAGTAGCCTATATGTGTGTGTGCATGCTTGGTATGAGTGTGTATTTCTGTGTGAACAATGCAATATTTTCATATGTTAACCTTAATTATTAAGCTTTAGCACGTAACTCACCCTGCATTATTTGTACTAAAGACATGAATGATTGCTGTTATAATTCTAAGTGATTTGCGATTTTTTTTTGACTAACGGACTTTGAAGGAGGAATCCAAACTATTTAATATCATACAGACTTGGGGGTGGGATCCTTTGAGCCAGTAAGCAGCCACCTAGCAACAGCATAGCAACAAGTTAAAAACAATCAGAACTCACTTTAGCATCATGTTGGCGGTTGGCCTACAAATTGACATCATGGTTAAACAACTTGATCGCTGAAACACTCCAGTAAAGTGTCCAATAAAAACCTTAGTTTTTGTTAGATTCTCTTAAAAATAAAGGTTCTTTATTATTGGCATCGATGATTCCATGAAGAACCTTTATCATCCATGGAACCTTTTTACTGGACAAAAGATTCTTTATAGTGAAAAAAAAAGTTCTTTAGATCATTAAAATGTTCTTCACACTAAGAAAAAAATGGTTCTTTTTTAGAATGTTCACTGAAAGGTTCTTCTATGACATCACTGCAAAAACACCCTTTATTTTTAAGAGAGCAGTGACAATATCAGTGTGTGTTTTGTCTGGTTCTGATTGCAGTTTTACAGTTCTCTCATCACGTCAATAATTGGGTAACTAAGACACATGTTTTCCTCTCTAACTGTGTGGATACTCAGATGAATGCTGTATTGATCACTGTGATGCTGTGTGTGTTTTTGTCTTTCTAAGGTAGTGTTTACCATTTGATAATGTTGTGGACTTCGCTCTATAATACTTTACTCTGGTGTGAATTAGAGCTTAATGATTAACATGCATAAGAAGTCACATACAATGATCGGTTTCACATGGAAACGAATGTAGAGAAACAGGGCATATGCCGAGGGAGGTAAAGAGAGATAGAGATATAAATGGAGACAGGGAGGAGGGGTGTATGGCATATCGTTGACTGTGATTAATGAGCTCTCAAGGGAGAGTTTCTGATTCGGCCCCTCAGAGATGGCAAATGCTTTAGTTCAGAATCATCACTTCTAAATACAAAATACTTCTTGATCAGCCAATGATGGAAGGGAAACCAATCAAAAAGTAGAGTTACAATGTGTTAAAATGATTTTACTATGCAACCCTCTACAATGCAAGTAAATCAGTCACATATGCGACCAACGTCTAGTAAATTGTACGATTTCAGATGTTGAGTTAGAGGCAAAAAAAGTTTAGCGCGGATAGAGCGCCCTCTGTTGGTTTCTGTGAAACACGCGCACTCAACATTAGAGAAAGCATATGCGGGGCTCGTTGACAGAAATGTCACTGTCCTGAGAGGGCCAGGGCTGTGTCGTCATGAAAGTTTATCATTTGCATGCACTTTCAAGCCTTGCCAATTTAAACATTCAAGCACAAGAAGATGCAAAAGATAACAGAAAGACGCATCTGACAGCTTTCTTTCACGTCTTGTGCTTGAACGGACAATTTCACACAAAATTATGTAAAAATGCCAGTTTTGGCGAGTATCCTAGTAAACATAGTTGGTTATTTCTTAAGTGAATGTAAACAGTTGAGAAAGTAAACATGTGTAACAGTATATTGGATCAGTGCATTAGCTTCAGAATTAAAATTTCCAGATAATTTACTCACCCCATGTCATCCAAGATGTTCATGTCTTTCTTTCTAGTGTCAAAAAGAAATTTTTGAGGAAAACATTCTAGAATTTTTCTGCATTTAGTGGACTTCAACAGTCCAAATTGCAGTTTCAGTGCAGCTTCAAAGAGCTCTACATGATCCCAGACTAGGAATAAGGGTCTTATCTAGTAAAACAATCAGCAACTTTCTTAAAAAAAAAAAAATTATATACTTTTTAACCACAAATGCTTATCTTGCACTGCTCTGTGGTCCGCCACGCATGACGTAGGCGGAAGTACTGATCCAGTGTCTACAAAGCTAATATGCAAAGACTAAGTCAAAAAAGGTAAAGGTGAAGTTGGAGGAGTTTTTTGCCCTACCGTGGTACTTCCGCCTACGTCATGTGACCTTTCCAAATAGATAGATAGATAGACAGAGATTGATCAATTGATGGATTTTTCTGGTGCGGAATTGGAACTATCCAATTCATAAACTTTTGATTGTGTTCTGTTAGTATTGTCAAGCTGGTGAGTTTGTGTTTGAATGGTTATATTTTAATAAGCTTTGAATTGTTCAACAACAGTTGAGATTAGTTTAGCTCTGGCATTTTAAATTGATTTAGTGGTGTTTACAAGTTTTGAAACAAGCATATGAATTTAATCTTTTTACACTGAACAAATGTCAACACACATATATTCAGCAATATTGAGTGGGGGAAAAAGTTTGTGAGCTTGTGGTTTTAATTGAATGTGATGAGATAAAACGATTATTTCACAGTGTAACAGAAAATAATGCCAAGACAACACGTTTTTAGTGATCTTCACAGACCATGTGCATGCATACACATACAAACATTTGAACATACAAATGTACAAACCCTGATCCTAACATCATAAATATCATAAAAACATCCTAAACCATTTTACAAAACAACACAGAGCGCATGTGTTTGTTAAAATCATCTCCTTCTCTCTTTTTCAACATCACTCTCTCACTCTTTTCCCCCACTCTCATTCCTGTCAGTCAATCTAGCAGCCGTTATCAGCTCTGGCCTGGCAGATTTACAGCAGGAGGATAGAAACATCTGGATCATATTTAGTAAAATCATCCCTCTCCGTTCCTATTTGCCCTGCTGGCACACTCATAAAACTGTCAGAGCGGAGACCCCGATCGGTTGGTTTTTCACTGCAGAGCAGCAGTTTCATTACTCAGTATAATTTTTGATATTATACTTATAAAAAAGTGTTTCGTAAATCACAGTTGAGATAACTCAAGTGGTTTATGGTAAGTGACTGCTTTGGTAATCTCACAACCACAGAAATTATCCATGAGGATTCACAGGTGGATCAGGTGTCAGAACTGTCCATGCTGTTCTTGGTCACGAAGAAAACAGCTTTGGGATATTTTGAGAGTCAGGATTGTGTCGTTTCTTTGTGTGGCATATTGTTTGGGTCAGGACATCCACTGAGGCGGGATGTGATCCCTCTCAGGCTGTGGGAGGCTGATGGACCAGAGAGTTTTCCCAACACTAACACAGGAATTCTTCACATTCCGGCTTCGTTAGTGGTCTAATCTATCAAAGAAAGCAAGAGAGCGAGTGAGATCAGGGGTTTAGTGGGGGTCTCGACTATACCTCCACCTGACCTTGGGCTGAATCCCCTCATTCTCTCCATCCGCTTACTTTGTGTAATTCTGTATTTGTTGTTGAAACTTGTACTTCAGTGACTGAATACATGGACTTTATTTTTCAACATCAAGATCTTAGATTATAATTTGTTTGATTGTATAAAGGAAAGATTATTATGGAAGCTTGTTTCTACCACTAAATAAAAATATTAATTCTGACTTTATATCAAGCAATTCTGACTTTATTTCTTGCAATTCTGACTTTATATCTCGCAATTCTGACTTTATATCTCGCAATTCTGACTTTATATCACGCAATTCTGACTTTATATCAAGCAATTCTGACTTTATATCAAGCAATTCAGACTTTATATCAAGCAATTCTGACTTTATATCAAGCAATTCAGACTTTATATCAAGCAATTCGGACTTTATATCAAGCAATTCTGACTTTATATCACGCAATTCTGACTTTATATCACGCAATTCTGACTTTATATCAAGCAATTCTGACTTTATATCACACAATTCTGACTTTATATCAAGCAATTCTGACTTTATATCAAGCAATTCTGACTTTATATCACGCAATTCTGACTTTATATCAAGCAATTCTGACTTTATATCAAGCAATTCTGACTTTATATCTCGCAATTCAGACTTTATATCAAGCAATTCTGACTTTATATCTCGCAATTCTGACTTTATATCAAGCAATTCAGACTTTATATCAAGTAATTCGGACTTTATATCAAGCAATTCGGACTTTATATCAAGCAATTCTGACTTTATATCACGCAATTCTGACTTTATATCACGCAATTCTGACTTTATATCAAGCAATTCGGACTTTATATCAAGCAATTCTGACTTTATATCAAGCAATTCTGACTTTATATCACACAATTCTGACTTTATATCAAGCAATTCTGACTTTATATCAAGCAATTCTGACTTTATATCACGCAATTCTGACTTTATATCAAGCAATTCTGACTTTATATCAAGCAATTCTGACTTTATATCTCGCAATTCAGACTTTATATCAAGCAATTCTGACTTTATATCTCGCAATTCTGACTTTATATCACGCAATTCTGACTTTATATCAAGCAATTCGGACTTTATATCACGCAATTCTGACTTTATATCACGCAATTCTGACTTTATATCAAGCAATTCTGACTTTATATCACACAATTCTGACTTTATATCAAGCAATTCTGACTTTATATCAAGCAATTCTGACTTTATATCACGCAATTCTGACTTTATATCAAGCAATTCGGACTTTATATCAAGCAATTCTGACTTTATATCTCGCAATTCAGACTTTATATCAAGCAATTCGGACTTTATATCAAGCAATTCTGACTTTATATCAAGCAATTCTGACTTTATATCACGCAATTCTGACTTTATATCACGCAATTCTGACTTTATATCAAGCAATTCTGACTTTATATCAAGCAATTCTGACTTTATATCAAGCAATTCTGACTTTATATCAAGCAATTCTGACTTTATATCAAGCAATTCTGACTTTATATCAAGCAATTCTGACTTTATATCAAGCAATTCTGACTTTATATCAAGCAATTCAGACTTTATATCAAGCAATTCTGACTTTATATCAAGCAATTCTGACTTTATATCAAGCAATTCAGACTTTATATCAAGTAATTCGGACTTTATATCAAGCAATTCGGACTTTATATCAAGCAATTCGGACTTTATATCAAGCAATTCTGACTTTATATCACGCAATTCTGACTTTATATCAAGCAATTCTGACTTTATATCAAGCAATTCTGACTTTATATCACGCAATTCTGACTTTATATCTCGCAATTCTGACTTTATATCAAGCAATTCTGACTTTATATCAAGCAATTCTGACTTTATATCAAGCAATTCAGACTTTATATCAAGCAATTCTGACTTTATATCAAGCAATTCAGACTTTATATCAAGCAATTCGGACTTTATATCAAGCAATTCTGACTTTATATCACGCAATTCTGACTTTATATCACGCAATTCTGACTTTATATCACACAATTCTGACTATAACTCTCAATTCTGACTTTATATCAAGCAATTCTGACTTTATATCAAGCAATTCTGACTTTATATCTCGCAATTCTGACTTTATATCAAGCAATTCTGACTTTATATCAAGCAATTCTGACTTTATATCTCGCAATTCAGACTTTATATCACGCAATTCTGACTTTATATCAAGCAATTCGGACTTTATATCAAGCAATTCGGACTTTATATCAAGCAATTCGGACTTTATATCACGCAATTCTGACTTTATATCACGCAATTCTGACTTTATATCAAGCAATTCTGACTTTATATCACACAATTCTGACTTTATATCAAGCAATTCTGACTTTATATCACGCAATTCTGACTTTATATCAAGCAATTCTGACTTTATATCAAGCAATTCTGACTTTATATCTCGCAATTCAGACTTTATATCAAGCAATTCTGACTTTATATCTCGCAATTCTGACTTTATATCAAGCAATTCAGACTTTATATCAAGTAATTCGGACTTTATATCAAGCAATTCGGACTTTATATCAAGCAATTCTGACTTTATATCATGCAATTCTGACTTTATATCACGCACTTCTGACTTTATATCAAGCAATTCTGACTTTATATCACGCAATTCTGACTTTATATCAAGCAATTCTGACTTTATATCTCGCAATTCGGACTTTATATCAAGCAATTCGGACTTTATATCTCGCAATTCTGACTTTATAACAAGCAATTCGGACTTTATATCAAGCAATTCGGACTTTATATCAAGCAATTCGGACTTTATATCAAGCAATTCTGACTTTATATCACGCAATTCTGACTTTATATCACGCACTTCTGACTTTATATCAAGCAATTCGGACTTTATATCAAGCAATTCTGACTTTATATCACGCAATTCTGACTTTATATCACGCACTTCTGACTTTATATCAAGCAATTCGGACTTTATATCAAGCAATTCTGACTTTATATCACGCAATTCTGACTTTATATCTCGCAATTCTGACTTTATATCAAGCAATTCAGACTTTATATCAAGTAATTCGGACTTTATATCAAGCAATTCGGACTTTATATCAAGCAATTCTGACTTTATATCACGCAATTCTGACTTTATATCAAGCAATTCTGACTTTATATCAAGCAATTCTGACTTTATATCACGCAATTCTGACTTTATATCAAGCAATTCTGACTTTATATCAAGCAATTCGGACTTTATATCAAGCAATTCTGACTTTATATCACGCAATTCTGACTTTATATCAAGCAATTCTGACTTTATATCACGCAATTCTGACTTTATATCAAGCAATTCTGACTTTATATCAAGCAATTCTGACTTTATATCTCGCAATTCTGACTTTATATCAAGCAATTCGGACTTTATATCTCGCAATTCTGATTTTATATCAAGCAATTCTGACTTTATAACAAGCAATTCTGACTTTATATCAAGCAATTCGGACTTTATATCTCGCAATTCTGATTTTATATCAAGCAATTCTGACTTTATATCAAGCAATTCGGACTTTATATCTCGCAATTCTGATTTTATATCAAGCAATTCTGACTTTATAACAAGCAATTCGGACTTTATATCAAGCAATTCGGACTTTATATCAAGCAATTCGGACTTTATATCACGCAATTCTGACTTTATATCACGCAATTCTGACTTTATATCAAGCAATTCTGACTTTATATCAAACAATTCTGACTTTATATCAAGCAATTCTGACTTTATATCAAACAATTCTGACTTTATATCAAGCAATTCGGACTTTATATCAAGCAATTCGGACTTTATATCAAGTAATTCTGACTTTATATCACGCAATTTTGATTTTATATGAAGCAATTCGGACTTTATATCTCACAATACATGTTTTTTTTCCCCAGTGGACTTAAGGAAAGGAATTACAACTTTATATTAGTTTGTTTTTTGTTGTTATTTTAATGTTTGATTTTTCAAAATTTAAAGTTTTTTTCTTTACATTTATATTGACCCAAAGCAAAATGAATTAATTAATTATACATTAAATACATTTTAAAATACAAAATTATTCATTTAAAAATTATGTTTTTTTAAAAGTTAAATAACATTCATATATGTTCATAATGATGAATTTTAAAATATTCATTCAATTAAAAAAAAATAAGAACATGAACATACTTTTTGATTAAATAACTGGTAAATTGCCTAAAGAGAAACACAGATTGTGCAAGAAAAGATGCTTTATTTGGTTTAAGTGTGCGGGGTCAGTTGGCCTGGGTGAGAGTGACGTATTGCAGGTGTTGCAAACAGAGTGATTACAGACGGGTCATGTGGTGCAGATTTGGAGAGATTTGGTAAAGAAGTGGACAAGGGGGGCAGAGGAGAGAGGCAAGGATTGGAAAAGAGAGAAAAGCTACTTTGTAAGTAGCTTTTCTTTGAAAGTGACAGACCTTCTTCATGTTATGTGTAACTTGCAAGACATTTATGTCTTTACTGACCTCATCTGTGTTCCCCATATGAACTTATGTCATTAATCTGGCTATTAAACAAGCAAATCAGAAGTGTTGCAAGCCACATGAATCATAATACCGTCTGTCTTTTTTTGTTAAGATGTTGTGAAACTGTTATTTTATCACTGTAGAAACGGTGCGTAGGAACACGATACTCATCCTCCTCTCTCACTCTCTTCTTCTACCTTTTTCTGTCTCTCTCTCCCTCTGTTTCCCTCATAGGTCATGATATTAACAGCTCTTTGGAGCCAACAAACATTGACACCAGTATCCTGGAGGAATACATCAGCAAAGAGGACGACAGCACTGACATGTATGTACGGTTGAGTTTCTGTGTGTAATCTGGAGACTGTTTGTACCACTCGGTACACCAAATTTGTTATGATTATGTGCTTATTTTGATAATAATGAGTCATTTTGGCCATCAGCTGGTGATTTGTTTTTTTTTCCCTCCAGTTGTTTCACAGAGGTCCACAGCACCCCAGGA
Source organism: Chanodichthys erythropterus (assembly GCF_024489055.1). Lineage (NCBI taxonomy): Eukaryota > Metazoa > Chordata > Actinopteri > Cypriniformes > Xenocyprididae > Chanodichthys > Chanodichthys erythropterus. The sequence goes on along the minus strand of NC_090244.1, from coordinate 3,898,652 downwards.
CCCCAGTATACTTCACCCCAGGCCGGGGCATCCTCTTCAGGGGGGTTAGGGTGTGGCGTGAGCCCCCCCATCCCCCTGCGCCAGGGCGCCGTCCCTTCTCTGCCCCAGGCCTGCCAGAATCCCTATCCACCTCCACCACCACTGGGCCACCTCAGACACAACTACCCCTGCCTGGGGCAACAGCAGAGCCAAACACCCCAACAGCCACACGTCAAACCGGACCACCGCGGACAGTACGCACCCGGGTAAGAGAAAGAGAGCCGAGAGGAGCAAATATGGCATAAATATGTAAGTGATTTGTATGTAAACATATGATTTTCAGTATAAAAAAATCTACCCCTAAATCTGCGTCAGGCGCGTAAAACCCAAAGTATACTTAGTTTCCTAAGGCTGAGTAAGACAGACGGAGGAGTGAACTGGGAATAAGCACTGAGACATAAGATGAATGGGTCAGGCCTGATATCCTGTGAGGAATTGTGCAATCAGTAATGCTCTTTTATAATGTTGCCCGAAAGGAGGCGGCAGGTATGTCATTAGTGAGCTTTTTGATGGGTTTCCAATTAAAACAAGAACTGATTCACTACAGTGGTCCTATGTTTAGTGCTGCATGCAAAGGCATCACTTTTAATAAACTTCAGTGTGTGCATCATTCATTTTTTTTTATATATATGATCATTTACACAGTTACTGTCATAACTTGTTTTCATGACACATTTATTGTGTGACAAAATGAGTCGCAATGAGCAACATTTTGTTATTCTTACAATCAATATTAAAAAAAACTTTAAAACGATGTATGATTTGTTTAAAATCTGACAAAAAATGTGACTGAGCTACACCTGCTTAAAATCGACAGAGTCTGGAAAGTCAATTGAGAAAAATTGAGTTGAAGGATTAGTTCACTTTCAAATGAAAATTACCCCAAGCTTTACTCACCCTCAAGCCATCCTAGCTGTATATGACTTTATTCTTTCTGATGAACACAATCGTAGAAATATTAATAAATATCCCGATGCATCCAAGCTTTATAATGGCAGTAATGCGTTACCAAACGAATATAAGCTGAAGAAAGTGTCTCCATCCACATCCATCCATCATAAACATACTCCACATGGCTCCGGGGGTTAATAAAGTACTTCTGAAGCGAAACGATGCATTTGTGTAAAAAAATATATATATTTAACAAGTTATGAAGTAAAATATCTAGCTTCTGCCAGACTGCCTTTCGTATTCTTCAAAAAGCTTATGCTGTACGTCCTACGCCTTCCCTATTCAACTTACGGAATTGACGTGACGCCAGTTCCGTTTTTTCCGTAATTTGAATGCCACCAATTTTTGTTTACATCAGCATAAGTTTGAAAATCACATTTCATTGGTTTAGACTCATGCCATTGAGAATTCTCTACGAATTCTCTAGTGTTTTACAACTGAAGCCCTTCCGGTTCAAAACGCCCTCTCAAAACGGGACTCAAACCCGGGTCCGTCTGCATGGGAGTCAGGTGCCCTGTCAGGCTAAAGGCCGCAGTCTCTCAGGGGTTTACACACACAGCTCTTACTAGCCTACATCTGTAACACAACGATACCAAACTTGTGTTGAAGGAAGGGCCAGTCCCTGAGAAGCGAGCAGAGAAAAACGTAATTTTTCATGGTCAAAAAGTACTCCTCTCAGAAAACACACAAATAAAGATACTCTTAGATGTTTAATTGCTATTTGGAGCATTGGTATCCCTAGGCGAGGGCTTAATGAACTAATTTTTGTGAAAACCTCAATTTCGACCAAAATTGACATTTTTCACTTGCTTTGCCTGTGCGCATTCTGACTCTTTTTGCCAGCTCGGGTCATATGTATTAAAAAATTAAGACATTACTAACAGGTAAAGTAAATATAATGAATATTTAAGCTAATATAGCGCATATATTTCCCCTCTAGAGTTCATTTCTCTAGTGAACTAACATGCTGTGGACACTAAATGACTCAACTGAGGTAAATGTGATGCTACATGAGATATTAGTCTCAAGCTGTTTTATTGATGTCTTTCCAAAAAACACTGGTTGAGAGATTACACGTAAACATATCTGTGCATAGATCGCCTGTTCTTCTTCTGCGCTTGTTCTTGTTGTGGCAGTTAACAAACAGCATTGCATTACCGCGCGCGCCCCCTTCTGGATTGGAGTGTGGCTCGCCTGTGACTCACTGTATTCGTCGTCTGACTGTATGCATGGAACCGTTACGTCCATGCCGTTACACCCCTAATATCAACACATTAAAATGATTCAGAATAACTTGCAATCACAAAACACTGACAATCACTCATGATGTTGTGTATTTAATGTGTGTAATGTGCATACATTGGGTTTAATGTTATTACTTTTGCAGAACACTTCCCGAGTCCCCTCCAGACTCCAGCTCAGAGCCGTATTCACCCCAGCAAGCCAACGGTAAGTTCAATCCACCTGAATGATTTAATCAAACCATTTGAGCAGCGTTAAATAATCAAGACTGAAAGTTAAAAAAACATTAACATAAAGTTGTTTATTTATTCTTTTAGTTTTAAATATATTGTCGATAAATGTGGACATAAAAACAATTATTTAAAACAGCTGACTGCTGGATTTTGTTAATTTTTTTGTGCTTAATAATGAAGTGTACTATTAGCATGGTGACGAATAAGAACTTATGATGCTAATTTAAGGAAACATAACATGCTTTTTAATTATTCCATCCCAGATCCGCACATGCTCAGGACAATGACGCCCGAGAACATGTGTCACATGACCAGTCCTCCGCCTCTCCCAACACACCCCCTCTATCCCAGCATGCACCGGGACATGTACCTTAAGCCAGAGCCCATGATCTCGCAGTATCCGATTGGTCCGACCAGCGGCGGGGGCGGAGACATTCAACAGACTCAGATGCTACATCAACTCCTGCAACATCCACAAGGACCAGAGTAATCACTCAGAAATTATACTTTCATAGCTCAGGGGACTTCAATGAGTATGACCAAAATTATTTACCTGAAGGACCCTCTGAGATTTTATGAAATGTTAAACTTTTAATACATTTTATATGTATTATTTTACAATAAGTTTGCGTGATGTCGTTCCATGTCATTAAAATTAATAAAAAACAAAAATATTTATTTTATTTTTTCACATTCAACGGTACTGTTACAAAACCTCATGAACTGAAAAAAAATATGATTTCAATATAAATTTTACGTGTTTTTTTTTTTAGCATTTTAATTTAGAGTTAGATTATTTTAATATATAATAATAATTAATGCATGTAAATTTAATTTAATTTAATATAATTTTTCATCCTGTGGCCCGCTTGGAAGTTTGCTGAAGTTTTTTTTATTTTATTTTATTTTATTTTATTTTATTTTATTTTATTTTATTTTATTTTATTTTATTTTATTTTATTTTATTTTATTTTATTTTATTTTATTTCACATTCAGCAGTCTCAAATTCAGTGTGGTATTTTCTGGCATTTTAATTTAGATTAGAATTAGATTATTTAAACATATTAATAAAAATGTATTAATTGTAATGCTTTTAAGTCATTTTTGGGCCCCGGCCTGCTGGTTTTATTTTAGTTTAGTTTAGTTTAGTTTAGTTTAGTTTACATTTAGCAGTGTCACATTCAGTGTTTTTCTTTTAGCATTTTAATTTAGATTTAAATTAATTTAATTAAATTTTGTTACATTATTTAAATATATTAATAATAATTTATTAATTCAAATGCTTTTAAGTCATCCTGTGGCCCCTTTAAAAGTTTGCTAAGGCCCCTTAGTGAGCCCCGGACCCCTGGTTTGAGACCCCTGGACCAGCAGTGTCAAAGGCCAAACTTTTCCACATCAACGAACGCATGCTTTGTGTTTCTCCAGTGGGATTCCTGTACATCCGGCAAAGAAGAGAAAACATTCAGACTCTCCCAACAGCACTCTCAACTCCCAGATACTCACGGGCATCATCAAACAAGAGCCAGGTACACACACACACACACACAGGTACACAAGCACGATTGCATTTTCAGCGCTATATGATGTATATGCATTCGTGCTTTCACAGGTTTGATGCAGGATGCAGAAAACTCATACCTGGATCCAAACTATCAGTGCATAAAGTGGCAGGCGCACCAGCAGAACAAATGGACTACGTTATACGACTCCAATGGAAAAGAACTGTGGGTGCTGCCCTAATTCTACACACCTCTGCACTTAGATTTATGACAGAGGAATGAGAAATGCATTGAGGGCAAAAGTGTGTGTTTGGGATTTAATGGGGTATAGGGAGGTATCAGGCTGTACTGAAAGAGATAGAAAAGAGAGAGAGATGGATGGTAGCGGCCAGGGAATTCCTATGAGGTGAGCAGCATGTAGGAGTGAGAGCAAGAGCAGAGATCTGGCTTATGAGAGAGAGGAATGAAAATGAACAGAGAGAGAATAATTATAATGAAAAAATGGCATGACTTTAGGTTTTGTACCACGATAATTAAAAAAAATAGCTCAGAATTTAGGTTATTCTAAGTACTTTTTATGATAAATATTTTATTGATAAATATAAATTAAGTATAAATTAACATATTATAAATTTAATATGTTAATATTATATATTTTATTATTATATATTAGTATATAATATATATTTAGTAAGTTAATATTTATATCTACTTTATTTATTTTATGTGTATCTGTGGTGAAATGTCTCTTTAACCCAATAGGCCTCTTCGATAAGAACTGACCGAAAAATTTTACGTTTCTAATTTTTAAAATAGTTTGCTTCATCGGAATGGGATGACACTTGGTGACTTGTGTCGCATTTGCTATGTGAACACACAAAAAATTCATGGACATCATTCTGATAACTTTAAAACTCTATTTAAAAAAAAAAATTATAAATTAATTAGAAAAAATAGCTCATAAAAATTGTATAAATATTGCATAGTATCATAAAATCCCTTCAAAATTCTAAATAATAATCAAAAAATATTATTGAAAAAAAAATATGTATTACATTGATTTTCCTGAAGGAAAAAAAAAAGTTACGTTTCAAAGTCACTTTTGACCGTGAAGTGTGACCCAAAAATGAAGGGGCTCAGAAAGATAATAGATAAAAGAACAGATTTTTTGGGCCTATATATAATTTATTTCATTATATATTATCCTTCTGAAGTCCTCTTATGTTAGTAAAGATATTTTAAACCCTCTCCATGCTGTTTTCTTTTCTTTTTATCTTTCTGCTTCTCCAGTCCGATGCCTACCTATAGGGTGGATGCAGATAAGGGTTTTAACTTCTCCTTGGCTGATGATGCATTTGTGTGTCAGAAGAAGAACCACTTCCAGGTGACCGTGTACATCGGAATGCCAGGAGATCCCAAATACGTGAAGACCGGAGAGGGGCTGCAGCCCATCGAATGCTTTTACCTAAAACTCAATGGGGTCAAGGTGAGTCTAACAACCAGTCATAACTACTAATGTCTGTAAACTCTTGCATAATGTAGCATGTTTTTATCTACCTGTCTTCCAGCTGGAAGCAATGAATCAGTCCATTAATGTGGAACAGTCGCAGTCTGACCGGAGCAAACGACCCTTTAAACCAGTGTTGTAAGTCTTTTTTACACCAGTTGTGGGAGTTTCTGTGAAATATCACGTGTTAAGAGTGTGGATTTGAGTCATGTGATATTAATGTTAACCATTTGTTTCACAGAGTGACATTGCCGCCAGAGCAGGTTACAAAGGTAACGGTGGGTCGTCTCCACTTCAGCGAGACCACAGCCAATAACATGAGAAAGAAAGGCAAGCCGAACCCCGACCAGAGGTATGAAATATGGCCATGCCAAAGAAAAACTAACCAGGTTTATTTACAACAACTATAGTTTATTAGGGGTGTAACGGTACATGTATTCGCCCCGACAAGAAAAAACAACCAAAAACAAGAGTTCAGATGGCACACAAAAGCTTGCAAGTAGCCTATACGCTGTGACTCGATACATTTTTGTGACGCGTTCCACAAACTTTACGGAAAGGAGTCCAGGATGGCAGAAAGCTACATCCTGTTTGTTACTTTATTTTTCAAAAGCACAAAGTTTTTTTTTTATTGTGAGTGTAGAGTGTACAGAAATAAAACCAGACACATACGTTACAGTTTAGAATGATGTCTTACTCTTATCTGTATGGATTGGAGTATTTTAAGTTGTTTCCACTTATAATGAGACAAATTCATCTAGCATTGCGCCGATCTATGTCATGATTTTGGGGAAGTCTCAATACTACAGTCCAGTGATGAAATATGCGTGTCCTGGAAATGGGAAGCCTCAGGTGCTGCTTCGCTTGCCGTCTCCTCGTGGAAAGGTGAAGAAGACTCTTTTTCTCCTTCTCGCTCATCTATCTCAATATTGAACTTTGTGCATCCGCCATTGTCACTGCATGTTAATGAATTCTCACGCGCAAAGGAAATTACAGTATAGGCTACGCACAACACGTTTAATTTAACCAATAATGGAGGGGCGGACATGTAAATGTACCAAACTCTTAACGAACCATGATCCCAAAACCGAGGTGCGCATCGAACTGTGACTTTTGTGTACCATTACACCCCTATTGTTTATTGACAACACCTGACTGTCTGATTGATTCCGTAAGATCAAAATAGCACTCTAAATCTCTTCTGATTTTCATTAAAAACATTTAAATTTGTGTTGGTGTAGGTACTTCATGCTGGTGGTAGCTCTTCAGGCTCAGTGTCACAGTCAGAGCTTCACGGTGGCGGCTCACGTCTCCGAGAGGATCATCGTCAGGGTAACCGCTGTCAGTCTGGTCGTGTCTGTCTGACCGACCTCCTCCAATCACAGCCTGTTTCTGTGTGTCAATTATCCGCCTCTGACCAATCAATATTACTGTTAAAGCCTGCCGTGCTCAAATGATTCGTTTTTATGCTCTTGACGCTTGAGTTTGCCTATGTTTTTGATTTCTTGCCTCTTTATTTCAGTGTTTTTTTGTGTATTACATTTTTTAATGGTATTTTTGAGTTTTTATTCTTAATGAGAAAAGATTCTGAGGAAATAATAAATCTTTATTAGGAATGCACCGATACCACTTTTTCTAGAATGAGTGCGATACCAATACTTTGTTTTTTTGCACTTACCGATACTGATTATCGATACCTGCGTTTTCAATGAATTTGTGATTTTTACAAATATTGGGTAGAGAAACCAAAAGAATAGGAACCATATTAACTGGCTTAATTTGTTGAATAGATGTCATTTTCTTGGTTACAGTAATTACACTGCAAAAAATATTTTCTTTCTCAGTTGTTTTTTTTCCAGTACAAATATCTAAACATTCTTAAATCTTAAAGACACATTTACATAAAAATACCATAATATGTTTGCAGATATTTATTAAACATACTGAGTTCACATACTCATTTCTCTGAAAACCTTTGCTACAGCCAGTTATTTTACTTTGAAATTTGCGTTCCGTGTAGGAATTTCTGTTTCTGTTTTGGTCTGTGCAAGACCGCACATTGCCAATTTACCCAATAGTATTTCGCCACCCCGGGTTGCCAGTTGGAGGAAAAAACATGCAGTGAATTGCAGCCATGGAAGCCAGTGAACAAACTGGTTCAGGGATCGCAGATTCTACCCGACCTAAAAAGCCTCAGCATCCATCTAAAAATCTCTATGAACGGGAGCATTTTAAAACACGATATCAGCTCATCATAAATCAATAAATCAGCTAATTATCTTACAGTGTGTATGTCTCTTCGCCTTCCAATGTTAGTTGATCTTGCTCCTGTTGCGTGTCTTTAAACTGGCAACCCGTGAGAGCGTTGAGTCTGAGGGGAAGGGGGCGGGGCTAACAATATTTTGAATTTAGACTGCAGTACCCATTTCAACCACTAGCTGTCATTCTTACATAGAGCACATTTAAATTAAGTTTATTTTTCTGACCCCATTGGCAGATATTTTTAAGTGGTTTCATTTTAATACATTTTTCATAAAACAAGACTTAATATGTTAAGTAATTTTGCTTCCTGAGTAAAAGTATCTTGTTGTAAAAATATTTAGATATTTAGGTATTTGTACTGGAAAATAAGATAAAAATACTAAAGAAAATCATGTTTTGCGGTGTATGCCTGTTAAAAAAAATCTATTGTACAAGCGTATGTTACTTTTTCTGTTCATTCTGTTGCTCTGTCGTACTTTATTTTTCATTTAAAACAGACCTACAAAGCCCTTTTCACAAGATATAATATAAGTCACTGGTGTGTCTGTGAAGTTTCAGCTCAAAATACCCCACAGATCATTTATTATAGCTTGTCAAATTTGTATAAGAGGGCGGAGCTTTAACAGCTCAACAACAACAAAGCTGGAGAATCTCACGCAGCCAAAATGAGGATTGTCAGTAACGGTGTTCACGGTATCAGTGCATCCCTAATCTTTATTATATGTTAAATGTAAATATGTATATATAAATATTTTATGTGTAAACTTATTTAAAAATCAGCTGAATTTGCAGTAACACAAGACCTTCCCTTCCCAGCCAATTACAAAAATTATTGTTCTATTACTTAGTCCTTTCTTTCTTTCTCTTTCTTTCTTTCTTTCTTTCTTTCTTTCTTTCTTTCTTTCTTTCTTTCTTTCTTTCTTTCTTTCTTTCTTTCTTCTCTCTCTGTCTCTCTTCCTCTGTCTCTCAGGCATCTAATCCAGGTCAGTTTGAGAGTGACAGTGAAGTGTTGTGGCAGAGAGGGCAGATGCCAGACTCTGTGTATCATCACGGCCGAGTGGGCATTAACACGGACCGGCCGGACGAGGCCCTGGTTGTCCACGGCAATGTGAAGGTCATGGGATCCCTTGTGCATCCTTCCGATATTAGAGCCAAGGAGAATGTGAAGGAGGTACATTCTGATGTGTGTGCATAGCTCTCCTTACACATACACAAGGTCCGAACTTCCCTTACCAATGGTGGGGGAATAGAAAACATTTTTTATTGGCCCTGAGGATATTTCCATCATGCTTTCCTATAATGGAATGATTTAGCTGCTTTTGCTCAGACAGTGCACAAATATCTCTTACACTTGCTCTCTTTCTCCAGGTGGACACCACTGATAACCTGAGGCGGATTTCTCAAATGAGGCTGGTGCATTATCAGTATAAGCCTGAGTTTGCAGCCACAGTGGGCATCGACACCACCGCTGAGACCGGTACTGTCCCCACAGATCAATCCCAGGTTTAGGGTTAAGGGATAGAATATACAGCTTGTAAAGTACAAAAATCATTTTGTCTGAGGAATATCGCCTTAAAACATGGAAACCCAACGTGTGTGTGTGTTATCAGGGGTGATCGCTCAGGAGGTCCAGCAGATTCTACCGGAGGCTGTGAAAGAGGGAGGAGATGTGGTGTGTGCTAACGGAGAGACCATCCCTAATCTACTGGTGGTCAATAAAGTACGAGCGCTCACACACATTCTTACAGATGCCCAAACAGTCTCTCTGCCTCCCTCTCATGTGTGTGCTTGATGCTACAGGATCGGATCTTCATGGAGAACGTGGGAGCGGTGAAGGAGCTCTGCAAACTCACTGATAATCTGGAGACTCGCATTGACGAGCTCGAACGCTGGAGCCGAAAACTAGCCAAACTGCGTCGGCTAGACAGCATGAAGAGCACCGTCAGTGGGAGCACGGTCAGGTGTGTGTGTTTGTGTATGAAGCTGTGCAATCACAGGTGCATCTGTCTGAGTGAGTTCAAAGTCTGAAGAAATATGCTCCTTTTTTCTAGCCAATCAGGAAGCTATTTTAGCAGAACAGGAAGTGGTCCACTCAAGAAAAAAACAACTAAGCCAGGAAGCAAGGTATGATTTATGTCAGCCTACCTCTTTTAAAAATATATACATATACTGTGTTCCAAATTATTATGCAAGTGACATGAAGTAGGATTTTAGTACAATAAACATTCAGATTTGTATCTGAAGCTGCTGGAGTCACTGGAGTCTCAAAAAACACTTCATGCAGGCTTACAGTGGGTTTAGAAATACATTTTAAAACCGTTAGGGGGTGAATAATAGGATGTATATTCATATAGTATATAGATTCGGATAGAATTATATTGGATGGGATAAAATAATGGGAAATATCATGGGATAATGGGATATAATGGAATAAAATCTTATGGAATGGAATAGAACCATATGGAATGGGATAGAATCGTATGAAATGGGATAGAATCTTATGGAATGGGATAGAATCATATTCAGTGGGATAGAATCTTATGGAATGGGATGGAATCATATGGAATGGGATAGAATCTTATGGAATGGAACAGAATCGTATGGAATGGAATAGAATCTTATGGAAAGGAATAGAATCATATGGAATGAGATAGAATCATATGGAAGGGAATAGAACCATATGGAATGGGATAGAATCTTATGGAATGGGATAAAATCTTATGAAATGGGATAGAATCATATGGAATGGGATAGAATCGTATGGAAGGGGATAGAATCATATGGAATGGGATAGAATCTTATGGAATGGAATAGAATAATATGGAATGGGATGAAATCTTATGGAATGGAATAGAATCATATAGGATGGGATAGAATCATATGGTATTGAGTAGAATCATATTGGATGAGAGAGAATCCTATGGAATGGAATAGAATACTGGATTGGATAAAATCATGTGGATTTGAATACAATCATATGGAATGGAATAGGATCATAAAATGGAATAGAATCATAGAACCATATGGAATGGGATGTGATAGAATCATATGGAATGGGATAGAATCTTATGGAATGGGATAAAATCTTATGAAATGGGATAGAATCATATGGAATGGGATAGAATCGTATGGAAGGGGATAGAATCATATGGAATGGGATAGAATCTTATGGAATGGAATAGAATAATATGGAATGGGATGAAATCTTATGGAATGGAATAGAATCATATAGGATGGGATAGAATCATATGGTATTGAGTAGAATCATATTGGATGAGAGAGAATCCTATGGAATGGAATAGAATACTGGATTGGATAAAATCATGTGGATTTGAATACAATCATATGGAATGGAATAGGATCATAAAATGGAATAGAATCATAGAACCATATGGAATGGGATGTGATAGAATCATATGGAATGAGATAGAATCTTATGGAATGGAATAGAATCGTATGGAATGGAATAGAATCATATGGAAGGAGATAGAATCGTTTGGAAGGGAATAGAACCATATGGAATGGGATAGAATCTTATGGAATGGAATAGAATCATATGGAATTTAATAGAATCATATAGGATTGGATAGAATCATGTGGTATTGAGTAGAATCGTATTGGATGAGAGAGAATCCAATGGAATTATAGATTCCATTATATTGAGAATTATATTGGATGGGATCGATGGGATTGAATACAATCATATGGAATGGAGTAGGATCATAGAATGGTATATAGAACCATATGGAATGGAATATAATCAAATCAGATGGGATAGGATAGATTCATAGAATGGGATAGGATACAGTCATAAAGAATTGGATTGCATAGAGTCAATCAGTGGAACGAGATGAGATGGAATGGAATAACATTGAATAGAATGGGATAAGATGAGGTAATGTGAGATGGAATGGGATAGAATGATTATTGAGATGTGTGTTGCAGAGGTCCGTCACAGAGCAGAGCTGTCTGAGTCACAGATTCATGCAGGGCACCATCCTGGCGCTGGTCATCATAATGGCCTTCAGGTGAGAGAGGAAATCATTCACCCCAAAACTTCAGAATGAAGATTTTGAGTCTCCGTTTCATGCTCATTATCATCTCTCTCTGTCTCGTTCTCTAGTGTCATATCCATGTCCATCCTCTATGTGCTCAATCTTCAACACCATGGAAGCATAAGTGATGTTGAGGGGTATGTACATCTTCACACACAAGCATCCATTCACACGTCTTTCTCTTGGTTTCTGTATGTTCTCGTTTGATACCCTCTTGCTTATTTCTCTTAGTGTTGTTTGTAGCTCTGCGTCCCACTGCCTTCTTTTCGTCTCTTGGACGCCCTTCCTCACTACAACAGTCACATTCTGTCCATCCTTCTGTTTGTGGTATGCTGTCCACTTTCCTTCTCTCTGTTCCTCTATCACTTCATCTTCCCGTCCAGCACTGATAGATTTCCAGTCCTACATTTCCAAAGAGAACCTATTCAGGAAAATTGTAGTAATCAGAGGTTGCTCGAGCATAGACTACCGCTCAAAAGTTTGGGGTTGGAATTTTTTTCAATGTTTTTAAAAGAAGTTTCCTCAGCTCACCAAGGCTGCATTTATTTGATCAAAATACAGTAACATTGTGAAATATTATTACAATTTTTTGGAATTAAAAAGGTAATTGCAACTTTTTATGTCACAATTTTGCCTTTTATCTCGCAATTGCAAACAATTGATAACAATTATGCAATTACGCAAGACAATAATTGCCATAAGAGTATCAAGCTATAAAACAAATGTGTATAGCAGCTCAGATGATTTAATATTGGGAAAATTGAGGAGAAATGTTTGATTTTACATTGAGATCTCTGACTGACAAATCTGAGCAAAGTTTGGGACAGTTATTCTCTGTTTAATATCTTTCTGGGAGAAGCTATTGAGATATTAAAAAGGCCTCGTGTGAATTATTTTCTCTTTTTGATGGTATAATATCTCTTTGCCTGGACAGGTCTCGTTCTGCTCTGGGTTCGGCTCGAAAGGCTTCTTTCTCACCTGCCAGAATGACCACATCCACTCTCTCTCCAGGTCCCAGAAAACACAGTCACACAAATAGTGCAGATGTTTTCCAATATGCATATTTTGAATATTAGTTTTATAGAAGTTCATTATCTGCTTACAGACTCCACCTCCCCATCATTGTCCAATCACCCACCCTGCTGCCCTCCAACACCTGCCACAACCAACCAATCAGCCACTATCAGTCTGTTGCCAAGCAACAACCAATCCACACCAGGTATGTCAACATCACAACACTGAAAGTTTTTTGAATATATAACTCGCATATTTATATTTGAATATATAACTTTATATTTATAACTCGCAATTGTGAGCTTATATTTTGCATTTCTGAGGAAAAAGTCAGAATTGCTTGATTTAAAGTCAGAATTGTGATTTATAAAGTCAGAATTGCGTGATATAAAGTCAGAATTGCAAGTTATAAAGTCAGAATTGCGAGTTATAAAGTCAGAATTGCAAGTTATAAAGTCAGAATTGCGAGTTATAAAGTCAAATTTGTGTGAAATAAAGTCAGAATTGCGAGATATAAAGTCAGAATTGCGAGATATAAAGTCAGAATTGCGAGATATAAAGTCAGAATTGCGAGATATAAAGTCAAATTTGTGTGAAATAAAGTCAGAATTGCGAGATATAAAGTCAAATTTGTGTGAAATAAAGTCAGAATTGCGAGATATAAAGTCAAATTTGTGTGAAATAAAGTCAGAATTGCGAGATATAAAGTCAGAATTGTGAGTTATAAAATCAGAATTGCGAGATATAAAGTCAGAATTGCGAGATAAAAAGTTGCAATTTTCATTTTTTTATTTAGTGGCAGAAACAAACTTCCATATATTATATATAAAGGCTTCAAGTAAAGTGTTACCAATGACTCTTTAAACATTAACATGAATTTAAAGTTGATCAGCTTTCTTAATAAATGTTTTCTGGTCAAAATAGACTTTCCAAAAATACATCACATTATAAAGGGAAACACTTTTTCAGGATGAATCATTGAATCAGTTTAATGAATGAATGAATCAGTGAACTGACACATTGTAACACGGTTCGTAAATGTGGGAAGAAGGAGGCGGGAACCGGCGAACTTTCAACAAAAGTTTAATTCAAAATAAACAAAGAACAAAACGGAAGTAATGCAAACATAATAAAACACAAACATCATGAAACGTGAAATAAAGTCTGCCAGCCAGGCCTGGTCCTCTTTCATCCTTCACTGTAGTCGCTCCTCTTTTTATGCTCCCGAAGCCCCTCCGTGAGAGACTCAAGGCCGGTGCGCCTCCCAGGTGAAGCTCATTAACACTCGCGCCACCGGCCTCGCGCCGTTCCCTCACGGCTCTCGCCCGCCCTGGTCGCCACACACATCAATGATAATGAAAGCTCCTCTATACTCCTCTTTTTGTCAGATTAAATAGAAAAAGAAAATACAGTATAATTTCTCTCCCTGTCTCTCTCTCTCTCTCTCAGACTCCAGCACTGCCGTTCCCACCCAGGCCACTATTAATAAGAAGGCAAAATCTCGGCCGCTGGACAAAGACAGCCGGAACAAGAACCGTCTGAGTCACACGTCGGCTCCTCTGAATCTCAGCAAAGTCAAACGGCCGCCTCAGCCTCCAGAGATGAGCGGAACAACCAAACGCTTGCCTGGTGGACAACAGCCTCCGTCCCGGAGACAGCGCAGTGTCAACACACATGGTGCATACACATAGAGCTAAACATGGTTTACTTTTATTTAGTTTAGTTTATAATATATTAAATTATATTTAATTATTTTTCAATTTAATTGAAAAAACGAACTTTAAAACGTTCTGCCTTTGATGGTAGTTTCAAAGTTTTTTGGGGCTCTTCTAGAATAGATTTTCATGTTTTTTACATATTCACCATTGTTGCAGCTCCTCTCTTCCCAGTCTGTCAGTAACGCTCTGTTTAGTTCCCGACTCTATGAAGCCCCTCCTCCTGAAAAGCACAATTTGCTCTGATTGGTCAGCTGGACCAGTGTGTTCTGATTGGTCAAGCTCTTAGAGCGTGTTTGGGAAATGTCCCGCCCCTTACATAACTGCGAGTTTCAACACACTACTAACAAACTCAACCAGACCCGTCCCTTTATTCTGCATATGCCTTTAATTATTTAAATGAGGAATATTGTGATGTGTTCATTCGTTTTATTTATGTTTTATCCACAGGTGGAAATCCACTAACCTGTCTGAGCAAACTTCACATCCTCGAGATGGATCAGGAGATCAGAACACTTGATTGTTCCTCACCTGAGAGCTGCAGGTGTGTGTTTGAGTTCACTATATTGGCTCACACAATGCCATGTTATCAGGCCTCTGAGCTGATGTGTTTTATTCATTTGCAGCTTTACTGTGTTTCTAAATGGGGACAGAAACTCATCAATGTCTTACATTACTCTGCACATGATGTGAGTATAAACACATGCAGCTTTTAGCTTTTATCCCAGTAATGTTAAGATATTTGCTTCATAATAAATGACTCCTCACTGATATGATGTGTTTTAAAGTGTGTCATATTCCAGTGTTTCATCAACTGATGTCCTCAGACACATCCACAGATGACCCTAGAATCACCCCTGATACTAACACACACATTTGACTCACGGAGATCTCTTCCTCTCCTTTAAGCTCCCCTGAGGTGGTGTGGGTGTGGCAGTGTGGAGCCACCAGGGGGCGTCTCTGTTCAAATCACCCTGAAGCTTCTCTCTCATTAAAGCGGAGCACTTTTACAACGGTGAGATTATTGGTCTTAGTTTATGTGGAATCGCACCTGCAGTAACTGAGAACGTCACTCCTTAAATATGCTTCGGTTGTCACATGCAAACTTCTTTTCTGACAGGGGACCAGCCACCTGTGGTCACTTCCTGTTATGCCTTTTCAAGAGGTCACCTATCATTTCAGAGTGTCACATTCAGTGAGTGGACTTCAGACATAACTGTTCATCTCTCGCTCTTTCAGTGTGTCCAAACCAGAGAAAAAATCTCTCATGCAGTTTCATTGTGCAAGCTTAGGATACTGTGTTTCAGTGTTGTGGGTACGTTAACCATTTAACCTCTCTGTTAACAGAGTCAAAGTGGATGCAGCATTGAAGATGATGTGTCCTCGCAGTGCTCTGAGTACAGTTTCCTCATTCAAAGCGCATGCTAAAGAGTGTCAAGATTCATGCCATTCAGCTTCAGCGTCTCCTGTGTCCACTCATATCGCCTCCTCAGATTCAGAGACTGTTTTATCTGGGCGGGCTGTTAAAGACGTCTTATCTGTGTTTGTTCTGCGCATATTTGTACAAGACGAAAGGAAAATGAGCATATTTCAAAAATAATTTAACCTCAATAGCATATCACTGCTTATACACACACACATTTCTTTTGATTTGCCAAGATGTAATATAAACAGGTACCAGTGAGCGGCTGTTGGGTGGAGCTCATGTTCTTTTCTCTCTGTCTTTCTGTAAACTCCACTGTTACACTACGAACAGTCAACAAGAAACCAAAAACAACCCTATTTAATTTCTTAAAGAGGTCATGTGATGCTATTTTAAAAGTTATATTATTCATTGGATGTACTAGAATAGATTAACATGCTTTAATGCTAAAAAAAAACTCTATTTATCACATACTGTACATTATTGCAGTCTTATTTTTTCAAAGCCCCTCCTTCTGAAAAGCCCAGTGCTCTGCGTTGTGATTGGCTAAAAACCTCAAGTGTGTGTCAGAAATGTAACGCCCCTTACCATAATCGCGCTTCAGCTTCCAACGCTTATAAAGCAGTTGTAAACACAAACAGTTAATTCTAACTTCGTCAGTTTTACTGTTTCAGTTCGAGCCTGAGCAGATTCTGAAAATGCAGATGATCAGGCGGATCAACTGGAATCAACTTTGCAAGCACGTCTTGAGGTTCATGAAGCTGTTTTTGAAGCAAACTTTTAAATCCTAATTTCATCCATTTTCGGAAGGCCAAACATACTTCCATATCAAAACACACAGCATGACAACAACAGCCTCACCTTCTTTCTTTGCGTATGCCTCTGAGTTAGCTTTACGCTAATGCTTCACATTGTGACATAGATGTGTGTGGAAGAAATGTCCGGACATTTTAGGCAGGTCTGGATCAGTGTTCTCTGTTAGATAGAGGCCCGTTCACATCAAGAATGATAGCTATAAATATAACATATAGAGGAACAGTATCGTTGGGATCACTTTCAGAACGATTTTTTTTTCAGATGTTGAAAGATAAAAATGCTAACAGCCAATCAGAATCCATTCGAATTTAAAGGATTAGTTCACTTTCAAATAAAAATTCTTCACTCACCCTCAAGCCATCCTAGGTGTATATGACTTTCTTCTTTCTGATGAACACAATCTGAGATATATTAATAAATATCCTGACGCATCTGAGCTTTATAATGGCTGTGAACGAGTGTGAGCTGAAGAAAGTGCCTCCATCCACATCCATCCATCATAAACGTACTCCACACGGCTCTGGGGGGGTTAATAAAGGCCTTCTGAAGGGAAGCGAAGCGTTTGTGTAAAAAAAATAAATTCATATTTAACAAGTTATGAAGTAAAATATCTATTCCATATTCAAGTTATGAAGAAAGTGAAACTCTCACAGTTCAAAACAGCTTATGATCCTACACCTTTAACTTACGGAAAAAGTGTAACTGATGTGACATCAGTTCCGTTTTTTTTTTTTTTTTTGTCTGGTGGAAGATACATATTTTATTTCATAACTTGTTAAATATGTGGGGTTTTTTTTACACAAACGCATCGCTTGATTCCGTTAGTCGTGTTTACTGACATTATAAAGCTCGGATGCGTCAGGATATTTATTAAGGGATTAGTCCACTTTTAAATAAAATTTTCCTGATAATTTACTCACCCCCATGTCATCCAAGATGTCTTTTCTACTTACAGAATGAAGGTGGCGCCAGTTTCATTTTTTCCCTTTTTTTTTTTTTTTTTTTGCTTTTTGAAGAATACGGAAAGCGGAAGCATGTGCAAGATGATAATTTGTGTTTATAAAGCATATACAGTTGTATTTTTTTTTTTTTTTTTCCGAAAATGACCAATCATTTCGCTAGATAAGACTCTTATTCCTCATCTGGGATCGTTTAAAGCTGTTTGAAGCTGCACTGAAACTAATTTTGACCTTCAACCATTTGGTGCCCATTGAAGTCCACTATAAGGAGAAAAATCCTGGAATGTTTTCATCAAAAACCTTCATTTCTTTTCGACAGATGAAAGAAAGACACAAACATTTTGGATGACATGGGAGTAAATTATCAGGAAACTTTTATTTGAAAGTGAACTAATCCTTTAAATTCACTGTTAGATTAGATCTATTCGCTCAAAACATATCATGCTGAGGACATCTGCTGATTAAAACATGTAAATGCAACAAGAACAGCAAAAACATGTTGTAAACAGACTGTTTTGTTCAGTGGTGTGGACGCAAATATAGTTATCGTTATAGTTCTTGGTGTGAACGGGCCTTAATGTGGGAGACTATGAGCTTTGTAACTTGGTAGATCTTTTAGGCTACATGCTAAAACAGATAGGCTATTACATGCTAAAGGAAAAGTAAAGCATTAAAAGCATCATATTACCTCTTTAAAACATGTTTCTACTCTTACATCTTGACAGTTTAATGAATTTTACCTAACCCGCTCTGAAGAAAATCTTGCTTCTCCATGACATGAGTTGAGCTGACGGAGAAAATTAAAGTGTTTCCCGCCTCTTCCAACAATTCATGAAACCGAACTCGCTTGGCTAGAAACGTTTGCTTTTGCGTTATTAATGTCTTTATAATAGATCTGCATGCTCACAAACTCTTATTTTTTACGTTTCTTGCTGTTTATACACTGGAAATGGCTTTAACTGCACCAGCTCATTATTAATGAGACACAAATTGGGTTATTTGCCTCACGGTTTGTTAAACTTCCCATTTATACGAATAAACAGGCAGGGTTGCCACGTTCAACAGCCTCGTTTATGCGGTCACGTCCACTGGAGAGATACAGTAAAGAGACAGATATAATGTAAGCAGTATTGAAAGTATATTTAATATGGTTGGCAAAGTTACTGTAGTAAAGATATCAGCTCATATCAAGAAAGACTGGATTTGAGAGTTAGCCACTGGATTTCTCTTTAAAACTGGAACAAAAGCAATCGTAAGTCAAACACTGTGGCAAAAACACTGGATCATACTCTCATTAACTGTCAGGAAACACTACGGTACTTAATATTTCCTTTTCCTTGTACACCTTTTTTAAATGCATTGTTTCAACTGCTATGCATACTATACTTTATAATAAGCCTTAACCAATGATTTTGTTCCAAATAGATCTTTTGAACAGTTTATATGCAGTATATTCTTGTATAGTTTTATCTGAACGTTACTTGTCTAAACATTTGAAGCATCTCGGTGGTTTCTCAGAGAATTTGTCAGACAATGTCCCAAATTTTGAGTATTACTAAACAAAACCCAATAGATTCATGGTCATTTAAAAAATAATAATTGTAAATTTCAACACCTTCGTGCAGTCTTTTTGTCTTTTGTTTGTTTATTATCCTTGTACACATAACATGTTGATGTTATAGATATTGTTTGAATATTTTAAAGCAATAAGTAAAGCCATAAAGTAGACTTGGTCAGTATGTGATTATGATGGTCAAATCATGAAGAAAACCTGGAAAGTGTTGACTGAAAATGTTGTGCACTAAAATAATAATTTCCATAACACCACACTAATGGATGATACTGATTCTGAGTATAAACACAGTTGGGATGATCTTTTGAAATCTAATATATGGTTGTTATTTTTTATATCACATATTCTGTCCTGAGTAAACCAGCCTCTTGTGGAAGCACTTCCAAACTATGCACTGTAAATATTTTTCTAATGTTTTCTGTGACATCTAAAACTGTTTAAATAATCTGTAATATATAAAATGTTTTTGTGAAAATTCAGTTCGGTTTTTATTGTTTGTTATAACTTTCATTATATGTACAACCATATCCTTTATTTCTGTTCTTTTTACTCTTCATTAAATTCGTTTTTATAACATGTAATTTTACTAAATTTATGATTTGTTGGTGCATTGTTCACCATCATAACATGTTTGATTAAAGACATTTTTATTTTTTAAACATTTTAAATAACTTGTCTTAAGTGGGGTAAAACATTTCTTGTTCATCGATGACTAGCGTAAAATTACATAAACTGATTTTACCACCAAAGGACAATATTTTTTTCTCAGTTGTCTGTTTTATGTTTGTCTTTATGGCTCAAAGCCCAGTAAGAACTAAAATATTAAAAACTCTTAATTCACTCTTGTGTTTATGTCCCAGAACATTTTCTCTTTTCTTTCGCTTTCTGAAAGCCTGTTGTATATTGATACATAATCATTATTTTTAGTTCAGCTGCATAATTTCAGTCTCACTTTTTTGACATGTATGTGTACTGATATCATAATACAAATGTATGCGAGCATGATGCATAAATTAAATAAATATTTTTTTTTCTGGATACTAAATTTAAATTCTTCCTTGTGTTACAGTCATTATGAAGCGACCTCTATCTATCTATCTATCTATCTATCTATCTATCTATCTGGGAGGACTTTTATTTTGCATGTCGATGTCAGTCAATCCTTTTCCGGTCACTCTTCACTTACGTGGCTGTTCTTTACTCTTCTTCCGGTCGGA
Organism: Chanodichthys erythropterus; assembly: GCF_024489055.1. Classification (NCBI taxonomy): domain Eukaryota; kingdom Metazoa; phylum Chordata; class Actinopteri; order Cypriniformes; family Xenocyprididae; genus Chanodichthys; species Chanodichthys erythropterus. The sequence goes on along the minus strand of NC_090244.1, from coordinate 3,878,146 downwards.
CAGATTCTGGCTTTACCTGTGACACGATGGTAAATTACGCATGATTTAACAGCAAATTATTATATTTATTAAACCTCCGAGTGTCCAGGAATGAATTGAAACTGCAAATACGTGTAACGTAGTGTTTCTTTTATCGCTCTTGTCTTGTTAAATTGCAGCACTTTGGCAGCTTTAGCAGTTAGCCGCAGTCAGGATGATTTTCACTACAGACACGGATATTAACGTTATACAAAATATCTTATGCATGTTTTAATCATAAGTACGTATGTGTATATGTGTGTAGGCTTCATGTTGACTTGTAATAGATGTTATGCAGAAAGAAGTGTTGCACTATTAATTTAGTAAGTGTGTGCCAGTTTTATTATTGTATTCACATTCATGTACTGTGTGTATATATACTGACAGTTTTGTCAATTTTGAGTAAATGTTGTAGGAAAAAAAATATTATTTTTTTAGATCTCCATATTGGAAATAACCAGATCAGTTCAACACTTTTATACACCTGTTCTTTCCAGCTTCTTTGTCATGTTTGTGTTGTTTTTTTTATTGTTATTTGATTTTATCACGTGATGACGAGCATCTTGAGATGAATTAAATGTGTAAATGTCCGATTGTCTGTGCAGGAGCTGGAAGCCATGACAAGATACACCAGCCCGGTGAACCCGGCTGTGTTCCCCCACCTCACCGTAGTGCTGCTGGCCATCGGCATGTTCTTTACAGCCTGGTTCTTTGTGTATCCTTCACTATTCGCCCAATTCCATCAGAAATGTATGGAAGCTTGTTTCTGCCACAGAATTTAAAAAATAAGATAATTGATTTGATAATTGAGGAAAAAGTCAGATTTGCAAGATATAAACTCAGAATTGTAAGATATGAACTTGCAATTCTGAGAAGAAAAGTCTGAATTGTGAGATTAAAAACTTGAAATTGCAAGAAAAAAGTATGAATTGTAAGATAAAGTCGCAGTTACCTTTTTTCATGACTGAAACAGAAACAAAACTCGATTACAAGACAAAATTGCTAGATGTAAACTCGTCTTGCAATTGTGAGAAAAAGACAGATTTGTGAAATATTAACTGAATTGTGAGGAAAAGTTGAGATATGAACTTCCAATCTAAGAAGAAATGTCAGAATTTTGAGATAAAAAAAACTTGCAGTTACTAAAAATAAAAACAGAATTGTAAGATAGTCGCAATTACCTTTTTTTTCATAATTGAAACAAAAAACAATTAAAAGAGGTAAACTCCGAATTTTGAGGAAAAACATCAAATTTGCAAGAATTGTGAGGTATAAACTCAGAATTGTGAGGAAAAAGTCAAAATTGTGAGATATGAACTTCCAATCTGAGAAGAAATGTCAGAATTTTAAGATAAAAAAAAACTTGCAAATGCTAGGAAAAAAGCAGAATTGTGAGATAAAGTTGTAATTAACTTTTGTCGTGACTGAAACAGAATTGCACTCAATTTTGAGGAAAAAAGTCAAAATTATAAGTTATAAACTTGCAAATCTAATGGTGCGTTCACACTAGACGCGAATGAAGCGGTAAACGCGAGTGATTTGCATGTTAAGTCAATGCAAAGACGCAAATTGACATCCTGTGGCACGACTTGCGCGAATCGCGAATTTCTGCGCTGCGTTAACCAATCAGGAGCTTGCTCTAGTAGTGAAGTAGCGAGCTGAGGCAGAATTTCGAAACAACAATGGAGGACAAAATCATCGTCGCTGTACATCTACATACATTTATAGAAACAGAAATAAAAAGGATCGTGTTTGAAAGAAAGTGAGTGAGGAGGTCGGACAATCTGATAAGTTGTAAAAAACGGTCTTTACTCAGTTACAGCTATATATATATATATATATATATATATATATATATATATATAAGACTACAAGCCAACTAAAGATGACCAATTGAGCTTATTCACTGTAATTTACAATTATTTCCCCACTGACAAGTTGTATTTATTCAGAGGAAGTGTGCAGAAAGCAGTGGGAGAGTCTGGGACACATAAAGGAGCGGGAGAGCCCCTCTCATGACGCGAATTTGAGTCTGTTGTGAAGGGATTTCACGCGCGAATGAAGCGAGTAAACCCAAAATGTTCAAGCGTCAAACTACGCACGAATAGCGCAATTTATTCGCGCAAGTCGCGTCTGGTGTAAACGCAGCATAAGAAAAGTCCGAATTGTGGGATTAAAAACTTGAAATTGAATGAAAAAAAAGTATGAATTGTAAGATAAAGCCGCAATTACCTTTTTTCATGATTGAAACAGAAAACACAATTACAAGATGTAAACTCAGAAATTTGAGGAAAAACATCAAATTTGCAAGATGTAAATTCGTCTCGCATTTGTGAGAATGACAGGTTTGCGAGGTATAAACTCAGAATTGTAAGATATGAACATACAATCTGAGAAGAAAAAAAAAACTTGCAAATGCTAGAAAAAAGCAGAATCGTGAGTTAGTTGTAATTACATTTTTTTTTCATGACTGAAACAAAAAACAGAAATGCACTCAATTTTGAGGAAAAAAGTCAAAATTGTAAGATATAAACTTGCAATTCTAAGAAAAGTCCAAATTGTGGGATAAAAAACTTGCAATTACTAAAAAACAACTGTAAGATAGTCGCAATTACCTTTTTTTGGTGAATGAAACAAAAAACAGAATTGCAAGATTTAAACTCAGAATTTTGAGGAAATAAGTCAAAATTGTGAGATGTAAACATGTATCGCAATTGTGAGAAAAAGACAGATTCACAAGATATAAAATCAGAATTGTATAAACGTTTTAATTCTGAGAAGAAAAGTCCGAATTGAGACTTGCAAATGCAAGAAAGTTTTGAATTACCTTTTTTTTTTGTGATGGAAACAAAAAACAGAATTGCAAGATGTAAATTCAGAAGTCAAAATTGGTAAATGTAAATTCGTAATTATGAGAAATAAAGTCAGAATTGCAAGATATGAACATGCAGTTCTGAGAAGAAAAGTCTGAATTGTGTGAAACTCGCAATTGCTAGAAAGAAAAACTGAAACTTTAACCTAAAAAGATGCGTATGTGTATTTGCATCCTTGACACTTTCTCAGATATGAAGTGACGTCCACGAAGTACACGAGAGACGTGTACAAAGAGCTGCTGATTTCTCTGGTGGCGTCGCTCTTCATGGGCTTTGGCGTTCTGTTCCTCTTACTGTGGGTCGGCATTTATGTCTGAAAGTGAGTGTCTGTTTTATTACTGACTATTGTACTTTTTAGTAGTATGTATGTATATATATATATATATATATATATATATATATATATATATATATATAATTTTTTTTTTTTTTTTTTTTTCATTTTAAATTTAGTTATTGTTATCCTTTTTTTATTTTCTTTTTTAAAAATGTGTATTAAATTTTTGTTTAGTTTTTGGCTATTTTAGTACAAAGTTAAACTTGAAAATGAGAAATGTTGTTTTTTTATTACATTTTATTTCATGTAATGTTTATTTTATATCAAGTAACAAGGTTTTTTTTTTATGGTTTTAGTTCACTTTAATAACCCTAGTCTTGCCGGTTGACCAGTTTACATATTATCCTTGAAATTACAGTATTTACAGTCCCTGAATTCTGCAGGCTGGACATGCAAACTTAACATTCTGAGATCATTATTTATGTCATCTGTTATATCTGTGTTTGTCAGGTTGTGGAAATGACATGTACAGGAAAACATTCCAGGTTGATCAGAACGTTTTTTCCGGGACTTCAAGCTGAATTTTGGATGGAGTTTACACTGGCATGATGGATGGGATTGTGGGTTAATATTTCGCAAATAAAATTTTTTGTTAGAAAATCTAAAATGATTCTTGTTTTTCATTTGATGTGTTTTGAAATACATTTTCTTTTATCATTCACACTGTCAGACATACAAATGGGTTTCATATCCCATTTTGGCCAGGTTCACCTTCCATATTCCATGCTTTTTAACCCTAACCAATAAAATATGTAAATTATATATTTATTAATGTAAATTATATTCAATATATATAATCATAACACATTTCTGTCATTATTTCTTCACAAAGCATTATGTAATAAAGCTTCAGCAGCGTTAATCATTGTTTTGCTCACAGACTACGTTTCCTAGAATAACAAGTATGTTACTTACGTTCACACACGATGCGAGAGGTGAGTTGGCTGGCTATTTGAAAACATAGCATGTTATTTGTGTCCTGCGGGCTGTTTGTGGATCGTAAAACCTCAATCCGAGCTTAATCTGACAGATCAGAATAGAACAGTCTGTCAGCGGTGAGATCGTCGCCTGTCTCGGAGCTAAAGCGACTACTGAGGTAAAGCATATGAAAGCTTATTTCCGCCACAGAATAAAAAAAACGGTTTTTTATATCTCAGAAGTGAGAATTTTTCTTCCTGAATCTTGAGATAAAAACTCAGGTTTGTGAGAAAAAGTCTAAATCGCCTTTTTTTATTTTGCGGCGGGAAATTTCACAGACTGCGATGACGCATTAACGGTCATCAATATCGTAAATCCTGCAAAGTTTTTTATATTTTCATTTTTTTTTAAATGTATGGTCATTTAACAATATGTCCTACTAGTTTTATTTTTATTTTAGGGTTAAATTTACCCAAAAATTAGTTAACTGCTGTGAGAGTACCTCAGGGATGACGTGTTTTTGTAGGCCAAGCCGGGAGTTAGCTGCGCACGGTTTCCCTCGATCGAAAGCCTATGCATTTTTCCCATATTTTGGAAAATCGCAAAAACTAAGCTCTGTGTTTAACAAAGGGTTATGACACTTACACGTTTTGTCTATCAAGATAATCTTTGCAAGTTAACACAACATTTATACATTTTGAAGCCTAAATAAAGTGGTCAGATATAAAAAGTTAACAGTAGGCTATAAACGGACTACAGCACGCCATGGTCGCATATCAACGTCACCACCACCAAACTTACTCAAACTTTATTTAAAAAACAACTTTATTTAAATACATGCTCGCTGATAATGATCTGAGCTGTGTATGAATATTTATCCACTTTTTAATGAGAAAATGCTGTCCAAATGTCCTGTTTGTCATGATGATGTCTAAAGTCCCCACCAAAGGAAGTAGTCCCTTTTAGCAACTTGTCAGCAACCGCCGTTTTTAAGACACAATAAAGGTTTAAATAATCACAACTGGTGTGTTTTATGCCATAGATCAAAACGTGAAAATATTTAGAGGCTTTGTTAACCCCAGACCTTATTTCAGGCGATTTAGCAAAAACCCATTCAAAAAAACCATTGACTTCAGGGCGATGGTACTGGAAGTCGTAAAATGCTAACTCGCTTCCGGGTTTTGCCTAAAAAAAACACGTCATCCCTGAGGCACGCGGCTATGGAAGTGACGGTAAAAAGTACATCGTTCTCTCTTCTGACTGCCGTTATTAATTGCTCTCCGTCTTTTCCCCCTTTTTTAAAGTTATGAAAACACTATTGTAGTTTTTATTTTGCTATTTGTGCAAATGAAAACACAAATATATTTAGCTAAGTCTGTCATTTACCCAACAATGACAACTTCCGCTTCTGAGAAACCCGGAAATGTAAAAAGGGTCTATCGCGAGGGGGGAAAAAAGTCTGAATTGTGAAACAAAAGTTGCAATTACCGTCTTTATTTTTTCGTGGTGGGGAAAAAAACAGAATTCCGGGGCCTCTTTTATAAAATGTTGCGCATTTATAAAATGTTTGGACATGTTACTTTTCCATGTCAAAGACCGTTTTTATAAATATGAGCGCTGGTGTACATTTAAGCGTACGCATTTTTAAGATCAAATCTGTGCATACCCACGCTTAATAAATGAGGCCCCCAAGGTGTAGACATGACTGAAACTTGGCGGGAAGAAGCTTCGATAAAGACGTGAGTCAGTCCAATGGAAAATGTTTATTAGCAGTCACAGATAACAGCATAACAAGTGCACTGACGCTCTGCTGTTTCCTCACTTTGCGTAGTGTTGGGTGAACAGTGAGGCACTTTGTTGATGCTCCGTCGACAATTTACTGAAAACAAGTTTAGGATTCTTATGAAAATATTTAAAAAAAAAGCTGGTACAGTATACAAAAAGCAACTCCAATATGACGATCCTTCAGACCAAATTCCACTCGTCTTTTCAAAGGCAATCTGAAGTGAACGAAACCACTCGTGGATCGACTGTACAATCAAACGCTGCTCCAGCAGTGATCCAAAACAATATAAAAAGAACATTTAGTACATGCTACTACAACAAGATGTCGATGCAACCAACAGGTAAGAAGTCATTTCTGGAAAGTCACTGTAAAAATGTAGCTTTACACCTGTTGATGACAGTAAGATCATTTGCTATGATACAGACATCTTAATCGAGACCTTCAGACATCAGTGATTTAAATCGCAAAATTAGATCTCCTCATTTGCTCCATGGAAGTCATCTTGGCTCCTTCCTACAATTCAGAGGTTTGTTTTAAGGTGGTGAGGCTCTGACCGAGTCCATCCATTTTGTTTCATGAAATGCTTTGGTTACTTTTTTGGATTGTTTCACACGTTAACATCCCTTGGGTTCCAGTCATTTTTTCTTCAGTCTCACTGTCGCGCTCTAGCGAATGCGTCACGAAGCCACGGGGAATCCTCGTAAAGTCTTGGGTCTCCCAGGTACTCGGTTGTGCGTTTGTAGAAGTAGTAATACAGCACAGCAGCTGAGGAGACAGAACCATCAGCATGCAAAGGTTAACTTCTGTGATACAGTAAAACTGCAAAATATGGATTTGTGATTAACAGTTTGATTGGAAGAACAACACCTTTTGTGTCATGAGAGAGAGTAAGGTAAGGCCTGTATCTCTAAACGTGTGGAAAGGGATTGAGAGGTTCTTGACGAGATTGACAGTGACCCTCGCCTCACGTGAAATCCAATTCAAGCTTTGGCTAACGTCTCATGGTGGCTTACCTAGTCTCTGGAACACAAAGAGAACCTGCAGACCGTCCGTCCACACGAAACGATTGGACTCCATCCACCTCAGGTTCTGACGGGAAATCAACAGGATGAAGGAAAATTAGCATTTTAGAAATACAAATGTGTAGAATTTTAGATAATATAATTATTAATTTTATTTTATATAGTATACAATAATAATTTTCAGCATTTTTTTTTAATGGATTTTTATTTTTTTTTATTTTTTTCATTTTTAATTGATATATTATACAATAATAATTATCTACTGAATGGGTATAAACATGGGAACATTAACAGAATAAGGAAAATGGGGGTATTTTAGAAATACAAATATGTACATAATCAATTTTGAACAATCATTTTTGTTTTAATTTATTTTTATTTTATCTTTAATTTATATATTATAATTTTCTGCAAAATCTAAGCAGAATTGATTAAAACATGGGAAACAAAAGAAAACTAAAGCAATTTAGAAATAGAAATATGTACGGAATCAATTTTGGACGTTACAATTTTTAATTTATGTTTTTACATTTTTTATTTATTTTATTTTTAATTTATATATTATACAATAATAATTGTCTGCAAAATTTCAGAAGAATGAATTTAAACATGGGAAATTAATAGAATAAGGAAAATTGGAGTATTTTAGAAACATACAGAATCAATTTTGGACACTAAGTTTTCATTTTAATTGTATTTTCAATTACAAAAATAATATTCTGAACAGAATAAGGAAAATTTATAGTATTTTAGAAATACAAATATACAGAATGTTGGACACAATATAAATCATTTTTATTTATTTTTAATTTATATATACAAAAATAATGTTCTGCAAAAATTAAGCAGATGGTTTTAATGGATTGTTTTGTTTACATTTTTACTGTTTTTTTATATATTTTAAATATATATTATTTATTAAATATTAAATATATATTTTAATGTTTTATTTTTAATTTTGTCTATTATATATTGTGTGTGCGTGTGGTCCTAGTAAACCCTACATTATTGGGACAAAATGTCCCTACAGAGATGGCAATATCCGAAAAAACAGCTTATAAATCACACAAACAGTGATGTTTGAAAATGTAAAAATGCAGAAAGTTTTCTCTGGTGGGTCGGTTTAGGGTTCAATGTCCTTGCACACTGAGTCCGAAATTCTCGTCCTAAATTTTCGCACGTTAAAAAATAAATACGACCTCATGTTGTGTCAATCACGTTTACACCGTGCCTCCGAATTTGAATCAGGTTCAATTTTCTGTGCTTTTTCACTGAGGTGTTTTGACACTGAGCCACTGTACAAAAGTCAACTATGTCTATGGAATGTCCACATAAAAACAATAATTTATGTATTATATTTTATATAATTATATATATAGTGTGTGTGTGTGTGTGAGAGAGACAGTACACACCATGACCCAGCAGTGAAAGCAGATGCTGAGGGTCAGGTAGAGAGCAGACAGTATCAGCAGCGCTCTGAATCGCTCCAGTAACAGGGACACCAGCCCCACCTGGAACACGTATGTGTTAAACATCATGAGAAGAATGATGATCACGTTAAACAGGATGCCAATGTCCTGGATTCTGCGGAAAGAAAGGTCAGAGATAAGCAATGTGAAGTTATAAATGTTATATATATCTTTTTTAAAGCACTTATTTTCTGAATATGATCTGCTTTCAATATCGAGCTAATCAGGTTGATGCTATAGAAAATGTTGCATCCACACTCACATGAACAGCACGAGCTGTATGACCGGGGCGGCCCGCAGCAGTTCACTGAAGGAGTTGACGAACAGGTCAAAGGTCAGCAGTGCCAGCTGGATCAGCAGCACCAGCGAGTAGTTATTGGTTTGAAGCATATCTGTAACGATCCGGAATATATCAGCACACAACGCTACCACAACCCTCCGCCATACGAATCTCTTCAGCAGACGTCTGACATGGAGATTATTCCACGCCGATTATATGGAGGAAATTCCATCTCACTTCTGGCTGCTCCATAAAAAACCAAAAGACGACAAGGACAATTGTTCCACAGGCCGTTTAATCCAGGCGTCAGCCATGCTGGACACAGTGATGAGTAAACATTCAGATCCTCAGGTGAGTATTAATGTGCCTAAAGACATGAGAGAGCTGAATTCCTCATCAGAGTGCCGAGATGTTCCTCCTGAACGGATTGTGGAGAAGATAAAATCACATAAGAAAAATTACAGGAGAAATCACCATAAACAACTGAAAAACAAAACCTCTTTTATCTATCTGTCTGTCTGACTATCTATCTGGCTGTCTTTCTTTCTATCTGTCTGTCCATCTACTCACCTGTGTAGTAAGCGGAGCTGGACTCCAGCAGAAGTGTCCTGTCACACTGGCCTCGTGTTGGACTGAGCTGTGAGTCAGAGTCCTTCAGCTCGTGTTATCCAAGGTGTTACACAGGAAGAGCAGCAGGTCACTGAGGGGATTACGGGTTAATTTCACTGAGTGCAGGAGGAGATGAGACGCTCTGGGCATCTCTAATCTCCGTCTGATTCAAAACTCCACAGAGCCTAAACACAGAGATTACCGAGACAACAACTTCTCTCAACACTCGAGACGTTCAACAAGAAATATCGACAATATGTAACAATAAGCATCGGTCCTTATGAATTAATTAGATTGTGCATAATGACAGAAGGCACGAGATTAGCTTTGAGCTGAGAAATCTCTTATAGCTCGTGATGGTAAACACATCTCTGTTTATTTCTACCCATCTGTCTATCGTGTTGAGTGTGTTTTTGTTTACCAACACATTAACAAAGAAAGTGACATACTGATAGTAATAACAGATTACGTTAAGTGAAATTAAATTCTACAGTAAGATATAAAATCCATGTCAAAACAGTTCAGACTACTTAAATCCAAAGTATTGAGCTGCTTGTTTACTCTGATCAGCTAACTGCTAACCAAACGCATATATCTGTAAACGTTTACACACCTTTAAACCCGTGCGAGTCGAAATGCAGGTTTCGTATCCCGTATGAATCATAAAATCATCCGTCGGAATATTAAAATCTTCCTGATTTCCCGTGATTGTAACGGACAGTTACAATCTTGAGCTGAACGCGAGACACAGCAGAGCACGAGCGCTGCCGCGTCTCCCATGGCAACGGCTTGAGGATCCGGTTACCGTAAAGACTGAAATAAAGGGGGAGACTAATATGTATGTGTATGTAACACTAAAGAAATGTTATATATTTGTTATATATTTACTAAATAAATAAAGCTTTTGCTGATTAATAATGTTGTTTTGTTAGGTGGGCGGGACTTAGAGAGTAATGAGGATTTATTATAAGAATTACGGTACTCTGATGCTCTACCGCCCCCTGCTGGATGACAGTGGCGGTGTTACACAGCCTGTATAAGACACCTGTCGTCTGCAGGTGACACGCTACACACCCGAGCAACATCGCACCACAGGTCTGGTATGTTCTGTTTCTTTATTTTCTTTATTTATTTAAATGGCAGTTTAATTGATTATATATTCAATTTAACACCAGTTCCTTGAGTTTTAAGTTCGTTCAGTTTGTCTTAACGCATGAAAAGTTCATTGGCAGTGCTGACATATGGTTTAAATTATGTATGACACCAACATTTGCGGTCTAAAGTGATCGACAGTGTCTTGTAAAACTCTACTTATAAAATCTAAATGATATTATGGATACCTTTCATCTAATTTACAAAGGTATTACCATGCTTTTGGACGTATACCACGCAAATACCATGTTAAGTAGATTGCAATGCCTTTTAAAGACCATAGTAAATGCTTTATCCACTATCCAACACCATCACTACAATGGTTTCACAACAGAACATTTATTTATAAAGTAAAGCTCAAGTGTTTGAGTCCAAATTAATTCTGTAGACAATATACTAATTTATCAGATGTTAAATGTTTATGTACTGTGCTGAAATTGAATCCTTGCACCTGTTCTTGGGCATATCTGAGTTATTTCTTCCTGGGTTTGCATTTTCATCATAACAAATTAATGATTTAACTTGAGCTTGTTAGTTCTTCAGTTTGATTGACTGAAGGATAAAATACTTATGTTGTATTGGCTTTCATTCTATGATGTTCTCCAACACAGAGCAAACAAAAATACATGTGTAAACTATGTTTTGTTATCTGAAGTTGACATATGGCTGTCAGACTTTATCTCTCATGTGATTTTCATGTGTAATTGTAAAGCTCGGGAAGTTTGTTTGACCTTCAGTGTTGCAATTCCTCTATGGCTTTATTGCAGGTGTAAACATGCCATGCCCATATATTTTGGTGTATTCGCACATATCTTGAGTCACAAAATCGCTATAATTTATTTGTATTAATCCCTCTAAGATTTTTATTTAAATCACACTTAAACATGTCAGTGCATTAGAACAACACAAGCTCCCTTTCCAAACAGAACCTTTCATAAATGTGTTAAAAGTGACAACACTTTTTGTAGCACAGATACCCTGCAATGGCATTTAAATGCTTATTGTATGAATATTTTAGGCTTAGTTAAGCTAGTGTGCTCTAAAACAATGATAAAATTCGTATTTAGAAGATATAAGCATTCAAAACTTAGTCTCTCACTTCCGCCTAAATGGATCAATGATTTTGATGACATCATGCTGCACTTCAGCTTCTCTTCAGATTTTCTGTCCAATCAAATGCGCTTTAGAATCTAAAGCGTCCCGCCCCGTACATTATAAATAGACGCTGAAGCTGTGGCTAAATCGGTCATTTGTTCACACATTTACTATTTTTTACATGGTGAATGGCACATAGTGCACTATATACGATTCAGACGTAAATTCAGTGTAAATAATGCTTTCCATTTTCGCGTTAGTGTCACGTGAACCGCCGCAGCGCGCACACAGTTTACTGCTATCAACGAATATACACTAACAAGAAGCGACACTCAATAGAACGTTCCATTGAAACACCAGCGCCCAGCAGCAGCCCTGCGTTTCCGCCATTTTGGGGTGAAAGCGAGTTGCAGTCCACTAGTTTCTATGGCAATATCAGCTGCTTTGTTAAAACAAAACGTACATTAAAGCTGAAATCCAATCTGAATGATGACAATACAGAATAAAATACTATCACTAGTGATCATCAGATCCTTTTAACAATTTATTTTACACACTTTGTGTTTAAGTCTTCCACTTTTTTCACAAAACCTTTGCTCTCTAGAAACCCAGTCAGTTTGGGTTAAAATTCTTTAAAAGTCTTATAAATACTGAATTATTACCAACATATGGAATTAAATTAAGGACATGCATCAGAAAAAATTGGGAATGTTGGACAAATAAATATATGAATATAACAGCTTGATTTTGTTGTCTAATGTCCATTAAAGCAAAAGTGTCCAAAAGTGTGAATTATGCGATAACGGACACAGCAATGCATCATGTATTATAAGATCATTATGTTTGTAGCGTGATCCATTAAAACATGCAATATAGTACGGAAGAGGATTAGGGCCAAGAAATAATAAAAAAATAAAACCGAGATTAAAGTTGTTAAATTACGAGAAAAAAACATGTTACATTTCAAGAAAAAAGTTGAGATAAACTGTTGAGAATAAAGTCATTAAATTACGTGAAAAAAAGTTGTTAAATTACAAGAACAAATTTGTTAAATTACGAATTTGTTCTCATAATTTAACAACTTTTTTTCTCGTAATTTATTAAGTTTATTCTCAACATTTTATTTCGTCTTTTTTCTCGAAATTTAACGAGTTTTTTCTCAAAATTTAACAACTTTAATCTCAAGATGGTTTTATTTTTTATTATTGTTTGGCCCTAATCCTCTTCCGTAATATAGCCTATTTCAATTCAGACCATTACAATTACTCCACTAAGTCTCAAATATATTGTTTGATGCAAACATGATGATCTTAAATTTATTCATTATTAATTTACTATTAATAAATGGGTAAAGTTGCATAAAATGGAAATACTCAATAAAGAAGACGTTACCTCAGATGGTTGAATGGTTGGATTCCACAACTGGTAAAATAAAACATATATAAGACAATACAACATTTACTGTAGGAGCCATACAATTTACTGGTGACTTAATTTAAAAAACTGTTCTATTGCGCTTCTGATTTGGCAGTGAAATTCGCCGATTTTGGGTGTGTAAGATGTGAAGGATTCTATGGTCCAGTATTTTAACCCCATAATGGCGGCCGCACTACCGGAGCGCCATCTAGTGGCTGTTACCCAAAAAAATATCAAAGTGTCGCCTCTTGGGTTGTATACTCTTTGTTTCGGAGGTGCAAGTCTGACTGTTTCTATAGAAACCGGAGCTTCTAATGGCCGCTGCAGCGACACAATGACTTTACCAATTGTCGATTGCCGCCATATTGCACGTTTCACTTTCTCCCATTCAAAACAATACGAGTGACGCATATTGTGTTATTCTATAGTCTTTGATCATATGCACGAGTCAGCGCAGACTATAAAACATATCAGACCCATTTGAATTCTGCACAGAATGCTTTATTTTAAAATCAATATGGAGGAGACTAGGAAGATAAACGGTTAGATATTAGAATGACATTTAAAATTTGAATGGCTCTGGCTGAGCTGCGATAATTAAACGCTATTGGCTATTTTTTAAAAGGGGAGGAGCTCTTCTATATGTCCCGCCCTGTCCTCCTTTTTCAGTTGAAATTACATCAACACATTGAATAATGCAAAGCGTTTCATTTAAAATTGGGGCCATCTACATATTGTATGTTGTACCTAAATAAGGTTCAACCAAATTGTTCCTTCAAGTAACTGCATGAAAATTTTTTATTTAACTGTTGGGGCCCTTGTGATTGTGTCTTGTTTTATCTTCTTGCCAGTTTTATATGATCTGTGTATATATGGCTTCCCAGATATCACTGATTCAAATCACTCATCATCGCTCTGAGCGATTGTTCCAACCACAACCCAATCCATTAATTCATTAGGCAAATATTCCATGTTGCATACGACCTGTGGTCATTTAGTCTGGAGGTATTTCCCCAGCGTCCTGACCTCATCCGCATGGGAATCATAAACTCGTGATTGTGAGTAATAGCTCTGTCTATGTAAACTGAGCTAAAGTCTTTATTTGCATCTTACTTTGTTTTCACACACTCCCTCTCACAGTCCTGTCACATGACTTCATCCTGTTTTACAGTGCACATCCTGGAGAGAGAAATGAAACTGTGCCTTGTTTGGAGAGTTACTGGATTTCTACATGTTTATTGTAATTTGAGAGATGACCATCGGTAGCAGGTGGACGTATTTGTTCATGGCATGAGAGGGAGTGTCCTGGGCGTAAATCTTAATGCCACGTCCATATATCCATGTGAAATTCCCATGTGCTTTGTTTCTGCAATGTTTCCCACCAGCCTGCTGATTATGTAACAGTTGTGGCCTATCATCGAATAAATGTTAAACGAATTTGGCCATTTTGAGATTATTAGCATTTGCAGATAACCGTTTCTTCTTTGATAAACACAAATGTGTCCGTTTTGAAGTCTACCAACATCCAGGTCAATAGATAAAGAGTGGCAGGATAATATATCAGACAATATGCCAATTTACTGATTTTCTAACTGATTCTTCTATCTTATATTAACTGATTCTTGAATTAACATGTTGTGTAAATGTGTTATCAGTTACCTGTTATTCCCTATGGGGACCAAATGTCCCCAAAAGGATAGTAATACCAGTAAATTTTGACATTTCTTTGGTCCCCATGAGGAAAACAGCTTATAAATCATACTGTACAGAATGAAATGTTTTGAAAATCTAAAAAAGCAGAAAGTTTTCTGTGATGGGTAGGGTTAGGTGATAGAATATACAGTTTATACAGTATAAAATTAATTACGTTTATGAAATGTACCCATAAAACATGGAAACCACTGTGTGTGTGCGTGCGTTTGTGTGTTTTTCAATCATGACAACTCTTGGAATAGATTTAGCATGTTATTAAATATGGCATAAAGGAACACTCATAATAGGCTAATTTTCCAACTCTCCTAGAGTTAAACAGTTGAGTTTTACCGTTTTCGAATCCATTCAGCCGATCTCCGGGTCTTGCGGTACCACTTTTAGCATAGCTTAGCATAGTTCATTGAATCAGATTGGTCATTTTTGAGCGAGATGCTAATGGTCTAAAGAGTTTCGATATTTAAAACTTGACTCTTCTTTAGTTACATTGTGTACGGACAGAAAATGAAAAGTTGTGATTTTCTAGGACGATATGGCTAGGAACTATACTCTCATTCCGGCGTAATAAGGTGCAATGATATTATGCAGTGTCTCTCACAAATGTCTCGATGGTTGCAAGGCACACTTCCCATGCAAGCAGGCGATCACAGGCGCTGCGTAATATCATTGCGCCTGCTGCACACATGGTATGGCAGCAAAGTTCCTTGATTATTACGCCAGAATAAGAGTATAGTTCCTAGCCATATCGTCCTAGAAAATCACAACTTTTCATTTTCTGTCCGTACACAATGTAACTAAAGAAGAGTCAAGTTTTAAATATCGAAACTCTTTAGACCATTAGCATCTCGCTCAAAAATGACCAATCTGATTCAATGAACTATGCTAAGCTATGCTAAAAGTGGTACAGCCAGACCTGGAGATCGGCTGAATGGATTCGAAAACGGTAAAACTCAACTGTTCAACTCTAGGGGAGCTGGAAAATGAGCCTATTTTCAAAAAAAGTGAAGTGTTCCTTTAATGTATTTGGTCTTAGCGGACTAGATCTGCTACGCTGCTGCTGCAGAGCAAGTATGGACTTGCTCCTGCCAACAGATACACAGAAACGCTGTTGTGAGTATGTAAGAAATGCTGCTGCTGCTGCATAAATAGACATACATAAATCCCATAGCAGATCTAGGCAGGTGGAGCTGGGGAGGTGGAGGGGTTCAGAGGAACTCTGATAGTGCACTGCAGCTTACAGCAAACACTGAACCAGACTATTTAAAGGTTTAGCTCACCTAAAAATGAAAATTCTGTCATCATTTACTCACCCTCAAGTTGTTTCAAGCCTGTATGAATTTCTTTGGGGTTTCTTTCATACTATGGAAGTCAGTTGGGCCCATTAAATTCTTTAAAATATCTTCTTTTGTGTTAAGCAGAAGAAAGAAATTCATACAGGTTTGGAACAACTTGAAGGTGAATAAATGATGACAGAATTTTCATTTTGGGGTGAACTATCCCTTTAAATATTGAGCAAGCAATCTCATTGGCTACAGGGTCAGAAGAGGCCAATCAGCTTGTGCCATGCAGTAATGATGTGATTGTTTGCAAATTGCATGTAAAGGACTGATCAGCCTCAGGCTTTAGAGTTTCATGACTGAACTAGATATATGTTATGTTAATAATATGAATACATATTATAATAATATATAAATAATATTAAAATAACTGATTCTGTCAGCAGTGGTATCAGTTTTCAGACTATATCCTGTGAATTTCCCAGCTCTTAGAAATGTGGAGCAGGTCACTCAGGCAGCCTGGACATTTACTGAGGGAGGAGTTCTGTTTTCTTTAGCTCCCAAATCACAAAACCATCCATGTGATCGCAACTGCTGCATAATATCAGACAAACACAGATGTCATTTAGATATGACGTGTGCTATACAGTACTGAGTGATTCAGGTCAGAAAGCAGCATGGCACCTGTTTGAAGGACTGTTTAACATCCTGGTTAATGTTTATTTGAGGATATGCCTTCAGCATATTCCATTAATAAAGATTGATTAACTCAAGTCAGCGTTTAACCTCAGACCAAATCGCAGTTTAAAGTGCAATAATAATAATGCAACATTAGCTGAATGCAAGGTCAATGTTCTAACCACTTGCAAAACAACAAATTTCTTGCATAAAGTATTTTTTCCCATCCTTATTAAAGATGAAATGCAATATTTAAAACATTTTTTAATAGTTTTACAGTTTTTATAGTTTGTATGTCTACTGTATAGGTATTTGGAGAAGGATTTTGGACTAATGAGATTTCACTGTGGATGTGACAGATCAAAAATAGAGACTAACAAAATGTCTTGTTTTATGTTATTCGTCACGCTTGTGGCTGATTAGGACAAGAACTATGAGATAAGATTGTTTTCTTATCATTGTTTGACCATGTTAGCAACATTTATTACAAGCTCCTTATCTTATAAAGCCCTTTTTATAAAGTTTTGATTTTTGGCATGGTTTTCATGCTTGAATATTAAAAAAAAAAAGCATTATTTTCCTCATATTTTCCATTGTTGCAGCTCCTCCCTTCCCAGTCTGTCAGTAACACTCTGTTTAATTCCCGTCTCTATGAAGCCCCTCCTCCTGAAAAGCACAATGTGCTCTGATAGGTTGGCTGGATCAATGTGTTATGATTGGTCAAGCGTGTTTGTGAATTGTCCCGCCCCTTACCATAAATGGCAGTTTCAACACACTACTAACTAACTCAACCAGGCCCCGCCCCTTTATTCCCCATGGGCAGGGATTATGTAAATGAGGAACATTGTGACGTGTTCGTTCCTGGAAGAAAACTCAAGAGTATGCAAGAGTTCAGAAACAGTGACACTGATATAGAGAATAACTCCTGCAGGAGTTTTGGGACTTCTCAAGCTCAAACAGCAACATTACAAACTAAAGAAAGCTTTCCGTCTCTTTCTGCAGTCATGTCCAGCTGGCTGAAGGACGGTGAGGTGTTGGAGGGGACGGGCAGCGGTCAGATGTCCCCCAGATCCAGACTGCGGAGCCCCTTGCCGGGTCGAAAGTCGAGGTTACAGTCATCCAGCGAATCGCCCTCTCCTGGCTCAGACAGGCAGGACAGAATGAGCAAAGCTAAAGAGCTCTTTGAGCTCTGTGATAAAGAGGGGAAGGGATTCATCACGAAGAGAGACATGCAGGTGAGACAGGACAGGGTGGTGGCGTTAATCGACGTTATACGATTCCTTTAATAGCTCCAAAGCTGTACTAGGGATGTACGATATATCAGTGACCATATTGATAATGCTTTTCAGTGCTCTTAACTCTGTTTAATGTGTCTAATTATGTTTAAATCCACCAGTGGCTACAGCAAGAGCTTCCTCTGTCTCCTGAGCAGTTGGAATCAGTGTTTGAGAGTTTGGACAGAGACAAAAATGGTTACCTTACACCCCTTGAGTTCCACACAGGTCTAGGTTAGTGTGCATGACTATTAAAATATTTTTTTTAAAAGTGCATTTATTTTTTATAAAGCATGTGTGTGTGTGTGTATATATATATATATATATATATATATATATATATATTTAAAAATTTATTTTAAAATAAATTATTTTAAAATTATTTTATTTTTTATAAATATTTATATTATTTCTATTATTCTATTTCTTAATTAAAATAAAATATTAAAGTCTTAAATATACTATATATATTTATATATAGTTTTTATATATATAATATGTATAAACTAATAAAAATATAAATTTTCATTTTTTTAGTAATCTTGAGCTTCAGCTTAATTTATTTCAGCTAGTAGTAAAGGCAACATTTTTCAAGTTTTTCATCTAATATTTAAAATTTCTTTTATTTCAGCTTTTTTTAAATATAAATATTGCTTACCATCTCGCATACTATTTTTAAAAAAAGTAGTATGCAGTATAGTATACTATGTTTAATATACATTCATTAAAATCTCTAAATAAGGAGAGCTTGTTGGTTGCGGGCCGGAGGAGAGAACGAGGAACGGAGAAGGACAGATAGTCGGGGAGGAGCAGATAGAGCCGGCAGAAATCCGATTCTCACACATCCTCATGGAGCTGGGAGCTGATAAACTCTTCAAAGAGTGAGTAAATACACACAGCTGTGGTCACTACCGTGTAACAGATAAGATAACAAATAAACTTGCTTGTATGTTTGACGTTTAAATCAATACTAGCTTGAAAAAGCTAACATGATGTTATTGTTAACATTTGGGTTAAGGTTTCTGGGCTTTCAATCTACCGAAAGTCTAATGATTTTGTTGTTGTGTTAGTCAGTGGGAGTTGTGTACTCTGTGGAGTGAGCTCCAGAGAGACAAACCTGAGCTGCTGGGTGTTTTGGAGGAGGTTCTGTCCTACACTGTCTCTCATCTTCAGGACGCACTCAAAGAGAGAGACAATTTAGAACAGGCATTGCGCAGGTCAGCCCTCATTCGGGTCCTCGGACCCCATTGCACTCTTCATCTGCATCTGAAATGGCATGCTCTCAAGTAATCACTCTGTGACCGCTAAAAATGTACATTCTAAATAGTATGAATGTAATCCAGACATACTATATCAGCCATGTTGTCATGTGACAGTAAAGTGTCCATCACATGCACACTTCAGAATTTTGCCGGAAGTAGTAGGTCACCCACTGTAAATTCAGACATACTTCTTTTGTCACATACTGTTTTTCGCCTGCTATATAGTAGGGAAGTATGCGATTTCAGATTCCTTGATGTAAATTAAACACATCCATTATCTGTCTTGAGATAAAGGAAGTGTTCTGAGTGTTTAAATGTCCTGCAGGAGAGAGGAAGATCATGACAGAGTGGTTCGGTCCATGTATGAAGACATGGAGACTCAGTTAAAAGAAGAGAGAGAGAAACGACAAGCTCTGGTAAATACACACACAGTATAAATATGAAGTACAGGTTTAAGCCGTGTGACAAACATCTGGCATGAGAACTGTGGTTATTTTATTTAGAGAACAATAATATTAGAGGAAATATTGTTCATGGTGATTCTGATGATAATAATGGTGGTATTGATGATGGTGATTATTATAATGATATTGATTTTGATTATGATGGAGATAATAATGTTCTTGGTGCTTATGATGTTGGTAATCATGATGGTTATGATAATAATGGTAATGGTGATAATTATAATGATATTGATTATGATTGTTATGAAGGAGATAATGTTCATAGTGCTTATGATGTTGGTAATCATATTGTTCATGGTGGTTATGATAGTAATGGTGATGACAATTATAGTGGTATTAATGATGCAAATTATTATGTTATGATATTGTTCCTGGTGATTATGATAATGATGGTGATAATAATATTGTTTTTGGTGATTATGATACCAGTGGTTGATAATCTTATAGTTAGTTCATGGTGATTATGATAGTAATGGTGACTGATGACAGTGATTGTAATATTAATGATTGTGATTATCATGGTGATTTATTTTCTTGTTCATGGTGATTATTATAACACTTATAACATTGATGTGATGGTGATGATTACATGGTTATAAAGAAGGTGACGAAGTGATGCTCATGGCAATGTAATAATGATATTCATAAAGGGCAGTAATGAAGGTAATAACAATATTGATGATGGTAATGTGATTTTGGTGATGTGATGAGGATGATGGTGGTGATGTTGGTCTGTTCTGTGATGAAGGACAGCATGAGGCAGGGAGACAAGAAAGAGCAGTTACTACAGGAACTGAGGACGCGAGAACAAGAACTTGAGTTCACACTCACCAAACAAAGAGAGGTACAGACTCCTCATTCACTCGCCAACATGTGTGATTTATTAAACCTGCTGGAGGTTTATCTCAACCTACCTGTGTGTGTGTAGTTGGAGAGCAGGATCAATACTCTGAGCAGTGATCAGGCTGGCGCTCGTGGGGAGAACCGCCGACTGCACAACATCAACCAGGAACTGCAGGATCAACTTGACCAGAGCCGAGAGGAACTTCAGCATGCTCTGAGCCAACTGCAACAACTACAGAACACCATCAAACAACAGCAGAGGGGCAAAGAGAGGTGGCTTTTAACAAGTGTTAATTACTGTACGAAAATGCACTGTTTGCATTATTACTACTACTACTACACTCTTAAGGGTTTTTTATTTGCGATAATGCCATAGAAGAACCATTTTTGGTTCCCCAAAGAACCTTTCAGTGAACATTCTAAAAAGAACTTTGTGTTTTCTTAGTATAAAGAACATTTTAAGAATCTAAGGATCCTTTTTCCACTCAAGAACCTTTTGTGCAATGGAAAGATTCCATGGATGATCATCAATTCCAATAAAGAACCTTTTGTTTTAAGAGTGTAATAATAAATATAGCTGCGAGCAGCAATTATCAGGGTTCAAACGCTTTAAGCCCTTTAAGCACATGTGTAAAAAGGTATAAGGTTTTAATTAGCAAGCCTGTAACCATCTCGATCATAGATGGAATAGACCATTTACACCAAATACAGGCAATTTACCATAGGAAATTTATGGTTTATAAAAGTTTAACAGTTATCGAGGTTGAGCCAAAAACCTACGACTAGTTCAACAAAGTTATTTTTTTAAATAATCTCTAATATTTAACAAATGATTGGATGGGCAGCGGCGGTCCTAGAAGCAAAGTTGCTCAGGAGTGCGTTTCCCGAAAGCATCATTAGCCAACTATGGTTGTAAGTCCCATTGAACTCTATTGGTAACGACGGAACTTGCAACCATAGTTCGCTTTGGGAAACGCACCCCAGAATGAGGAGTTCTACCATGTGGTGCGAATGTCGTGGGCGTGCACGAGAAGTCGTGGAATACACGACCCTTTGCGCATGTGAAAACACGAAGGCACCCTCCGGCGGCCAATTTGTTTCGAATTTCTCACAGGACTCTAGGGTCATGAGTCAAACAGGCCCAGCTAGTTTCGTTTCGATCGCCCTCCATTAACCTTGTCTGATAGTTGCTCAAACTTCAGTGGCCGATGGCAGACATGTTTTTTGAGACGCGTCAATGTCCTCATAAGCAGTCATGGCACCTCGGACAAAGACACTGCATGCCAATTTTCAAGTCAATCAGACCAACGGTGAAGTAGTTTTAGCCGTTTTGATGGTTTTTTTTCCCTGTTATAGCACCATCATGTGGCCAGTCGCCATGTCCTTTATCACACGACCACAGAATGAGCTCTTACATAGCTGTACTAAGTTTGGTGAAAATAACTCATTATGTTCATGAGTTATAGCCATTTTAGTAAAAGTGGCTCCACCCACTTCAAACGTTTTGGCGGCTCTTAGGGACCATGAATCGGAATTTCAACTACTTTTTTTTTAATAACTATTAACAATCAGACTCCAGAGAATCTCGCTGCACTGGTTTGTTTCCGATCCGGTCAAAAACCTAGGAGTAGTTTGCAAAAGTATGTTTTTCAAAAAATCCAAAATACCTGAAAATTTCGGACACATGCATCTTGTCCGTCTTGAGCCAAGGATTCCAGCCTTGGCCTAATGGTTTAAGTACTTTTAACCGCTGTAGCGCCCCTGTCAGGCCGATCAGGACAAGCCTTGTTGACATTGTAGATGATGTGAGTACTACCAGTCCTCAAAGTTTCAAGTCTCTACAACTTACCGTTTAGTCACTTTTATGGGAGAATGCTGATCCTTGGAAATTTTAACAATTACAATAGGGTTTCAGCGCTACACGCTTGAACCCCTAAAAAGTAGTGATCAAGCAAACATAATCTGCTATTTCCTGCTGATAAGCATGTGTATTTTCCATGTCTCACTGTTTGATTCTCTGTCACAACAGAGAAGTCCTGAAAGTGTCCCGAAACATGCAGAAGGAACGGGAAAGCCTCATAAGACAGCTGGACCTGCTCAGGTAGGACGGAGCAGACTGACCTGGTCTCACCTTTTAGTGTGCAGCGTGATGAGTTCAAGTGTTCAAGTGTAGGCGTGTGTGAATTTTTGAAAGATAAGGCCATAAGAATTGACCAATCAAAACACAAACCGAACAGATGCAGGTTTAGGATGGTTGATCAGTCATTAGTCCATTTTATTGATAACATTTGCTATCTACATTCTGAGGCTGTAAAAGTCTTCTGAGTAGAAATGTAACTTATTCTCACTCTCTTTTATTTAGGGACATGAACAAGCGTCTTCGGGATGATAAAGATGCCCATCAGACACAGAAGATGGTTAGTCAAAAACACCCCTTCACGTCCCTCACCCATTACCCACCATGCCGCTGTGTGCACGCCTTCTCGCCGTGGGCGCGTTCTTTTTATCCGTATTAACCCTGCCTTATGTGCATGTAACATTACCCACGTGCAGCTAAAATGTGAATGGATCCATTCAGCTGGATGTATTTCTCTGGGTTTCCGTGAGCCCATGATCCCTCAGGAATTCGAAAGCTTCCGGATGATGCCAGCCACACCCTCTTCTGGAATATTCACATTTTCCAGGCGCAGCTCTGTTCATGTTATTCTTGGGAGAGCCTGTTTCATTCATCAGCCTCTTAGAGGAACAACAACAAATGACTTGAAGGAAACTTTGTATGGATTAACGCGTCACACCGCATACGTCTCGGAGAAGACCTCTTGTGGAACATTTGAGGCTGTGAATATGGAATTTAGCCAATTCTCCAGTGAAACGGCTCACATTTGGAGAAAGATTGTTTCTTGTTTGGTCTGTTACATAAACAAGTGTGATTCCAAAAGAACCTTCCGCATGGTAAATTTCTGCTTCAGAAGAGCCCTTTTTTTCTTTTCATAATGCCCCCTTTTTTCTTTCTTCACAAAGAAAGTCAAAAAATAGAAAGGAAGCATAAATAACACCTAATTTACCATTTAAATTTCAGGGCCTTGAAACAGGGCACTTTACCTCATTAACTCTTATTGTATTTCATATTTGTCATTTAATACAGTTTCATTTGGTAGTTTCTTTTGAAATGAGCAGTTCTGTCCAATGACAGTTTATGTGTTTGGTCTCTGATTGACGCAAAAAGAACAAAATGTAGATTTATTAAGTTGAACAAAATGGATATGTTATCAATCATCATGACGGTGAACAATAAAAATGTTTATTTGTCTTGATTCTTGTGATTATTCTGGGTGATTTACATTCATACACATACACACAAGTGCTGTCATTTCACAACCATTGCCGACCAAAGTCAAACAATGGAC
Organism: Chanodichthys erythropterus; assembly: GCF_024489055.1. Taxonomy (NCBI): domain Eukaryota; kingdom Metazoa; phylum Chordata; class Actinopteri; order Cypriniformes; family Xenocyprididae; genus Chanodichthys; species Chanodichthys erythropterus. The sequence goes on along the minus strand of NC_090244.1, from coordinate 3,854,256 downwards.
TTCACAGATTTTCTGATTAAAAAAATACTTAAACAAGCACCATACCTGAACCCATTTTTGCATTAATTACTTTGCTCTGGGAGACTAATATTTTTAGTTGAATTTTCTTACGTCATTCAAAACATTCTACATTCTCAATTTAAAACCGAAGCTAAAATTCTCTCATATCTCATCAACTGTTCCTCAGACAGTGCAAGTGAAGAACCCTTTGGAGAGGAAGGAATCCATACTGGGCAACTATTTCCCACCAAGGAAATCAGCAAAGAGGTGGGTTACTTACTATGCTATATGAATGCACTCTCTAATCAAACAATTTAAATATAATACACCGATCAGGCATAACATGACAGCTGAAGTGAATAACACTGATCATCTCTTCATCACGGCATCTGTTAGTGGGTGGATATATTAGGCAGCAAGTGAACATTTTGTCCTCAAAGTTGATGTTTTAGAAGCAGGAAAAATGGACAAGCGTAAAGATTTTAACAAGGGTCAAACTGTGATGGCTAGATGACTGGGTCAGAGCATCTCCAAAACCGCAGCTCTTGTGGGGTGTTCCTGGTCTCCAGTGGTCAGTATCTATCAAAAGTGCTCCAAGGAAGGAACAGCGCTGAACCGGCGACAGGGTCATGGATCATTGATGCACGTGGGGAGCGAAGGCTGGCCCGTGTGGTCCGATCCAACAGACGAGATACTGTAGCTCAAATTGCTCAAGAAGTTAATGCTGGTTCTGATAGAAAGGTGTCAGAATACACAGTGCAACTTTTTTTTGTGTATGGAGCTGTATAGCCGCAGACCAGTCAGGGTGCCAATGCTGACCCCTGTCTATCGCCAAAAGAGCCAACAGTGAAGCATCAGAACTGGACCATGGAGCAATGGAAGAAGGTGGACTGGTCTGATGAATCCATGTGGATCCATGTGGATGTTACTTTGACACGTACCACCTACCTAAGCATTGCTGCAGACCATGTACACCCTTTCATGGAAACAGTATTCCCTCCTTTCAGCAGGATAATGCGCCCTGCCACAAAGCAAAAATGGTTGAGGAATGGTTTGAGGAGCACAACAAAGAGTTTGAGGTGTTGACTTGGCCTCCAAATTCCCCAGATCTCAATCCAATGGAGCATCTGTGGGATGTGCTGAACAAACAAGTCCGATCCATGGAGGCCCTGACTCGCAACTTACAGGACTTAAAGGATCTGCTGTTAACATCTTGGTGCAGATACCACAGCACATCTTCAGGGGTCTAGAGGAGTCCATGCCTCGACGGGTCAGGGCTGTTTTGGCAGCAAAAGGGGGACCAACACAATATTAGGAAGGTGGTCATAATGTTATGCCTGATCAGTGTATGTGCCATAATTTCAATTGCAAATGTACACTTCAATTGCTATTTTCAGTCACAATCTTTAGTGATTAGCGGGATCAAATTATTATCCATAATTATTTTTCCATATTTGTTTTTCCCAATGCTGCAATCTCTCATCTATGTAGGCCTCCATTGTCGCTGTAGCTTGCATGCGTTCCGGTCTGTTCTGTTTATGCAGGTTTTCTTTGACGAATCAATGCCTCCAGGGCACGGTTCCACCTTCTGGATAAACTAATTACTGCGCATATGCGACCTGCTTGTACAAGCACACGCGGTACGGTGCACGTACAGTACTCACATACTCTTCTGATGATGAAAATCAAGTCACGTGCACTGTACGCTGACCCTTGCGTATGCGTAAAAATGTAACTATACTTTGGGCTTTAATCACATTGAAATAATTTTGATCAATTTTAATTAAAGGCAGCTGATGGAAACCTCATATGACGAAGCAGAGGATTCAGAAACCACACTAACAGATTCAAGTCCAAAGAGACTCTCTATAGCTGAACAGAGAGAAGACGAAACTACATGCCAATCAGAAAAAACTACAGTACGTATTTGTTTTTGCTGTAAAGAGAGATTTCACAAATGCTTATTTCTGTGTATGTGAGATGAACCTTGGATTTTTGCATGATGACAGATTCTGTTCTGCCACTTCCAAACACAACAAAACAAGCTGAGCTTAATTATTGATCTTATCAGTAAATCAAATATTAATCTGCTTGATGTGGCATTTGACTTTCCAGTAAAACGTTCTGTCTTCTTCCTCCTCCAGAGCGTAATGTGTGACCCACAGCGTGTGTTTAAGGTGGTGTTTTTAGGAAACTCCGCGGTGGGAAAGAGCTCGTTCATCCATCACTACTGCAGCGGTCACTTCCCCAACAACATGGCCTCAACTGTGGGTGAGACGCTGGATTTATGCCTAATTATGCTCCCACTTAATGTTAAAGCCTTTTATGTACTGACAAGTCACGTGATGTTTGATTGACAGGAGTGGATTTTCAGGTTAGGAGCGTGATGCTTGATTCCACACCAGTCGCTCTGCAGCTGTGGGACACTGCAGGACAGGAGAGGTCAGATGTCCCAGAAATGGCTTTATAGAACCAAATAAAGTGATTTAAAGAAGCTACAATGCAAAATGAATCTCACTAAAATGTTTCTTGTTAGATTAGGGTTCTGGGCTAAACCTTTATCAAATGTTACCACTGGTTATTTTTCGCCTGCTGGTTAAAGGTTGACATATTGCATTAATGATATTGGACTGAAATATTTTATACTCTACTAATGATTAAGCTGCTTTAAAGCTTTTGAGCTCCATTGAGTTCCTTTGGGAAAACATAGTGTTTATGATTACTATATAGTATATAAAATATATAATATTAATATAACACACACACAAACTTGTATATATATATATATATATATATATATATATATATATATATATATATATATATATATATTATATAGTGATTTTTCAACTTGAAATTTAGAACTATGGAAGCTCATTTCCACCACATAAAAAAATCATGCCTTTCAAAATCATAATTATGAGATGAAAATTCAAAATTATGACATAAAGAGTATAAATTAAATCGAAATTATGAGTTAAAAAGTGAAAATTATGACTTTATAAGTCAACTTTTTATCTCATAATAATGTCTTTGCATGTCATAATTTTGACTTTCTCATAATTTTCACTTTTTCATCATTACAGCAGTCAAAATTATAAAAAGTCGAAACTCAGTATTCGTAATTCATTCGTATAATTCATTCAGTAGTCATTAGACTTTTTATGTTGTAATTATGACATATAATAATAAAGATTTAATAATAATAAAAAAGATTTACCAAAACGTTATTTTTTTTCTAATGTGGCGTAAATTATATATTATATTATATATAGCACAACAGTGACTGTAAAAATGTATTTTAGGAATTAGAGTGGCAATTTAGTGTTTTGACATAGGCTTTAGTCACTGGGCTACTTTTGGGCTGTTTTTGATTGTCCATTGGTCTGGTTTTGTTACGCAGACCTGGCAACCATGCCTAAAGTACCCTAGAAGAAGCTTTATTTACCTCCATGTCGCCCCATCAGGTTCCACAGCGTCACGCAGCAGTATTTTCGCAGGGCGGATGGAATCATCGCTATGTATGATGTCACACATGAGACGTCGTTCACGGCTGTCCGCCATTGGTTGGACCAGGTGCAGGTGAGGGTAGCTTGATTCAAAAATCAGGTTTTTGCGTGTGTGGGATCGCGGTTGATCCGTACGAACCAGGCCCCACGGTTCGGAACGCATGTGACTCGCTTATTAACTGCATTTAGCCATTATATAATGAAAGTGTATTATTTTCACGTGTTTCTAAGTCTTACCCATGTAAAACATTTAAGCGTTAAAATGCAAGAAGCGGGAAATTTCGCAATCGCACGTTGTTTTCTGTGAGGCGCCTTTCAGAATGCGCGCGAACACATAATCGAGCTCTGTTTCGCGACTCCTTCAGCTTGAACGGACACGTACACACAAAATGATCTCAAAATCCCCGTCTCGACAAGTATTCTTGTATACAGTCGTTTATAAAGTCTTAAGTGAACCTAAACAGTTGAGATAACATGAGAAAGAAATCGGATGTGTTTCATCATATTGGCTCCGTGCATTTGTACATTGGTTCCGTGCATTTAGTGACGGCAGCCTAAAAATAATTGTCATTAATTGTCAAACAACTTTAATAATGATTAATCTAGATTTAATTTATAACACTATGTGTAAATACAATTATTTTTATATTTTCACATTTGTGTACATGAATACTACTGCTAGACCTAACTTTATTTGTAACAGTATTTATTATCGCTATTCTTATTTTTACCGTCTGTTTACTTGTCTTTAATGATGCTTGAACTTTATTAGTTATGAGTTTGTGCTGTGGTATCAAAGCAGCTAAATTTGTCGTTTTATTTGTAATTTATTTATTTATTTTTTGCTGATCTGAAAAATGATCAGATCCGTCACTCGAAAACCATAATATGATCCGAACCATGAGTTTTGTGATCAGTTTTATATATAAAACTGATCGGGCAAGTGATGTAGGGTGTGTGTTATATCGTAATTGTTGATTTAATCATCTGTTTCGCTGTATTTTGCCAACGAAAATAGTTGCAAAGTCCACAGAATTGTTTTGCGTCTCTGAGCAACACTTCCCGAACGAATCAGCTGTTTGAATGAATCGGTTGAATCTCAATGATTCGCTCATTATCAGTGATTCGCTGCCACCTACTGGCAGGTTTAATTTCACATTTAAAGTGTCTTCATTTTTTAAAATAATTTCAAGTAACAATATTTAAAGTTTTATATTTTCAACATTAAAAACATTTTTATGCATCTGTAACTGCTATTGACTGAATAACTTTAATACATTTTAATCTATTCTATAGTTATATAGTTATACATTAGATTACAATTTCTGTACCTGAAAATCTCCTGTTTAAACCTACTTGAAAAGCACCATTTATTTAATTTATTGTTTGTTCTGGTGTATTTATTTGTGCTATTACTCGTAATTTGATTATTTGTTACTCTTTTATTACTTACTGTTTATTTGTAACAATATTTAAAATATAAGTGAGTTAATCTAGTAGCTTTTGGTGTCATAACCCTATTTATTGAGGTTAAATGTAACAAAGACAACAAAAACAATAAATATGCTTATTTTATAGGCCCATTTTCTTGTCTTTTACTTTCATACATTTTTTGTTGTGGAGCCAGTGAAAATTTTGGCGGGGCAATTAAAAAAAATATATATATATATATATATTATAATATATTACATTTTCTCATTGAATATCCTACTTTGCTCAATATTGAGCATTCACAAATGGGTCAAATAAAAATAGTGTTTTGAATCTTGGGACAAACCCTCACAGGTGGAGATATAAATTGCCTGGGCTGGTTATATAATACATTACAGCAGCATTTGTATGCAAAAGATTTGCTTACGCTGTTTGCATACACGTCAGTGTGTAACTTTGATTTAAGGTTTGTTGTGAAATTAGAAAGAGAGTGTATTTTGAATGTGCTGTAATCTGTTTATGTTGACTGTGTATGTCTCTGTGATTGGTTTGTGGGATTAGATCATGTATCATTCTGTGTGTGCGACTGGCAGGAAAAGATGTCTGAGGGGGCGTGTGTGATGTTGCTAGGCAATAAGACAGACCTGGCGAGTGCAGACAGGCGAGAGGTGACTGGGGCACAAGGCCGCAGACTGGCGGAGGTGATGAACGACCCGCTCATCATCAGTCATTTGCCTGAGTCACTGTTTGTATAAGGAGTTTTGATGTGGTTTGTGTTGACAGCAGTACCAGGCTGAGTTTTATGAATGCAGTGCTAAGAGTGGACACCAGGTGGAAGAAGCCATGAACCACCTAACCAGGTGTGAAACAAAAAGCATTATTTCAAATTCTGTGGCCACAAGTGTCATGTCTTTTTACACTACAGTAAATAAAATTAAATCAAATCACTGTGTATTTATTGCCTAAAGGTATATTTAATTGACAAAACAATAATAATTTAATTCTGTGAATGTGTCTCAGGTTACTTGCCTCACAGCAGGACAAGCAGTGCGAGTCTGCGCTCCGTCTGGACGCCTCTGCCAACAGAGGGCGCTGCTGCAAATAATCTGAGCGTCACTCTTGTATTTTAATTAACTGGACTCTCACAACGGATAAATATTCAGAAGCTACCTCTGAATGTGCTGAATTTAAAAAAAAAAAAAAAAATTCATCAAGATATGAAGCAGTCTTACACAAAATGATGTGTTGAGTAATGTTAAAACTGTATATGTCTGTATTTTAATAATAATTATTAATATTATTTTGTGGGCTTGGACAATAAATGTGATATTAACATATTTTGGAACACAAACACACACATTAACAGTTATTCTGTTGTAATTTTTGGGACTGAGCAACAAATGCCCTGCATCGCCCTCTCTCGGCGCTTTGTGGTATTACTGCAGTGCGTAGTATGGCGTGAACTCGCAGCGCGCGCCCTCGCACACAGAAGCCCCCCTGTACGCGCGCCAGGCGAGCAGTGGCCACAAGCACGGGCAGAAGGACACGGACACATGGAGTAAAAGTGGACTGTCAAACACAGTTTTAAAAACAAGATCTAAAGCAGGGAGATTGATTTAAACACGTCCTTCAGGTGGGTGCGTTATTCTGAACACGAATACTTTTATTATTCTTTTGAAAACTTTAGTTTGCAGGTCATAAATGGGAAGTATTTGTATTATGGCGTGATTTATGAGGTTTTTTTTTTAAAAATACACTTTTAACTAGTAGGTTACTGTTTTCTAGCCTATTGTGCTGTTGAAGACTTGTTTTTCTTTTAAAGCATCAGAAACTTGCAAATAATGTGTTTTAATACACTTTAATGATGCACTTTATAATTATATTCTTGTATTTTGACAAGAACTGTGAGTTACAGGTAACAGGATCTGTAACAAATTCCTCAAACTCTTCAGATGGTGAGGTGTGACAGATTTAAAATGAACCAGAGACATGAACACAATTCATATGAGACAGATGATGCTTTGAAAATAATTTATGGATATGACCAGAATCTCTATTCAGACACATTTGGCTAAAATATGATATTATACTGTGTACAGCCTTAAAATGCTGGGTTGTTTCAACCTTTGCTTGGGTCTAATATGAACAGACCAAACCATTTCTAAACCCAACGGTGGGGTTTGTCCATATTTGAAAAAACATTATTTTCAAACATTATTATACTTTTATGGATCAATTACAAAAGGAAAAAAAAAAAAAAAACCTTCATAAACTGAATAAAATGATATTGTTTAAAAATTATTATTTGGCTGCCAAAAAACACATATTTATTAAATAATTATATGTATAATAATTTATTATTACAAAATTATAATAATAAAAAGTTTTGTGTAATACTTTAAGCATTTATATATATATATATATATATATATATATATATATATATATATATATATATAAAGTGCATTAAATATATATTAATGCTTAAAATGCATTTTTATATATATATATATATATATATATATATATATATATATAAATTAATTTTAAGCATTAAACATTTAAAAATTTTATTATAAATATTATTATAATTTTTAGCAATTATGGATCAATTACAAAGGGATCAGAAAACTCATAAACTGAAAAAATACCTTTAAACAATGCTATTTTAAAAATATGTTTTAGCAATTAAGAATTAATTAAAGGGATCAGCAAAAAATATATATATATATTATTTTAAACCATTATTTTATATTTTTAGCAATTATGGATCAATTACAAGGGGACCAGCAAAAACACCTCATTAACTGAAAAAAAAAAACACTTTAATTATTATTTAGCTGGCCAAGTCAAAGTTATAAAATAACATGTTTTACTGTAGGTTTAAGTATGAAAGAAATGTTATCTTTGGATCAATTACAAAGGGATCTGCAAAAACACCTCATTAACGGAATAAAATAATACAGTTTAAATATTATCCACTATTTATTTACTGTCAGCAGTGTGTCAGAAAGCAGGCAGGTGTAAAAACAGCCCTCAGTATTGGCTCATGTGAGGACGGCGGTCACAGCGAGTGGCGTCTGTTTCCCAGACTGAAGACGTGTTGGTGTTACTCATATCTGCTGGGTGAGGTTACAGTAGTAAAACTTTCTCCCTCTCTCTGTGAGTCACTCATCCTGTCACTGTAGGAGCTTTAGATCAGGATTCTGACTCAAAACTCCTGGACCGAGGCCCGAATCCACACCCAGAGTTTCCTCATCTGTTTGAACTTTACTGCACACATTTATTTACCCTCTGGCTGTGAAAACAGATTTCACAAACTTTAAACTATCAATATTTTGCTACTTAAAGGCACAATATGTAAGATTTTTGGATTGAAATATCCCAAAACCACTAGAACAGTTTTGTTAACTTGTGTACTTGCATTATAACAACTTTCAACACACTCAAATGTATCTAATATGATAAACTGTGCTGCGTTGCCCCACATACAAATGACCGGAAGAAGCAGAAGCGGCGACTGCGGCATAATAAAAGTCCCTCTGCTCTCGAGACGTGTGTCGCGCTCGTCTCTCATTAGCAATCGCTCCAGCGGAATTGTTTCTGCTCCGACATCACTCGCCCTGCTCTGCTTCATACTTCAGTAATGTTATTAATATCATCCATGGACATGATTTCTGCCTGAGTCCCATCCTGATTCTTTTCCACCGGCTGTAGACATGAAGACTACACCTCTCATGATTCCGCAAAATCAAGGCGTCATCAAGCTACGCCTTTGTTTTGAATAGTGGCGAAAAATTACATAATGTGCCTTTAATCAAAATCCAGGTCATATGAATACACTAATAAAATAAAATAAAAAAACAATTTTGCATTTAGAAAACATTTTTATATATACACACTACTAGTCAAAAGTTATTTATTAGGTAATTAATAATACTTTTATTCAGCAGGGATGCATTAAATTGATAGTGATTAAAAGAAAAGACTTTTATAATATTACAAATCTTTTTTTATTTAAAATAAATGCTGTTATTTTGAGCTTTCTATTCATCAAAGAATCCTAAAAAGCGCATCACAGTTTCTACAGAAATATTAAGCAATTTTCAACATTGATAATAATCATAAATGTTTCTTGAGCAGCAAATCATCATATTAGAATGATTTCTGAAGGATCATGTGACACTGAAGACTGGAGTAATGATGCTGAAAATTCAGCTTTGATCACAGGAATAAATTACATTTTAACATATATTCAAATAGATAAAAATAGATAAATTCAATTTTTACTGCATTTGAGATCAAATAAATGCAGCCTTGGTGAGCAGTAGAGACTTCTTTCAAAAAATTAAATAAAGCGTACTGTAGTGTATATATTTTTTTAGCTCATTTTTCCTCATTACCACAATGTGTCATTTTTCTTTTCTTTTTGTAAATTATAGTCAATAATGAAACACTTTACTGTAATTATGTACAAGTAATTTTTGCTTCATTTTTGTTAATCAAAAGATAATTTCTGATTTCTTTCGAGATGACCTGAATGTGTTCTTCACCCAATAATAATAATTCACTGAACTTTGCCTCACAAATGTCAGTGCTGTCATATAATTGTATGTTCTGTGTAAAGGAAGGGTTAGTCCTGTCCTGTAGTAGATAAGACCAGCCTCTCGGGGGATGGGATTCATGGTTTTTCTCAGACCTGTCAAGTGGATGCCATCTTGAAAGGGTTTGTAAAATCTCTTACCATTTCAGGATGGCAGATGCTGAGGAAAAAAACAATAGCTGTGGGACAATATGCCTCAAATACCTTCTGTTCGTCTTCAATCTTCTCTTTTGGGTGAGTTTGTGCTTTATTTTGATCATTATTAGCCAAAATTCCTCTGCCATCCCTGACATAAAAATGGCTAAAACCACCATAAACTGGTTTATTTTATTTTATTTAGCAGCTGTAGAAGAAATTCATAACTGTTTTGATGCTAATTAAAAAGTAGAAGAAAAAAACATCTGTATGTCCTCCCAGTTGGCAGGTGGCGCTGTGATGGCAGTGGGAATATGGACTCTGGTGGATAAAAGCGACTACATCAGCCTTCTGTCCTCCAGCACCTACATGGTCGCTGCCTTCATCCTGATTGGTGCGGGTGCCGTCGTCATGTTCACTGGGATGTTGGGATGCTGCGCCACCATCAGGGAACAAAGAGGACTTCTTATAGTGGTGAGAGAGCATCATGGGTAACTCTACCACTGATAGCTGACATATTTGTCCAAAAGTCACTTCCACGATTTGAAGACTTGTGTTGTTTCTTGAGTGTTTTAATAGTATTGCTATGTGGTTGCTAGGGTGTTTTCAAGTGTTGCTAGGATATTCTGGGTTGTCGTTAGGTGGTTGCTTGTTGCCAAAACATCCCAACCCCAGGCAAAAAACTCCCTGATTACTTATAATAGTGTAGAATGAGTTGCATGGGAAAGTTTAATATTTATAATATTTATGGCGGTTTGCGCTAAAGGTGCGTCCCATTTTGCGCACTTAAGCACTGTTCTATGCAAATAGAAAAATACTCTTTAAATATTCAGATAATGAACTTAACCCTCGCGATCTTCGGTCATTTTTGACTGAAATTTTTTTAGTTTTTCGGTCAAAAATGGTCAAAACAATTTTTACGTTTTTTTTTTTTTTTTACTTCATTGAAATGATATAAAACTTGGTAAAGGTTTTGGCACTTGCTATGTGAACACAAAAAAACCCTGGACACGATTAGAAACAAAATGTGCCCAATTGCTGCTCAGAACTAGCCCAGTTGCATTTCAGAGGGGTCCCCCAGTAAAAATTGCGTTGCGTGTGGTAAAATCCAAATTTTTGGCAGGGTTCCGCAAGTAAAATTCGCATTCCCGGACATGAAAAACAACCCGCTGCAACAGTGTTAAAGTAACCCTATTCCGTGGGAAAACCGCAGACTTGGTTTCATGTCAAGAGTTTCATCTAGTGGACACATTTGGTACTGCACTCAAACAAAATCTTACTGAAAGCTCATTTTTTAAAATATCAACATCAATTTAGGAACATAACTTGTTTAGATTTATGGCTTTGATTTTCTCACCATTTTAGAATAAAACATGTTTTGAAAAATATATAGATTTCACATAAAATTTGAAAATAGTAATTTTATGTATTTTTCATAATAATAAACAATAATAATTGTAGTATAATATAAAGATTTACCAGTTTAAGTTTATGCTCAAAAAGCGGTTAACTGGTAATAAATGCATCTCAAATATATTTAATAAATATAATTTACTTCCATGAAATACCCTAAAAATACAAAATATTAAACAAAATCATTATCGAACTAAAATATATCAAATTATTCATTCATATCATTGAAATAAAAAAAAATTGGTAATTTTTGACCGACACACGAGCAGCTAATTAACCAAAAAAATGGTGTGGAATGTTACACACTTCATGCCCTCAGCAGTCGCATTACAAAATTAACTAAAATTAATACACTACATGGTTGAGTGCGTAAGTACATAGTGTATAGTGTGTCATTTGAGTCTGATACTAGTGTTGCTTGTCTTAGGAAACACAACCAACAAAAGCCATTTTAACATAGGAAGGAAGCAAGTGACTAATACTTCTGGAAACTTTAAGCTGAATCATCTCTGTGATAAGATTCAGCTCAAAAACCTCTGCCAGACTTTACTTTGAGTGAAATATTTTGAGTACGGAGTCATGTAAACATTGGATTATAGTAGGCAGATTTAGACCGTGTAGATTTCTGCACACAGAAGCCAGGAATTATTCTGGAAACATGAAGTCACGCTATTTGTGCTTTCTAAATTAGTTTGATCGTGCTTATATGTGTGTCTCTTAGTTGTCTCAAAGCTGTCATCATATCTGATTTAAATAAAGACGTGTGTATCTTTAAGAGGTCAGACTTAGAAACTGAGTCACAGCTGAGGAATGACTGGCAGCAGAGAGAGAGAGAGAGAGAGAGAGAGGGAGGGAGTATAGAGGAATGAGAAGGGAGTGAATCCAGAATAGAGGAATGAAATGAGAGTGGTGGGCTGCAAAATGATAGAAAACAGAGGGGAGATACAGAACAAATACAGACTGAGAGGAAAATAATAGTGCTTGTGACCTTTATCAGCTGTGCAAAATTCCTCAGATGCCATTTGTTCACTTTGTCAACAGCTGATGGACATCAGAGAGAAGAACAATCATGCACTAATTTAAATTACCCTCGAACTTGGTGTCCAAATATGTGTATTATTGAAAGCTTTTGTCCCTTTTTGTCCCTACAGTTCTTTGTCCTGTTGTTGTTAATCTTCCTACTGGAGATCACAGCTGGAATTTTGGCCTATGTCTATTATCAGGAGGTAAAGATGAGGAATAAATGCTATATTTCTTTTAGTTCAATTTGGGTGAATTCTCTCTTATCCTTATGCATCCTTTTTTCTTCATTTTTCAGCAACATCTTTATGTATGCATGCGAATAACGACTTGATAAACATGGTTGTAATATTGCCATGAATATCATAATATGCCATCCACTCCTCAGATTCACATTAAACCCACATACACATGTTGAGTGTTGTATGTTTGCATGTTCTCCATCCACTTTCCTGCTTTTCCATCTTTATAAAAACCCTTTGTCTTCTTCCTCCTTTTCCTCCTCTTCCTCCAGTGTTTTCCTCTCTGCTACCAGGTAAACAATTATATAGACAAAAAAATGTTGAGGGAAAATAATGACAATTTTCATTTTGGATGATTCCTTTAATATATGGAAATTTACTTTGCATCTATGAAAACAGGCTTTCCCAGCATTTATTTGCTATATAGAGTATGATATATTGATATAGCTTGTGGTCTGATGGATTTTATCTGTGACTGCAGCTGAACGCTGAGCTGAGAGCTGATCTGAAAGAGAGGATGGTGGAAAATTACCAGAAGCCTGGACAAGAGCACATCACTAGAGCCGTCGACAAACTCCAACAAGACGTAAGACAGTCTGTTAAGTATGCAATCTTGTACCTTTGTCTTTATCTCCGATTTTCAATTATTGCTTCAAATAAAATTTTGTAATGTTGAGGCTTGTCAAGCCAACATTCAAGGCCTGTGACAAACTTTGCTTCAAAGTTAATAGTCTTACAAAATCATGACAATGAAGGCTTTTGAACACAATTTCTCAGTCTGTGAGCATGTGAGTTTATGCATCATAGCATCAGACACCACTAGCCCATGGGAAAACAATCCACCCATCACAAGAATGAACTCTTTTCTTGTTCCCGCGCCCCCTCCCTCTCCATCTGTTTTACGGTGCAGCTGAAGTGTTGCGGCAGTAACAGCTCAGCGGACTGGAGGGACGGGTCCTGGATACAGACCTTTGCTGACAGACGCCTGGTGCCCGACAGCTGCTGTAAGACCCCCACAGAGCGCTGTGGACTCAGAGACCACCCATCCAACATCTACAAAGTAGAGGTACATTCTGATAAATACAAAGTTCTGTCAGGAAACTCTATGGTGCAGACTGATAAGTCCTTAACTCAATCTGCTTGCAATCACATCATTCTCTATAAAGCACAGTGGATTGGTTCCTGCTGTATCAGTAGCCAATGAGCTCACTGCTTAACCTTCAAATACTGGTCAGCATTTGCTGTAGGAGTGCAGCGCGCTTTCCGAAACCCTCCACCTTCCCCAGCTCCACCTGTATAGATCTGCTACGGCTAATTCATGTATGCTATATTGTATAGCTGTAGGGTTGTAAAGTGAGGAAATTTTCCCACCAGTTAATCAGTGTGTGACAACACCGGTAATACCGGTATCACTGAGAGGGGGGAATTAGGGGGGGTTCCCTCATTTGGACCTCGCTTTTAAATCTCTAATTTGAAAGCAAAAGTATAATACGCACAGCCGCATGCACAGGCATTCATAACAGTGCAAAGCAAAGTGTGTGTTTTCAGTTCATTCCTATGGAAGCTCAACTTCCATACTTCCAAATGTCCGTGCTAGTAGACATGCACAGTTATGAATGCCCGTTCGGCCATAGCGCCAATTCGTGGGTGGCAATTACTTGAATGGTGGGTTATTATGGTTGGTTTTTAATTGCAGTATCTGTTTTCTAACTGAACTAAATGATTTTTATTAATATAAAAAATCTAAATGACGGTGGGGCGCAGTGCCCCTGCGGGCAAGTGACATAACCGGTGTTACAGCAGCATGACTTGCTTGCTCACAGCAGCGTCTCATGTATGTGTTAGCAGTAGCAAACAGCAGCAGCAATAATCATCAACATCAGCAATAACTGACAGCAGCAGAAATAACAGCAGCAGCAGCAATAACTGACAGCAGCAGCAATAACAAAAAACAGCAGCAGCAATAACAGCAGCAGCAGCAATAACTGACAGCAGCAGCAATAACAGCAGCAGCAGCAATAACTGACAGCAGCAGCAATAACAAAAAACAGCAGCAGCAATAACTGACAGCAGCAGCAATAACAGCAGCAGCAGCAATAACAAAAAACAGCAGCAGCAATAACAGCAGCAGCAGCAATAACTGACAGCAGCAGCAATAACAGCAGCAGCAGTAATAACTGACAGCAGCAGCAATAACAGCAGCAGCAGCAATAACTGACAGCAGCAGCAATAACAAAAAACAGCAGCAGCAATAACAGCAGCAGCAGCAATAACAAAAAACAGCAGCAGAAATAACAGCAGCAGCAGCAATAACTGACAGCAGCAGCAATAACAAAAAACAGCAGCAGAAATAACAGCAGCAGCAGCAATAACTGACAGCAGCAGCAATAACAAAAAACAGCAGCAGAAATAACAGCAGCAGCAGCAATAACTGACAGCAGCAGCAATAACAAAAAACAGCAGCAGCAATAACAGCAGCAGCAGCAATAACAAAAAACAGCAGCAGAAATAACAGCAGCAGCAGCAATAACAAAAAACAGCAGCAGAAATAACAGCAGCAGCAGCAATAACAAAAAACAGCAGCAGAAATAACAGCAGCAGCAGCAATAATCATCAACAGTAGCAATAAATGACAGCAGCAGCAATAACAAAAAACAGCAGCAGTAACATCAGCAGCAGCAACAATCAACAGCAATAACAGCAGCAGCAGAAATAACAATCAACAGCAGCAGCAGAAATAGCAGCAGCAATAACAGCAGCAGCAACAGTAACATCAGCATCAGCAGCAGCAATAATCAAAAGTAGCAGCAATGATCATCATCAGCAGCAATAACCGACAGCAGCAATAACAGCAGCAGTAACATCAGCAGCAGCAACAATCAACAGCAATAACAGCAGAAATAATTAACATCAGCAGCAGCAATAACCGACAACAGCAATAACAGCAGCAACAGTAACATCAGCAGCAGCAATAATCAACAGAAATAACAGCAGCAGCAGAAATAACAATCAACAGCAGCAGCAGAAATAGCAGCAGCAATAACAGCAGCAGCAACAGTAACATCAGCATCAGCAGCAGCAATAATCAAAAGTAGCAGCAATGATCATCATCAGCAGCAATAACCGACAGCAGCAATAACAGCAGCAACAGTAACATCAGCAGCAGCAATAATCAACAGCAATAACAGCAGCAGCAATAATCAACAGCAATAACAGCAGCAGCAATAATCAACAGCAATAACAGCAGCAGCAATAATCAACAGCAATAACAGCAGCAGCAATAATCAACAGCAATAACAGCAGCAGCAATAATCAACAGCAATAACAGCAGCAGCAATAATCAACAGCAATAACAGCAGCAGCAATAATCAACAGCAATAACAGCAGCAGCAATAATCAACAGCAATAACAGCAGCAGCAATAATCAACAGCAATAACAGCAGCAGCAATAATCAACAGCAATAACATCAGCAGCAGCAATAATCAACAGCAATAACAGCAGCAGCAGCAATAATCAACAGCAATAACAGCAGCAGCAATAATCAACAGCAATAACAGCAGCAGCAATAATCAACAGCAATAACAGCAGCAGCAGCAATAATCAACAGCAATAACATCAGCAGCAGCAGAAATAATCGACAGCAGCAGCAGCAGCAGCAATGATCATCATCAGCAGCAATAACCAACAGTAGCAGCAGCAATAATCTATTCCATCAAGACCAACCCTATCAACACTGTCATATACATTACCATATCAAACACTCCTATATTTGTCATGACAGAACTGACCTTACAATTTTATTGTTCTTTTATTGTTAATGCAGTTCTCAATTATGTTTCATTTAAATATCAACTTTGCTTCTTGGCTTTGAAAGAATTTGATTAGAAATGTTTGAGTTCCTATTAAGACTTTTCACCTTAGTACTTTTGCAAATATATTTGTTATATTATAAATGTTTTTTTTATGAATTTTGAATGGTAGTGTATCACATTTTATGTGATGTTTAAGTCTGACAATATTTTGGGACATTGCTGAAATCTCTCCTTTAAACTCTTTTTTATGTCTCTCAGGGTGGTTGTATATCCAAACTAGAGGACTTTATTCTTCAACATCTGCTGATTTTGGGCTCAGTGGGTCTTGGGATTGCATTTATTCAGGTGAACAACTCTGATATAAATCTAGCAAATATTTTCACTCCTATTTGTATTTTTTGTCATATCAGAGATTTGAACCTTTTACCTTTTCTGTCTGTTCCAGATTGTTGGGATGATTTTTACCTGCTGCCTGTATCGAAGTCTGAAAGAGGAAATATACTGAGAAAGAAGACGCTTTATTCCCACCAACACCAAATAAGCCTCCTGCTGTCTGTTACTGTGCTGTTTTATTGTGCTGTGTGTCATGATTATGTCACAATAATGCAAGATGACAGGTCAATATGTCTTGGCTGCAGGACAGTCGTTCTGGAAAGGGAACTTTACTTTGTCTTGTTTTAAGCAAAGATTATGGATGCAATGTTTGTTATAAGTTTGAATTTTGCAGTACAGATAAATCAGTGGAATAATAAGGATTACTTCCAACAATATTCCTTCCATTGATTATTAAACATACTTTCCAGTTACAGAGGTAATTAATGGCACACTATCAATATTAAGATGGCTTGTAATCTTTATTAGAAGATTAATCTTGAAATGACACATGCATTTCTACATGCTTTGTAACATCTGTTCTGTTGTCATTTATTTGCATCAGTTGGAAGTAATATTCAAGGTGTTTACTGTGTTTGTAGATTTTCTGTAACCAAGGATGATTAATAAAATAATAATGATGTAAAATGTGCATATCACATGTCGGAACTACTTACGCAGAAACTGTTTTACCCGGAACTTTAAAACCAGCGGACCCATCAAAACAAGCAGCTAATCAAATGATCTAAGTTTATGTTTTTTATTGTTAATTCATTGGATTTATTACACTTTCATGCATATATTTAGTAGGTTATTGTTGACGTAAGTATTGCCACTATCGCCCGTTAATGGTCAATCACTAAAAACAGAGAAAACTGTAAATTAAGCGATTAAAAGTATCTATAATGACATCTAAACCTACATGTCTGATAGTGGCCAGTGCTGCATCTGCAGGTAAGACTCAAAACATCACGTCAAATCACCGTTAACATGCATATTTTGTGTACAGTTAAAACAATGTCGTAAGCGTTTCTGTGGAATATACAATTAGCATGTTATGTAAATAAATTATATGTCATTTTATTGTTTGTGTTATTAAATTATTTTAAACGCGTCTTTTATTTTTGTCTATTTATTTTATTTTGGCTCAGGAAATTGTACTATACTTTAGTTCGATAATGTATTTTTAGGGGATTTGATGGTACTAAATTATATTTATCCAGTATTTGTAATCCATTTATTAACTTTTTGAGCATTTTTTTCAAACTTAACCCTTAACCCCTTCAATTTTCTCAATATTTTTATTAATAAATGCTTATTCATAAAAAATGTGTGATTATTACTAATGATATATACTGTTATGGGGCAAAGTAAGCATTCAACCCTGCAAATGAATGCTTAAATGCTCTGTTCAGACAAAGTGAATACAAATACAGAAATTCTGCTCCTAACTAGGCCCAACATTGCAATATTACAACATTTCCCTAAAAACTTACTAAAATGTAAAAAATTTGAAAAAACTTTAGTTTCTACATCATTTTTTTCTATATTTGGGTTTTACAGGGTTAAACTTTCGTAAATCTTGAATGCTTTGGAGCTTAAGTTTGGTCTCTTTTTTAAGACGACACTTGGCAGATTATTGCTAAAAGTATAAACTTTTAAAATGTGATGTTTTTATTTATTGTTCTGAAAGATGCACAAAATACTAATTTTTATATGAAATATATATTTTCCAAAACATGTTTTAATCTTAAATGGTGCGAAAATCAAAGCCATACATCTAAACAAGAGGTGTTCCAAATTTGAGGTTGATATCTCAAAAAATGAGCTTTTGGTAAGATTTTGTTTTTGGGTGCAGTAACAAACGCTTCCATTAGATAAAATTAGCTTCCCATTCATTTCCAATGCCTTTACCAAGTTTCGTACCATTCCAATTAAGTAAAAAAATTCTATTAAAAAAAAAAAAGTACCATTTTGTGGTCAAAAACGAGCACCAGAGGGTTAAACAGTGACACTTTTGTGCTATTGTGTTTTCTGTTTATTATGCATGTAAAGCATTAAACTGTGTTGTTTTCCCTGCAGGAGTTTCAGCTCGATCATTCCATCAGTGTTTCAATTTGTGCAGCTCAGTGTTTAACTTGCAGACAGCGACACCTGGCGTGAGAAAACACACACTGCATCATCTTACAAATCATTGTTTGTTCTTCCACATAAGACAGAGTTTGCTGGATGTGTCACATTTTTATCTCACAGGGGAAGACAATCGACTTTGCGGGAGTGGATGACAGCACAGCCCGATGGGTGCAAGAGTTCAGCGTCAAACCCTACGCCAGCCCGGCCAAACTGGAGTCTATCGATGGTGTGAAATCTGTCCGCCCTTATGAAACTGAGTGCATAAGTGTATTTATGCTAATCAGGATGTGTGTGATGTTTCAGGTGCCCGCTATCAGGCGCTGTTGATTCCTGACTGTCCGGGAGCCCTGAATGATCTCGCCCACAGCGGGTCCCTCGCACGAATCCTGTCCCACTTCATTTCTCAGCAAAGTGAGGGTCTCTGCATCTCAAATACTCAGAGTTTTGATACAAAAAAGTGAGATTGGTTTGTTTAATCCACGTCTGTGTGATGGTAGAGCCCGTGTGTGCTGTGGGACAGGGCGTCGCTGCTCTCTGCTGCGCTACGGAGGAATCAGAGGTGAATAAGAAGTGGATATTCAGTGGCTACAGCATGACTGGGGTGAGTGATAATGTCATGTGAATCCACAAACTATAGCTTTATGATGGAAATGCTCATGCAGTGTGATGTTTTTTACAGCCCTCTGTGTTTGAGCTGGTACGCTCTCCTGATTTTGCCAACCTGCCGCTGATTGTGGAGGATTTTATCAAAGACAGTGGGGGATCTTACACAGGTGAGGTTTCTTTTAAATCTATTAAAGGGAAGATTAATGTGATTCCAAATCTGTTTGATTTACTTTCACCATAAAAGTCATCGACTATATTGCTGTATTTCAAGTCTTCTGATAGTTTTGTGTGACATTTAAGTTGTTAATAATCATGAATGGGTATTGACAAAAATCTCAGGATACGATTTCAATTCACAAACTTGCAATTTGATTCCATTCTTATCGTGATTTGATATTAATTCATTTGGATATATATCAAGTACAGTCCATGTCATTTTTTTGATCAAATCTGAGCGATTTCTGTCCCTCCATTGACAGTCTACCACTTTCAAGCCCCAGAAAGGTAGTAAAGACATCATTAAAGTACTTCATGTGACTCCAGTGGTTTAACTTCAATTTTATGAAGCGACGCGAGTGCTTTACTTGCACAACAAACATAAAAATACCACTTTATTAACAAATATTATTATTTAATCGCGTGTTCACGAGATCACTGTGACGCATTCGTGTTGTGTTGACGTGAGAACAGACTTTGTTGCGTGGACGCACATCAGAGATTAATATTTTGTAAATAATTTGGTAAATCATGTTTTTTTTTTGCGCAAACACAACAAAGCGTTACGTGACATTGTTTACAACTAACCCTTCAACTAATGCGGTAGGGAACCCTGGTAAATTACTATAATGCTTAAGGTTAAAATTAACAACCGATTTGTACTCAAACTTTTAAACATAAGGCAGTTTTTATAACAATAACATAATAACTTTCTGTTGATATTATTGTTTATCTTTTTTTTAAATATCAACATTTAGACAGTGGCTGCATGCTGTCATAATTTGTTTTCATGATGGATTTATTCAAACATACATTAAATATTGATAAAAACAGGTAAAGTATTATGAAGATGTAATGCAGTGCATATGTTTATCAAAATGTTATTTTTTCTAGTATACTAATGAGTTATGGACATTGAATAGCTCTTCTGAGGTAAAAGTGACGTTAAGTGACATGTTTACAACCGTTTGATGTCTTTCCACGGTTGAAACACTGATTTATTGATCATGAGACATGATAAATGTAATGAAGTTGTACTGTAACTTTCAACATACCTTCCGATGTTCATTCATGTTTATTTCGCGCTGTATTAAAGAGGAAGAGATGATCGGTTCACGTGCCGTTTTAACTGATGCGCTACAGCAATATGTCACGCCATATTTAGAGCGCCAAAACGGTATTTATTGTTCGAATTTCGCAATAAAATAAGTAACAAAGTTTATTCCTATTTATTGGATGGGAGGCATGATACAAAATGTTTATTTAAGTTTTGTTCAGGCATCAGCTGAAAACAGCATACACTAAAGATCGATTTAAGAATCTGGGTCATTCTACAGAAACGTCCACTTTTGGTATGACAAAATGTCTTAAAATGTATTTATTTTTCTAACATTTAAACTTAGACCACATTATTATATTACACTTTGACTTTATGAATACACATAAATGACAGCTTAATGATTTTTTAAATTTTTTTGTACATTTATTTAAAGACTGCATGTCCCCTTTTTTGTCACTGGTGTTACCTTACTTCTCTGGCATTTTTAAACAATTTTATGAAATATTATTTCTCATTTTTTTTCAGCACATGCAGTCAGAGTTACAGAATAATAATGATAATGCAAAAAATAAAGAGATTATGTGTTTTTTATTTTAATCAGGTTAGTTAAAAGTGTGATTGAATGATAATAATTCAATTTCGCAACCATGTATTTGCTATAACAATGAAAATTTTGGAAAAACAGTTATGAAAAGTAATGATGCAATCCTTTAAATCTTAATTCTTGAGTGTAGCAGAATTCAATGGATGTAAAATTATTATCATGTCACATATGACACATTTTATTTAATGTGACAGACAAAAAACAGTAACACCAGTGACAAAATGAATCTCCAGTGACGTATACATAAGATCAAAGATCCTTATTCTTCAACTAGAATTAAGTAGATTGGACTAATTTTTTACATTTGGTGTACAATAAAAGACTTATCTTTGACACTTAGTGAAAACAGTCAGAAAAAGATCATAAACAACATTTTAAAACTGTCTGTAAAATACGCTGTCTGTAAAGTCGCTGCACTGAATTTAGCCAAATACCCTTAATTTAGCCATATCTGACCAGAGGAGGATTAACAATGAGAAAGAAAAGTTATAATCATGTAATCTTAGTGCTATTTTATGCAAAAGAACTAAATGAATAGCTTTAAATAAAGTTTATCTATAAATGGGTAACACCAGTGACGGTAACACCAGTGACAATTTCATAAAAAGGTAACACCAGTGACAGTAACACCAGTGACAGTAACACCAGTGACAATTTTCATGAAAAATGCATTTTACAAAATGGCTGCTGCAAGGTGTCAACCCACATGTTGTCAATCATGATATATTTACTAAATCAAGTAGTTTAATCCATTTGTATTCTAGTTTTTTATAATTCCCTAGCAATAAAGTAGGTCACACCAGTGACTTCAACTAAAAGCTTCGTATGAAATTATGATTTTCTAATTAAAATTTCTGATAATTGAAAAGAGATAGAGGACTTTCCATTTGCCTTTCTTCATTGATCTTCAGGAAACAGGAAGAAGGAAGTCAAGTGATGCCATCAGTGTGATTTTTTTTCTTTCAAAATAAGAGATTTTTGTTAAAGGTAACACCAGTGACACAACACCAGGGGACAACTACATTCATGATATATTTTATAATATTTATTTGGCATTTGGTTTTTTTATGTTATTTACATTATATATTTGATAGTTATGCATGCATTATTGAAATTAAAATGGTAGAAAAACCTGTTTGTGAGCTCAAAATAAAGTACTTTCCCTCTGTACATGACTGTGGGGACGAGCACTTCTGTGGTGCTTGGAATTTTTAGAATTAATTAAAAAACAAATATTGGCACATTGATGGCTCAAGAAGGTTTAATTGTTCAAATAACGTATTGTTTCATATTAAAATATAAAAAAATTGTAATCCTAAAGTGTTTTTCAAGTGTAATATTTCTGTAAAGTCTAGGGACAGAAAAGTGGACGTTTCTGTAGAATGACCCATCTAACGTTACATCGGTTCATCAATATGAGCCCTATTAATAATGTTCCTTATTAGATGGTGACATATAGCATTTTTGGGTGACCTCTATCCCTTTTTACAACATGCTACTGGTCTTTATGTGAAGCATTGTTTTTAACTAAATTAACTTTGTCCCTCACAGCGAGCATCGAGGACGCCGTTCATGTGGTCCTGGACCGCCATCTTGTGACGGGGCAAAACATGCAGTCCACATCAGCGGCTGTCAATAATCTGATTCTTCTGTGTAATGGTAGCAGATAAATGCTTAAGCTGATCAAAAGTGAAAGAACAAGAGACCACGCAACGGAACCAGAAGTGTTATCAGATGTGTTATACTACTGAAAGCACTTGTTAGCCACAAATATACATTCTTCACTCCGAATGCATTTCACACCCCAAAGAAATTTGACTTAAAATTTGATGTAAGTATATTTAGGTTTGTTTGTTTTTCTGTCTACAAAATATGTTTAATTTGAATGCTTGAAAGGAACACAAGATGATTTTTAGATTTAAACAAGTTCTGTAAATGGATATCAAGCATTACACTGTAATAAAAGGATTTATTTTTAACTACATTTTTAAAAAATAAATCAGCCTGGAACATTATTACTAGTACAATGACTAAAAAGCTGTACATTTGAGCTTTTAAATGCACCAGACATCCAATGATAGTGTAAATGTGATTATTATATTGATTGGTTATTGACAGTGTCAGATGTTGTTGGTAAAGCGTAACTTGTTTTCAACATTCCTTTAAAGTGTAAACTGAGGAGTTTAACACAGGAAATCCTGTGGTTTTTAATATCATGAATGCAGCTCTGCTGTGATGTTAAGAGGAACTGATCTGTACTGAAATACTTTTTTTTACATCATTTTAACATCCAAAATATTTTCTGTGCTGCTGTAACAATGTTTTGATTTGCACCACAAAAGGGATCAAATATGTAATATGCAGTATTATGAAAAAACAAATCTGTACAAATGAATTAATAAAAATTGTATTAAAATGCTGCTTCTCTCTTAAGAATGCACTTGATAACAGACCTAATTAAAAATAACTTTATTAGCATGCTCAGCAACAGATTTGTCATAAATATCATGAAGTGCTCTGATAAATCGCACTTTATTATTTGGAAGTCGATCGAACAGATGTAAGTCAGATCACCGGTCACAAAAGGTCATAGAAATAGTCCAGTCCTTGTCCCAATTCCCACATGGAAATTCCCGTTCCCAGTTCAGCTGCCAAAGCGATACGAAGCTGGAGAAACTAGAGGAGAAAGAGGGCCAGAACTGAATGATACCCACAATTCACTTTGATATTTTGTACTATTATTGCACTATTACTGTTATCACAGTTACCTTTAAAGTGGGGTAGTAAACAACATGCTTCACTCCGTTATTCCTGAAACAAAAGAAAGACTTGTTCTGTAATACTATCTAAATGTTTTACTTTATTGCAACCATAATGTGAATAAGCGTCTTTTGACAATCAGAATTTGATACTTGGCATCTTATTCTTTTTAATCAGATTGCAGTTTACCAGTTTGGGAAAGCTTTGTGTGCTTAATGCATCATGATACATTCCAGTGTGTGTTTAACCTTTTATAATTGAAGAAATGTTCTCCAGTGTTTTCGTCCCACTGCAGTTTGGGTTTCACTTCCTTCAGCAGTTCAATATACCTGCATGAAAATTAAGATTAAACTTTAATAATTAAGAACTCACTTTTTATATATAAATTATCATAAATTGTACATTTAACAACAGAATGAGAAAACGGAGAAAGAAATATTGACTAATGTAGTAATCACAAAAATAATTTTTCAGTCTGAAGGAAAACTATATCTTATGGAAGCTTGTTTCTGCCACAGAATTAAAAAAAATTAAAAAGGTAATTGTGACTTGTCTCAGAATTCTGAGATTTAAATCGGACTTTATAACGTGCAATCGCAAGTTTATATTTCAGAATTCTGAGAAAAAAAGTCAGTACTGCGAGATATAAACTCAGAATAGCAAAAAAAGTCAGAAGTGCGAGATATAAACTCGGAATAGCAAAAAAGTCAGTACTGCGAGATATAAACTCGGAAGAGCAAAAAAGTCAGTGCTGCGAGATATAAACTCAGAATAGCAAAAAAAGACAGAACTGCGAGATATAAACTCGGAATCCCAAAAAAGTCAGAACTGCGAGATATAAACTCGGAATCCCAAAAAAGTCAGAACTGCGAGATATAAACTCGGAAGAGCAAAAAAGTCAGAACTGCGAGATATAAACTCGGAATCCCAAAAAAGTCAGAACTGCGAGATATAAACTCGGAATTGCAAAAAAAGTCAGAACTGCGAGATATAAACTTGGAATTCCAAAAAAGTCAGAACTGCGAGATATAAACTTGGAATTCCAAAAAAGTCAGAACTGCGAGATATAAACTTGGAATTCCAAAAAAGACAGAACTGCGAGATATAAACTCGTAATTCCAAAAAAGTCAGTACTGCGAGATATAAACTCGGAAGAGCAAAAAAGTCAGAACTGCGAGATATAAACTGGGAATTCCAAAAAAGTCAGAACTGCGAGATATAAACTTGGAATTCCAAAAAAGTCAGAACTGCGAGATATAAACTTGGAATTCCAAAAAAGACAGAACTGCGAGATATAAACTCGTAATTCCAAAAAAGTCAGTACTGCGAGATATAAACTCGGAAGAGCAAAAAAGTCAGAACTGCGAGATATAAACTGGGAATTCCAAAAAAGTCAGAACTGCGAGATATAAACTTGGAATTCCAAAAAAGACAGAACTGCGAGATATAAACTCGTAATTCCAAAAAAGTCAGTACTGCGAGATATAAACTCGGAAGAGCAAAAAAGTCAGAACTGCGAGATATAAACTGGGAATTCCAAAAAAGTCAGAACTGCGAGATATAAACTTGGAATTCCAAAAAAGTCAGTACTGCGAGATATAAACTTGGAATTCCAAAAAAGTCAGTACTGCGAGATATAAACTCGGAAGAGCAAAAAAGTCAGAACTGCGAGATATAAACTTGGAATTCCAAAAAAGTCAATACTGCGAGAAATAAACTTGGAATTCCAAAAAAGACAGAACTGCGAGATATAAACTCGTAATTCCAAAAAAGTCAGTACTGCGAGATATAAACTCGGAAGAGCAAAAAAGTCAGAACTGCGAGATATAAACTGGGAATTCCAAAAAAGTCAGAACTGCGAGAAATAAACTTGGAATTCCAAAAAAGTCAGAACTGCGAGATATAAACTCGGAATTCCAAAAAAGTCAGTACTGCGAGATATAAACTCGGAAGAGCAAAAAAGTCAGAACTGCGAGATATAAACTGGGAATTCCAAAAAAGTCAGAACTGCGAGATATAAACTGGGAATTCCAAAAAAGTCAGAACTGCGAGATATAAACTCGGAATTCCAAAAAAGTCAGTACTGCGAGATATAAACTGGGAATTCCAAAAAAGTCAGAACTGCGAGATATAAACTGGGAATTCCAAAAAAGTCAGAACTGCGAGATATAAACTGGGAATTCCAAAAAAGTCAGAACTGCGAGATATAAACTCGGAATCCCAAAAAAGTCAGTACTGCGAGATATAAACTTGGAATTCCAAAAAAGTCAGTACTGCGAGATATAAACTGGGAATTCCAAAAAAGTCAGTACTGCGAGATATAAACTCGGAATTCCAAAAAAGTCAGTACTGCGAGATATAAACT
The DNA here is from genome assembly GCF_024489055.1 of Chanodichthys erythropterus. Lineage (NCBI taxonomy): Eukaryota > Metazoa > Chordata > Actinopteri > Cypriniformes > Xenocyprididae > Chanodichthys > Chanodichthys erythropterus. Next base: position 3,827,974 of record NC_090244.1, on the reverse strand, counting down.
CGGAATTCCAAAAAAGTCAGAACTGCGAGATATAAACTGGGAATTCCAAAAAAGTCAGTACTGCGAGATATAAACTCGGAATTCCAAAAAAGTCAGTACTGCGAGATATAAACTGGGAATTCCAAAAAAGTCAGTACTGCGAGATATAAACTCGAAAGAGCAAAAAAGTCAGAACTGCGAGATATAAACTGGGAATTCCAAAAAAGTCAGAACTGCGAGATATAAACTGGGAATTCCAAAAAAGTCAGTACTGTGAGATATAAACTGGGAATTCCAAAAAAGTCAGAACTGCGAGATATAAACTGGGAATTCCAAAAAAGTCAGAACTGCGAGATATAAACTGGGAATTCCAAAAAAGTCAGTACTGCGAGATATAAACTCGGAATTCCAAAAAAGTCAGTACTGCGAGATATAAACTCGAAAGAGCAAAAAAGTCAGTACTGCGAGATATAAACTCGGAAGAGCAAAAAAGTCAGTACTGCGAGATATAAACTCGGAATTCCAAAAAAGTCAGTACTGCGAGATATAAACTCGGAATTCCAAAAAAGTCAGTACTGCGAGATATAAACTCGAAAGAGCAAAAAAGTCAGAACTGCGAGATATAAACTGGGAATTCCAAAAAAGTCAGAACTGCGAGATATAAACTCGGAATTGCGTTTTTTTCTGTACAATTCTGAGTTTATTTCTAAACTAATTTCTCTAATAAAGTCATAAACTTTTATCAGAACAGTTTAACATGCATATATACGTATAATATTTTGGTTACCTAAAAGTGATATTACACTGCCTAAAATATATAGCCTATAGACAGACTTTAGACTTTCACCCTAGGAACTTCCTGTTAGACAAAAACTTGAGCACTGTTGACTTCCAGGAAGTGGAATATGGATCACCTATCATCCCGAAACGGCGTGAACAGTAGGGCTGGGTGATATATCACATGAGATTGTCACGCGCATTTCGTCAGTAAAGCCGGTTCCCTGATAACCGCTAAATCGCCATCACCTGCTTACAAATGGAGCGGCATTTAATAGAGCCATAGTTCACTGATAAGCCACGCAATATCGGGTTCATTATCGCAGATGTATTGCCTTCGATAATGAACGCTATATTGTGTAGCTTATCAGTGAACTACGGCTTTGCCACTAAATTCAAAGTGAAAGATTTATCATGGTAAATGAAGCGTGTACCTCACGCCCAGCAGTGGCTCCGCTCCGCCGTGGCTGCTGAAGTCCAGTCCGTACATGTTGATTCCCAGCAGGATCTTGTGTCTCCACTGGGTGTGAGGGGCGAGCTGCAGCACACACTCTCTGACCCAGGGCAGCGGGGAGCTCGGACCCGGCCTGAAACACAACACATTTAAGACTCCATGTTAATGCTCACAACTGACCGAAAGCTTCAAAAAATATAACAAAAACAATATTTATATCACCCAAACTTTCTGTCCTCTTTTTAAATTTAACATAAAATGTTTCTGCATGCTTTTGACACAGAAATCCAGTCAAAAATGAAAGTAAAATCCATCAAAATCCCTGTTTGTGTGTCTGACCTGCCAGGTCCCGAGTAATCATACGTCATCAGACTGAAGGCGTCCACCACAGGTGCCAGTTTCTCAAAATCCTCCCGCCCGAACATGCCAGGCTGACCCGAGCTGAACGCGACACAAACAGATTAGACTCGATGCATAATGAAGGCTTGGGTGGAAAGAGAAAAAGACTGTTATTTACCCCGGTGCGACAGAAGGAGGGATGACCAGCACACAGGTCAACTTCCCAGCATTCAGAGCCTCACACAGGTGTGTGACCAGGTGCACCAGCTCTCTGTCACATAAACACACAAAACAGATCCATTATCAGAATACAATATGCTTATGGACTGATCTTATTGGTCCAGTCTTAATATTTATGATGACATCCCATAGTCATTTGATGTTTAAAACTCAAGCCAGTTATAAATACTACAAACCCTAACCCTAAAAGATAACTTGCTATGCATTTTTAGATGGAAAAAACAAACAAAAAAAATTTATTTAAAGACGTCCCAAAAGTGAGGTTTGATCAGTTATGGTAAGTTGCTGAAAAGCTAATAATAAAAATTTCAAATCATAAAAATTAAAAAAAATTTTTTTTTTTTAAATACAAAATCTAAATAAAAAATTTCTAAAATTTTTTTAAAATATTTTATTTGTTCACCTGCATGTCACATGACCATTAACAAACATCAGAGAAATGTAAATGTGTTATTAAAATGATGGAAATATCAAATTAAAATTTCACTTCAAGTAAATATTTTCAGATGACAAAAAAAACTTGTGAATCCCTGGTATAGATAAACAGAATTAACCACCAGTATAGCATTATTTATATACTATTTTAGTTTTTATTAATATTTTGATAATAATTGATTTATTTTTATATTTTCAGTTTTCATTTTAATTTTTGTTTATTTTGGTAATTGTATGTGCATGTCATTTTTATTCATTTTTTAAATATTTCTATTTAGCTTTATTTTTACTTCAGTTTAGTAATTTTAGCACTTAAACATTCATTTCAGTTAGTTGCCAAGACAACATTTCTAATTTTCGTTTAATGGATTATTTCCTGATAATTTACTCACCCCCATGTCATTCAAGATGTTCATGTGTTTCTTTCTTCAGTCGAAAAGAAATGAAAATTTTTGAGGAAAACATTCCAGGATTTTTCTCTATATAGTGGACTTCACTGGGGTTCAAAGGATTGAAGGTTCAAATGTCAGTTTCAGTGCAGCTTCAAAGAGCTCTACATGATCCCAGACGAGGAATAAGAGTCTTATCTAGAGAAACACTTACGCCTACGTCACGCGTGACCTTTCCAACATGATTACGTAATGCGTGGCACATCGCAGAGCAGTGCAAGATGAGCATTTGTGGTTAAAAAGTATATACATTTTTTTTATTTAAGACTCTAATTCCTCGACTGGGATCATGTAGAGCTCTTTGAAGCTGCACTGAAACTGTAATTTTGACCTTCAACCGTTTGGGCTCCATTGAAGTCCACTATAAGGAGAAAAATCCTGGAATGTTTTCCTCAAAAATTTCTGTTTGACTGAAGAAAGAAAGACATGAACATCTTGGATGATATGGGGATGAGGAAATTATGAGGAAATTTTGAACTTCATTTTATATTTATATTACATTTACCTAAAACAAACATTTTTAATTTTTTGCCCTCCACACACACACACACACACACACACTTACTCACGTTCTCTTGTTTCCTCCGAGCTGACTCCATAACTCCAGTGTGTAACCATCAAACCCTTCAGCCTGAGGAGCAAAATCAGTTAATAGCGATTTTATCAGAGCAGTTTAACATGCATTTATATGATATTTAGACTTTCGCCCTACAAACTTCCTGTTAGACTGATGAAAACCTGACTTCCATAAAGTGGAATATGGATCATCAATCATTCAGTAACGGTGTGAACACAGTAAATACAGCACCTTCGCCACCTCCAGCGCCTCTCGACCCAACTCCTCCATCTCATCCTCGCTGTCCAGGACGCTCATGTAGTCCTGATAGGACCATCCGTCAAACAACAGCCGAGGAACTGACAGAGAAACACACACTGAGAACCTGATGCTTTCAGCTAGTGATGATCAAACCCACAACGACATTAAATCCACACTCACGTATTTTGTTTTTTTTATTGGCCTTCCTCACGGCTTTGACCCAACCTGTGAAAAAGACGAGCGTCATTATCTTTTTAAAACAAAAAAATTGTCCATTTATCATTTGAAGACACAGAAATGCTCAGACCAGGGTCATGGTCATGAAGACCGGTGATGTGGAAGCTCTCTGGTCCCCTCCGTCTCAGCTGAAGCCACACTGGAGACACGGACGTCAGCTTGGGACCAAACAACTTAGCAATGTCATATCCACGGGAGTTCCACTAAGAGATCAGACGGAAAGATGGATGAGCAGACAAACATACAGATAGATAGATAGATAGATAGATAGATAGATAGATAGATAGATAGATAGATAGATAGATAGATAGATAGATAGATAGATAGATAGATAGATAGATAGATAGATAGATAGATAGAGATAATATGTAACTTACAGGTGTGATGTATCCCAGCACACTGCCTTTAAAGTGTTGTGTAGACACACACCGAGGACAAAACCTCTTCTCCTCTCTCACGATGTCCCTCCACTGAGGGTCCGTCACCACCAGACCCCGATCCTGCGCCGGACGATCTGCCACTGTTGTCTTTGGATACACATACAGTTGTAAGAAACACAGAAATGTGAAAAATTTGAACAAAATAAGGGAGATAATACAAAATGCATGTTATTTTTTGTTTAGTACTGTCCTGAGTAAGATATTTTACATAAAAGATGTTTGCATTTAGTTCACAAGACAAAACAATAGCTGAATTTATTAAAATAACCTCATTCATAAGTATGTGAAGCATTGATTCTCTATACTGTGTGTGGTTACCTGATGATCCACGACTGTTTTTGTGTTTTGTGATGGTTGTTCATGAGTCTCTTGTTTGTTCTGAGCAGTTAAACTGAGCTCTGTTCTTCAGAAAAATCCTCCAGCTCCTGCAGATTCATCCGTTTTCAAGCATTTTTGCATATTTGAACCCTTTTGAGATCCATTTTTTCACACTGAGGACAGCTGAGGGACTCAAACTCAACTATTAAAAAAGGTTCAAACATTCACTGATGCTCCAGAAGGAAACACGATGCATTGAGAGTCGGGGGGTGAAAACTTTTGAATTCAAATATCAAGGTAAATTGTACTTATTTTTCTTTCTGGGAAACATGCAAGTATCTTCTGTTGGTTCCGAAGGGCAGTACTAAATGAAAAACAATGATATTTAAACAAAATGAGAAAATTGTGACATCTTCATCCTGTTCAAAAGTTTTCACCCCCCGACTCTTAACTCATCGTGTTTCCTTCTGGAGCATCAGTGAATGTTTGAACCTTTTTTAATAGTTGAGTTTGAGTCCCTCAGTGTGAAAAAACGGATCTCAAAATCCTACAGTCACTGCTGGAAAGGGTTCAAATATGCAAAAAAAATGCTTGAAAACTGATGAATCTGCAGGAGCTGGAGGATTTTTCTGAAGAACAGAGCTCAGTTTAACTGCTCAGGACAAACAAGAGACTCATGAACAACCATCACAAAACACACAAACAGTCGTGGATCATCAGGTAACCACACACAGTATTGAGAATCAATGCTTCACATACTTATGAATGGGGTTATTTTAATAAATTCAGCTATTGTTTTGTCTTGTGAACTAAATGCAAACATCTTTTATGTAAAATATCTTACTCAGGACAGTACTAAACAAAAAATAACATGCATTTTGTATGATCCCTCTTATTTTATTAAAATTTTTCACATTTTCTGTTAATCTTATTCTTGCAACTGTAAATATAAATTCAGAAGTATTAGCATATTTGAACATGTGCATGCCACAGAAAACACCTGTCTCACCTCCACCTCCTGGATCTTACTGGCTTTTTTGGCATCTGTCTTTGATAATGTGCCTCTGACAACAGGAAGCAGCAAACAGACGTGCAGAAAAGCCAGATCTGCTCTCATTTCAGCGCCTCTGCTGTCTGAGGAACAGCATATATGGATTATAATGCTCTATATATACACTGTTTATGCTATAAAGATAGCAGACTCGAGTCTTAAGTAAAAGCACTATGATATTATCAAACACTACTACATTATCAATGAGAACATTGTTAAAGGGTGTTTCTGATACAATATGACTCAAATGCAGCATTAAATGCTCTTGTTTGGCGTTTGAAACACGAAATGGTCACAAATAAAATCTGTCAAATTCATCTACTGCAGTAAATCCAATCACTCACCGATATGTGTCTAATATGAGTGTTTAATCTGCGACATAAACGTTCATGATCTTCATCAGAGATGATGTGGACATGCAGGTTTGACAGACTGTGTGCATTTGTCACGTGACAGAGAAACCGTCGCGGAATTCAAAATAAGAGTCTGAACTAATACATTATTTACGAATAAGCGCAACAAATAATTTTTTAGGTTATGGTACTATGAAAAGTACTAATGTATAATATATGTAAACAAATTAAAAAATATATATGTATATATACACAAATATTTATTTCAGTGATATACACACAAAGAGTTTAAAGGGTTAGTTCACCCAAAATGAAAATAATATAATTTATTACTCACCCTCATGTCGATCCACACCCGTAAGACCTTCATTTATCTTCGGAACACAAATTAAGATATTTTTGTTGAAATCCGATGGGTCAGTGAGGCCTGCATTCACAGGCCTTGAGAGATCCATTAATGTACTAAAAACATTTAAAACAGTTAATGTGAGTACAGTGGTTCAATATTATAAGACGAGAATATTATTATTTTTTTTTAAATAACGACTTTTCAACAATATAGTGATGGGCGATTCACTCGATAGTGCTTTATCAAACGGCTAAACTGCTGAAATCACGTGACTTTGGCGCTCCGAGTCACTGATTCGATTCGTAAAGCTCCGAAGCAGTGTTTTGAAATCGCCCATCACAATATTGTTGAAAAGTCGTTATTTTGTTATAATATATAATATGTATATAATATTTTCGTCACTTTATAATATTAATATTGAACCACTGTACTCACATGAACTGATTTAAATATGTTTTTAGTACATTAATGGATCTTGAGAGAGGAAATGTCATTGCTGTGAATGCAGGCCTCACTGATCCATCGGATTTCAACTAAAATATCTTAATTTGTGTTCCGAAGATGAACGAAGGTCTTACGGGTGTGGAACGGCATGAGGGTGAGTAATAAATTACATTATTTTCATTTTTGGGTGAACTAACCCTTTAAGATTCATTCATGTCACAAATATGACCTTAAAATCAAGGTGTTTTGTTTGTGAAATATTTATGTTGCAAGAGATGTATACATACATTTGAATGTAATTGTTATACTTCTTGTTCACTTTTGGTTTGTTGGTCTGTTATTTGTTGTTGTTATTGTATGTTAGGATGTGGAATCATCAAACAGCCAAGAAAACACACATATTTTCTTATCAAAATCAATGTTTTATTTTCTAATTCACATTATATGAGCAAAACAAGAAACACGGGTGAGAAAAATAGAGGTAAAAAGGTAGAGGACACAGACTGAGAGAAGGTTACAGCCTCTCCTAACAACACTAAAGCAGTCTCGCTCGTCCGGAGATCTGGATTCAGCGGTGACTGAAGAAGCCCTGCGGATGATTGTACTTGAAGGGCTTCAGACGACTCGGACCCCTGAGAGAAACAGATTTCATATGAGCACATGTTTTTATCCATCACAAAGATTAGGAATTCTTCAATATATTGGTTAATATTCAAGGTTAAACATCTCAAATGTGATCCTGTAATTCTTTCTAAATACACACAAGCTTTTTCCCTTTTTCCAAAAATGTGAATTTAACTTAATATTGCAATATTGAATATTGCGTCTAATAAAAATGGAAGTTGTTGCAATATAAAAACAAGAACAAGAAGTGTATTTGCAGTAGGCCTAGTGCGTTACCTGGCAGTGCGCAAGCACATCTTCTCTCGGGGAAACTCCTTGGGTCCCTCTGAGCCGTCACACACTTGACTCTCCGTCTCCAGATACACATCCAGACACACACACAGACGCTGGATCTGATTGGTCAGGAGCTGGAGGCCCGGACGCGGCCCCTGCAGCTCGGACCGGAACACGTTCACCTCGCTCTCAATCGCCTGCACATAACAACAAAGTCAGAGTTTCAGCTGTTTCTCGTTGAATATCTGAGCAGATCTACAACACGCTGCAGCGGTGACGCTCTTACCCGCAGGTTATCGTCCGAGCGGCCGCTGCGTTCTCCCTTCCAGAGCAGAGAGAGCGAGAAGAGGGGCGAGACATCTGGATAACGGGGGTTCAACACCACAGCGGCCATCAGACGTGCTGATATACAATGAGAGAAGCATTTGAGTCAGTGATGATGCAGATAAAGATAGGCTGCCGGTCTTAAAGGGACAGCAGCCTAATAAACCTGCTTCTATGATGTCTGTCATTATTGTTAATCAAAGAGAAAATCACTCACTGCTTTTGAATGAATAACTTTTGTAGCTTTAATAAGGATTAATCTATTTAATTTATAAATTATGCAGTCAAGACTGTGAAGTGTTTAATACCTTTATTCAATTTCTGTTTATTTCCTACCTGTTCGATCAAATATTTAAAAATACTGTCTTTATGTTGTTTCTGCATTCATTTGGAGATTAAATGTTAAATTATTACAATATAAAAATATATTAAAAACTTTAATGTTAGGATGCAATTAACCGTAATTAATTACAGAAAAATGTTGTGATTTAGTTCCTTTTTTTTTTATTAGTTAATTGACAGCACTAATAAAGTACTTTTAGTATTTATAAATATTTTTAATAAGATTTTATTTTTGTTTCATTTTAGTTTGTTTAATCGCATCCTAAAAATGTGCTTTTGTCATTTTTATTAATTTTTGTTTTTATTTAGCTTTTATTAAATTTTTTACTTGTTACTAGTAATTTTAATACTTTAACTTATAATATCAAACTTATTTTATTTCATTTATTTGCAACAAAGTAACTGTTACTTTGGTATCATTGATAAACTAATTTTTGTTAATATTTTGAATTTGATTTTATTTTTATATTTTTCATATATTTCATATATTTTGTTTTCATTTAAATTTGAAAGTTTTAGTAACCTAACTTTTTATTAAGTTCGTTATTTTAGTACTTAAGAGAAATGTTCCCTTGGATGTTGCCTAAATTGCATTTAAGTTAATGTTTATTTAAGTAACAAAAATGTTTTTTAATGGTTTAGGTTTTTAAGTTAACTATAATAACACTGCAATGCAACATTTTTATTTAGGTTTTTCATCTAATATTTAAAATTATATTTCAGCTATATTTCAATTAACAAAAAATATTTTTTATAGTTTTAGTTAATGACACAGCAGCTCTGAAAAATGTTCAAGACTTTGGATTGAGACACTTGGTAGCAAGTAAATGAGACATAAACATCCCTAAATGTCACATAAAAACTGTGATTGCCTACTTTACTTGTCAGTCAGATGGTCTCTTCCTGTCTAAGTATGCAATTTTTGGTCAGAATAAGCTGCAATGCAAACCGGACATGTCCATATTGAAAAGTGTGACAAGTCCCACCTGTTCCTCTCTCCACAACTGCCATAAAGAAGAGATCTGTCTCATGCACCAGACCGGCCTTCAACACGTGCTGTACGAAGCCCAGCTCCTGTTGAACAAGATCAAAAGTGCATCGAGACACTGAATATCACTCTCAAGACACCAAATCTCACTAAGCTATATGCTAAACATCCTGACTTGAAAGAGTGTTTCCAGATTGGAAGAAACATACAGTGAATTCCTGGTGGCTCATCATGGTCCAGCGTGTGAGACCAGAAATCACTTTAGCGGGGAACAGATGCTGGCATTCGCTGGAGACCGGGATGATGCTGTGCTCTGGGACACAACAAATACATTGCATTGTTAATATAAACATAACAACGATCAAAATCATCACAGTTCACTTAATATATTTATTGACTTTATGTATATATACACACACACTTCTGGTCAAAAGTTTGGATTAATTAAGATAATTAAAAGTTTTGAACCGCAATCCCCCGATTCAGTGTGATTTTGATTCACAAGCTTGCGATTTGATTCCGGTTTTGGATATATATCAGGTACAGTACATGGCAAATTTAAAGAGTTTATGGTCACTGAAAATGTTTTTCTGAGGTTAAGTTACGTGATGTAAGCTGTTTTATTGACGTCTTTTCGTGGTTGAAACACTGAGCGATTACATGAGATGTGATACGGATTTCAGTAAGTTGTACTGTATCTTTTTTATCTTCAGATGTTCATTCATGTTTATTTCACGCTGTAACTGGTATTAAAGCGGACGAGAGGATCATTTCACATGCACGCGCTTCAGCTTATCTTGAACTGAGGCGCTAAAGCGATGTCACGCCACATTAAAGAGCACCAAAACGGTATTTATTTTTTTTTATTTCATAATAAAATGGACATAATTTGAATCCCTTTCATATCAAAAGTAACAAAGCACAAAGCTTACTGAGATTTATTGGATGGGAGGCGCACTACAATTTTCGGTTCAGTCATCAACTGAAAACAGGATAGACTATCAATCCTTGGGATTCAAGAATCGATATCGGTTCATAAAAAGGAGAATCAATTAAAATCAAGAAATATATATTTTATATAATTTTTTACTCATCCCTGTTATCAATGTTGAAAACAGATGTACTGCTTCACATTTATATTATAATGTATATTTATTGATTGAATATTAATTTTTTTGATTGTATCTAGGTGTATCTTATTTCTAAATATGGTCCTGTTGATGTTGGCCAGTAAACAACCACCCTGAGTACCACAACCACATAGCAAACAAACACCACTCAGTATCTGCATAGCAAAACAAGAGAAACAATGCAGTGTAAATCTAGCTGTCTCTGGTTGTTCATACCCAGTGAGCTGAACTGCTTGTGTAAGGACAGTCGAGCCTGTAGTCTTCCTCGCAGCAGTTTTATGGTCCTCTCCATGTGACTGGCGCTCAGAGCACTTCCTCTCAGCCCCGACTGAAACACACACTTCATTACATTACAATATTGTCCACTTCACGCTGATGGCTCATTATTTAAGATAATACCGATATGGTTGCAGAAATGTTGTGCATTCAAGACTCATTTACTAACACAACATCAACATAGTTTAATGATGACACCATAAAAAAAATGTACGTTAAATGTGTAAAGTAAAAATATCATTAAAAAAAAATGTAACAAACATTTATAAAAGCCACACACACACCTGTGAACCATCAGACGAGAACTGCAGGCCGCCCAGTTTCTGCACCCAAACGTACGGATGTCCGAGATCTGACACGTAATCCGCAAATGTAGTGATTCTGCACAGGAAGTTCGTTTAATTTCATTTTATTTGCTTATTATTTAATGCCATATCAGAAGCAAAGCCTATTTTAATGGCAAACTCAGAGCAGTATACATTTAAATAATAATAATAATAATAAAGCTTTAATAAATAAACTTGTGAACAAAAACAAAACAATATTTTTCATACATCAAATATTGTAAAATTATAGCAATTATATAAACTCTTGCAGTTTCATATTTGATAGAAAATCTAGAATTTTCCCATATATTTTTGTCCATTAAAAATGGATACTGACATACTGAATAAAACTTTGGCTAGTATTATTCAGGTAATTTAATTCATGTCGGTAATATTATTCTCCAGAGCCCCTAAAATTACAATGATGGAAGAAAATATGAGATGGGAGGAAAAATTATACTTTAATGCTTTTCCGTTCGAACGTAAACAACTCAAAAGTTTACACAAAAAATTCTAGGAGGAAGTTTTGAATTTTTTTTCCTCCCATCTCATATTTTTCTACCACCATGTCTCTTTAGATGCTCCATACTACTCAAACTCTGGCGATAATAATATTCATATAGAGTGGAGACGTCTGTCTTACCCGACTTTGTCAAACTGGTAGCGGTTGGAAGGGTTGGGCGTCTCTTTGCCGTGATCAGACGCATAAAGACAGTTCAGCAGACTCTCTGTGTTCAGCAGCTCCCTGTGACAGACACATGAATTGCTGTTAGAAAACATACTACACACTGTACGTTTTTGATTTAGGTGTATTTTGGTGCTGTAGTACGGACCCGGCACTGACGGCCCCGGACAGATCCGCAGAGGTGGAAACTTTGGTCTTCACAGTCAGAATGTTGAGATTCATGAGATAATAGAAAAACAGATGCAGGACGCTGCCGTCTGGAGAGAGGGATAACACAACCAATAAATGTTAAAAATGACTATATAAACTATATAATTATAGCTAAAAGTAGAGAATTACATTAAAACTAATTAAGGGGGCAATGCATTTAACTACATATAAAGATCATAGTTTTAACTATTACAGACAAACAAAGCTGTATACATCTGACCCAAAAATAAATTTTAAAGAAATTAATATTTTTTATTCAGCAAGGATGCATTAAATTAACCAAAAATGAAAATATTGAGATTTATAATGTTACAAAAGATTTCCATTTTAAATAATGCTGTAGTTTAGAACTTTCTATTCATTAAAGCATTTTAAAAAGGAAAATGTATCACAAAAGTATGAAGCAGCACAACTGTTTTCTGTGGAAGCTTGTTTCCGCAGTGAAATAAAATGCGAGTTTATATTTCAATTTTTTTTTTCTCAAAATTGCCTGATATAAATTCCGAAATTGCGAGCTATAAATTCCGAATTGCGAGCTATAAATTCCGAGTTGCGAGCTATAAATTCCGAGTTGCGAGCCATAAATTCCGAGTTGCGAGCCATAAATTCAGAGTTGCGAGCCATAAATTCCGAGTTGCGAGCTATAAATTCCGAATTGCGAGCTATAAATTCCGAATTGCGAGCTATAAATTCCGAGTTGCGAGCTATAAATTCCGAGTTGCGAGCTATAAATTCCGAGTTGCGAGCAATAAATTCAGAATTGCGAGCAATAAATTCCGAATTGCGAGCTATAAATTCCGAATTGCGAGCAATAAATTCCGAATTGCGAGCTATAAATTCCGAATTGCGAGCTATAAATTCCGAATTGCGAGCTATAAATTCCGAATTGCGAGCTATAAAGTCCGAATTGCGAGCTATAAATTCCGAATTGCGAGCTATAAATTCCGAATTGCGAGCTATAAATTCCGAATTGCGAGCTATAAATTCCGAATTGCGAGCTATAAAGTCCGAATTGCGAGCTATAAAGTCCGAATTGCGAGCTATAAATTCCGAATTGCGAGCTATAAATTCCGAATTGCGAGCTATAAATTCCGAATTGCGAGCTATAAAGTCCGAATTGCGAGCTATAAATTCCGAATTGCGAGCTATAAAGTCCGAATTGCGAGCTATAAATTCCGAAATTGCGAGCTATAAATTCCGAATTGCGAGCTATAAATTCCGAGTTGCGAGCTATAAATTCCGAGTTGCGAGCCATAAATTCCGAGTTGCGAGCCATAAATTCAGAATTGCGAGCCATAAATTCCGAGTTGCGAGCTATAAATTCCGAGTTGCGAGCTATAAATTCCGAGTTGCGAGCTATAAATTCCGAGTTGCGAGCTATAAATTCCGAGTTGCGAGCCATAAATTCCGAGTTGCGAGCCATAAATTCAGAATTGCGAGCCATAAATTCCGAATTGCGAGCTATAAATTCCGAGTTGCGAGCTATAAATTCCGAGTTGCGAGCTATAAATTCCGAGTTGCGAGCAATAAATTCAGAATTGCGAGCAATAAATTCCGAATTGCGAGCTATAAATTCCGAATTGCGAGCAATAAATTCCGAATTGCGAGCTATAAATTCCGAATTGCGAGCTATAAATTCCGAATTGCGAGCTATAAATTCCGAATTGCGAGCTATAAAGTCCGAATTGCGAGCTATAAATTCCGAATTGCGAGCTATAAATTCCGAATTGCGAGCTATAAAGTCCGAATTGCGAGCTATAAATTCCGAATTGCGAGCTATAAAGTCCGAATTGCGAGCTATAAATTCCGAATTGCGAGCTATAAAGTCCGAATTGCGAGCTATAAATTCCGAATTGCGAGCTATAAATTCCGAATTGCGAGCTATAAAGTCCGAATTGCGAGCTATAAAGTCCGAATTGCGAGATATAAAGTCTGAATTGCGTGATATAAAGTCCGAATTGCGAGATATAAAGTCCGAATTGCGAGATATAAAGTCTGAATTGCGAGATATAAAGTCTGAATTGCGAGATATAAAGTCCGAATTGCGAGATATAAAGTCTGAATTGCGTGATATAAAGTCTGAATTGCGAGATAAAGTCTGAATTGCGAGAGATAAAGTCTGAATTGCGAGATATAAAGTCTGAATTGCGAGATATAAAGTCTGAATTGCGAGATATAAAGTCTGAATTGCGAGATAAAGTCTGAATTGCGTGATATAAAGTCTGAATTGCGAGATATAAAGTCTGAATTGCGAGATATAAAGTCTGAATTGCGTGATATAAAGTCTGAATTGCGAGATATAAAGTCTGAATTGCGAGATATAAAGTCTGAATTGCGTGATATAAAGTCTGAATTGCGAGATATAAAGTCCGTAAATATTACTATATTTACTGTATTTGTTTTATGAAATAAATGCAGCTTTGGTGAGCAGAAGAGACTTTCAAAAACATTAAAAAATCTTACTAACCCCAAACTTTTGAATGCTACTATATGCCTTGAAGAATGAAAAACAACAATAAACAACAGGATTTAACAAACTGGCTACCAAAAAGATTCCAAGAACCCTGAGTGATGATGTAAATGAATTCAATCAGTTGTTTAATATGGTTTAGTAGTTTGCTATGGTGCATCAGTGAACTGTGGGTCAGTTTCATGCACCTTTACACTTGAGGTCCACGCAGAGGGAGAGCGGGTGGCGTCTCAGCATCCCTTTACGCTTGTCATCCAGTTGAGCTCCAACAGTCGCCCGCCGGCGCTTCTGAACAGGAAATGAGAACATCAGCACACAAACACAGATCACAAGATAATGAACTGAAGAAGATAAAATTAGATTCTGACCGTGTTCTGTTGCTCCTCTTCTGCGTCCGAATCACTTTCGTCATCTGAGACAGAAACAGACATGAAATTTAAGCCTCCACGGATCATCACACGCACAAATCAAAGACGCACAGGTACCTTGCGAGTCGTCCGGGGGTCTGGACAGAGCTTTGGCCTCATCCACGTCTCCACTGATGCTCACAGACAGATTTTTGTCTGAAACGCACAATTGCATGATCGAATAAACTAGGATTCATCAGAAACAAGAGGTCTTCCAGGAGAATAAAGATGTGCATCTTACCACAGGCCTGTCCATACGCGCCCACCTGGACCAACAGCACATACAGAGGGGGCGGCAGGTGACGGGCGACCTCTGCCTGCTTCTGCATGTGCTCGAACGGCATTGACAAATACTCCTGCACTGGGAGAGACGCCTGTGAGAGAGACAGAGAGATCCGTCAGTCAGTCTCTTCCTGTTAAAGTGGGCGGTTCTTAGACAGATGCAGTGTGACATTTATATACATTAAATATTCACCTGCATGATGTTCTGCAGTCCAGGTTGTAGGCTGCTCAGATATTCTCTCTTCTGCTCAATGGCTCTCTGAATCTTCTCCTTACTAGCCAGAGATGTCTTATACTGCTCCGCCAACCTGCATCATGAACCGCTAAAGATGTTTAACATCGCCTGGTGAAGATTTCGAGGAATTGGTGGGTTATGGAGGGTCGCTGATGTGTGTTACCTCTTCCTCTGCTCTAGCTCCCAGTCCAGGCGGGCGAGCGTGAGCTGGTGCTGATCGTCGCGAGTGACGTGAGGGCGTGAGATCTCGGCCGGAGCCTCCTGGAAGAACTCCTCCTCGCTGACCAGCTCGATCTCCTCATGCTGAGATCTGAAACACAGAGACGTTAACATCTGATTTAGACAGGTGACATATAATCAGTTCTTACACCTTTAGATTTTCTATGACTTTTTCCAGTTGTTCAGGATACTTAATAAAAATCTACTAATAGTAGGGGTGTAATGGTACATG
Organism: Chanodichthys erythropterus; assembly: GCF_024489055.1. Taxonomy (NCBI): domain Eukaryota; kingdom Metazoa; phylum Chordata; class Actinopteri; order Cypriniformes; family Xenocyprididae; genus Chanodichthys; species Chanodichthys erythropterus. The sequence continues at coordinate 3,812,269 of NC_090244.1, read as the reverse complement.
CATTCGTCCCGAACGTCACGGTACGATGACGAATACAGTCAGTCACACGCTCTAATCCATAAGCGGGCGTGTGCGGTAATGCAATGCTGTTTGCTAACCACCACAACAGGAGAAGGCGCAGAAGAACAGACGATCTAGATATGCGTGTAATCACTCAACCATGTTTCAACTGCAGAAAGATATCGATAAAACAGCTTGAGAAAAATATTGCACGTAGCATTACATTTACCTCAGGCAAGTCATTCAGTGTCCACAGCATGTTAGTGCACTAGAGAAATGAACTCTAGAAGGCAGCATTTCACTAAATATATGCACTATATTAGCTTATATATTCATTATCTTTACTTTATCTGTTGATTATTTTGACTTTAATACCGAGGTACGTACCAAACCGTCATGTTTTTGTACCGTTACACCTCTACTTTCTAGTATTCTAGCAGATTAAATATCTTTAGAGTTAAAGATATTCCATTAGTTAAATAAATATTTCCATATTCAACAAACATATTTTCTAGTATTCTAGCAGATTCAGTACTTTTAGAGCTGAGAATGATTAGAAAAATGTTCATTCACTCTAGACTAGGCATGTGACGGTATCAAATTTTCATGTTGCGATTAACTGCTGAAGCTTTTATCATGATATTGAAATAAGTTGCAAAAAAAGGGTTATTATAGTATAACTTTTAAGAACTCTTTTTCTTATAACAAAAATAACTCTGCATGTTTAAATACAATACTACAATACACAAAAAATATATAAAGTAAAATTTAAAATCTAACAGATTAAAGTGCAAAAGAATTAGGCTATAAAGAACAACAGGTAACACTTACAATAAAGTCTCATTATTTAATGCATTAACTAAGATTAAGCAATAGCTACATTTGTTACAGAAAGTAGTTTTTGTTAATGTTAGTTAGGAAAATACAACTAATTGTTAGTTTTCTAACTAATCATTGTTAGGTTTCCAGGGTAACCGCTGCATTTCTGCTGCTCCATCTGCTGTCAGAGAGTGAATGTGCACTTTCATTCAGCTCGTCTCCTTCACTCGTTCCTCCATGTGCTTCTCATGCACATTGGGCTTGTTTACATCTGAGAGCGCATGTCTCTTTTATTCAGCAATGGTGTTGTGCATTTTAAATGGTTGATGGGGAAAGTATTCTTAAATGCATTATAAAAATGTTATTAATTGGTAATAAATTATTATTTACGGTATTCTGAAGTGCCCACGATAACAATATCGTGCATATTCATTATATCCATTACCTAATATTTCCACGTCTACTCCAGACACTTCCAGGCCTGGAAATACATTGTAAAATTCCCTGACATTCCCTCTCCAACACTCACTTGAACTCCAGACATTTTCCGATCTCTTTCTGCAGGTGCATGACCTCATAGAGCAGGTTCTGCAGCTGCAGGTGGAGAACATCCACTCGCTGCTTCGCCTGCGGACAGAGAGGAATATTGTTGGTTAAAACAATCATGTTAAACAGAAAACTGGGCTAAAGTTATGATCAAAACAATGTGAAAACCATGTAGCATTCTACTGTTTTAAATGTTTGTTGCCGCATTTTAGACAGTATGCCTGAGCGTGTTCACCTCATGTGTCTGGTCTCGGCCTTTCTTCAGTCGCATGTGTGCCAGGCGGTTGAGTTTCTTCAGGGTAATGAAATGAACGCTGCTCTGTCTGCGTCTCTCCTCGATCTCTACATTCTAGGATGCATAAAGCAAAAGATCAGTTCCATTCAATCCTATTGTCCGACTCGGATACATGGCAAACGTGAAACTCACTCCGTCTTTCGCGCCGCCGGCTTTCAGCTCCTGGATTTCCGCCATGAGTTTGGCGAGGGCGGCACAGGTGTCCTTATACAGCATGTAGTCCTGCTGCGGGTCTCTGCCCTCCAGCTCCACCTCCTCATTATACACACGCACCTCCTGAAGGACACACACACGGAGTGACCAGAAAGCACACACACACACAGCCCTGCCTACCAGCTGAACATGATCTGTGAGCCAACACTTCCCAATCACTTACTTTACAATGGGATGAAACTACAAAACTGTGAGATATGACCCTCCTCACCCGAAAGTGCAACAGAAAAGATGTCGACAGCATTGCAGGATTCAAAATTACATACTAATGGCGGATGAATCGAGAATTTTTCATTGGCAGTGATTATTACAACTCTGTGGAATATTTCATTCTTGGTCAATCGCATATTATAATATAATATTAAATAATACATAAATTATTACAATTTTACACATTTAAAAAAACAATAATAATATTATGCTAATAATAAAAACAATACTGATATTAATAAAATATTTTAATGTATAATAATAAAACACATAATTATTATTATAATTTTAAACAAAAAACAGTATTATGCTAATAACAATACTGATAATAATAATAAAATATTTTAATGTATAATGTTAAAATACATAATTTTTTATTATTATTATTACAATTTTATACATTTAAAAACATAAAAGTATTATGCTAATATTAAAATACATACAATATTATTATTATATACACATTTAAAAAGACAATAATAATAAAAAATGCTAAAAATAATAAAACAATATTATAATGTATAATATTAAAATACATAATTATAATTATTATTATTATTTTATGCATTTAAAAAAATAGTATTATGCAAATAAAAATACTGATAATAATAATAAAACCTATTACTATAATAAGTATTTTGTTATAATGATGCTAAACTGCATAACTGACTCTTGCAATGAGCTATTTTTTATGTATAATTATTATTATTATATAAATGATCTAATATTATAAATTTAAAATAACTTTTTTATTACTACTAATTATAATACATGTTTTGGTATAAGTATAATATTGTTCGTTACTATAACAATGCTATTTGGCAATTGAATTATATTTTAATATTAATTTATAAAAGAATAATAATATTATACAAATTATATAAATGAATATAAGAAGTTAAAATATTTATTATAATTATTGCTATTAGGAGACAGACAGACAGAGAGACAGACAGAGATATAATTTATTGCTATTAATAATAATGTTTTTGTTATATTATTACTTTTTTTACGTTAAAATCTATATAATTTCTATATAACTTGTCTCAAGATTATATTTTTAGTTTGGTGGCTAAACATCAGAATATATTGTCACTGAGCTATACCATTAACTTTGTTTGATATTTATCCAGAATATCATTTTTAATCTCCCACTTCATTCTTTGCAATTTGTAAATTATAATGGCAAAATTACAATATGTGTGTCATATTTGTTGCTCGATAAGTGTTCATTTTGGACCCTGCAGCTGTCAGAGAGAGGGAAAAAGAGAGGCAGAGAGAGACAGATCTCATAGGAACCTGATTCTTTGCTGTAAACAGCTTCCTCTGCCCGATAAGACGAGGTCCGGCTGGAGTCGTGACCTACGTACACACGCCACATGAGTCTCACATCAACATATCTGCTCACCGGAGCTCATCTGAACACAACTCATGAAAGAAAGACATCTGAAGCCTAAATGAGTGGAACATGCTGGATTGTACCTTCACCTGCCTCAACCTGACCTTCCTGAACTTGACATGTGAACTGACTGCACTCAGCTGCACATGAGAGTTATTAGAGAAAGAGAATATTAGAGGGTTAGTAGACGGCTCTGCTGAAATCACCTCTAATGCATTTCACAGCCGCTCACCTGATCACTTTCACCTCGTCCGCGCTTGGCCTCTGGAGTTCCTCCTTCACTTCGGATGACCTTCGGCTTTCGCTTCTTCACAGCATCTGACGACATGACTGAAATATCAAAGAGATCAGAAGAGATCATTTAAAATTACATTGTGATCATTTTTTGTCAGTTGTCAAAACTGCCTCCAAACAGAAACGTCAATCTCCTGGAATAAAAAATGCTTTCATGTATTATTATTACTATAATATTTCATAATAAAACAGAGAACAACGATTATGAATGGAAAAATTAAGAGTTAATTTCCAAAAATAACTTTTTTTACACAATTTTATGTAATTTTTATTTATTTTTTAACCTAATCTGCTTCAGTGTTGATATTGTTAACTAAAACTATTAAAATCGTTTTCAGTCATATATACACACCTAAACTTAAATGAAAATTAGAAATTTTACTAAAACTGGATCAAAAACAAATTAAAAACTAAATAGAACTATTTAAAAACGAATAAAAATGGCTAAAGCACATAACAAAATAAGTAAAACTTAAACTAATATTAAAAGTGAATAAAAATAAAATTCAAATTATTATTAAATATTATAAATGTACATAAATACTACTAAAATAACTCATATGATTTGAGTAAAACGTCGAATGTGTGTTTAAATATCATATACACACCGCACGTTTATTTATTATGCATTAGTTTAGGAAATTATATGCACATATATTCACAGTAAACTGCGCTATCAGGTTAGCCTCTTGATGAAGCAACAACAGATCAATTAAAACGCTCGAAATGGATCCTGTTGTGTTTAAATAAGACTCACCGATAAATCTGGAAGCATAAAATCTCACCTTTCAACTGCTTTTATCCAATTTAAGTATCTGAAAATGAATTTAATAATTAAATGGTGTCATTCAAACAGCAAGAGTGAGCAGGCTGGATGCGGGAGGAAACTACGGACAGCACTTCCGCTACTGGATTACATAATAAAAGATCTCTAAAAGGTTCGACCGAAAAATATCTATTCCTCATAAAATGAGTGGTAGAAACCCAGATCACATTTTACATTTAATTTAAACTGCTGATTTGCATTTAGATTTTATTAATGCTGACTGGCGTTTTTACATAACAAACACACAATGCGTTTAATACTATTTTTTAATTCCTTTGAACTATATTATTTAAACTCTGTAGCATTTAAACACAGCGTTATTTTGATTTAGTTCAAATCTAACATGGGAGACTTGTAATTTGTGCGTCTTCGCCACTGGACTTTTATTTTGGAATTAAAGCTGTCTTGAAGGAAGCCCACCTGTGAGGAAGTTGCTTGCGTTGCAATCTATCACTATTTACATTTCAACATTGTCAGTGCAACGTCCCTACGCGCTAATTAAATGATCGTAATTAAAGGTAAGTAGCTGGTAAACTTTATGATATGATCAAATTATGATTATACAATTTGGGTCATGTGTCATTGCAAATAACACTAACGTTTATACTTTATGCGGGTTAGAAATGGGCTATGTTATCAATAGCATACTGACATACTACTCTTATTATGTTTGCCGTAGTGTACAAACATGAAGGATCCAGATGCATACTAGCCTACACACTACATATGCTAAAGTATACAACTGAAGCACACTGAATAGGGCTGTATCTCATAATGCAAAGCATTTAGTTGAAGTTTTTCATCTGTTTTTATTTTATTTTTTTTACTTGTATTATTTTAGGTTTTTAGCTTTAGGCTCGATAAAATGAAATTATACCTATTGTTTTGACTATGTAATTTTTGTATTATTTTTGTAAATAAAATAGTGTGGAAAGACCGTATTCAGTAAGCTAGTATTCCATTCTGAATATAGACGTTAAAGGATTAGTCCACTTTTAAATAAACTTTTCATGATAATTTACTCAACCCCATGTCATCCAAGATGTTCATGTCTTTCTTTCTTCAGTCGAAAAGAAATTAAGGTTTTTGATGAAAACATTCCAGGATTTTTCTCCATATGGTGGACTTCACTGGCCTCCAGACGGTTGAAGGTCAAAATTACAGTTTCAGTGCAGCTTCAAAGCGTTCTACTCGATCCAGGATGAGGAATAAGGGTCTAATCTAGAGAAACCATCACTCATTTTCTAAAAACAAAATAAAAAATTATATACTTTTTAACCGTAAATGCTCATCATGAACTAGCTCTCTCCTTCTTCTTCTCTATTGGAATTCCAGCAGTGTAGACACTGCTAAGTGTATTACTGCCCTCCACAGGTCAAAATTTGAACTAATTGTTATATACTTACACTAGCATATTGTATATGACAATTTAGCTAAAGGTGCTCTAGAACGTTTTTTCACAAGATGTAATATAAGGGTGTCCCCTGAATGTGTCTGTGAAATTTCAGCTCAAAATACCCCATAGATTTTTTTATTAATTAATTTTATTAACTGCCTATTTTGGGGCATCATTATAAATGCGCCGATTCAGGCTGCAGCCCCTTTAAATTCACGTGCTCCCCACCCTCAGAGCTCGCGAGTCTATAAAACAGTGCATAAACAAAGTTCACACAGCTAATATAACCCTCAAAATGGATCTTTACAAAATGTTCGTCATGCATACTGCATGCATGCATCAGATCATGTGAGTATAGTATTTATTTGGATGTTTACATTTGATTCTGAATGAGTTTGATAGTGCTCCGTGGCTAAAGCTAACATTACACACTGTTGGAGAGATTTATAAAGAATGAAGTTGTGTTTATGAATTATACAGACTGCACGTGTTTAAAAATGAAAATAGCGATGACTCTCGTCTCCGTGAATACAGTAAGAAACGATGGTAACTTTAACCACATTTAACAGTACATTAGCAACATGCTAACAAAACATTTAGACAGTTTACAAATATCACTAAAAGTATCATATCATGGATCATGTCAGTTATTATTGCTCCATCTGCCATTTTTCACTATTGTTCTTGCTTGCTTACCTAGTCTGATGATTCAGCTGTGCACAGATCCAGACGTTAATACTGGCTGCCCTTGTCTAATGCCTTGAACATGAGCTGGCATATGCAAATATTGTGGGCGTACATATTAATGATCCCGACTGTTACGTAACGGTGTTATGTTGAGATTTGCCTGTTCTTCGGAGGTCTTTTAAACAAATGAGATTTATATAAGGAGGAGGAAACAATGGAGTTTGAGACTCACTGTATGTCATTTCCATGTACTGAACTATTGTTATTCAACTATGCCAAGGTATAATTTAGAAAATGAGTGATGGTTTCTCTAACGATATCTGGTATCATTTAAAGCTCTTTTAAGCTGCACTGAAACTGTAATTTTGACCTTCAACCCGTTGAACCCCAGTGAAGTCCACTATATGGAGAAAAATCCTGGAATGTTTTCCTCAAAAACCTTAATTTCTTATCGAATGAAGAAAGAAAGACATGAACATCTTGGATGACATGGGGGTGAGTAAATGATCAGGAAATTTCAAATTTGACAGTGAACTAATCCTTTAAATATTTTGCATGGTTTAAACATCACAGGTGGTGTCTTCACTCCTAGTGCATTATGGGTAAGTGGAGGCCTGTGTCTAACCTGAGAGATCGGGTATCTCGACACCCTCCAGTGGTTGTGTTCTTCCTCAGTCTTCTGATCCTCTCCATAACGTTCGTCTGCGTTGGACTTTACTCTCAGAATCACGACATCAAGAACCCTGACATAAGTGTGGCGAGTATGATGATGATCACTGCTATGATGTTTGGATTGTGCAGTTGGGTTACTGACTAACTCATATGCTTGATTTCTAGGACTGGAACGGGGTTCTGGGCTCTATCGCGGGTTTTAAGTTCTGCACACATCTGAACGACACGGATGCACCGCTGGAGGAAGACTCTCCCCGTATGGTGGAGCATGCAGATAGGACAAATGTTTCCACGAGCACTGCTCATGTTTCTTTACAGGTGCCGCTGGTGTTTATAGGGGACATCCCAGATGATACTGTCATTAGTGCAACAATGCTGGGCAGCCAGCTGGGCATGAAAGGTTTGTGTGCATGTATTTGCTCAAGAAGTTAAAGGATTAGTTCACTTTTATATTAAATTTTCCTGATAATTTACAAACCCCCATATATATAAAATGGAGACATGGACTTGTATTGCATAACAGGAATGAATTAGTTATGTTTTGCCTTATACTAATGCCAACATAACCTTTCATATCACAGGGGCTGCAGCGAAAGCATCCGTGAACATATCTCTGCTCCTCCACACGGATGTTCCCGACAATCAAACTCCTGCCGGGACGAAGGCCAGACAACCGCTGACCTGTCTTCATTTCACTGCCCTGACCCACGTTCTCCCTCAAACTCCGTGAGAAGCTTATACATACACAGGCCATTTTTGGAGTGAATAAACATCCTGCAAGCTAATTTACTGATCTTTCAGGTCACCTCCAGAATGCACAGTCGCAGAGAACGCAGGTGAGAACGCTTCACCTGTCAGGACGGTTGCTGTAGAATCATACAAGCACAATTCCCCACACTGCTTCAGTCTGGAGTTCAAACCAGATCCACATCTGACAGTCCTGCTCACTAAGGTAGAAAACACAATGCAGTCATTCAGATAGAATCAACTAAATATTGAATTAAGGAACATGTAAATGGCAGAAAAACTGCAAATGATGGGGATTCTTTCTGTGGTGCTCTACGTGTGCAGATTCCATATCAAGTCACATTTATATAGCACTTAATACACTTCAGATTTCAAATTTCCTGATAATTTACTCATCCACATGACATCCAAGATGTTCATGTCTTTCTTTCTTCAGCCAAAAAAATTAAGGTTTTTGATGAAAACATTCCAGGATTTTTCTCCATATAGTGGACTTCACTGGGGTTCAACGGGTTGAAGGTCCAAATGTCAGTTTCAGTGCAGCTTCAAAGAGCTCTACATGATCCCAGATGAGGAATAAGAGTCTTATCTAGCTAAAAGATTGGCCATTTTCTAAAAAAAAATTAATATACTTTTTAACCATCTTGCACCGCTCTACGTCGTGTCACAAATTATGTAATCACATTGGAAAGTTCACACGTGACGTAGGCGGAAATACCACAATAGGGCAAAAACTCCTCATTTTCTCCTCCAACTTCAAAATTGTCCAACATCGTTGTTTTACCTTTTTTTTGTAAAGGGCATTTGACTTAGTCTTTGCATATTCACTTTGTAAACACTGGGTCGGTACTTCTGTCTACGTCACGCGTGACCTTTCCAACATGATTACGTAATGCATGGCGCATCGCAGAACAGTGCAAGATGAGCATTTGTGGTTAAAAAGTATATACATTTTTATTTTTTTTAGAAAACGGCCAATGGTTTCTCTAGATAAGACCCTTATTCCTTGTCTGGGATCATGTAGAGCTCTTTGAAGCTGCACTGAAACTGACATTTGGACCTTCAACCTGTTGAACCCCAGTGAAGTCCACTATATGGAGAAAAATCCTGGAATGTTTTCCTCAAAAACCTTCATTTCTTTTCAATTGAAGAACGAAAGACATGAACATTTTGGATGACATGGAGGTGAGTAAATTATTTTGAATCCTTTAAAAATAAAGGTTCTTTATTTGCATCAATGGTTCCATTAAGAACCTTCATCATCCATAGAATCATTCGACTGTACAAAAGGTTCTTCATAGTGGAAAAATGTTCCTTTTAGATGTTCACTGAAAGCCTTTATTTTTGTGTACAAAGCAGCTTTTAAACAGGAAAATAATGTAAAATTCAACTTCAACTGTATAAAGCAGCTCAACAATAATGTCATTATTCAGCTCATTAGTTCAGTGTTATTTCAGTTTCAATTCAATAACTGTAAGTGTGCCATCATAAGCAACATCTAGCTAACCTCTCCACTTCTTTATTGCTTGACTAGGATGAAAAAGCCTTGTGTCGGTATCACCTGTTGCTGGTCAGTGTTGCACTGCTCGTTATCTGCGTCCTCATGAGTCTCTGTGGAAGTTTCTCTTCACATTCACCACATTCTTACCAGGGGAATGATCTTCAAAAGGTAGTACCGTGGATTTACACTGCAGAGCTTACCAATGTCCTCTAAAGAGCTCTCTAATCTTTAGTCTGATTTGCATTTTTATTGCATGAAATAACATGTATCGAGTTCGTTTGAAAAGTGTTTAAACATTTTAAATAATTCACAGGAATTGCTGCTGAGCCCATGAGAAACATCTGCAGAACACCCACATTTGAGAGTGAACTGACACTACATACTGTCAGAAGGCATGAAGATACTTGCTGCAGAAAGAAATGAGCATTTGAGTATTTAACAATTCTCGTGCAACTAAGATATTGCAACCAGTTATGCAGGTTGCTTGCAGTGCCATTCAGAACAGATCTAAATGTGACTTTATTTCATGTTTGGTTGCAACACTATGTGAGATTGCAACACACAGTCAAAAGAACATGACCTGAGACATATGATTATAACTATACTGTTTGATGATCGAAAGCTTTCTTTTTATGTCGCATTAATGTTAATTTTATTTAAATGCATTAAATATACATAATTTTCTAAAAACAAAAATGTATTAAAATATGGCATTTTGGCAATGAGCAATGTGATGGTGTCTGAACATTATTCAGTGTTCTGGTCTTTTAATTCAAATACAAAAACATGCACTTACCGTTTGTGGACAACAATTTAGCTTGGAATGTGTGGAATGATCTTTAAGTGAACACTAATTCACTAAGAAAGCAATGCTTGACAGCAAAACATCATCTGGAGTCATATCACGATTTAGCTAAATGTGACATTAAAAGATGAATTGTGCCAAGTCTGATCATTTGCATTTAAAGGGTTAGTTCACCCCAAAATGAAAATAATGTAATTTATTACTCACCCTCATGCCGTTCCACAACCGTAAGACCTTCGTTAATCTTCAGAACACAAATTAAGATATTTTTGTTGAAATCCGATCACTCCGTGAGGCCAGCAATGTCATTTCCTCTCTCAAGATCCATTAATGTACTAATAACATATTTAAATCAGTTCATGTGAGTACAGTGGTTCAATATTAATATTATAAAGCGACAAATATTTTTGGTGTGCCAAAAAAACAAAATAACGACTTATATGGTGATGACCGATTTCAAAACACTGCTTCATGAAGCATCGGAGCATAATGAATCAGCGTATCGAATCATGATTCGGATCTTGTGTCAAACTGCTGAAATCACGTGACTTTGGTGCTCCGAACAGCTGATTCGACACACTAGCTGTATTTCATTTTGAAGGCTGCGTCCTCCGGAGGTCGCATTTGAAGGTTGCATACGTCATTGAGGCTGTATCATTTCAGAAAATTAAGTAGGACACTTAACGTGACCTTCGAATACGTCCTTTCACAGGAATTCGGAGGATGCATGAGGTGTACCCTTCGCTGCTGCAGATAGCCCACAATTCTTTGCGTTGTTTTTAACAACCGTCATTTATTTGAACAAAAATAAAAATAAATGGTGGCGTCGGCAAATGTACATACAAGCAAAGATGTTTAAATGTAGTTTCATGCTTGTTTTTGTTTAAACTTTGTTCTTAATATCCTCCTTTGTCTCTGTAACATATCTGTTACAGCTCCTCAAGCAACCAAAATAAAACAAGTTAATATATTTTCTTTTCAAATTACTTTACAAATTTATTAATAATTTTCAGTCATTTGCTGAGAGTGCAATGAGGCTGCTGTGAACTCGTTGGCATAGCAACAATATACTTCCTGTTTCCTTTCCTGCCTGTGTGTCCTATGAAGGACGTCTCGTTTACTTCTGGTTAAGGACACTCCATATACCGCATCCTTCACAGGATTCGTCCTCTTGAGGATGCAGCCTTCGAAATTAAATTAAATGAGACACAGCAACTGATAACGCTCCAATGCTTCCTGAAGCAGTGTTTTGAAATCGGCCATCACTAAATAAGTCGTTATTTTGTTTTTTTGGCGCACCAAAAATATTCTCGTCACTTTATAATATTAATATTGAACCACTGTACTCACATGAACTGATTTAAATATGTTTTTAGTACATTAATGGATCTTGAGAGAGGAAATGTCATTGCTGGCTATGGAGGCCTCACTCGGAATTCAACAAAAATATCTTAATTTGTATTCCAAAGATGAACAAAGGTCTTATGGGTATGGAGGGTGAGTAATTAATGACAGAATTTTAATTTTTGGGTTAACTAATCCTTTAAAGCATATTACAAGTTTAAACTGTATAATATTATATATAATATTAAAAGGTTATAGTTACCCATTTCATTGCCTGGTGTTGAAGAAAAAAAAAATTAAGTGTTATCATATTGAGATCACAGAATTTCAACACACCCCACTCCATCAACCACAAGTAAATATCCAAGCCCCGCCCCCATAGATACATCATCCAATCCGAACACGTAAAAGGAAGAGAGCGTTTTCTTATTGGCTAAAAAGTGCGGGCCGCTACCCCAACTTTTTTCTTTCTTTCTTTTTTTTTTTTTTTTGCGGTTTACAGACTTGCCGTCACATAAACAGGTGTGATTTCGTACCCATTACTGGAGTAGGCCATTTTAAGCGTGGAATACATATTAAAACGCATACAGCACTTTGAAATCAATGAATTGTATATGTTTGAAGAGATACAGCTTGTTTTATGTTCAGTAGAGACGGCAGACATTTTGTCCTCTTCGTCCATTACATACAACTTCATCATCAGCATCACCTTTTTTTCAACAGAAACGATTTGCTAAAAAGCCTACACGTTTTACACATTTAAACAAAAGAATATATGCATTAGAAAAATCAACTTATCTAACAAAACGCGAGTGAATTCATGCTAACCCGTGTTTTAATATCACATAAAAGCTGTCGTATCATTATTACCTTTTATATGATTTTAAAAACCAATAGCAGCAGATCAGCTTATCGATTAGTCGTGTTGTGCTTTAGCACGATTCCCTCCCCGCGTTTTTCCACAGCACATTCCTTCATGGACCAGCAAACTTACTTCCTGCTTTAGAATGAGCGACGGCGACTTCAACTAATCAGACGCGCCTGATGATGCAGCGGGCAATGTGATTGGCTGAGCTCGGCAAGGAGGGCGGGACAAGCTGTGTCGGTGCTCGTGTGTGTTGTTCGAGGGAAAGCGCTGCTGGAGCGATTCGAGGCCTTGCATCTACTTTCTATGAACGAAAAAGGAATAAACACGTTTTGTTTCGTAGGTTTCCTCATGCAGCAGGCAGAAATCGTTGGATAAAAACAAACGGCGGTCGAGGAATGGTTAAATGGTTTGCATTATTGAAATCACATTTACTGCTTGTGTTACTGTACAAAGGCTGTTGGTTTTGTAAATGTGAACGGTTGTTTTTGGGCAGGCCGTAGTTATTTGACTAATGCTCCTGTGCATGCTTCATTGCATGAGTTAGGAGCTCAATTTGATAGAGTAGATGCTGATTTGAGTGTTTGGCGAATGAAAGTGTTAGCAGTTCCTCAGTCTCTGCTGTTGCATGGATCTCAAGGGCCTTGCAGCATGGGATGGCCTTGCGTGCGTTTCTGTGAAATTTTATCAGTTCAAGGACAGACTGTAAAAACCCCTCTCAAACCAGCTCACCTGGGTGCTTTGTTATTATTTAAAAAAAAAAATGCATTATCATTTTAAATAGCAAAAGTCTGTAAAGGTTCAACAACTGCATCATAAATGCCTCCAAAAGTAAATGATATCAAACGAGTATTTTGGTTAGGCACATCATTTACAGTTTGTATTGATTGGCAAAAAGTATAAACCTTTTTAATATGATTAGATGAAATGTCAAATGCTGTAGTTTTGTACACTTTTGAGTACTAAGATTATTTTCACAAAAACATACTACTTTACTATTTTTGCAGTATGCATACAACATACCACTTTGAGGAATCCCACAATGCACTTGAATCCCATATGAATGCATTGTAAATATTGACTCTGGCTGTGTCCGAAATCGCTTACTTTCTTGAGTAGGTACTTATTTTGAATAAAAAAGTAACGACGTACTACATTCGCCATGCTGTCATTATCATGTGATCTACTAGCGTCAGTTGCGTCGCTTCACCGCCATTCTCTAATCTTCTCCTGTGGCCTCATGGGATAGTAAAGTGTCTATCGAATGCACACTTAAAGGGTTAGTTCACCCAAAAATGAAAATTCTGTAATTTATTACTCACCCTCATGCCGTTTTACACCTGTAAGACCTTCGTTCATCTTCGGAACGCAAATTAAGATATTTTTGATGCAATCCGATGGCTCAGTGAGGCCTCCGTAGCCAGCAATGACATTTCCTCTCTCAGGATCCATTAATGTACTAAAACATATTTAAATCTGTTCATGTGAGTACAGTGGTTCAATATTTATATTATAAAGCGTTGAGAATATTTTTGGTTTGCCAAAAAAACAAAACCGCTTATATAGTGATGGCCGATTTCAAAACACTGCTTCAGGAAGATTTGGAGCATAAATGAATCAGTGTATCGAATTATGATTCGGGTCAAACTGCTGAAATCACGTGACTTTGGCGCTCCGAACTGCGGATTCGACACGCTGATTCAGATACAGCTCTGAAAAGTCTCAAAATGGGCAGGGAAGTCGCTAAATCTAGCGACTAAGTCGCTAAATTGGCAGCACTGGTAGTAGGTTATCTGGGTTCTTTTTGGCTACTCTTTCATGAGTACTGTGAATTTAGACACTACTTTTGTCACATACTGTTTTTCGCCTATTACGTAGTAGACAAGTATGCGATTCCAGATGCAGCCTCATTATTTGACATCCCAAAGTCAAGAATTTTCACTCTAAAATCTAACATTAATTTCCAAAAAAATGTCACTGGATGCGACTTAACAGTAACAAAGCATAATGCTGCTTCATATTGTTGCATATTGCCCATTGTTCTCACTTACAATTTTAAAAAAGTTTAAATCCCATAGATCCTAGTAAACAGTATGTTCATATTTCATTTTGAACATAGTCTTTTCCAATGAGTTTTTGCATTGGATCTATGGATAGTTTGTACTTACATGTTTGTTTTTGTTTGTTTTCTAGGTGTTAAACAATCACACATGATTCTCATGAAATGGGAAGAATGTAGAGACGAGACGTGAATACAATCAGCTAGTTTTGTTTTTTAATTTGTTTTATTTTGAAACGATGGCCTACACAAATTATAGCTCACTAAACCGAGCTCAGCTCACCTTTGAATATCTGCACACAAACTCGTAAGTATCAATTTGAGTGTATGCTTGTGTTTTTGCATTATTATAAAAAGCTTATAAGGTGATTAAAAAAATGATGCAATGGGTTGTGTTGTTGTTTTCCCGCATTGGATTTTGATAAACCATTCCTATAAGAGAAACTTCCTGAAACAGGATATGTTACACCACAAGGACTCTGGGAAGAATTTGTGTGATATTCTCAAGATTGTATGCTTCGTTTTAAGTGTTTAGATTATGCTGCTTTGGGACTACAGAATAGTATGTGTTACTTGAGTATAAGTTAAATATGTAAAAATGTTAATTGTTATATGTAAAATTTTCTGTCAAATTGCCAATGTCAAGCTCAATTTTATACAAGGGATCGGCAAAGTGCGCCCTTTATCAATGGGAATGTAAACGATGGCTGTTTTTGTGAATAGGACACCAAAGAACCATTTTGAATGAGGATGTTGCTTTGTTTAGACATTTATAACAATGTTCTAATAATGTATGAATTATTCTTTTATGTACGACAGCTCGATTTTGACACATACTTGGGCATTTATCGCCATAAACTACAAAAGTAACAGTGGCCATGAAAAAAGTCATTTCTTTTGCTGTTGATTGATTATTTTGTGGCCAACAGGACAACCCACGAGTTTCTTTTTGGAGCTTTGGCTGAACTTGTGGACAACTCAAGGTAGAAACAGTTTTTAAATATTAAATATTACTGACAATATTACTGACACTAAGGTCCTGTTAACACCTGGTATTAAGACGCGTTTTGGTCGATTGGACGACGCTAAATACAGGTGTAAACGTTTTGAGCTTGTCCACTTTTGACCACTTCCAGAGGTAGTCGAAAAGGCATTCATATTGGAAACTCATATGGTCGAATGTGTTCGAACGGCCACTAAAGACCGCCTACTCTCCGACTACTGACCAAAGGCTTTATTGGAAGCGTGCTAGCCAGACGGGATTTAAACTTTGTTGGCTGAAGACCCAAGTTTGGTTTGAAGATGGAAAATGTACCAGGCACAATGTTCTCTCACCATTCCTTATTTCTAACATGCAATCACTGCATTCAATCAGAGCAGAAATGAAAGCTGATGCTCTCTGTATGTTTTCCCATCGTCTCCGGGCACGCTCAAATCCCAACCTTATCCATTAGATCGAAAGATCTGAAGAAAAAAAAACATACATTTACCAGCCCAAAGACCCTCCCCTGGAAGAAATCAGGACAGAAGTGGTTGAAAGTGGACAAAGAAGACGGATTTAAACACCAGATGTAAACAGGAATGTGTATCTCTCTACTTGTGATCCGACCAAAACGCATCTTATATCAGGTGTAAAAAGGGCTACTATCATCAAAATGATTTGCACTATTGAAGTGAACATCCACTCCATTTCTTGTCTACAGAGATGCAAATGCTACACGGATAGACATCTACACAGGTTGGATACGATGGTTTTAAGTTGTAGAAATAAATTTGCAAAAATCTGTATTATAACAAAATATTATGTTAATAATCATTTGTTACTGCCAATCAGAGAAGAGACCAGATCTGAGAGGCGGGTTTATGCTGTGTTTTCTTGACGATGGCACTGGAATGGACCCCAGTGAGTAAAGCAAAGAAAACCAAACACAAAATGCATGCATTTCCGCTCAACAAGGTCTCAGGGATGACAACAGAACTGTTTTGAATAGGTGAAGCCACACATGTCATCCAGTTCGGCAAATCGAGCAAACGATTCCCAGAATCTACTCACATCGGCCAGTATGGAAATGGATTAAAGTCGTAAGTATCATTGCGCTTTTCTTGCAAACCGATGAACTGCCATTATCTTGTTATTTAGGTTTTTAAACCTAAACGTCCTGGTCTCTTTTAGGGGTTCCATGCGTATAGGGAAGGACTTCATTCTTTTCACCAAAAAAGATGACAAGTTAACGTGTTTGTTTTTGTCACGAACATTTCATGAAGAAGAGGGTCTGGATGAGGTAAGAAGTTGATCATAAACAAACGCTCATTCTGAACGAAGAGCAGACCTCTCTAAGTGCTATTGGCCTGTTCTCGTAGGTGATTGTCCCATTACCCAGTTGGGACGTGAAGACCCAGCAACCTCTGACTCAAGACACTGAGAAGTACGCTACTGAGACTGAACTCATCTTTAAGTATTCTCCTTTTAAGAATGAAGAGCAGCTATTTCGGCAGTTCAAGAAGATCGAAGGACCCAGCGGTTGGTTTTTAAAGCACTTTGTCTGAAATGAAATCGTCACAGTTAATCAGACTGTGTCTGGTGAGGCCGTTAAATCTGAGCATTGTGTGTTCGTAGGTACACTGGTTGTAGTTTATAATTTGAAGTTGATGGATAACCGAGAGCCGGAGTTGGATGTGGAGACGGACCACCAGGACATTATGATGGCTGGGACGCCCGTAGAGGGAGTGTGAGTTCATTCTTCATGAAAAATTATCATAAGCAGGGTTGTCCAGTTTCTTCTGATCTTAGCTACTTCTCTAAATAGTGCGAGTAATCGTAATTGATTTAGTTTTTGATTTTGGCTTCCAATGATTATTAAAACACAATAATCGAGGTAAAATGATTACTGTGCCGCTGCCACATTCCATCCACGTTCCTCCCTAAAAGCCCAAACTTAAGATCCAACTTAAGATTACGGTGGGTACCGTAATGAAAACGTAGCGGTATGCTAATTTTATGTCATGGCGATTATCGCGGGACAGCTTTTCACCTCGATGAGAAATCTCATCACATTTTAATATTGCAAGATCTCAAGGCACAAAATGTCATTACACCCCTAGTTTTAAGTAAACGCACACAGGTTAGAAAGAGAAATTGTGTATAACAGTATATTTGAGCCGTGCATTAGCTCTTAAAGTGACAGCAGCCAAATAAATCTCTGTCATTAATGATAATTAAACAACAAAGGGAAATCGCTCACTGATCTTTACTGAATAACTTAAATCACTTTAATAAGGATTAATCTATATTTAATGTGATCAGTAAAAATGCAGTGTTATTTTACATTTGATAATTACATTTTTTTGTTGAAGGCTATTATTTATCTGAATGCCACTGTTAGTACATCTTCCTGAAAAACATAAAACACTCTTTAATTTAGTTTGTATTTTCTTTCGGTTGTATTTATTTGTCCTTGTTTTGTAATTAGTTTCTTTGTTCTTATTGTATTGCTGACTGTTTACTTGTCTTATATTATTGTTTTTAGGACTTTTTTCTTACATTAGTTAACCTAGTATTAGTTTTTACTGAAGTATATATATATATACACATATATAATGTGTATATATCGATGAATGTGAAATTTCACTGATATTTAAAATTACTCATATTGTGAAATAAGACTTTGATCATATCACCCACCAATAATTGTGTTAAATAATCATAATTCCAATAGCATTCCCAACTCTAAGTAAGCACACTTAAAGATTTTTAGGATTACTAGAAACTTCCAGACAGGTGTGAGCTAAACTCTACAGAAAGTTGGCCCTCCAGAAGCAGGATTGTCATAACCCACCTAATATTTCTCTTGAGCTGGCGTTTTTTAGCATGTTAATGTATTGTTGGATGTTTTTTGATGATGCTGAATGTATGTTTGTGTTACAAACAGAAAGCCAGAGAGGAGGTCCTTCCGTGCATATGCTGCTGTCCTGTACATCGACCCCAGAATGAGGATCTTCATTCAGGGTCACAAAGTTCGAACCAAGCGGTTGTCCTGTTGCTTGTATAACCCTAGGTAAACATGAAAAATATCAGCTTCACACATATACACAGTCTCAGGGTGTTTTCACACCAAATTGACCTTTTAATGTTGTGAAAAAGTACTTGTTTCATAGTGGAGCGTTCTTGTAACTCTCTCAGATCTAGTAGCAAAAACAATCCCAAATCCTGTACAGAATAGCCTGACACTCATCTTAGCTGTGCATTCTGTTCTTTTGACTTTTAGGATGTACAAATACACGTCAACGCGCTTTAAAACCCGTGCGGAGCAGGAGGTCAAAAAGGCAGATCACCTCTCAAAACTTGGTGAGTTCAACACCAGCACACATAAACAGGCTCAAAATGGATGAGAATTGCAGGGGGGTGTTAAAGGAAGCTGACTCAGGCTTTGTGGGTTATGATAGCATTTCCTCTATCTGACCAGTTCTGCTTTTAACATCTACAAATAATGAAACACAAGTGTTGACAGATGATGTAGCTGGTTGCTTTAAAAACTCAAAGGCTTGCAGCCAATGGGCATGTTTGTAAATGCATCATGTCACCCTTCCCGTGATAAAGATTGTAACTGTGTGTGTGTGTATATATATAGATAGATAGATAGAAAGATAGATAGAAAGATGGAGAGAGAGAGAGAGAGAGAGAGAGAGAGATATAGGTATAGATATACAGTGGGTACGGAAAGTATTCAGACCCCCTTAAATTTTTCACTCTTTGTTATATTGCAGCCATTTGCTAAAATCATTTAAGTTCATTTTTTTCCTCATTAATGTACACACAGCACCCCATATTGACAGAAAAACACAGAATTGTTGACATTTTTGCAGATTTATTAAAAAAGAAAAACTGAAATATCACATGGTCCTAAGTATTCAGACCCTTTGCTGTGACACTCATATATTTAACTCGGGTGCTGTCCATTTCTTCTGATCATCCTTGAGATGGTTCTACACCTTCATTTGAGTCCAGCTGTGTTTGATTATAGTGATTGGACTTGATTAGGAAAGCCACACAACTGTCTATATAAGACCTTACAGCTCACAGTGCATGTCAGAGCAAATGAGTGTCATGAGGTCAAAGGAACTGCCTGAAGAGCTCAGAGACAGAATTGTGGCAAGGCACAGATCTGGCCAAGGTTACAATTTTTTTTTTGCTGCACTTAAGGTTCCTAAGAGCACAGTGGCCTCCATAATCCTTAAATGGAAGATGTTTGGGACGACCAGAACCCATCCTAGAGCCCCTGCATATTTTAACCCTTTCCAACAGTGACTGTATGATTTTGAGATTCGTCTTTCCACATTGAGGGACTCAAACGTGGTAGATTTTTCCCTACGCATCTGACTTAGTTAAACCGGGTGTCCCAGACACCCTATAAATCTATAAATTTATACTCTACTAAGCGTACTTCAATACCTGGTCGAGTCGGCCGACGTCTCTGCCTGTTTTGGGGCACTATCACCTGATACTAAGTTCTTTAGTGCTCCTCACCTCCACTAAACACTATCACTATAGTATAGAAGTTAGATCTCTAGTGCTTAGTTGGCTGCAGCCTAAAAACCAAACAGATTCCAGACTATGCCTCAGAATATGCTTTATTCACGGCCGGGAGAATTCTTATCAATTCCAGAGAATCTCTCTCTGAACAAAAGGAATACCACAGGTTTTAACAGGATTTCAGGTACACTTCACAGTCAGTATGGCATGATCTATTACTCATTATCATCAGTCTTAATAACGATTGGTTTAGATTTAAGAAAAACATCTCAGTTCCTCTGTCCCGCATAAATTTAGATTTAGAACAACTGATCATCAAAAAATGTCTCAGGGTTAATAGTTCAGATTACTCAATAGGTTAAAACAATTCCTCAAAAGACTATTTTTTTTATCCTCAAAAGGATGCTGTCTAGCCAGCACAGCAAAATGTTTCTGAATCACAACACTCAGTCCTAGTGACTATTTCTCTATTTCAATAGTTAGATTATTATTAGGCCTGTAAAAGAAAATAAATGTTAGTTCATTATTAATTAGTTCAAAAATTCTCTCACAAACACAACTATTAAAAAAGGTTAAATCATTCACTGATGCTCCAGAAGAAAACAAGATGCATTAAGAGTCGGGGGGTGAAAACTTTTGAACAAGATGTGCAAGTTTTTCTTATTTTGAGGTACTCACATGTTTCCCAGAAGACAAAAAAGTATAATTTATCCTTTTCATCCAATTCAAAAAGTTTTCGCCACCTGGCTCTTAATGCGTCGTGTTTCCATCTGGAGCATCAGTGAATGTTTGCAGCTTTTGTAATAGTTTTGTTATTTTGTTAAAATGATTAACATTTTTGCATATTCTGCAAGGGGTATGTAAACTTTTGAGCTCAGCTGTATAGATAATGACACTTGTCTTCTGTAGAGCTGCTTTAGAGTTGAATTGAGTGAATGAACACTTTTATTGAACTAAATCGAGCTGAATAATGACACTATTGTCTTTTTAGAGCTTCTTTACAGATGAAATTGTATTCATTTTATAATTTAAAAAGTTATTATCTGTTACTTAGGGCTGCCCCCCAACTAAAGATTTTCTAGTCGACTATTAGTCATTAGCAGTAAATTCATTTAAGCCATTAGTCGACTAATCACAACTCATAGATGTATTTCTCACATCGGTGAGGTCTATACGCTGAGTTTTGGTTCAGTTTCAAATGATGTATTATTCTTATATGTATGACCAAAAATGACAGAGTATTTTAAGTTGTTTCCGCTGTTATCAGAAAAAATGTAGTAGTAGTAGCATGCTTCCCACATGTTTGAAATATACTTGCGGTGGTAGCCAGGTGAAAAATCCTCCTATTACCCATGGCACAAAAATGGTCTACTACATGTGACGAACAAATAATTTGTGATTTTTAACAATATTTTAATTTACTGAAATTCATTTTAATTACATAGGCTACTATTACATTAAAATAAATATTAATAATATTGAATAATATGTGTCAAATAATGTTCTTAGGCTTTTCTTCCAATGGGGGAGCATCCCAGCAAGAGACTACAATAGTTTACTATGAATTAAATGGATATCAAAATAAATACAATTTATTCTGTAACCAAAATACCAGTAATGCCAAGAAGAAAGAAAAAAAAAACTTAGAGTGTGACTTTTAATCATAAGCAATCTCGAAATACACCGGGACTCTTATTTTGAAATGTCTACACTATTGCGGGCTGATTCTTCAGATGAGAGAGAGATGTTTTCCTTCAACTGTCTCTAAAACATATTATATAAAAGCCATACAGTAGACACTGCATAATTCATAAAACTCAAGTTCATTAGCAATCGCTTGGCATAATTGTGCGCTATACATTGATTGGGAATCACTTTGAAGCAGTCTGAAGCACTGTTGCGCAAACCTGTAGAATGCGTAACAGCGTCGCCTTTGTGAAATATCCACCGCATCTCTGCAGCACACGTGGGAATGTCAGCGGGAGTAAACAGTTCTTGCGCATTTTTCACTAGTTAATGGATCGCAGATGGTTTCATTAACTCAGGCGGATAAAAAAAGTATAAGAGGATAACAATAATCCATGTAAAAATGTGTCTCCAAATATACTTGGGCGGCCGTTGATATACCTGGGCGGCCCGCCCAAGTAAAGTCTATGTGTGGGAAGCACTGAGTAGTAAAAAAATGCAGTAAAGCGCGCTATACTTCAGCTTCCACACTCCGCACAAACACTTGGATATGCGCCTAATAATATCGCACATTTTTCTAGGTTAATGTTAAAGTGAGCAGCCAAGTAAAGTTGCTACAACTTACATGTTTCAAATGATAAGCCATATTTAAGGTCAATGGATTATAGGCGAATGTTTGGATTTCCTTCCTGACATACTGTAATTACCACAAGGACCTGTCGTTAATGATCTTTCCCTTACGGACTGCATGACTTCACCACTTCCTGTGGAGTTTTTTCCTTTTTTTTTCTGCGACTAACAGACTAATAAAATTGTAATGCCTTGTTTAGTCGACTATTAGGGGGCATCCCTACTTTTGTTTTCTTGTTTATGACTGTGAAGCTTCTTTAGGTAATGTATAAAGTGCTATATAATTAAATGTGACTTGATTTGACTTGTGCATATGTTTGAATTTCTCTCTAGCTGAGGAGAAGGCGCGGGAAGCCGAGAGTAAAGCTCGTGCCCTGGAGTTAAAGCTTGGTGATGACTTGTCCAAAGAAGCCAGAGTAAGACCACGACCACCCCAACACAGACCCAGAACAGAAATCTGGACTATTCATCAGTTTATTATCTATTTATTAAAGAAATTTGAATTTAGACCTTTATAAATTGCACTTATGAGTTTGTTGGATCTGCAGGTTTTTAGTAAAGTTGTTATATGATCTCTTTATATGATTTCAGGCCTCACTGAGAAAGGCACAAGATTCGGCTGCAGCGTTGCGTGCCGAAGCTACTAGAAAACAAGCCATTCATGCATCCAAACAAAAGTAATACACACATCCACTGCTACAAATGCACTATTTACACTACTTTTTTTTAAATTCTCATCACATTTGACTTTAGTCTACTGCATAATGACACCCTCATATCCTTGAAAACACACACTGGTTGACTATTGTCGAGAATTATTTGTATAGTGTTCACAATACACAGTTTCAAAGCAGCAAATTCTTCCCGTTTCAGAGCTTTGAAAGAGCCCAAGGAGCTGAACTTTATATTTGGCGTGAACATCGAGAGACGAGAGCAGGATGGGATGTTCGTCTATAACTGTAGTCGTCTCATTAAGATGTACGAGAAGACGGGACCACAGCTGGAGGGAGGAATGTGAGTGAAAATCACACACACACTGCATTAGACAAGCTGATGTGTTCGCATTAACAGTGTGGATGACCGCTGTGTGTGTGTGTTTGTATCAGGGCCTGTGGAGGTGTTGTAGGAGTGGTGGATGTTCCCTATCTAGTGCTCGAGCCAACACACAACAAACAGGACTTTGCAGACGCTAAAGAGTATAGACACTTACTGAGGGCCATGGGAGAATATCTCGCCCAGTACTGGAAGGACATCGGTATAGGTCAGTCTGTGTGTTTGTCTTCTTTTTGTTGATAACATGTGCAGACATATATTAAATATCCATTCAAATGATGGATTTTTAATAGTTAGTTTATACAACAGGTTCCCAAATCTGATTGGCTGAGAGGTCTTTCCAGCCATGCTATATTCTACTACTATCGCTACAGGAACCGTTTGACTGTTTGAATCACTCCGCTTTCAGCATTCTCACTGCGAGTGTCATGGCGGACGAGCAAACCCACCATATTTTTATGTTGTTTTGGAGTTTTTTTAGGCGAGAATATAGTTGTTTAGACCTCAGATATGCGATTTATATGTAAACATAGTGCCTATTTGAAAATTTGTTTAGACTATTTCGGAGATGCGGGTTCTAGGTCATCAGCGATTGTTCAGTGCTCATTTCCCCAAAGAGAACAGCTTCATCTCGGCCAATCCTCCGGGAATTTGCCTTATGTAGTATAATTAGTTTTTTGTATATCAACTGGGCAATCTTTGGTCTTATTAATATATTACTTGTTCCAGACCTGATAGATTTGGCTTAAAGGCTATATTAAGTTCCATAACTTTATATTTACATTGAAAGTAAATCATGTACTAATTAGAGCGCTGCTTTTGTACACATGACTGAACTTTGCTTGTTTGTTTACTATTTTACTTCTTTACCGGCTATTTGTTGTTAATTTAAATATTATTGTTCAATAAATAATATTTTATATAAAAAACCTGGCATATTTTTGGTATTGAGAAAGAGTCCGTTAGTGATTTTGTCTATAGTGAAAGTTACATTAATACGCTTTAGATGGCGGTTTTTATGAGTTGAGTGAGTCAGTCGCAAAGACTTTTATATTGAAATGGACTGAAACAAGGACATTTTTACTTTGTCTTATGTGATGCAACTGACAAATGCATTAACTAACGCTGTCAAGGGAATGTTTTAAATGTTAAAAGGACAAAGACAAAGATATCACTTTCCCCAGCAGACAGTCAAACTGATTTTGTGATTATGAATATAAGATTGACCTGAAGAATATAAACTAGATGCAGATAATGCACTCGATTAGTTGATCTCTCTCATAATACTCTTGAGTTTCAATGAAGCGACTCAACGTTTTAAAGACAATCTGTTGTTGTTTCTATATATATATATATATATATATATATATATATATATATATTATATTATATTATATTATATTATATTATATTATATTATATTATATTATATTATATTTTCCTAATAAATTTAACATGAATTGAATATCTCCCTCAACAGCTCAGAAGGGTATAGTGAAATTCTGGGATGAATTTGGTTATTTGTCCGCCAACTGGAACTCTGTACCATCAAACGAAGTTCGGTTTCGCCGACGAAGAGCCATGGAGATACCGGTCACCATCCAGTGTGGTACGAACATAAACGTCCTTTAACATGCCAGAAACACAATTATTTAGAAACATCCTAAATGCATATTTTGCTCATACTCAGGGTTGCTGATTTAATGCTAACTCAGCCAGAAAAAAGATTGTTTTTAGTAGGTACTTAATTTAAGCAAAATACAAAAATGGTCCAGACTTAAAGAGGAAAACCTTGAACCCCCATACAGTATGTTTTATCAGTCACATGGCCTTCTGCCTTACATATGTATCTAAATGTAAAAAATAATAATAATAATAGCCTGATAAAACATCTGATCTTATATTTTAAATATATTCAGTTGGGCTCAATCAATGAATTTCTTTACACTTTTATGTATTATTTAATTTTTTAAATTCTCAGAATCACTGATTTGACTCATCTTTGATTATTCTTTTTTTCTTTTTCAAAAATGACTTCTTCTGCCCAGATGGAAATGTATAACTGATTCAAAAACATATTGTCTGGACCAGGAACACCATTCTCATTTTCCTCAAAAGACATACAAATATAATTTCTTACCTTTCTTTTTTTTATCTTCCTGTAGATAAGTGTTTGAAATGGCGGACGTTGCCGTTTCAGATGGATGCCGTGGACAAACGGTACCCAGACAGCTGGGTGTGTCTCATGAACCCAGATGGGACCCAGGACAGGTTAGGAAACTAGACACCAGAAGAGATTTAAGACTGCTTTTTTGTTTTTTGTTTTTCTTATTGTTTTGTTTGCTGTTCTGTCCTGTTAGGTGTGATGCGCCTGAGCAGAAGCAGAATTTGCCCATCGGCGTTTTGAAAAAAGACATCAAGACAACAGAGGACAAACAGAAAGATCTGTCAGATAAAATCCGTCAGCAGCAGGAGAAACTGGAGGCTCTGCAGGTCTGTCTGTCATCTCGACTCTCTTCTGAGCTTTTCTGTCTGTTTTGTGTAAATTTAATGCTTTATTTCTCCTAATTCAGAAAACCACAACAATAAAATCAGCAACGGATATAAAACGGCTCCCTCTAGATGTCAGTACAAAACCTACAGAAGAGCGCACGCCTCAGGTACAGCATGTGTGTGGATGAAGAAAACATCTAGGTTATATTTCACCTCAAAAAAATACTTGATTTACTTATTTTAAATGATATATTTGTGTTTGCATTACAGTATGATAACTGGCCTAAATATAGGATTCATTTTCTTTATGCAAAATATTATTTTGGAGAGGGTAGATTTGACCTGGACATGTTATTGACAGGTTTCAAGCTATTCATTGTTCCATTTGCATTTTTTTAACCCTTATAGCCGACCCGCTCATCCCAGCGAGCAGCACCCCGCCCACGTTCACCACCTCTCCCTGCAGTGGTCAGAAAAGCTGTCAGTCAGCCGCAGATATCAAAAACTCCTCCTTCTAAACCAACACCTTCGTCACGAGCTACGCGAACCCCACCAGCTCCTCCCCCTCCACCCAAATCAAAGCCGGCTCCAGCAGCCAAGGCATCAAAACCCGCCCCCAAACCTGTAGCCCCGCCCCCACCGCCGCCCACAAAGACGCCGGCTCGCAGAACTGCCATGCAGAGCCGCACTGCTACAGTAAGTCAGCTTGCATACATGCTCAAAAACAAACATAAACTCAAACTTTAAATATCTTTTTTTTTACACTGACTGTGCTTTAAAAAAAATCACAACAAACCGATGTGTTTTTCTGTTAGCCATCCTCACCCAAGACTGCTAGCAAACAAACTCCAACCAGCAAGAAAGGAAACCTAAAGAAGGGTAGAGTCCAAGAAGAGGAGGATGAGGAAGAAGAAGAAAGTGAAGAGGAGGAGGAAGAGGAAGAAGACGAAGAGGATGAAGACAGTGCGTCAGAAGAGGATGAACCTCAACCCAAAAAATCAAAGATGGCGGCATCTGTTCAGGCTCGAGGGAAAACTGCAGTGGAAAAAAAACCAGCAGTAGCAGCAGTTAAACAAACCAACACTGAGGTACAGTAACACATTCACACCACATTCCCACTTCATTCCCACTCAATACGGTTTTAATTGATCTGAATTTCTCTCTCAGGTTATCACGAATAGCACTAATGAAGATCTGAAGAAAGATGTGACAAAAAATGCACAGAAAGGTAATATATGTATGTCATTTTGGATGATAAAGAGATGCATGGAATTGTGTGGTATGATTTAGAGATCTAATAAACGGTGTGTGTTGTAGATAAAGGCATGCAGGTAGAGGCAAAGGTGAACGGCGAGTGGTTCACGGGTCGTGTAACCGCAGTAGAGACGGGAAAGGACAATGTACGCTGGAAAGTCAAGTTCGACTACGTTCCCATGAACACTCCAAGAGACCGCTGGTACATGCACAGTCATACACAAATCAATATGTGACACATGTACTACACCAAGGGCGTGATTTACTAAATTAGCGTGAGGAAGCACTCCCATAAAAGCTCAGATGGGACTGGAAAGTTCTGCAGGTGATCTACTGACAATGCGCAAAATAAAGCTGCAGCTTACTTCCATAATGACCAACGGAGTCTGCCAAGAGCAGCGATAACGTCTTCCTCTGGAGCTCTTCTACCACACGCTCTCTGTTCTCTGCGGTGCCTCCTCCTACAGCCACTACTGCAGCAATGTTAAGCACAAAATTGGTTAAAGGGATAGATCACCCAAAAATTATCCTTGGTGTATATGACTATCTTCCTTCTGACGAACACAATCGGAGATATATTTAAAAATATCCTGGCTCTTCCAAGCTTTATAATGAGAGTGAATGGGGGGCGAGATTTTGAAGCCCAAAAAAATGTCTATCCATTATAAAAGTAATCCAGGGGGTTAATAAAGGCCTTCTGAAGTGAAGCAATGGATTTTTGTGAGAGGAAAAATATCCATATTTATTAAACTTAACTATAATAACTAGCCATATATGCATCAATTTGCAGCGGAAGAGTGACTTAGTGACGAACGCAGAAGCGCAGAGGATAGAGCAAAGCAAAACACCGGTCACGAGTTAGAAGTCTAAAATGAGAAATTTTAAAGAGCGATGTCGGAGGATTTCAATGTAAAAGAAAAGGAGCTTGAGTTTGTTGTATAAATATATCTGAGGTTGTGTTTGTCTGGAAGAAGATACATCTAGGATGGCTTGAGGGCGAGTAAATCGCAGGATAATTTTTGGGTGAACTATCTCTTTAAGACATGCTTTTTTGGGGTGTTAAAAAATCACTCAAATACCAGTTAATTGACTACTGCTAACCATGTTGCATAAAGCATGTTGCATGACTTATTTAAATACTCCTTCCATAAATTTTGCGTCTGAAAGGGAAACTCTTACAATTTAGTGTTGTTAAAAATATCAGTATTTCAATACGTATGGATACTGAAATATCGGAAACTAATCCAATACTAATTTCCAGAGGTATCGATACACGATACCAGCTGCACGTGCTCTCTTCTCTTTGACAGCAAATTGACTCGCCCGCCTCTTTTCATTCGTTCAGGTTTAATAGTGTTGTTACAGGGCCTGAATTTCGCCACTGTGTTGCGCATAATTTTACTCATTCCTGCAGGTTCCGCACTTGCACTGAAAGCACGCACCAGTTATCTATACAAGTGTTGCGCACATAAAGTCGCCTCTCAAACAGCCCACAAGCACCAAATTGAGTTTTTTTTGTGGCTTATTGCGCTTAAAGGTGCCCTCGAATGAAAAATTTAATTTATCTTGGCATAGTTAAATAACAAGAGTTCAGTACATGGAAATGACATGCAGTGAGTTTCAAACTCCATTGTTTCGTCCTTCTTATGTAAATCTCAACATAACACCGACTGTTAAGTAACAGTCATTAATATGTACGCCCCCAATATTTGCATATGCCAGCCCATGTTCCCAACATTATGAAAGGCATTACACAAGGGCAGCCAGTATTAACGTCTGGATCTGTGCACAGCTGAATCATCAGACTAGGTAAGCAAGCAAGGACAATAGCGAAAAATGGCAGATGGAGCGATAATAACTGACATGATCCATGATATCATGATATTTTTAGTGATCTTTGTAAATTGTCTTTCTAAATGTTTCGTTAGCATGTTGCTAATGTCGTTTATTACTGTATTCACGGAGACAAGAGCCGTCGCTATTTTCATTTTTAAACACTTGCAGTCTGTATAATTCATAAACACAACTTCATTCTTTATAAATCTCTCCAACAGTGTAGCATTAGCCGTTAGCCACGGAGCATAGCCTCAAATTCATTCAGAATCAAATGTAAACAATATAACAGTATACAATACTCACATAATCCGACGCATGCATGACGAACACTTTGTAAAGATCCATTTGAGGGTTATATTAGCTGTGTGAACTTTGGTTATGCACGGTTTAAGGCAAGCGCGAGCTCCGTGGGCGTGGAGCAGGAGAATTAAAGGGCCAGTAGCCCTGAATCGGCTAATTTATAATGATGCCCCAAAATAGGCAGTTAAAAAAAAAATAATTAAAAAAAATCTATGGGGTATTTTGAGCTGAAACTTCAGACACATTCAGGGGACACCTTATACTTATATTAGATCTTTTTAAAAAAGTTCTAGGGCACCTTTAAACGCTCAAATGCACACAAAATTGTCAAAATGCCTATCTTATGTAGTATACTTTCTGTAGTATTTTTTACTCACCTGAAAAACTTAAAGCCATGTTGGTTTAATTTGCGTCTTTAATCTATTGTATTTATTTGTGCTATTGTTTACAATTTATTTGTTCTTATTTTATTACTGACTGTTTACTTGTCTTTTTCGTAAATTTAAACTTTCAAATAAAGCCTCTATTTGCTTTGTGAAAGCTGTTGCAAACAAAATGACCCAAATTATCAAAAAATTATGAGATAATATTGAAAATAAATATCTATATGGCAGTTTTCCTCTAGTATCGAAAATGGTAGAAAAATGTGGAATGGAAAATGCCAAGCCCTCGACAATACAAAAAAATGACTGTGAGCACATCTAAATGAAATGCCACAATTGACATTGTTTTATTAAGTTTCAAATTTTAATTGCAAAAGATATAATAGATTTGGTTTAATTGAGCATTTTTTCCCCCATTGGCATTTGGAAAATGTTTTTTTTTTTTTTTATCCCAAACCCACATTAATTTCCGACCCTAATGTTTGATTTGTGATTGTTTTCAGGGTGTTTAAGGGCAGCGATGATGTCCGTCTTATGCGTCCCGCCTCTCCAGAGTCACGAAGTCCAGACACCAATCAGGGTCCAGCGCGGTCTGTAACTCCGCCCACCGCTGCCGAGCCAGACACGACTCAGAGCGGGCCGAGCAGAGAGACGACAGAAGGCCTTGTGACCATGATGAGGTGTGTTTGTGGTTTGTTTCTGTTAATCATGTGTGCATTTTTTGTGTGTGTGTGAATTTCATCCCCACATTCATGGTTTGTTTGGCACAGGACGTTGCTACGGTATTTTTTCCCTCCGGACTTCCGAATCCCTAAAGATTCTGTGAACACTATGAGTGCTGAGGACCTTGTGGCCTTTCCCATCGTGAGTACAGACCATAGTCGCTGCTGTACGGAAGCTTTTTAGAGATATTTATATCAAACCTTAATTATTTGAGTGCTTATTTGAGTGTCTTGTGCATTGCAGAAAGAGTACTTCCAGCAGTATGAGGCCGGACTGCAGAGTCTGTGTAATTCCTACCAGACTCGGGCGGAGTCACGGGCACGAGCCGTGGAGGAGAAGAGCAGCGGGGCAGAAGCCAAACTCAGAGAATCTGAAGAGAAACTCCGCAAACTAAGAACCAACATCGTCGCTCTTCTGCAGAAAGTCCAGGAGGTCTGAAACACGCACACTTTCAATTTACTAAGCTGTTTAAACTACTGTTTAGAATTATCAGTGGGAAAAGAATGTTTGGAAGTTAATTTGTTCATGTGTGTATTTTGTTCCACAGGACATTGAGATCAGCAGTGATGATGAGCTGGACGCCTACATTGAAGATTTGGTCACAAAGGGAGAGTGAAACCCTGCATCTCCTCCGTATTATCCTCATTCTCACTCCCTACATTTGTGTTTCATGCATACTAAGAGTTTTAGCGGAAGACTGGAGATGATTGCTGGTCGGCCGCATCTTCATCCCTATATACTGTGACAAAACTCTGTAATGCAGCAAGAGCTTCATTGCCAACTTCAACGCAATTTTCGGTTCAAAACGGCACTCAGGCCATCAGCTCAGCCTTGGAGCAGATTGAACTTGTGGGCTGCAGGTGATGAGAGATTCAAATGGTTTCGTAGAACCTGCAGTTTAACAACTTTGTTTGGTTTTACTCTACATAGCGGTTTTGAGTTCATGTTGGCTGTTTTTTAGGGTCTCTGTGTTGTAAAGCTTCATTCTCAACCCAATTTTATGGAAGAGTCCTCAGCTGTTCTCACAGCTCTCATTGACTCCTTGCAAAGCCGTTTGACATTTTGAGTTTGAAAATGGGCTTTAACTTGCTGCTTTGTGATCCGTATTGTCTCAAGTTTGAGTTACTTCCTGATTCGTTTTCCGTTTATTTGGATGTGATATTCAGTTCGTGTTGTATTATTTTTAACCTTTCAGTTTCCGTTTTTTGGAATAAACACTGATCTGATGCTGTTAACCCCTTCAGTTACAGTATTTAGTCTTCATCTTTATATCTGAGAATATTTTTTAAAAAGTTTTATTAAAACAGTCCAATAAAGTTTAGGATGTACACGTGGTCTTTGTTCTGTTTGTTTGAAAAAAAAAAAAAAAAAACTTTGGTTTTGACTTGTAACTTCAGTTTAGTTTATTAATTTAATACATTCAATAATTCATTGAAATTGAAAAAAAAAAATGTATATTAAATACACAGACTTGACTTTAAGTAGGGGAGAGTGGGGTAAAGTGAGACACTTTTTACATTTGCTCCCCTCTAAGCGAGCTAAAATGATATATCAGTAAAATTCACGCATTTCCCATTAATTCAGGATGTTTCCTAGCCATAGAAATTATCAGAATGCATTCAGGACGAAGGTCAGTGAAAATATGATTGTTTTTAAAAAAGTCATCTTGTGTCTCACTTTACCCCAGCTTAGGGGTAAACTGAGACAGACCAGAGAAATCAAGGGGGTAAAACTGATCCACTTACTTTTTCCACACTGAAACTACCATAACAACACAATGTTGTAACAGATCGAGTCCTGACAGCTAGCTTGACAACCACACATTCCAGAACTAATGACGGACTAGTAACAGAATCATGAGGATTGGTCAATTAAGCACATTTTTTTTTCTAAACACTTGAAAGTAACTCGGAACAAAATCAAATACAACATAATTTAAAATATTTTAATTAACATTCAAATGGCAGATAGAACCAGTTAGATTAGAACACAGTCTGGGGGTCAGAACACAGGACCCTTAGGGTGCGTTCACACTTGTAATTGGTTCATTTGAGAACATGTGAACGCTGCCCTAAAAAGAGACCCTAAAAAGGACAGCATCCTCATGCATGTCGGTTTATCTTGTCATAGTCGCGAGTTTGCCTATCACAGGCATCAGACGCGCGTCTCGTTTGTGTGTGTGACGGATGGATTCCTGCCACTGTTTTGAGTACTTTACACATGTTATAAGCTCTTCACGAGTTCCCAGCTGGCCAAAATACCATCACACGCAGCGCATTTACCTCAGCACACTGCATTGTTTGGGATTTTTGTTATGTTCCGGTTCAAAATAGACAATACGTCATAAATAATCTGACCAATCACCTTGTGAATGTATCCCTATGCCTCAAGGTTCGGTATCTTTTGGTTCGGTGATAAAATTGCCAATCTGAACACTAATTGGACCATGACTAAATGTTTTGTTTTTTTTTTCTTCTTTGGTCCGGACCAAATTAACCAAACAAACCGAACTACAAGTGTGAACGCACCCTTAGAGCCAGCTAGTGTGTGGAGGTCAGAGCAAAGCACAATCAGAACCAGCTAGAACAGCCTGGGACTGTTCTAGCAGGGGTTATAGGGAAAGATGAGGAGTTGCTCTCTCCATCTCTCCAGGCCTTTTAGGTTGAGGCAGCTTCTTCACTACATCACCTTTATGAACATGTGCCACCACATTCTCCTCGAGGGGTGTTTTGCCCCAGAGGTTGTCTTCCTGGTGTTTTGCCTTGGCATGATGGCTTTTCTACAATGTTTATGACATTAAAAATAAAACATATGTAATGTAATATTGCATTAAAATATGTTTAAGGCTAAATTTAACTTGTGCCTCATGTCTCACTTTACCCCAAAGCATTTGTCTCACTTTACCCCACCACTACATTTTACAAAAAAACTATCTCTCTTAGCAATTCAGGCTAATCTTCAGTTAGCATCATCACATGGTTTTATATATTGATAATTCATCAACATGTATGATATAAGTTTTTCTACCTGAATCATTTTGCTTTGGCACAACAGTTAAGTTGACCGCAAGAAAATTTACTTTTACATGCAAAAAAAAAAAAATTATTTTTGTGAAAAAAAACATGCTTAGCACAGCACCATGAGGTCCTCTCCTTCATGGCCAAGGGGAAATGTGAGGGGCTTTAAAACATAATTGTCACATAACCACAAATGTGTTCCGTTGCAGAGATACATGGGGTGTCTCTCACATTACCCGATTACCCCACTCTCCCCTAACTTGCATTTTGCATAGCTGCTAGTAAATATATTGAACATAAATGTTGAAACTGAATGTAATGACCTCTATTACTTGATATTTATAAATGGAAAGCGAAAAAAGTCCTTACATATGTAAACATTCAAACAGCCCATTTATTTACCGAAATTGTTGTTCTGAATTGAAAAATGAATGTTTTTTTTTTTTTTTGTATGGGGTGTAATTTCAGGAAGATTTAGTTAAATTAGATATGTAATTGTCAACCTGTTATATTAAATTTCTAATCGATATATGTTTTTCCTCAATAATTCGAAATGGCGCGCACAAGGACTTGTTGACAGGAATGGCGCGAATTTATGAGGTAACGTTAATTCACGACGTAGTGTATCAATAACCTATGAAATGTTAAAATAATAATATAAAATAATAATAATATCATTTGAAGATACAAGTTACCCACAGCTAAGCTTGGAGGGGCTGAAATCCTTGTAAGACATTAAGATATGAGCCTTATAACTTAAGACAATATATAGTGAAAATACGTGAAATTTGGCATTATAGATCAAGAAGCCTGTTAGAGTCAAACCTGTTATTATTAGCTGCTCTGTTGCAATGGCTCGGATCATTTCAATGTTTCAGCAGATAATCGAGTCTTCAGTGTTTATGATTCTCTGGAACTCTGTGTGATGCTGAGAATTCTCTCTCCTCCATTCTTGGGTTTCACATGGCCAGAGTCCACCCTGTTTCAAAAGACACCCACAAACGCATAAGGTTGCATATCAGCTTGATGATTACAATATTAAAAACACTGACAATGGAAATGTTTAACAGATTAGTTAATGTGTTACGTGCTTTCAGATGTGTAGCCTAAGGTTAATTCATGCGGCGGGGTTAAAAATATGAGACCACACTGAAAAAAAATATTTTCCCTATAATTTCAACTAGATAGTAAAGATTTATGATTTTTAAAAATGTAGGTTGTCTCATATTTTTGCACCCTACCCGGCCAACACAGAACGTTCTACAATTTTACATTTTTAAACGTTCTGTAGCTAAATGTTAGGACAAACGTTCTTAAAATGTTTATGGAACGTTAGATCAGATCATCATTCTTGGAACGTCCTTAACACTAAAAAAAAAAAAAAAAAAAATTCAAGCCCTTTTTTAAAATGTACGAATTTGCAATATAGTAAAATTCCATCAAACTATATTGAATAATCCTTACATATTCATATTATGTAATTAAGAATTTTAAATGATTAAAAAAAAAGATTTTAAAACATTTTGTATAATTCTTAATGGAACAAGGGAATGGACCATATACAGTTGCAAGAACAAGTATGTGAACCACTTGCAGTATCTGTGAAAATGTGCAAAATTTTTACAAAATAAGAGATCGTACAAAATGCATGTTATTTTTTCTTCAGTGCTGTCCTGAGTAAGATATTTTACATAAAAGATGTTTACATATAATCCATAAGACAAAAAAAGCTGAATTTATTAAAATAACCCCATTCATAAGTATGTGAACCACTGATTCTCAATTTCTCAATACTGTGTGTGGTTACCTCCTGGATGATCTATGACTGTTTTTTTTGTTGTGTGATGGTTGTTCATGAGTCTCTTGTTTGTTCGGAAAAAAAAAATCTGTTCTTCAGAAAAAATCTCCAGGTCCCAAAAAATCTTCAGTTTTCCAGCATCTTTTGCATATTTGAACCCTTTCCAGCTGTGACTGTATGATTTTGAGATCCATCTTTTCACACTGAAGACAACTGAGGGACTCAAACTCAACTATTAAAAAAGGTTCAAACATTCACTGATGATCCAGAAGGAAACATGATGCATTAAGAGTCGGGGGATGAAAACTTTTGAACAGGATGAAGATGTCACATTTTTTCTTATTTTGTTTAAATATCGTTGTTTTTCATTTAGTACTGCCCTTCGGAACCAACAGAAGATACTCGTATGTTTCCCAGACGAAAAAATAAGTACAATTTACCTTGAACCCTTTCTAACAGTTGAGTTTGAGTCCCTCAGTTGTCCTCAGTGTGATAAAATGGATCTCAAAATCATAGTGTCACTGCTGGAAAGGGTTCAAATATGCAAAAGATGCTTAAAAACTGATGAATCTGCAGGAGCTGGAGGATTTTTCTGAAGAACAGAGCTCAGTTTAACTGCTCAAGACAAACAAGGGACTCATAAATAACCATCACAAAACACAAAAACATCATCCAGGTAACTACACATAGTATTAAGAATCAATAGTTCACATACTTTTGAATGGGGTCATTTGAATAAATTCAGCTTTTTTTTTTCTTGTGGACTATAAAAATCTTTTATGTAAAATATCTTATTCAGGTCAGTACTAAACAAAAAATAACAAGCATTTTGTATGATATCACTTATTTTGTTACATTTTTTCACATTTTCACAGATTCCACAAGTGGTTCACTTACTTTTTCTTAAAACTGTACTTACAGAAGTAGACCTACGCCCATTACAGTTGGCATTACACTATTTTTACAGGTTTGTGTGTGTGTATGGATTTGAACATTTTACATTCAGTAACACAATTAGACCCAAAAATAAACCTTGTAGTTCTTCTCTTGAATATTTTACTCCACACCGAGTTCCAGACAGCCGCGCGCAAAGCCGGACTACCCCAAATGTACAGCGCAGGCGTGCTGAGCGCGTTAAATCGCGTCATGATCGCGAAAAGATTCGTGGCTTCATTTTTGAACCTCACCCCGTTCTTAGTCACATATTTTACAGAGATGTTCACAAAAGACGGAGCCCACAAGATGAGAAAACAAATGACCACAAAAATGATGATGCGCAGCGATTCTTTCTTGCTCTCCTTGTCGCTGCTGGGCGGCTCTCGGCTGAGCTGATGCCTCGCGATCATGTACAATTTGATGGTCATTAACACTTTGATGGCCACGATCACCTGTAGGACTATGACCCCAAACGCGTTCATTTGCGCGGCGAGTGCAACTGGCACGACACTTTGAACAGTAAGAATTGAATATGTATAAATCCAACAGAGCGCGCAAACGCCAATCACGACCCCGCGTGCGATGTGCCGCTTGTAGAAGAAGGGGTGACACACAGCCAGGTATCTGTCAAACTGCGCAAACACAAATGTCAACACGTTCACCCCTAGAAATGATGGTAAAATGTAATAAGTGCCGTTTCGGGACGGGTAACCCTCCTGGACGTCAAACAGGCCGAGGTAGAAGACAGAGCAGCCGGTTAACGTGTCACTGATGCTGGTGTTTAACATAAAGATGAAGCGGTTCTGGGAGCGCAGGGCTCTGGTGCTCATGATGCCGATGACCACTGACCCTGCCAGGAAAGCCGACCCTGTGGCGAACAGGATATGAAAAATAAATATTAAATAATCTTCAGGACGCGAGAAGTCAACCGAGAGTGGAACGGTTAGGTTAAAGGTGAGCATTGTAATGTGCCTTTAGTTGATGGACGACACTGGTGCTGATTAAACAGTGTTTAAGTAGATGAGGCTCAATCCCATGAGACTGAAAGACGAACTATTCAGATAATGTCACATGGGAATAGTAGTCTGCACTAGACATTTTTATTTGCTTGCTGTCAGAGACTCTTGTGCTGTGTTTGATAGGAAAGATTTTGGGCCTGCAATAAGAGATTAGTGGATCATGTATGATATTTTGATCCATAATAGTAGCCTTTTTCATAAAATGGCCAAATATATGAGATGTTTTTAAAAACTTTGGGCTCCGTAAAATGGCAAACACTTACACGCATAGAGGTCACAGTGGACAGCTAAAAAGCATCTTCTTATGTATGTATGGGTTTTGATGGCATAGTTGGACATCAACCTGTACAGTGGACACTAGTGCAAAGATGTTGTATGTGGTATTTTTTCCCTCTGAACCAATATGGCCGACGAAAATGCCAAGTTGCTCCAGAATATCAATCATTTCCTTCTATCCTAGGAGACTCTTGCAGGTAAAATAAATAAATAAATAAATAAATAAATAAATAAATTGTAGTGTCAAGTAACATCTGAATCATATCATTGTTAAATTTTCCAAGTACTGATTTTAGATTACAATTAATATTATTACTGTGACTGTTGTTCTTGAAAATACTTCATGTGCAGTAACTTTTTTGGCTGTAATATGTATTAAAATGTAATTTGTAGTTACATCAAAAATGTAACGTGATTACATAATGTACATTATTTGTAATGCATTAATTTACTCATTACATCAGAAAAGTAATCTGATTACATTGTGCATGTTACTTGTAATGCATTACTTGTAACTTGTTACTTTACTTGTTACCTCAAAAAGTAATCTGATTACGTAATGCACGTTACTTGTAAAGCTTTACTTGTTACATCAAAAAGTAATCTGACCACATAATGCACGTTACTTGTAATGTTACTTTACAGATTACTTTACTTGTTACTTTACTTTTTGATGTAAGGAGAGAAGTAACGCATTACAAGTAACGTGCATTACATGATAACCTTTCTTTTTGATGTAAGGAGAGAAGTAACGCATTACAAGTAACGTGCATTACATGATAACATTACTTTTTTGATGTAACGAGTAATGTTATCACGTAATGCACGTTACTTGTAATGCGTTACTTCACTCCTTACATCAAAAAGTAATCTGACCACATAATGCATGTTACTTGTAATGTTAATTTACAGATTACTTTACTCATTACTTTACTTGTTACATCAGAGTAATCTGATCACATAATGCATGTTACCTGTAATGCGTTACTTCTGTCCTTACGTCAAAAAGTAATCTGACCATATAATGCACGTTACTTGTAACGTTACTTTACAGATTACTTTACTCGTTACTTTACTTGTTACGTAAAAAGAGTAATCTGATCATGTAATGCACATTACCTGTAATGTGTTACTTCACTCCTTACATCAAAAAGTACGATTACGTAATGCACGTTACTTGTAACATTACTTTACAGATTACTTTACTTGTTACTAATGCATGTTACATTACGTGTTACATCAAAAAGTAATGTGATTACGTAATGCATGTTACTTGTAATGCATTACTCCCAACATTGCTCATTTCACATGAAATTTGAAAACACCTGATCGCTAGTTTTTCCACAGTCTGAAAACATCAATAGGTCAATATAGATATATGATTTTATTGAGTGGTTTGTTAAATACACACAGTATTGCTGTTATTTCTGTATTATGTTTAATACTCTATCTCTTCAGAATAAACCAAAAACGCATACTGTCCACTCAAGTGGACATCTGAAAATCTCTAAAATAGATATATTCAAGTCATTTTTCTATTGCATTTCATTACTCATGGTTATGTGCGCTTATATCTGTATGCAAACAATTAAAAAAACAGGCCTGAAACCTCCAGGAACCTGTGCCACGTGAGTCCCGGTGAATTCATTTTAAAAACGCCCCGCGCGCGCGTCTGAGTTCAGTCGCGCGCTCTCATCGTGAGCGATGTCTGAGCTCCATTACATCTGCGTTCACTGTGATCACTCATGAATATTTCTCAGAGTAGTGCGGGTCTTGGCACCGTGCTGCCTCTTACTAGTTTCGAGAACGTTCTTTTGTTTCTCTTCAATGTAATCCTCGCCACCGCCATCATTTTCCTCAACGTGTCCGTGTTTCTGTCCATCGTGATGAACAGATCCCTGCGCAGCGAGAACCGCTTCATGTACATGCTCAGCACGTGTCTCAGTGACATCTGCTCGGGCGTCTCGTATTATTATGTTGGAGTTCTGGATGTACGCGATTATTATGACTCTCCGACTCGCACTCTTTACATCGCACCCACTTTTCTGGGTCTGTCCTATATAGCGATTCTGGCCGCGCAGGCGGACCGTTACCACGCGGTCTCAGCGCCGTTCAAATACTCGCAGCGCATGACCCGAAACAGAACCCTGCTGGTGATTCTGGCCTACTGGCTTTATACTTTTTGGATAGTGGCTGTTAATAATTTGGTGACTGTGGGGGTCGGTAAGAAAGTGACAGGTTATTGTGCTTTTGTGGCGAACATATTTTCCGTCATTATCATGATTGGTTTGAACTTCAAGCTGTTTTTCATCGCCAGATTTCAGCTAGATCGCGAACCGCCGAGCGCGGAACGGGACAACAAGCGCGCGTCCATTTACCTCATCATAATAGTAGCCATGTGTTTTCTGATCGCGTGGTTGCCATTGTTTATTAATGTAATTGTGTGCGTTTTTTGGGGGGCCGCGTGCTATCCGTTTAAAAATGATGGCACAGACCCTGTGCGCATTTTGGCACGTCTCAATGCGATCACCACACCCTTATTGTATATCAGGGGCTGCACTGCACTCAGGAACACCTTGCTAAATAAAGTCTGGAGAACACAATGCTGCAGGATGAAAGGGTAAATCAAACACACATGCCCTTTGGTGTTCTCATGGAGAATGTGGGTCTAGAAAAGTCATGAAAAAAAGTTTAGGCCTAATACTGTCAATATACTCAGCTCAAGATTGTTGATTGCAATCTCTATAAAATGATAAATGAAATCCTCGTGGAGTAATGACGAGTGACTTGAAAAGTCATGGAAATTCAAGGGTAAAAAGGTGTGGTGCTGCAAACCTGCAATCTAGAATAAAACCCATGACTGCAGTTCATTTATTTTTTGATTAAGCATATCCTCATAGTCATATTTTCTCCCATTATTTTGCTCTTCCCGATGATCAAAGTGAAACTTTTTCATGTTTTCTTTAAATGAAACTGTTGCACTCACATGTTTGGCATATTATGGCAAAAGTTCTCTCATATTTTCTGAGTGAACCCACAGAATGTAAAGAAGACTGAAGATGA
This sequence comes from Chanodichthys erythropterus, assembly GCF_024489055.1. Taxonomy (NCBI): domain Eukaryota; kingdom Metazoa; phylum Chordata; class Actinopteri; order Cypriniformes; family Xenocyprididae; genus Chanodichthys; species Chanodichthys erythropterus. Next base: position 3,771,594 of record NC_090244.1, on the reverse strand, counting down.
GATGTTGCAGTGATCTTCAGGATGTGGCAAACCCAAACCATATATATATTCATTACATATTTGTGAATCTAAAACATAAGAAAAATCTAAAATCAGGAAACTGCCCTTTTTCCATTTGACATGTCTGCTGTACAATGTCTTAATTGAAATGGTAGCTTTTAATTGGGGCAAATGCATTATTGCTAAGGCTATTTAATTTCACTTTCTTATGAACTAACTTGTTGAAGGCCTATAATAAAGTGCCACAAGCTATAAGAGTGATGAGATTTGTTTTTTCTCTGAATTTATCCAAAAGGCAATGTACTTTTTTATCCACTGTTGTTTTAATTCTAATAGCTTCTGCAAACTAAAGTATAATAATAATTTTAAAATGTTTTATTATAACTTGTAATTTTATTTAAAAATGTAAAACATTGTATGTGAAATAAAACTGAGAAAAAAAAAGTTCACAGATTCTTCATCAAAATAATTAAAAAAAAAAATATTTTTTTTTTTTTGTTGCAAAAAAGTGTTTATTTTAGATGGCGCTATATGACATCTTGTTCCTGTTCATTCAAAACACTTTCACAAACCTGTTAACCTCTGTTTGCCTCAATTTAACTTCTTTCCGAAATCATAACTCAGAAATACAAAAATATAAAATCCTGAAATTAATGCAATGTTTAGGCTATAAGTTGCACTTTTTATTTACTGTATGTCTGAATTTGTTCAGCTCTACTCATCATCAGGCGTTTTGTGTGTTAGTAAAAAGTAAAAACTGAAATATCATGCATTATTTCCTCTAATATCATGAATTCCCAAGTGATAAAAAGTATGCTAGAGTATACTTGCAGCAAGACTAATTATCAATATATTTCAAGTGTGTTAATGATTAGTTAACTTAAAGTGCTATTTTGAAACAACTAATTTTGTACTAAGTATATTGTAGTTGTAATTAAGTTGTATAAAAACACAACTTTAAGTATATTTAGTGTACTTTTTTGTGCTAAATTGGAACAACTTCAAGTAGGCTATACTTAGTACACTTTAAGTATATGCCAGTATAGGGAGTAATTACATGCTTGATTAGTGATATTAAAGTGTACTTAATTAGTGTTATAAGTATACTTCGTTTGTGTAATAAGTGCATTTTGTGTTATAAATATATTTAGTGTTATAAGTATACTTTTTTGTGATTTAAGTACATTACAAATTAATTACGAGTGTCTTCCGAACACACAAGCAATATACAATGAATATATTATTTTACAGGTAATAATATATACTGTATGCTCAGTACCTTTGGCTTATTCCAAATACTACAAATTACACACTTTGCAGTCAATAACAATACACTTTGTTACTACTTTGTATAATATAGTCAACATTTGAAGTGGATCAAATCCTTTTAATCAAAGTTGTCCTAAAACCTTCTTCTTATTAGGAAAACTTTGCTGAACTTTTTTGATCCACTTCAAATGTTGACTACTGTACTTTGAATTACATAATCTCACACAATACGGTATTATAATTGTGCTACTATTTAAATAACACATTTTCCCAAAGTTGAATGCATCTGTTTTCAAGGCCATTAAAATAAATAAAATGTAACAACATCACTAATGAAGAGACATATTTCATTGACCAATGGTTTTTATTTAAACTTAACATGGTTTAAGCAAAACTTACAATGTTTTTCATTAAAGAAAAAAAACTATTGGACCAATGGTGACCCTCTATACACAAATACAGATTACACATATTCCATTTTCTGATGATCTTCTCATTATTGTGTCTGATGGCTGCTTACACAGAGACTGCAGAAACTCATGAAGAACAACATCTGTTAACAGAATATACAAAAGATATTAGGTCAGACAGCATGTTCAACTTTTTATTCAGGTTTACAATAGTCTGTCTGAATCCTACATTGAACCAATACTATTTTTGAACAGTAAATGAGGATTAGCAGCAGGGAACTGTATCAGTATGGCATGTCGATATTGTTTTCGGTACATAGTCAAGCATACAACACTTTATGAATTAATATCGTACAGAATACGGGCCGATTTGACCAATCATATGAACGGGGCGTTTTGGTGCTCATACAAACATGTTCCATAAACCACCACACACAAACTCAAAAACGAGATATCAAGCCGAAATATCGCTCTCCGTTTGTTAAAGCAAAAAAAAAAAAAAAAAAAAAAAAAAAGTTTGTTAACTGGTAGTCTACAACTTACCTCCGATAGCAGCACAATCTTCTCCGGTTCTTTCAGGATCGCGTAGGCCATTAAATTCCTAGCCGGTGGTCGTCGCCATCAAGGTCAGGCTGCGACGTCACTTGATTGAACTGGTCAGAATTCCCAAGACTGAGCGATGTATTGCGCTTTCAGTGTTTTATTAAATAAATTATACATTGCGACATTATACTTCACCTGAAAACCCCCTGAGAGACTGAGCGAGGGGGATTCAGACGAGGACCGTGACGTCAGCAGCTCTGATTGGCTGAAGGCAGTGACCAACAAAATCTTATTGGTCACAGACCAAGTTGAAGAGACATTTGAATTCCGATAAGCCTCAAGTTTAAAGGTGCTCTAAGCGATCCTGGGCGGAGTAACTTCCTGTTGACGTTCGTAGTGTTGTCAAACAAAACAGAGGCTAGCTAGACCCTCCCTCCTCCTCCCCCTCCCCTCCGTGCTTCCTGAAACAGTCATGAACACGCATTTAAAATCATGCTTGTTGGTTATTGGCTGGAGCATGTTTATTATGTTAAGTGGTCCAGGTTGCACCAGTTTGTTTTTATTGCCGTTTTCGGAGCTTGTGGCAACTACAGAGACCGCTTTTTTTTACAGTGTGTTCAGGGGACAGGCAGCTAGCGGATAGTGAGGAGATGTTTGCTGTATGTGACAAAAATGTTTTGGCCTAAAACGCGTGATATCACTTAGAGCACCTTTAACTACTCAACATATGTAATGTTACTTGTGCTGCTGGTGTGTTGTTCAATATAGATTTGGGTGTACGATTGTAAAATTATTCTGCCAATGTAAACTTATTAAACATATTTACACATATTTGGAAATTGTAGGCTACACTTCATATAAAAATGGCCTTTTAATGCATTAGTCATACTGAAATAAATAAGCACAAGTAATAAAATGAATTCCAAACATGAACAAGTAAACTTAAAAAATATATACTAAAATTTAACTTTAAATACACTACAACTTCAGGATATTAAACAATGTATTTTTTTAAATATACTTTCAGTGCATACAATGATAATTTTCAGCACACAGTTAAAATATACCTCAAATATATTTTTATAAAGTGCAAATAAATACACTTTTAAAAAGTAAACTGAACTTTCAGTTTAAGTATATTTTTCTAAAATATATATTTTTAGAAAATATACTAAAGTACAATTATTCTAAAGTGTGTTAAAAGTTGTATTGTGAAAATACTAATATACTTTTTATAGGCCTATATTTAAAGATAGTAAATTTTTTGTTAGTATATTTGCAATGTACTATAGAAAAAAAGGGAATATATTTAATTATATAATTATTTTCACTAGGGTTATACTTTGAAAAATAGTATTTTGAAACGGAAAAAAGCCACCTATGTTTTGGCCCCACATTATAGCTTAATTTAGACATTTCCAAAATGTAAAAAGTTGCATTTTCCTATTTTCTGACCACCACATCATTGACCTCTATATTATTTGATAAACATGTATGTGCGCTCAAAAGGCCTGAAAACAGTTTCTAAGAAACTTGCCACGTGAATCCCTGACAGTCCTCCTCCTCATTTGAAAAACGCCCCGCACGCGTGCATCTGTTAATAAATCGCGCGCTTTTACCACAAGCTGTCATTAGCGACGGTTGTGCTTTCTTAAATGAACATTTACTGACACTCACTGCTCATGAATATTTCTCAGAGTAGTGCGGGTCTTGGCACCGTTCAGCCTCTAACTAGTTTCGAGAACGTGCTTTTGTTTCTCTTCAGTATAATCCTCGCTACCGCCACCATTTTCCTCAACGTGTCCGTGTTTCTGTCCATCGTGATGAACAGATCCCTGCGCAGCGAGAACCGCTTCATGTACATGCTCAGCACGTGTCTCAGTGACATCTGCTCGGGCGTCTCGTATTATTATGTTGGAGTTCTGGATGTACGCGATTATTATGACTCTCCAACTCGCACTTTTTACATCGTTCCCACTTTTCTGGGTCTGTCCTATATGGCGATTCTGGCCGCGCAGGCGGACCGTTACCACGCGGTCTCAGCGCCTTTCAAATACTCGCAGCGCATGACCCGAAACAGAACCCTTCTGGTGATTCTGGCCTACTGGCTTTATGCTTTTTCGATTGTGGCTGTTAATAATTTGGTGACTATGGGGGTCGCTAAGATAGTGACGGGCTATGGTACTTTTGTGGCGAACTTTTTCACCGTCATTATCATGATTGGTTTGAACTTCAAGCTGTTTTTCATCGCCAGATTTCAGATAGATCGCGAACCGCCGAGCGCGGAACGGGACAACAAGCGCGCGTCCATTTACCTCATCATAATAGTAGCCATGTGTTTTCTGATCGCGTGGTTGCCATTGTTTCTTCATGTAATTGTGTGTACTTTTAGGGGGACCTCGTGCTATCCGTTTAAAAATGATGGCACAGACCCTGTGCGCATTTTGGCACGTCTCAATGCGATCACCACACCCTTATTGTATATCAGGGGCTGTACTGCACTCAGGAACACCTTGCTAAATAAAGTCTGGAGAACACAATGCTGCAGGATGAAAGGGTAAATCAAACACACATGCCCTTTGGTGTTCTCATGGAGAATTTGAAAATCAGAATGATTTAGGCCTAGAAAAATCATGGAAAAAAGTTTAAGGAAAAGTGTTTTGTAGTGAACATATAGTTATGCTCAGCTCAAGATTGTTGATTGCAATCTCTATAAAATGATAAATGAAATCCTCATGGAGTAATGACGAGTGACTTGAAAAGTCATGGAAATTCAAGGGTAAAAAGGTGTGGTGCTGCAAACCTGCAATCTAGAATAAAACCCTGCAGTTCATTTATTTTTTGATTAAGCATATCCTCATAGTCATATTTTCTCCCATTATTTTGCTCTTCCCGATGATCAAAGTGAAACTTTTTCATGTTTTCTTTAAATGAAACTGTTGCACTCACATGTTTGGCATATTATGGCAAAAGTTCTCTCATATTTTCTCAGAGTGAACCCACAGAATGTAAAGAAGACTGAAGATGAGATGTTGCAGTGATCTTCAGGATGTGGCAAAACCAAACCATATATATATTCATTACATATTTGTGAATCTAAAACATAAGAAAAATCTAAAATCAGGAAACTGCCCTTTTTCCATTGGACAATGTCTTGATTGAAATGGTAGCTTTTAATTGGGGCAAATATATTATTGCTTAGGCCATTAATTTTCACTTTCTTATGAACTAACTTGTTGAAGGCGTATGGATTAAAGTGCCAAGATGGACATTGTGCTGTATATACAATCTATAAGAGTGAGGAGAGATTTGCTTTTCTCTGAATGTATCCAAAAGGCAATGTACTTTTTTATCCACTTTTGTTTTAATTATTTTAGCTTCTATACATTAAAGTATGATAATCATTTTAAAACGTTTTATTAATAATTGTTTTTTTAATCTAAAAATGTAAAACTTTGTATGTGACATAAAACTGAGAAATCCAAAATGTAAACAAAACAATTCACAGATGCTTCATCAAAATAATAATAAAAAATCTTTTTTTAACAGAAAAGTATATTTTAGAAGGTACCATGACACTTTGCCTAACATCCACAGTTTCTGTTCATCCAAAACACTTTCACAAACCTGTTAACCTGCATTTGCCTCAGATTAACTTTTTTTATGAAATCATAAATAACTCACAAATACAAAAATATTCCCATAAAACTACTGCAATGTTTATAAGTTGCACTTTTTTATTTACTGTATGTCTGAATTTGTTCAGCTCATTTCCAAAGCGCTGATTTTGTGTTAGTAAAAAGTAAAAACTGAAATATCATCCATTATTTTGGATGAACATATAGTTATGCTCAGCTCAAGATTGTTGATTGCAATCTCTATAAAATGATAAATGAAATCCTCATGGAGTAATGAACAGTGACAAAGTCATGGAAATTCAAGGGTAAAAAGGTGTGGTGCTGCAAACCTGCAATCTAGAATAAAACCCATGACTGCAGTTCATTTATTTTTTGATTAAGCATATCCTCATAGTCATATTTTCTCCCATTATTTTGCTCTTCCCGATGATCAAAGTGAAACTTTTTCATGTTTTCTTTAAATGAAACTGTTGCACTCACATGTTTGGCATATTATGGCAAAAGTTCTCTCATATTTTCTCAGAGTGAACCCACAGAATGTAAAGAAGACTGAAGATGAGATGTTGCAGTGATCTTCAGGATGTGGCAAACCCAAACCATATATATATTCATTACATATTTGTGAATCTAAAACATAAGAAAAATCTAAAATCAGGAAACTGCCCTTTTTCCATTTGACATGTCTGCTGTACAATGTCTTGATTGAAATGGTAGCTTTTAATTGGGGCAAATGCATTATTGCTAAGGCTATTTAATTTCACTTTCTTATGAACTAACTTGTTGAAGGTGTATGAATTAAAGTGCCAAGATGGACATTGTGCTGTATATACAATCTATAAGAGTGAGGAGAGATTTGCTTTTTCTCTGAATGTATCCAAAAGGCAATGTACGTTTTTATCCACTGATGTTTTAATTCTGTTAGCTTCTATACATTAAAGTATGATAATCATTTTAAAACGTTTTATTATAAATTGTTTTTTATTTAAAATGTAAAACATTGTATGTGACATAAAACTGAGAAATCCAAAATGTAAAAAAAAAATCACAGATGCTTCATCAAAGTGATAATAATAAAAAAAATCTATTTTTTTTTAACAGAAAAGTTTATTTTAGAAGGTACCATGACACTTTGCCTAACATCCACAGTTTCTGTTTATCCAAAACACTTTCACAAACCTGTTAACCTGCATTTGCCTCAGATTAACTTTTTTTATGAAATCATATATAACTCACAAATACAAAAATATTCCCATAAAACTACTGCAATGTTTATAAGTTGCACTTTTTTATTTACTGTATGTCTGAATTTGTTCAGCTCATTTCCAAAGCGCTGATTTTGTGTTAGTAAAAAGTAAAAACTGAAATATCATCCATTATTTCCTCTAAAATCATGAATTATACTACTTTGAAACAAAGAAAAAAAAAAGCCACATAAACAGTTTTGGCCCCACATTATAGCTTAATTTAGACATTTCCAAAATGTAAAAAGTAGCATTTTCATATTTTCTGACCACCACATCATTGACCTCTATACTATTTGATAAACATGTATGTGCGCTCAAAAGGCCCGAAAACAGTTTCTAAGAAACTTGCCACGTGAATCCCTGACAGTCCTCCTCCTCATTTGAAAAACGCCCCGCACGCGTGCATCAGTTAAATCGCGCGCTTTTACCACAAGCTGTCATTAGCGACGGTTGTGCTTTCTTACATGAACATTTACTGACACTCACTGCTCATGAATATTTCTCAGAGTAGTGCGGGTCTTGGCACCGTGCTGCCTCTTACTAGTTTCGAGAACGTTCTTTTGTTTCTCTTCAATGTAATTCACGCCACCGCCATCATTTTCCTCAACGTGTCCGTGTTTCTGTCCATCGTGATGAACAGATCCCTGCGCAGCGAGAACCGCTTCATGTACATGCTCAGCACGTGTCTCAGTGACATCTGCTCGGGCGTCTCGTATTATTATGTTGGAGTTCTGGATGTACGCGATTATTATGACTCTCCAACTCGCACTTTTTATATTGTTCCCACTTTTCTGGGTCTGTCCTATATGGCGATTCTGGCCGCGCAGGCGGACCGTTACCACGCGGTCTCAGCGCCTTTCAAATACTCGCAGCGCATGACCCGAAACAGAACCCTGCTGGTGATTCTGGCCTACTGGCTTTATGCTTTTTTGATGGTGGCTGTAAATAATTTGGTGACTGTGGGGATCGCTGAAAAAGTGACGGGCTTTGGTACTTTTGTGGCGAACATTTTCACCGTCATTATCATGATTGGTTTGAACTTAAAGCTGTTTTTCATCGCCAGATTTCAGATAGATCGCGAACCGCCGAGCGCGGAACGGGACAACAAGCGCGCGTCCATTTACCTCATCATAATAGTAGCCATGTGTTTTCTGATCGCGTGGTTGCCATTGTTTCTTCATTCAACTGTGTGCACTTTTAGGGGCACCTCGTGCTATCTGTTTAAAAACAACGGCACAGACCCTGTGCGCATTTTGGCACGTCTCAATGCGATCACCACACCCTTATTGTATATCAGGGGCTGCACTGCACTCAGGAGCACTATATTAATTAAAGTTTGGAGAACACCATGCTGCAGGATGAAAGGGTAAATTCAGTGCACACATATGCACAAGCACTTTCTCACGAAGCTTCTGAAAATAAGGATTTATAAATATGAAATGTCATGGAAGAGCCTTTTGCTGTTATATCTGTATATTGATAAATTAAATCTGTATCCAGTAATGACAAATGAGTGGAAAAGAATGGAATTTCCACGGTCAAAATGTGTAGTGCTGGTCTGCACTTTTGTTGGTCCATTAAAGCCAGACTAACAAACATGAGACAGCAGTTCAGCAGGCCTCTGTTGATTTGGCTGGCAACGTCTTCTTTTTCATTTAAAATTGAATTTATTTTTGATGAACATGAAAGATAATGTCACTCAGTCTTATTTCATGCCATAATCTTGCTCTTTGTGCCTTGAACCTTTCATAAGACAGTATGATGGGCATATTATGGAAAAAGCTCTCTTTTATCTCTTCTCAGAGTGAACCCACAGACTGTGGAGAAAACTGAAGACAGGATGTAGCAGTGATCTTCGAGATCATTTCTACCACAAGCAAAATTACTTTACTTTTAAATATTCACTAAACATTTGTAAATCCAAAACACATAAAGCTAACTGTATGGGCAGTTTCATGTCTGTGTCCTTTTTCCCACTTGTCCCACATGTCTGTTTTATCTTAAAAGAGAAGCATCATATCAGGGAAATGTATTATTGCTTAAGCGTTTTTAGTTTTACCTTCTACTAAACTAGGAGGCAGATCAATTAAAGTGCCAAGATGACATTATGTATGTGAAATCTGTTTGTACAAGGCAAGCTATAAGAGTGATTTGCATCCACTTTTAAAATCAAAATTGAGCAGCATTTCAAATCTTTTTATTTTAGATGGCACTAAATTGTACCCTTCTCAATATCCAAAATATTCCTGTTCCTCCAAAAACTTTTACAAACCTTTGAAGCATATTTGCTTCAGATGATTTACTGCTTTCTGAAATCGCACATACAGGGGCTGGACAATGAAACTGAAGCACCTGGTTTTAGACCACAATAATTTATTATTATGGTGTAGGGCCATCTTTTGCGGCCAATACAGCATCAATTCGTCCAGAAGGTTTTTGAGCCATTCTTCTTCCAGAATGGAGGAAAACCACCACTGACCACTTTTCTGACTTGCTCCTCCGAAATACCCCAAAGTGGTCCGATAATATTCAGATCTGGTGACTGCAGGCCATGGGAGATGTTCAACTTCAATTTCATGTTCATTCTGTCACAAGTCTTGCTTGGTGCATTATCATGTTAATACACGACACCACCTTCACGGAACAATATTTGCGCGGTACAATAGTACAACACGGTACAATATGTGCACATGGTCCTCCAGAATGGTTCAGTAGTCCCATCAAGCACAATAGGGAATGCCATGATATTGCAGCCCAAACCATCACTGATCCACTGCTGTGCTTCACTCTGGGCAGCAACAATCCAGGGGTTGAGTCTCTTTGGAGCTTCACCACACCGTAACTCCCACGGATGTGGGAAAGACACTAACCACCATAGATATTGAGGGGGACAAGTCTCCTCCAATAATTAGAAATCGCCAAATTGTCCACCCCAATATTGCACTGCTCTGCTGCACCCCATTACACAATGCTCTGTATTTTGTTAAGATGACAAAAAGGTTTAAAACTTACATTGTTAGTCTGATCTGCCTTAGCAGTCCAACAACACTCGTCAATGTCCAAAATGATTGAGATGACTAATCAAATCAAAGTAGAATTCCAGTGGGAAGTGTTTAACATTGAAAGAGAGTGAGGCAAGATAAATTGCGAAACATTTAATGTCAACTTTTTTTGAGACAGAAATGTAAAACGACCGAGAGTTACATTCATTGATGCAAACTACTCTACTTTTTTTCTTAAATATGGCCGTTTTGAATTGAAAATATGCATTTACGGGATTCATGTAGTTCCTAACATGACGAGACAAGAATCATTTTTGATATATTAGGCATACAAATAAAACTATGTTTGTGCATATTTTAATGCAAATAATGTAAATATTATTTGCATATAGTTCAAAATGATTATTTCCTCAACTAGATTTTCTTAACCTAGAATTTCCTTCACTGGTCTGTTTCTTTATGATTTTTAATAAATCCCCCAATGTTCAAGACAGGGTCACAGCCTTGCACTGAAGGTGGACTCATTAGAGAACAATACATGTTTCACATTGTTCACAGCCCAAGATTTGCACTGCTGGCACCAATGAAATTGACATTTGGCACTGGCATGAGTGACCAAAGGTTTGTTTGGCTATAGCAGCCAGACCATGAATATTGACTCCCAATGAACAGTTCGTCCTATGTGATGGTATGGATCCTGGACACCATAGCTCTCAATACACAAAGACTTGCTGTCCTGGTCACAGATGAGCCAGCGAGACACGGACCAACAATTTGTCCTCTTTTCATCTCTGATATGTCACACATTATGTTGTGTGGATTGCAATATTTTATGTATTGCTCTGCTAATTCAACCTTCACACTCTGCTCTAACTGAAGGATTGTAAAATCAGTGAAGACTGTCTACAAGGCCACGCATATATAGATGTGAAACCTCCAACACAATATTGGCCAGTGTTTTAGTTTCATTGTCCAAAATGCACTTGTTAGTATACATTTTCAGTATACTTAAGTACACATGAGTCCTGAGTGGCTTTGTGCGTTGGCATAAAACCCATCAATCAATACTCAAAAGTAGTTCCTGCTTTCAAAGTCATGTGTTTTTGTCCACTTAAACTCTATGACTGTGCTCTGGGTCACTATTCATTAGCTCAGTTGCTGCAATTACCACAATCATCATCACAATCATAATCGTAGCAGAAAGAAGTCCCCAATAGATTCCCTAAGAGATTGTCTGAACTTTAAAAACAGAGCAATGTTCAGTCACTGTGTATTTACTCTGCCTGGTTAACCATATGATAAAGATGCTTTAATGTCCCTTGATGATATGTTAAAGAAAAGTCACCTTCCCAGGTGTTTATTTATGTCCCAAAACACCCATGCGAAAATAAATGCTTCTGACAGGATCCCGACTTTGTGTGTGTGTGTTTTGACATGTTTAATCATCAAATGATAATCCTAACAGCTTTATGGCCACACAGGACTCCAGTGTAGGTGTAATTAAGCTGCCAATTAGTTATCCAATCTCTTATGAATGGGTGAAGGGAAATCAAATGCACTGAAGTAGATAGCAAGATGAAAAACAGGTGGCAGAAAACAACCCCAGCGCACTCCTAAGAGAATAAGACCATCACTATACGTTAAGCACAGGTGAATGCTTTTTCATGTTTTCATGGGTGTGTCTGGAAAATGTCTAAAAACAACAATGGAAATGATTGAATGTTTGTATGTTTGCTAAGAGCTTAAGTATCTTTTCAAAGCTTTTGTGTGTTTCATATGTGATGTTTGCTATGTAAATATCACAAGGATGCAAATGGACTGAACAAAAAAGGGAGACAGCTGGTGGGCCTTCTTTGTTGGGTTTGAAAAATAAGGTTAAAGTGCCCACTGAAAGCCTTAAAGTAAAAAAAAAAAATAAATAACATACATCCAAGACATTAGCTACAAGAATGCTTAATATATATTTTTAAAAATTCATATATAGTTTCTTAATTTTAGCTACGTGTCGTGATTCAAGAAAGGGATTTGAAGAACGGGAGAACTAGCTCGCTTCGTTGTTTTTCTTTCAAACTAATTTTTACTTAACCTTCACTTTAATCATCGATTAATATCACTAATATGTTATTTTCATAAAACGCTTAAATAAATAGTGGTGATATAAACATTACCTCAGAAATTTCGCGCTGTTTCTGTACGTCAGTTTCCCGCTGCTCGAGACAACTCAAACTAGCGCTGAGCGAAGTAGTAAAAGAGATGATTTTTTTCCCCATTGAATTTTCACATATGGTTGATATTTACACAGAATCATCTTATTAAATAAGAAAGTAATACCTGATTTAACTGGCCATTTGGATATTGATAATATCTCAATTATGCAAGATAATACTGGTCTTTAGTTTATTAACATTTTCTCTGAAGGAGTCTTTTATGATCATTAAAACATTGATACTAAAAATCACAGACAATGAAAAAGACCAACACATTATCTCTGAATTGTGATTTTTTTTGTTTGTTTTTTTTGTTTTTTGTTTTTGATGAAACATTCAAGTCGAAATAATACAATGCATCAACCAGGCCATGTGGAATTTATTGATAAATTATTCTCATTGCATTAAAAGTTTAGACAATTAAATCAAGCAAAGATGCATGAAAAATCCTTTTTTATTTATATCTCAAGCGGAATATTGCAAATTAAAGCCATGAAGGGGGCATAAAAATACTCAAGGAATATTGAAAACGATATTGACAATTTCAAGTTTTCCATACTGCACCCACATCCCTGCCAGCATCAGAGACATTGGTGATATCTTGTGATATTAAAAATATAACTTTATTATGATTTTAGAAACAAGATAACAGCCAGAAGCAAATATAAAGTGAGATTTTCAGGTGGCACTTGATCTTTTAAACTCTTTTCCTTTCTTGCCGTATAACTTGTAAGATCACATCTTGAAGATGACCGCTTCATTCTTCTTCACCACTGACAGAGGGTTCACACTGAGAAAAAAAGTGAAAGAAAGTGCAACAGATATTCATTGTTCTTTTAATATGTGACATAGGCCTGCTTGTATGCCTAACCAGACCCACCTCTACCAGAAAGGCAAATGTGTTACTGTGACTCTTTTACCCCTCTTTGTAAATACTATAATATTTATAAATATTATAAACATAATACTTAATATTTAGACTACTTAAAATGGTGGAACTTCAGGAAAATGCAGCCTAGTAAGCCATCTTTTAATGTATAAAATAGCTAGGCCAACATGCTTTCAATAATTATACAAAAAAGACTGAACATAATTATATTTAAATTAAAAAGAAACAATCTTTAATACGTGAGTTGGTTGAGTGATTCATTAAATTAAGACGTATGCATGAGAGAGTAGTACATTTGGAGAGTTTACCTTTTCCTCTTGCAGCATTGTGTTCGCCAGACTTTACTTAGTAGGGTGCTCCTTAGTGCAGAACAGCCCCTGATATACAATAAGGGAGTCAGAACTGCATTTACCCGTGGCAGAATGCGGAGCGGGTCTGAACCCTCATTTCTGAATGTATAGCATGTGGACCCCGCGAAATTACACGCAATAACATGAAGAAAAATAGGCAACCATGCGATCAAAAAACATACAGCCACTATTATGATGAGGTAAATGGACGCGCGCTTGTTGTCCCGTTCCGCGCTTGGCGGTTCGCGCTCTAGCTGAAATTTGGCAATGAAAAACAGCCTGACGTTCAAACCAATCATGATAATGACGGTGAAAATGTTCGCCACAAAAGTACCAAAGCCTGTCACTTTCTTTGCGACCCCCATAGTCACCAAATTATTAACAGCCACAATCAAAAAAGCATAAAGCCAGTAGGCCAGAATCACCAGCAGGGTTGTGTTTCGGGTCATGCGCTGCGAGTATTTGAAAGGCGCTGAGACCGCGTGGTAACGGTCCGCCTGCGCGGCCAGAATCGCCATATAGGACAGACCCAGAAAAGTGGGCGCGATGTAAAAAGTGCGAGTCGGAGAGTCATAATAATCGCGTACATCCAGAACTCCAACATAATAATACGAGACGCCCGAGCAGATGTCACTGAGACACGTGCTGAGCATGTACATGAAGCGGTTCTCGCTGCGCAGGGATCTGTTCATCACGATGGACAGAAACACGGACACGTTGAGGAAAATTATGGCGGTGGCGAGGATTACATTGAAGAGAAACAAAAGAACGTTCTCGAAACTAGTTAGAGGCAGCACGGTGCCAAGTCCCGCACTACTCTGAGAAATATTCATGAGTGAGAGTATCTGCAAATACAGTTATAAGAGAAAGAACAGAGCCATTGCTGACATGTAGACGAATGATTGAGGGCGCACATGAGTGCATGCTTTTAAAACCGCGCGCAAGAACGGAGGTGGTCTCATTAGTGACAGATTGTGATGATCATCAAAACAACATGCTAATGAGATTTTACTTTAAATTGTTAACTGAAGCATACGAATCAGAGGATGAGGACTTCTTGCAGAATGCTGAATGAATTGCATCTACATTGCATCTAAATCAGATGTCCTTGCACAGATGTGTCAAAATTGTGATTCATACACAACATTTATACAGTGCGTTTAGTTGGTGTTGAGCAGCAATACTAAACCTAACACTGGTAGCAGCAAATTCTTGCAAGAGTTAAGAGTTATATATGCAAAATGTATAGGCCTACACCTTTGCTCAGTTCTGCTGTTTTGTTTTGAGCCAGTCATCTGAACCTAAATGCTTCTAATCACTCTAGAGCTGCATCACAATTCAGAGGCTGCATCCTTTGAAGGAAGCAGACTTCAAAGACCACATCTTCGAAGGCCACAAATGACACATTTTGAGGCCACATTTGAAGGAGCCTTCAAATTGGGACACCCTTTGTCATGCTGCAATTTTCTTTCGAAGGATGCAGCCTCTAAATTGGGACACCGCTTAGAACAGGGGAAGGCCTCAAAATGTGTCCTTCATTTCCCAGGCAACGAAAGATACAACAGATGGATCCTTTGAGGCCTAGATTACCCCAGAATTCAATGTGCGATAGTGATGACAGGATTTTTTAATAGAAACTGTTACCGTTTTAATTTCCTAAGTTTTGGGTTTCATCTTACTGAAATATCTATGAAAGCTTGTTTCTGCCACTGAATAAAAAATAAAAAAGGTAATTTTGACTTTTTATCCCAGAATTCTGACTTCTTTTCTCAGAATTGCGAGAAATAAACTCGCAATTGCAAGTTTTATTGTCAGAATTGCGAGAAATAAACTCACAATTGCGGGATATAAACTCGCATTTGTGCGAAATAAAGTCAGAATTGCAAGTTATAAAGTCAGTTCCGAGGGAAAAAAGACTTAAGAATTGCAAGTATCTAAACTCAGAATTGCGAGATAGAAGCACAATTCTGAGATATCTTGCAATTCTGAGAAAAAAAAGTCAGAATTGCGAGTTTAAATCTTGCAATTCTGAGGGAAAAAAGTCAGTTTATATTTATTATGTATATATGGATCAATGTGAACATATTTAGACAGGTTGTGAACCCTGTTTTCTTTAATATTAGCTTAAATTTTTCAAAGCTTTTGTGTGTTTAATATGTGCTATGCCCTGTAAATCCCAAGGATGCAAATGGGCTGAAAAAGGGGAGACAGTTGGTGGGCCTTTTTTTTTTCTTTGGTTTGAAAAATAAGGTTGAAATAAGACTGAAAGCCTTTACGGCCATTTTAATATAAATTAACCATATACCTCAAATACATTAGGCAATCTACAAATCACATCTCAAAACCTCAAAAAAATAGGATTAGAAAATAATCCATATTACATATAACACAAATATTACAAATTATGACATTAAAAAGAGCGCAAGTCACGCGTATTTCTTAAGGAACACTGCCCAACAGCGACACCCGCAGGTAAAGTTACACAGAGGAG
The DNA here is from genome assembly GCF_024489055.1 of Chanodichthys erythropterus. Taxonomy (NCBI): domain Eukaryota; kingdom Metazoa; phylum Chordata; class Actinopteri; order Cypriniformes; family Xenocyprididae; genus Chanodichthys; species Chanodichthys erythropterus. The sequence goes on along the minus strand of NC_090244.1, from coordinate 3,755,551 downwards.
TCATGCGTCCCTTTCCTCTCATAGGAATCTATAGAAAATCATCAGAACCCCGGCGTGCGGTGGGTTTTGTGGGGGGTAATTGAGAATGAATGGGGGAAAGTCACGTGAGAGGAGGCAATGTCTCCATCGCGCTATGATTGGATGTAATTGGTTATGATTGGATATGATTGGTTTGTGCGATAAATCCCGCCTCTCGTTGACGTGCGCGTTCCGCGCGTAGGTTTGACTGAACAAATGATGGCGTCAATCGGAAGACTAATCGAAAAGTAAACAGATCACCCATGTTACGTCAAAATCAAACTTGAAAGGGACTGAAAGCATGATTACTGCGGGGTTTTTTTAGTGCAATCAGCTTGGTGAAATTAAAAATGCAATTCGTGTCTGTGACAGACGGTGTTAATGGAGCATGACTGATGATCCAAAATATTCTAGGTTGACAATTAAAAAGAAAAACCGCAATAAACAAATAAAATATATTGTTTAAATTATTATTGCCTTTAGTTATTATTTTGGAATGAATGTAGAAATGCTTAAAACACTTGATGCTTGATGAGATTGTGAATCATGGAGACAACAGACAGATCCAAGTGCAATAGAGTTTAATGGGTAATCCAAAGTCATATCCAGAAACTGGCAGGGGTCAAAATCCACAAAGCAGTCAAAAACAGAAAACCAGAAAACAAACAAAGAAACGGGTGACCAGAACTGCAAACTCCATGACAAAAGCAGAAACAAACAGGGTATAAATAGACAGACACTGATGAGAGAACTCAAAACAGCTGGGTGCAATGACATGGTGATAATGAGTCCGGGGAGTGCGTTATGGGTAATGTAGTGAATGCAATGGATGGAAATGAGGGTCCGGAATGGAGTGCCCTCTAGTGGCTGATAGGGGGACCGGAGGAGGATCAGGGGGAGGGATGGCGGGCCAGAACCAGCCCGCCCCACTGAAAGCCAGGGTGGTGCTGGAGGAACTGACCAAGCTGGTTCCGGCGGGTCTGGAATCCTGGTTGAGTGCCAGGGTGGCACCGGAGGAATTGACCAGGCTGGCTCCAGCGGGTCTGGAATCCTGGCTGATTGCCAAGGTGGTGCTGGAGGAACTGACCAGGCTGGTTCCAGCGGGTCTGGAATCCTGGCTGATTGCCAGGGTGGTGCCGGAGGAACTGACCAGGCTGGTTCCAACGGTTCAGACGGCCTGGGCAGTAGCGGCAGGGCAGAAAGCCTGGGCGGCAGCGGCAGGGCAGAAGGCTTGGGTGACGGCGGCAGGACTGAAGATCTGGGCGGTGGCGGCAGGGCAGAAGGCTTGGACGTCGGCAGCAGGGCAGACCAAGGTTGCTCCGTGGCCGTATCAGGGAGAGCGGGCAGCTCGGTGACGACCTCCGTGGCCGTATCAGGGAGAGCGGGCAGCTCGGTGACGGCCTCCGTGGCCGTATCAGGGAGAACGGACAGCTCGATGAAGGCAGCGGGCTCGGGCTGCTCCGGGACGGCAGCGGGCTCGGGCTGCTCCGGGACGGCAGCGGGCTCGGGCTGCTCCGGGACGGCAGCGGGCTCGGGCTGCTCCGGGACGGCAGCGGGCTCGGGCTGCTCCGGCAACAGCGGGCTCGGGCTGCTCCGGCAACAGCGGCAGGGCAAGGCGCTTCGGCGGCGCCGGCAGGGCAAGGCGCTTGGAGAACCCACGATCAACCACTAGAGTGGTCTCCAGGTCTTGTAGGATGGAGGAAGCCCTTTTCCTCCTTCTCCTCCACTTATGAGGGTGAGGCGGTGGCTTACCCAAAATGGCCTCACTGGCTGGAGCGGACTTACTGACTGGAGCAGGCTCTGGATTGGACTCACTGACTGGAGCGGACTCACTGACTGAAGCGGGCTCTGGAGTGGACTCACTGACTGGAGCGGACTCTGGAGTGGACTCACTGACTGGAGCGGGCTCTGGAGTGGACTCACTAACTGGAGCGGGCTCTGGAGTGGACTCACTGACTAGAGTGGACTCACTAACTGGAGCGGACTCTGGAGTGGACTCACTAACTGGAGCGGACTCTGGAGTGGACTCACTAACTGGAGCGGACTCTGGAGTGGACTCACTAACTGGAGCGGACTCACTGACTGAAGCGGGCTCTGGAGTGGGCTCACTGGCTGGAGCCGACTCACTGGCTGGAGCGGGCTCTGGAGTGGACTCACTGGCTGGAGCGGGCTCTGGAGTGGACTCACTGGCTGGAGCGGGCTCTGGAGTGGACTCACTGGCTGGAGCGAACCCACTGACTGGAGCGGACTCACTGGCTGGAGAGGCCTCCGGGCCTTGAAGGATGAAGGAAGCCCTCTTCCTTCTCCTCCTCCTCCTTTTACCTGGGTGAAGCGGAGGCTCAGTGCCCACCTCCTCTGTGACTTCAGGGACGGATTCACTGGCTGGAGCGTGCCCTAGTTGACTCGGTGCAGGCCCCCTACTCCGACGTTGGAGGTAGAGGACGAACCCCCAAAAGTCCAGGTCTCCCAGTCCATCCATCTCCCACAGAGGTAGCGAGTTATCCAGGCAATCATTCAAAAGGTCCATTAAGGCCGCATCATTATATCCCAGCCCTACCGCCAGGGTCCAAAACAATTGGGCAAAACCACCCACCTCATTGCCCTGTTGTTTCAGGGTGAGTAAATTCTCAAGCCGATCCATCCTCTCCCTCACAGTAGCCGGAGGAGTGATTCGACTCCCCATTCTGCTGGATCTAGTTAAGATGGAGTTTTCTGTCACGAAGAGTCCGGGGAGTGCGTTATGGGTAATGTAGTGAATGGAATGGATGGAAATGAGAGTCCGGAATGGAGTGCCCTCTAGTGGCTGATAGGGCACTCTCACTGGTGATCGTGACAGATTGACTTTGATAAATAGAACATTGCATTATTAATGTAAAATTACAAAATAGAGTTGTATTTGGTTTCTTTTTTTTTTGATGTACTGTAATGTTCATTTAACAAGGAAGATTTGTCAACTTTAAGAGTAATGCACATGAATTTACAATGATTCATAAAAAAAATAAAAATAAATGTGCCTCCTCATTTCAGAGCACCACTGCACGCCACTGATTATATATATATATATATATATATATATATATATATATATATATACAGCTATGGAAAAAATTAATAGACCACTCCAAGTTCAGAAATCAATGTTAAGTGGTCTCTTAATTTTTTCCATAGCTGTATATATGCCTAGTTTAATAGCTAATTTAAGCTACATGTCGTGATTCAGGATTTAAAGAACGTGAACATTACTACTAGCTCTCTTCCTTGTTTTTCTTTCAAACTAATTTTGAATCTTTAATCATCGATTAATATCACTAATATATTATTTTCATAAAACGTTTAAACAAATTGTCGTGATATAAACATTACCTCAGCAATTTCGCGCTGTTCCTGTCAGTCTCCCGCGCGTGCTCTGCGGAGCAGAATTCACGAGTTCACATATACATATAATTAAATAGAGTAAAGTTATGCGTATTTGGCGTGCTGTCCGGGGAGAGGGCTCTGAGCTTGGAATTTTGGCCCGAACCAGGGACGTGCACAGGAATTTTGAGGGGCAGTTGCTCTGACCTAAAAAAAAGGGCACTCCCCTACCAACGCCAACGAGATACCAACCTTTCGCGAACTTGCTTCCAACACTCGTTCTCATGGAGGCGCGGTGTGCATGGAAGGGAGGGGCTGTGCGCGCGCGAGTATGTGAGAGAGACGCATGAGTGAGGGACGCAGGGAAATGAAATGTAGATGAACGTTTGCTCTATGAAAGACATTGACAAAGACGAAAAATAAGGACATTTAATCTATAATTTTATTTTATTTTAGTTAGTTTTGCCAAACACACATTACAGTTTTGGTTATCGTTTTTTTTTTTTTTTTGTAATGCCTCGTTTTTATTTTTATTTCAGTTAATGACGGTGTTTTTTCCCACCTAGTTTTCGTTTTTTCGTCCGTTTTCGTTAACCATTATAACCTTACTCACCTTTCCGACAACGTTAAGTCGTCTCATCCGACAACCGCGACAATCTCCTTCTAGTGCCGCTCATGCTCAGCTCAGGTGCCAGTCGCGTGCAGCGCTGCAGCCAATGAAACAGAGTTTGCCCTTCCCCTACTGACTTTCACTTTCGGACGGGAGCCCAAATATGGAATTGAATGAGGCTTTGCAATTTTTTTTTATTTTTTTTTATTTTACTTCTGTCTAGCCGCAGAAGTTCAAATATTTCAACGCATCTGAAGCTCAAATCGGATCCGAAATTTCCGCATTCGCATATGATCGGAACTCCACGCAGCCCCCGTACTACTCTCCATTGGAAACGAATGACTTCCGGTCCAACGGCTGTCGTTTGTCGTGTGCAGTGGAAAGGCGGCTAGATGCGTTGAAATATTTGAACTTCTGCGGCTAGACCGTATGCGACCGGCCGACCGGATATGATGTACTCTAGTCAAAACGATGAGCACGAAGTTAGAATTACCAATATTTTAACACTTTAACGTTATTATATAAACACTATTTCTTTAAAATGGTGGTTATCAATAATTATGTAAAACAAAAAAAGATATTTTATGATTATTAAATAAATTTTTACGTTGAAGCTCTATAAAATCTACTAGTATGTTTTTATTTCAAATGTATTGAGGGTCATTTGCTTTGTATGGATATATTCATACATGCATTAACGTTACATTCATTAAAATCGTTCAGTTTACCATGGTGGTTGCTTGGGTTGGAATAAGCCGAGGGTAACGGTTGCTTCACTACCAATTTCTAAGTTCCGTGCGACTGCCGCTAGGGGGCGAAATGCGACAATCGGATGCGAATGTCGTGTGCAGTGGAAAGGCGGCTTAACACGTCATACAACCGCGTCAATTCTCTCTGTCGCATCCTGTCACCGTAAACTGGCCTGTCAATCATCTTACATCCTCCACATTTCATTTAGTTAATTTCCTACCGTATCGGAGAGAAATGCAGCACGTTGATCTGCAGTCGCGGGTCTTTCATGTGGAGAACTCTCCTCATATTAATGCATAATGATGCATTTAAAAGTTAATGGCCATTCGGATCTTTATAAAAGTCCACATTGGTATTTGCAGATGAAAAATAACACGGGTAACATTAAATATATATTTTCTATCAGGTTAAAATGATTATTAGTCACTCAAATCTCTCAGCGTCGATCGCGCGTATCCGCCATGTTTTGTAGTTTTTTAACACTTTTTACTCGTGTTTGTAGTTCTGAACTGATGGTGCGTTCAAGTCTTCCTGGGAAGTTCGTATTTACGAGGTGGGAAATCGTGTGTACGACGGTAGGTGCGTTCAAGTCACTTTCGTCGGAGTATGATGGCGGTGTGCCTTCTCTAAATTAATTACACAAAATTACAACACTTCTGCTTCTAGAAAATGTAGAGCAAATAATGTACATTAGTTGTATGTTGCTTTTTTATGTTTTTTAATTAATTTATGAAGCTGTTGTAAACTTTATTGTTGCATATTACATTTTTATACTGTGATGCTATTGTATTTTTTGCTGGGAATCAGCTTACTTTGTTGTAAATAGAAAAGCCTGACAATTCACTGCTAAATACCTGTAATATTGTGGTATTTCGCCATGTTTCTGACTGACACGCCCCCAACTCGTACAGATCGGAGCTTAAAGAAAATTACGAGCTTCCCACTGGTATTTACGACATTGTGGTGGCATTCATGTCAGTTCTGCTCGTAAATACGATCTTTCCGACATGACTTGAACGCACCATGAATCCTCGTCCAATGCGCAATGGGTTGTGGGCAATATTAGCCTTTATAGTGTGCACGGATCCACACTTCGAAAATCTACCGGAAATAGTAGACCATCCGGGGACTTTTGGCATACTCTTTTCAACATACTATGCTTTGGGACACACTTATTTTAATCTCACATACTATTTAGGATGGATAGTATGGACTTTGGAACGCAGGGTGTGTGTATGGGTTGCTGATAGCTCCTCCTGAGTAAAATGTCTTCATCTTGACCAGATTCATCTTGTCTCTTCCAAGTTATTACACTCCCCTGGTGTGGTAAAAGCAGATAGAACTATAAATGAGGAGATGAGGTGGAGGAGGGATGCTGATAAACTCTCAGATGAACAGAAGTCAGTCTGCTGAATTTATACCTTTTGACATTGGTTGAGTTGATTAGCTGAATGCTCTCCACCTGTGCTAATTAGTTTAATTATCTGAACGTGCTCCTCCCGAATTTTGTTAATAAAACATCATGTAGTAGAAAGGAGATTTTTCTCCTATTACTTTTCACATATGGCTGATATTTACACAAAATCATCTTATTAAATAACAAGAAAATAATACCTTATCTAACTGGCCATTTGGATATTGATAATATCTAAATTATAAAAGTTAATACTGGTCTTTAGTTTGTTAACATTTTCTCAGTGCCATCTATACATTTGTAAGAGAGAAAAAAGAAAAAAAAAAACTGAAACACTGCTCAATTTTGATCTTAAAACGTTTGTGACCCTTTAGTGGGATCATTGAAACATTCACTGATACTAAAAATCACATACACAATGAAAAAGATCTAAACACAATATTCTGAATTGTGTTTTGGGTTTTTTCTTTTTCTTTAAAGATGAAACATTCAAGTCAAAATAATACAATGTATGGACCACAAGGCCATGTGGAATTTATTGATAAATTATTCTGATAGCAGTAAGAGTTAAATTTTTCAGACTATTAAATCTAGCAAAGAGGTATGTAAAATAATTTTTTTTATTTCTATCTCATGCTGAATATTGCATATTAAAGCCATGTGAAGGAGGCGTAAAAATACTCAAGGAATATTGATAAAGATATTAACAATTTCAAGTTTTCCATAATGCACCCACACCCCTGCCAGTGATATTGGTGATATCTTGTGATAATAAAAATATGACTTTATTATGATTTCAGAAACAAGATAACAGCCAGAAGCAAATGTAAAGTGAGATTTTCAGGTGGCACTTGATCTTTTAAACTCTTTTCTTTTCTTGCCTATAAGCTAAGATTACATCTTGAAGTTGACCGCTTCATTCTTCTTCACCACTGACAGAGGGTTCACACTGAAAAAAAGTGAAAAGTAAGTGCAACTGATAATCATTGTCCTTTGTCCTGTCTATTTTGCCCCTCTTTGTAAATATTATATTTATAAATATTATAAACATAATACTTAATATTTAGACTACTTAAAATGGTGGAACCAAAAAGTTCAGCCTAGTAGGCTATCTTCTATTGGAGTTAATATATAAAATAGCAACATACTTAAAATAATAAAAAAAGATGGGACATAATTATATTTTTGTTTTTGAATTAAAAGAGAACAATCTTTAATGTGTGAGTTGATTAAATAATGTATCAGAGATGGTGTGATAAATTACATTGAGACTAGTATTTCACCACTGTATGCATGAGAGAGTAGTACATTTGGAGAGTTTACCTTTTCCTCTTGCAGCATTGTGTTCGCCAGACTTTACTTAGTAGGGTGCTCCTTAGTGCAGAACAGCCCCTGATATACAATAAGGGAGTCAGAACTGCATTTACCCGTGGCAGAATGCGGAGCGGGTCTGAACCCTCATTTCTGGACGTATAGCAGGGGAACCCCGCGAAATTACACGCAATAACATGAAGAAAAATGGGCAACCATGCGATCAAAAAACATACAGCCACTATTATGATGAGGTAAATGGACGCGCGCTTGTTGTCCCGTTCCGCGCTTGGCGGTTCGCGCTCTAGCTGAAATTTGGCAATGAAAAACAGCCTGACGTTCAAACCAATCATGATAATGACGGTGAAAAGGTTCGACACAAAAGTACCCAGGCCCATCACTTGCCAAGCGATCCCCGTAGTCACCAAGTTATTAACAGCCACAATCGAAAAAGCATAAAGCCAGTAGGCCAGAATCACCAGCAGGGTTCTGTTTCGGGTCATGCGCTGCGAGTATTTGAAAGGCGCTGAGACCGCGTGGTAACGGTCCGCCTGCGCGGCCAGAATCGCCATATAGGACAGACCCAGAAAAGTGGGAACGATATAGAAAGTGCCTGTCGGTGATCCAAAATAATCGCGTACATCCAGAACTCCAACATAATAATACGAGACGCCCGAGCAGATGTCACTGAGACACGTGCTGAGCATGTACATGAAGCGGTTCTCGCTGCGCAGGGATCTGTTCATCACGATGGACAGAAACACGGACACGTTGAGGAAAATGATGGCGGTGGCGAGGATTACATTGAAGAGAAACAAAAGAACGTTCTCGAAACTAGTAAGAGGCAGCACGGTGCCAAGACCCGCACTACTCTGAGAAATATTCATGAGTGAGAGTATCTGCAAATACAGTTATAAGAGAAAGAACAGAGCCATTGCTGACATGTAGACAAATGATTGAGGGCGCACATGAGTGCATGCTTTTAAAAAATCTCACTAGTCTGGTCTTACTAGGTCTCTAGTGGGACAGATTGTGATGATCATCAAAACAACATGCTAATGAGATTCTATTTTAAAATGTTAATCGGAGCAAAAGAATCAGAGGATAACAACTGAATGAACTGCATCTAAATTGCACTTTGGTGGTTTTCTCAAATCTAAAACCTTTCAATTCTCTCTGAAAGAGATCAGATGGCCTTGCACAGTCAAAAATGTGATTCATACACAACATTTATATAGTGTGTTTAGTTGGTGTTGAGCAGCAATACTAAACCTAACGTTGATAGCAGCAAAAATTCTTGCAAGAGTTTTACAATTGCTACTGCTTTCCCTAGAAGTATGCAATTTGAAGTATGCAAAATGTATAGGCCTACACCGTCTTTGCTCTGTTCTGCTGTTTTGTTTTGAGCCAGTCATCTGAACCTAAATGCTTCTAATCACTCTAGAGCTGCATCCCAATTCATAGGCTGCATCCTTTGAAGGAATCGGACTTCAAAGGCCACAAATGACACATTTTGAGGCCACATTTGAAGGAGACTTTAAATCGGGACAGCCTTCCTCATGCTGCAGTGACATAATCAGCTTTTGAAGGATGCAGCCTCTAAATTGGGACACAGCTTAGAACAGGGGTAGCCAAACAACAGCTACCAGCTAATAAAAATGCTAAGGATTACTTTAAAGGTGCGTTGGAAAAGGGATGGAACTGAAGTCAGCAGGAAGGCCTTCCAGAGGTTGCTCTAAGGTGATTTGCAACCCTTGCTCTTTGACTTTAGAGGTTACATCCTTCAGAGGCTGCATTCGAAGGCTGATTGTGTAACAGCGGTGTGTGACGAAGGCTGTCCCAATTCGAAGCCTCCTTCAAATGCGTCCTCGAAATGGGTCCTTAGTTTCCCGGGCAATAGTGGATACAACAGATGGACCCCGTTTGCGGCCTAAAATACCCCAGAACTCATTGCGCGATGGCAATGACAGAATTATTTGAGAAATTGCTGGATTACCCTTTTAAGTATTAGGTTTCAGATCACTCAAATATATATGGAAGCTTGTTTCCAACACTGAATGAAAAAAAAAAAAAAAACCTTTCTCAGAATTGCGGGAGATAAAAAGTCGCAATTAACTTTTCTATTTTTTATTCAGTGTTGGAAACAAGCTTCCATAAATATCTAATGATAGAAATGTAAAAAAAACTTTAAAGCAGTTCAGATGTTGACATCTTGTGATTTTATATAGTTTATATACTCTTTATTATGTACATAATAGACCAAGGTGAGCATATTTTGACAGGTTGTGAACCCTGTTTTGTTTTCAGACAGTTTAATATAACTTTCAAAAAAGCCAAGTACAAACATTACTGCCAATGGCAGCTGTCACAGTTGCTAGGCGACAAGAACAATCCTCCATAGGCTAGACCATCGGTCCGCTTGGTCCCACCTTCACACTCTTTGAAGGCATGGCCTTTGAAGTCTGTGACCTTCGAAGGATGCAGACTCTAATTTGGCTAGTGTTTCCCAACCTTGTTCCTGGAAGCACACCAACACTACACATTCCTAATCAAACACACCTGATTCAACTCATCATCTCATTAGTAGAGACTCAAAGACCTAAAATATTTGGGTAAGATAAAAGAGACATCCAAAATGTTCATTGCTGGTGTGCCTCCAGGAACAGGGTTGAGAAACACTGCTATAGGAGCCACTGGATGGAGCGCATACGATGATTGCATTTGCTGAGATGCTACTTCACCAAATGCAGAAGCAAACTGCTCTACAATGCATCGTTCTAAAGATTAAAGTGAATTAATCAAGTTGATTATGGGAGTCAAGTTTGAAAGCAGGCCTCTATCAGCAGATCCATCTATCAGCAGATCCATCTATCAGCGGATATATTAGGGATCCGCTAATAGACGCCTGCTTTAAAATGCTGCCATATGTATCTGTGTAAGCACTCTGTGAATAGCGTCAAAGATGTCTATTTACAATAAGTTTTTGAAGCGTTGATCATTGTAGCCAATCAGAGACATATCTGTTGAGCGTGTGAACACAATGGAAAATCAGAGGTGTTTAAGAATCAAAATGCTATGGGGGAATGCTGGTATTATCACATTTTTCAAATTTCATTACCAACTTGTATACCGAAGTCTGTACCAATAGTATATATACTGTCTGTACCACTAGTATGTATATACCTCTTATCTCGCTAATTGAGTTAAGTGAACTTGCTCCTCCTGTGTTAATTATCTGAACGCACTACTCCTGAACTTTGTTGATAAAACATAATTTTGTTTTATATCACTGCCAGTGTCTTCTTTTTGGCATGTGATTTTGTATTGCATTGCTACCTTCTTTGCTGAGACGGCATGTCTCCATCTATATCCAGTTCGGCACACTAACTCAAAATGCACTTTGACCCCCTCTGAGCAATCATCTCAATGGCATTTCGCAGAAGGAAAAGCCTGTCAAAATGTTCCTAAATTGTTTGTCTGATCTCAAATTGCATCATTAATAAAAACATATTGTGATCTATATCTGTGTATGTGTGAATCTGCCTGATTAACCACAGTAATGATCGCCAAACTGGGGATTTTCATCTCCTGTGATCCTCTGTTGGAGTAATGTCTTCTTCCCGAGGGTTAACTTGTATTCCAAAACACAGAAGTGAAGCTAAATGGTTCTGAAAGGCCTTGGCATGTTTTGGCACAATTAGTCCTGCATTTGGATTTTGTCACTCAAAATAGACTTATAATCACATAGGGCTCATGGTTTTCCACTATGGGTACAATTAAGCTGTTAATTAGTTAGCCTGTCTCTTTATGAATGGATGCATATGTCAACATGAGGAAATCAGGTACACTTGAGCAGATATCAAGGGGGAAAAACAACAACAAAAGGACTCCTCCAAGAGCAACTATCACAACACACTGAACAACTATAATGGGCATTTAATTCTCAACTGATCTTGCTTCAGGGACCAGATTCTATATTGGACATCAAGTGGTGTCTGTAAACAAAACATTAACAAACACTAGGCCAAATTAAATGTTAAAGCTATGTTTAGCCTCATTCTAAGTGGGTTATGTTTAACAATCTTTTACTTGCAGCTTAGATGTTCAGGGTTTCAAGGTTGAGAGCTTATAACCAGAGGTCTCCAAACTTGGTCCTGGAGGGCCACTGTCCTGCAAAGGTTAGCCCCAACCCCAATTAAACACACCTGAACCAGCTAATCAAGGTTTCACTAGGCATACAATAAACTTGTGTTGGAGCTAAACTCTGCAGGGCAGCGGCCCTCCATGAGCGAGTTTGGAGACCTCTGTATTAGACTCTTATTAGATGACTTTTTCTAAAAATATCAAATGGAAACAGGCAGACACACAATTAAGGTGCATTTAATCACTTTATTCCCAGTGATGGTAACATTATACACATTTTCAACATTCACAACATCTCAAAAGCATAACAGTATATATGCAGCTGAGTAACAATAAGGCATTAAACATTGCCTTCTGCTGGACCTCTAGTGGTTGCCACAGTCCCTTTTGATCAGGGGTTCCCAACCATATTCCTGGAGCCACTTTCAACACTGGACATTTTGCATGTCTCCTTTGTCAAACACGCCTGATTCAGGTCATCAGCTCATTAGTAGAGGCTCCAAGACCTGAAATGGGTGTCAGACAAAGGAAAGATTTAAAATGTGGGGGGGGGCCTCCAGGAACATGGTTGGGAACCCCTGCTCCAGATACTGTAAATGCAAGTGCCAAGATAATCTACTTGAATGTTCAGCAGTAATGTTCAGAGAAACAACAGCACCAAGCTACTGATAAAGATCCAACTTTATATATAAAATTCTGTTTCATCTCAGTGAGCAGTGGAGATGATCTGCATGAGTGTTTCTGTCATAGTACATATGATATGAATGAAACTGACACGCAGGGATATTATCGTACATATCTAGTTGAAACAGTTATGATTATATAAACATTCAGTAAGGAGCCATTCACACAAAGTGTTTTTGCATTTAAAATGCAAAATGCAGACACTGGGAAAGTGGAATGAAAGAAACACAGTCTGGGGATGCATTAAAAAAAAAAAGTTTAACAACTTTCAGCTTGAGACAGTGATCTAAAAACACAGTGATCATATGTTTTAACTGCAAAAGAAAGATTCAATGTTTAAAGACATTTGTGCAGTGCATGTTTATATAGAAAAACAATGGAGTAAAATGCAAAGGCATGCTCTGTATGAACAGCTCCAGAGAAGTAAAAATAACAAAACCAACAGTGGAGGAATTAAAAAAAAACATTTAAATGTTCATATTAATAACTTAAAATAAATACATACATCAGTAGAAAGTTAATCCCTAAGTTAACAGTCTAAACAATCAAAAATAAACACTACAAAACAAATTTTTCAACTACGCAAGTAGGAGTGCCATCATAAGGACAGAACTGGAAGCCACCATTTCATGTCATAAAAATAATCATGGTTTGTTGTAATAGTTGTTGCTAGCAGAAAACAACGAGTCAAATGCCAATGCCGTGCACAATGTTTAAACTGGAGATTATAAAGGGTTCATGCAGTATGCTGTTTTGGAAGAGAAATTAGTGTTCACCAAACCACATGCAAGAAGGTGGCAGTGATGGAAGGTGAACGGTGTAGAAAAATGTTTTAAACTTTTGGAAACTGCTTTGAAATGTAGGCTCATATCAAATTGTTAGGCGACTCATGTTGCAATTTAGCAGAGTAACTATACAGGAGTCATTGTCAGACGTGAAAGTACTTTCTGTCGAATCTTCAAGTTGTCCTTAGAGAATACTTTGCCTCTCTAAAACACCCGAGATAAATTCCTCAGATTACATGTGATAGGTGCGAATGCTCCATTTCTCAGTTTGACTCAATGGCTTCATGGGGTTTATCCTTTTGTAGAATGTCAGTGTAACAGGGAACTTAAAATAAGAGACAGAATGCTAGTAAAGAGTAGCATGCCTCCATGGCCAAGGGGTCTAGGTAAATCACCACTACTGCTGTTGTTTTTAGCATCCATACTGCGTTCCTGCACCTGTTTTTCTGCATGATGTTCCGCATAGGCCATGTACAGCTCAACACAACGTCGTGCTTTCATTTGCTCAATAAGTGCAGGATAGCCGATCTCCATAACGCTAACAGTGTCATCATCCTCATCATTGGCTTCTGCTTCTCTTTCCTGGGTCTGCTTTTGAGGTGTTTCGGGTGGGTTTGATGTTATAAATGAAGAGGCATCTGTACTGGCTTTGTCAGCAGTGCTGTTGTTGCTTGTGGTGTTTTCTGGAGCACTGCTAGGATTATCTCCCACTTCTGCTGCTTGAACCTCAAAGAGGTCAGTGGATCTCCTTGATCTTCCTTCCGGTTTCTCTCGAAACAAGTCAGTCCTCTTCATACACTTGTCCATGAAGTTATCATAGGACTGCGGTGGAGGATTCTGGAAGATGTCATAAGGGTTAACATTTCCTTTTCCCCCAGAGGTCGATCCTGCATCACCTGGCTTGCCGCCTTGGGAGTTTGTGTTCCCATTCACGTTCGTGTTCCCATTCACATTACTGTCGGGGGGAGTTTGGCCATAACGTTTGTACATGTAGTTATTGTAGTAGTATTCCTCCTGTGGATTGTGGAAATTGAAACGCGGACGAGGGAAACTTCCGAGGCCATATCCCAGAGCCATACCGGCCACTGCCCCTACTCCGGCAGCCATAATTGCCTGCTTGCCAAATCCTCTTGAATTGGTAGAAGGGGCCATACCCATGCTCTGCACTGACTGGGCAAAAGGTGATCTGCCACCTTGCCCATAGCCACCGTAATTGCCCCCATAGCCTGGGCTCATGATTTTGTTGTTGGGGTTCCAGTAAGGATACTGTGCCGCTCCTGGATATCCTCCTGCTCCTGCACCTGCAACACCTCCACCAAACTGGTTAGGGCTGGAACCACCTCGGACTGGATAACCTGGATAAGAGCCTCCAGCTGGATAGGGGTTTCCTCCGGCTTGTCCAGGATACCTGTTGGGATATGATCCTCCCCCTGGGTAGCCACCTTGTGCTGGGTAACCAGCCTGTCCTGGGTAACCACTACGCCCTGGGTAGTTGCCTTGTGGATAACCACCTTGCGCTGGATAACCACCTTGCGCTGGATAACCACCTTGCGCTGGGTAGCCACCTTGCGCTGGGTAGCCACCTTGCGCTGGGTAGCCAGGTTGGGCAGGATTTCCACCTTGGGCTGGGTATCTACCTTGGTTAGGGTATCCTTGACCTGGGTTAGAGCCTGCTGGTGGATATCTGCCCTGGTTAGGGTACCCACCTCCAGTTCCGGGATAGGGGGGTGGATTCTGGTTTGGAACTTGAGGTTGGCGAGGATAGTTTCCAGGGGCCGAGTGTGTCCCATGTGATGTGCCTTTACTGCTGCTGCTGCCACCTTTGCTTCCTGTGCTGCTGCCACCTTTGCTTCCTGTGCTGCTTCCACCTTTGTTTGAGCTTCCACCAGATTTGCCCCAGCCAAATCCGCCCCCGCCTCTACCGCCCCCACCCCCACCTCGCTTGGCCAAAACTGACACCATAAGTGCCAGGCAGAGAAACAGTACTGTTAGGCGACCCATGTCTGTGGAAAAAAGAGAGGGAGATTTAATGAAAAGAGTCATTTACAAATGTTTTGGTCTGTCACTTACATTTACATGTGTCATTTACACACATGACTGATTAAATTTAATTGTCTGATAATTGAATTAATATTTAAGTTGCACCTGACACAGGGTCAATAACAGAAAGAAGAGAGAATGTGAACAACAGAAACAAGGTCTTCATTGAACAGACTATACATATTTGCATACATAGTTGTAACAACAATTAGGGGTTAAGCGGATCATTGTTGACCCGTGATCTGTACAGACCATGATGCACGGTTTGGCATGCATGTGATTTGCAGATTAATTTCAAGTTTAACCGCAATAGACTGAAAGTTTAGCATCTGCACGCGTTTTGTCTTGCTAGTTTACACATTCAATAGATTTTAAAACATTCCAGCGCTAGAAGAGGCAAAAGAAAATTTTATTCAGTACTCATAACACATAGTATTCAATATAAATATTCCACATTTCTACAAACCATGGTAAATTACTACAGTTCATTCATGGTAAATGTTTCTTTGGGTGGTGATTTTGGGATTTAAAAGTCTTCTCAAAAAGACTTCATTCATGGCACGTTTCTCCTGTTTTCCTAATCAGTATTGTTGGGCTATTGAGGCTGGTTCATTTAAAACTAGTTTGATCATCGAGTCATTTGCGGTTTGTATCTGAGAGGTGTGTGTCGAACTGAAACACTTCTCACTGGATGTCGCGATGCTGTTTAATAATGGTATCCAGGACTGGGAATAAAGGTGCGTGCATGGTATGAACAGTGCGTATATAGCCGCACAGCTGCAGGCGCCACTGCGGCCATGTATCTAACCAAATTAAGCCGTACCACCAGGAAAAGAGGAGGAGGGAGGTTGGGGTGCCCTCAGGTCGGATGAAGATGATTGGCGGGCCGCCAGTTGAATAGCCCTGATCTATATTATACTATGGGGCTGTTGGATGATTGAATCTGACTGGTTGACAAATGTTCTAAGGTGTGCAATTATTTCCAGGGAAGCGTACGGCTAAAGTAGCTCTAGGCAGGTCTTGACTGCATTGCAGTTCCATCTCACTTTTTTCCCACAAGATATGTTTTATTGTGTCCTAAAAAAGCGCATACTCTCTCTTGCTCTCTCTATTTCAAACGTACACACGTACTGTATAGTACGGACACACACTCGCATAGAAATGTTTTGTCAGTGCTGCTCTGACGAATTAATCAGTAAAATAGTTTAGCAACTTAAAAGATACAAGACATTTCTCACCAGCGAGGTAATAACTATGGTTCTTGAAGTAGATAAACTTGTAGTTTCGCTATTAGTAGAGACACCTCTGCCAGAGGCGCACAGACTCAGGTAGGCTAATTCACATATGCTTATTCTCTCTCTCTCTCTCAACTGCGTTAATAACTGTTTTGACGGTATTATTCTGCTATGAAGGCTCAAGCCTCTGTTACTAGTTCTGAAATGATGTTTTGGAATTAGCAACGGATGCTTGGGATGAGATGCATAAGAAATTAGTCCCACACACTAGAGTGTTTTAAGGACAAAAAACAGTTACACTTTATTTTAAGGTGTCTTTGTTACAGTGTAATTATACATTTAGGTACTGAGGAATATTAAGTAACTACATGTACTTATTATAGGGGTAAGATTAGGGTTTTGGTTTAGGGTTAGTTGCATGTAATTGTGCATAATTTACTGTTATTACTATACATGTAACATTTGTAACAATGACACTGTAAAATAAAGTGTTACCCAAAAACCTGACAAATGTCTTGAAATACAACATCAGAACAGTGTCTTGAGTTGTGGTAACCGTAGTATTCAATTAGTCAAGTAGTCAATTATTCCTTACTTAAATTTATACAGTAAACATACATTTCTGTACCTGAAATAAATATTACAGTTAGACCTTACTTTATTTGTAACTTTGTTAGACTATATTGTATTTATCTATGCTTGTAATTCGTGTTTGTTCTCATTTTTACTGACTGTTTACTTGCCTTTAATAATGTTTGAACTTTATTATTTAGGCTAGTAGTTTTTGCTGTGGTATCGGAGTACTGAAAGTGGGCTTAATAATAAATGGAAAGAAATGTTACCCTCACCCCCAAAATATTTTGTTCTTGCTGATCTGATCTGTACAATCAGAGTTTTGTGATCCGTTTAACCCCTAACAACAATGCTTAGGACCTAACTTTATTTCTGACAAAAATGCTATATTGACGATTGGGTTAAGTTTTTATTCTGCTTTCAAATGGCATCTAAAATGGCAATTTCAAACTTGTTCCTACGATGGCTATCAACATCTTGTAGTACTTGTAAACACACTCACTAAACAGCAAGGAATGTATGCATGTATGACACTATTTAAAGCTTTAGAATCTGCAGTAGGTAAATGACAGCTGGATGGCCCACAATGACAGACAATTATTATTCTTTTACATTTATTGAAGTAAGTAAAGAAACTTTTAAAAATTATATTTTCCCCATTGAGCTACACAAACCTTTCCTGATTAACATTGAAAATGATATTAAGATATGGACACTGGTGTCAATGTAGCAGCATCTAACAGAGATCGAGGCTACTGGGACTAAATCTCAGTAACTATAAGCTTGTTTTCTTTGGCAAAGATTCATTTTCCAAATTATCTCAAAATAGGTTAATTTTTGTAGTTTCCAAACAAAAATACCAGCATAATCACATTTTTTAATAGTTGTAGGGTAGCAAATCAACACATTAACCACACACACACACACACACACACACACACACACACACACACACACACACACACACACACAGACATAATGAAGGACTTGAAGGAAAATGTAGGACCTTACAAGGGCATTTTCCATAAATGTTAGGGTGGGGCAAGTTGTTTTTTGTTGTTGCTGTTGTTGTTCTTTGTTTTTTAAATGTTAGAAATATATAGTATTTATTATCTTTTGGTCAAAACAATTATTTGAAATTTTGTTGCCTTTATATGTATATATACATACACACACATTTCCTTTGCCCATTGACAGTTTGACATGAATAGGGTCAACATTTGTGTTTTTTTTTTTTTTTTTTCAGAGCAATAACAGTGGAAATGTTAGGTTTGGATATTTTCTTGGAGTAAGGATGTTATAGTTTCTGTTTGTACACAAATAGTCACTGGAGTAAAAAAAAAAACGTGACTTGCCATATATAGATAGTGCTTTGATTTATTTCAACAAATGTATGACGTCACGTCACCATTTCAATTATCAATCTACGACAAACCCATCACGCTCTTTTGAGTATCTTAGTACCTGCCTGACAGAAATGAACGGGATTGTGTGTCAGTGTGTGTCAGTGTGTGTATCTCTACGGGTGTGTGTTTGTGTCTCGTTGTTCGGAGGCCATTTCTGACACATATGGCTTTACATCAGGATGCGTTGTACAAAATCCATCTAAATACTCATATATGATATATCAGACAATATCAAACTAAATTATCACCTAATATAATATCACAAATAACAACACGCAGTTCATTTTATTTTTCTTTTATGTAACATATTATTTAATTGTTCATGGGTGAGGAATGTATCTAATATAATATGTAAATATGTGTCTATTTGCCCATATATAATAAATGTAAACAAAACCAGGCCTCTGGTCGCGCTGAAATTCTCAAATGCTTTAAATAGCGGACCTATACTAGGCGTGTGACCGTCAACTGCACCTGTTATTATAAAGCAAAACGAGCAGCTACAATAAACCAGTGAGCAATCATAACACAACAACTCTGTTTACTCTAATAATAAAACGTGTTTTAATCGCAAACGTACCTTAGTGTTGATTTGAGCGTAGCGCTGTCCTGGAGGATCGTTCGTTTTCCCTTGGATGCGCGACGCCGTTCGTGACGATGAAACTTTCCACTGCTGTGCGCGCTCACGAGATCAGTGAGGGCTGCCGTCTGCGCATGCGTATTGGCCGTAATCTTTCCTCTGACACAATTTACCAGAACCGTCTTGTGTATTCTCGGATGCTATATATATATATATATATATATATATATATATATATATATATATATATATATATATATAAATAACCTTGTAAATGTTTAAGAAAACAGCATAAGTACATTGTTTTGGGGTCATTCCTACTATGCGGTAGGTTTCCATGTCACCATCATATATTACTAATTTAAATTCAGTGATAAAAGTTCATTTTAAATCGTTTGTTCAATTTGAATGATGATTTCATCCATGTATATAAAATGAAAACAGACCATTTAATATGAAATATTGCATATTTTTTCATGTTCGTGCTATAATCTCACTCCAAAACATATTGTTATATAAAATTACATAAATCTGTATTTCAGTATTTTAGAAAAAAAAAAAACATTTAAAGCTGACTCCTTTTTTTTGGGTATGTCATTATTTCATTATTATTACTATTCTTATTTTATCATCGTTATTATTGATATTACTGTTGCCATCACAAAATAGCATTATTGTTATAGCCATCAATACAAAATATTATCATCACCATCTTTAGTATTACTATCGTTATTATTATTGGTATTATTGCATCAACACAAATTGTCATATCTTTAGTATTACTATGGTTATTATTGATATTACTGTTGCCGTTATCACAAAATATTATTTTTATTATACATGCTATTACTACTTAAATACTTCTATTATCCGTTTGTCATTTCTGCTTATTTTTCATTGCTGTTTTATTGTTTTTGTGTTCACCATATGTTGTATGTTTTGCACTCCTAATAAAAAGTTGACTCCTTAATTGTTTAAGCTAACCGTCACTCAACCTGACCAACTTCATAAATAATAAAGTTGTGCCTGAGCTTAAGAGCACATTTCTGAAAGTCTGGTAAACTTTATTTCAAGAAAAACCCTTCCCCCCCCTCTCTCTGATATATATATATATATATATATATTTTACAACAAACTCAAAAGGTCCTTTGTAACAGGACTTATTAAAGCAGTGATAATGCTATGATTCAATTTACAGGTCCATTTTTCAATCATAAACTACCATAAATATGACATTGCAAACATTTAGAAATGACACATTTTATTGACAGTCCTCCAGACACTCTTCGTGAAGTGAATTGTGGGAAAACGCCACCCCCATATTTTCTATGTCTACTTTACCATCACATTTGTAGCAGCTCCTGTGTACACTTCCAAATGTATTACATGTGATACTATATTTAAATACATGGGTGACAACGTAATCCCATTTAAAACCAAAGCAGGTAAATTTGACAGACCATTCCAGTCTGCCGTCAGTGTCAAACTCCTTTTGTGTAATCTAAAATTACACATTCTGCTTTTTTTCCAGTCTAAATCTACTTACATATAGATTTTTATAGGCTTTATTAAAGAGTTCAATGTATAAAAGACAACATATAAAAAAGACGACAGATAAGAAGAAAAGAAAGGTTTGCTTATTAATTGCCCAAATTTCCCAAACGTGGTGGAGAATGCCAGACAGCAGAGCTAGTGCGTTTGAAGAAGCGAGGTTTGGTCCGCCTGAAGATCGCCTCCAGCTTGGGTGGTTCAGGTTTTCCAAAATAGGAATTGAGATCCAGTGGATTATAATATTGTTTCATTATAGACTGCTGCAACTGCATACCTGCACAAACACAACATAACACATTAGAATAATACAGTAGCATGCTGTAGATACTGCAAAATAAACACTTGTGTGTTGGGCTGAGAGAATGAAAATGCTCAGATCAGAATTCAGTCAAAACCAGTTTAAATTGTTTGGCGCCCATTTTTAAATGGAGTCTTAGATAACATGAAACGGTTTTGATGACAGACTTTGTGAACAATCTGAAATTCCCAGCAAAAACTATTGCAAAATATACCATTACTGTTTAATAAATTAACTTTTACCATGGCCTGTCTGAACAGGTGGAGTAAATGTGGTTACGCCCACTGAAAGGCAAAAAAACCTGAGTGACAGCATTGGTTTTCAGCGTGTAAAACAAAACTACTCTTAAATGGGAAAAGAGATGTGCAACTGACTGTACAAATAGATTTGACAAGAAAACGGAGGTACATTTTTACATACTGCAAATGGGAAGCAAATGGATTGCTGCAATTCACAGAAACAGCTGGTCTCCAGTCAGCGAAATGTGGATTTGCAGTTATCATTTTATTAATATTGAATTTTGGGGTAAAAATCATACCATATATACTGTAATTGTTACATATTGTACTGACAACTCAATTAAACATTTATATTCTGCATCATTTTATAGTTTTTGTCAGGGTTTATAAAAAAAAAAAAAAAAAAATCCAAGTTGGTAAAACTTTAGAATAATAGTCTGTCATTAATAAGTAACTATGCAGGAAGTAGTACACTTCAACTACTACTATTAACTAATGTAGAAACAAGCTTAACTAATCAGTAATCAAATTTAGGACTAGGATAGTTCCTTATTAGCCAATCAATAATTAGAGAATGAGATTGGCACCATTAAGAACCAATAGGTAACTATGACAAGTTATAAAGAATTACTAATTACTAATCACAACATTAAAGTGTCTGAGATGTGATCAATTGTCTTTTACTCTGAATATAGTCATAAAATGCATCATTAATGTTACCTAGTCACTATGCAGGAACTACTAGTTATCTTTTTCACTTTAAAATAATGGTCCTGATCACTAGTAGTTCTTGAAGATTGTTCTTTTACTCTGAACATGGTCATAAAATGAATCACTAATTACTCAAGTCCCCTAATCATTCTTCAAGAATGATTCCTTCTTCTAAATTGTTTTAGGGCTGGAGGATAAACATAACATTGATACAAGTGATCACCCAGACTTAGACCTTCCTATATTGTATTTATATAAAGCATTCACAGGCAAATTTGCCTCATGCATTTCCCGGCGTCAAATCAGGCACATATAAAATGTCATTAAACACGAATCCCGACCGCATGTCAACATCCATGGATCACTTGTTCTTTGTTAAGTTGTAAGGAACACTATGAAGTCCATCTGCCTTTAACTTGAAGGGATAATCATTTGACTTTCATTTCCCTATTAAATTCATTCATGTAGCAGACACTTTTGCCCCTGTATGTTCAAGGAGGGCGTGTTCTGGCAGGAAAGGCACGTCAATGCATACCCTCTATTCTGATTGGCTGGAAGGTGCACATTAATATTCTATATTACCGCACTGTGTGTGCTTTAACATCTGCACTGCAAACATCAACAACAGCTTTAGCTTGTCAATACTGTCAAGTGACCATGGTATAAGCGGGGTAATCTAGAGCTAGCTGTGCTTTAAATGATTTGAATGCACTCCGCTTCATGTCGGGTGGTTCTTCATCTCCACATCGTGAATATTTTAATGCACAGCCAACTATAGATTATTACTTAACTGTATCACAGATGGAAAGGTAACTACAAATAAACATTTCCAGCAGTTGCCAAAAAGCATCATACCCTCAGCCCAGGACGGGATGGGTTTTCTGGGCGCAGATTCGTCATCTGTCGAGTCGTCGCTGTTTTGGTCCATGCCATAGTCTTCAGGATTGACCAAAACAGTCACCTTCTGGCCCTTAGGAGTAATTTGATATGACTGTGGAGATTGCTGCAGGGTATAAAACAAGGGATTGGGTCAGAAACCAGCTGAGATCATTTGATACGTTTCTACATGCGCGCACACACACACAAATAAACCTTGAAACAGACAAAACCAAACTAGAACTTGGTAACCTAAATTAGATGGAAAAATGTCCAACTGGAATTTAAAGTCTTAAATTTTCCTTCTCCAGCAGCTATTCTGTGCTTACTAATATTATCCGACATGTTCTGTACTTTAGTAGGGAAAATGATGCATTACAGTTGCCGTGACCTCACCTCAATGTCAACGGTCACGTTGAGTCCAGCTCCGTGATCTATGGTCTTATTCAGTGCAGCTCCTTTACCAACTGGAGTTTTCAGGACAGAGTTCTGTGGAGATGAAATAACAGCTTTAGTAAAAATATTTATTAGTAGCAAGTTTAGTAAATACTCAGTACAGCGAAAATGAACAGGCATCGAAAGAACTGGGAAGGAAAAGACATTTACCTCAATATCCACAGTCATGTTTAGAGCTGAACCCTTAGTTATAGTGGAGTTGAGCATACTAGCTGCTTGTGTTTTTGAGAACTGTTAATAATTTAACAAAAACGTCTTTAAAAATTGTATTCAGTGTACCAAGAATTAAAAACATACATTAAAATGTATTAAAGGATTAGTTCACTTTCAAATAAAAATGAGCTCAAGCTCGCCCTCAAGCCATCCTAGGTGTATATGATGCTTCAGAAGTACTTTATTAACCCTCTGGAGCCATGTGGAATATGTTTATGATGGATGGATGTGGATGGAGACACTTTCTTTCTCATACACGTTTGGAAACGCATTACTGCCATTATAAAGCTTGGGTGCCTCAGGATATTCATTAATATTTCTGTCTTCGTCTGAAAGATGCGAGTCATATACACCTAGGATGGCTTGAGGGCGAGTAAAGCATGGGGTAATTTTCATTTGAAAGTGAACTAATCCTTTAAAGTTGCAGTAACAGATTTCTTAGAAATGCTATTGAAACTGTATCAGACAGAGTGCCAAAACACTTGTGGCCAATCAGCAGTAGGGGGTGTGCCCACACTTTATGGGGGAGGTGTTAGTGAATTAGGGGTAGGGCTATCCTTTTGGGGTGGGGTGGGTTTGCATTTATTTTTATTTTTGAGAAACTGTTGATGTCACCAAAACAATGTATGCATTGCAATAGCTATTAATAAACAGTTAATTTCAATTAAATTGTTATTGAGAATAAATTTATTTGGGCCCACAAGTCCTGTGTTATCGTTAACTAAAACCATTCAAGATAGTTTGGCAATTGAACAAAAAAAAAAACTAATAATGAAAATAAAAACTGAAAAATATAAAAATAAAATCCAATTCAAGATATTAACAAATACTAAAATAACATTCCACAAAGCCATGACTGACCAACATTGATTTTGGCTGTTAAGTACCTGAGCTGTGACTGTATGGGACGCTGAGGCAGCAGCAGCAGCAGCAGCACGTTTCTGTTGGGCTTCTCTCTCCTGTTCGGCCCTCCTCTGCTCCTCCTGTTAAAGGAGCACACAAATTTAATGAGATTATGAATCATGCTTCTGTGAAGAAATTAAACAATCATTTTTGATGCCAGACTTTGGCTCAGGCATTTCAGAACGATCAAACCAACATTTGAGATGCTGTGCAATGTGATTGGTCCACTGGTTAATTCAGTTATCCAATGTGACGCGAGTTTGTTGTGCAGCAAGGGATTTAATTGTTAAAGGTGCCCTAGAATCAGTTTTTACAAGATGTAATATAAGTCCCCTGAATGTGTCTGAAGTTTCAGCTCAAAATACCCCATAGGTTTTTTTTAATTTTTTTAACTGCCTATTTTGGGGCATCATTAACTATGCACCAATTCAGGCTGCAGCCCCTTTAAATCTCACGCTCCCTGCCCCCCGAGCTCTCAACTATAATACAGTGCATAAACAAAGTTCACACAGCTAATATAACCCTCAAATGGATCTTTACAAGATGTTCGTCATGCATGCTGTATGTATGCATCGGATCATGTGAGTAAAGGATTTATTTGGATGTTTACATTGGCTAAAACTAACATTACACACTGTTGGAGAGATTTATAAAGAATGAAGATGTAGTAAGTGTTTATGTTTAATACAGACTGCGACGGCTCTTGTCTCCGTGGATACAGTAAGAAACGATGGTTACTTTAACCACATTAAACAGTACATTAGCAACATGCTAACAAAACATTTAGAAAGACAATTTACAAAGATCACTAAAAATATCATGATATCATGGATCATGTCAGTTATTATCGCTCCATCTGCCATTTTTCGCTGTTGTTCTTGCTTGCTTACCTAGTCTGATGATTCAGCTGTGCACAGATCCAGACGTTAATACTGGCTGCCCTTGTCTAATGCCTTGAACATGGGCTGGCATATGCAAATATTGGGGGCGTACATATTAATGATCCCGACTGTTACGTTACAGTCAGTGTTATGTTGAGATTTGCTTGTTTTTCGGAGGTCTTTTAAACAAATGAGATTTACATAAGAAGGAGGAAACAATGGAGTTTGGGACTCACTGTCATTTCCATGTACTGAACTCTTGTTATTCAACTATGTTTGATTCTAGGGCACCTTTAAATGTGTTTTTATTGTAGTTTGTGAATGTCTTATTGGATTAAAAGGAAAAAAATAAATAATTAAAAATAATAATAAAATATATTATATATATATATATATATATATAAAAAAAGAGAAGGGACTGTCTCAGTTAAGCGCACACTTTTTTTGAACCCCCTTTTTAAGAATTTATGCACATCTTTGCATTTCCATCCAGTGTTTCTTTATGCAATATGCTAAAATGTCCATAAAAATAGATGGCATGGTACAATAAAATCCTCACCATCTTCCTCTTCTCCTCCATCTCTCTCCTCTCTTTCTCTCTGGCTGCTCTCTCCAGTTCCTTCTGAAGAGCGATAGCCTTCTCTTTCTCTAGTCTTTCTCTGCAAGACACAAACACGCATATTTAGTATCTTTAAAAGTCATGCTTTCATTCAAAACGAATGCATGAAAAAAGCAACCAACTTCTCAGCTGCAGCTTGTCTTTCTCGCTCCCGCTCTCTTTCCCGCTCACGTTCACGCTCCTTCTCTTTCTCCCGCTCTTGTTCTTTCTTCAGTTCCAGGGCGCGTGTGGCCTCGGCCAGTTTGCGGGCTTTCTCTCGCTCCTCTTCAGCCTTGCGCTTGGCCAGCATTTCTTGGTGCCGCCGCTCCTCTTCCTCCTAAAGAAAAAAAGACAAGTATATAGATTAACTATTGTAGCTACAAATAAAGATAAATTACACTGTTTAAATGTTTGGAGTCAGTAACAAATTAACTTATTCAGAAAATATGCATTAAAATGATCTAAGCTGTAGTGTATATAATTATGAAAAGAAATATTATATATATATATATATATATATATATATATAAAATATAGTGGTCCCATCATCAAACTTGCAAAACTTCTTTCAACATGGACTCTCCACTTTGAATGCTGGTGTTGACTTACAACTTGCTGAAGTTTCTTTTGTCTGGCTGCCTCTTCCTGTTTCTTGCGCAGCTCCAGTTCTTCCTGTCGTTTAGTGGCCACTTTCCTCTTGGCTTTTTCCTCTGCCATTCGCTCAACTCGCAGCTGAGAGAAAGAGACACATTTTAAAAAGCTTAAATCAAATACTCCAACTCAACAGTGTGGCTTTCCTTTCAGTCTTCAGTACCAACCAAATCGTTTTTCTTCTCCAGCTGTGCCATTTTCTCTTCAATCTTCTTTTTCTTTTCCTGCTCTTTCTCCTTTTCACCTTTCACTCGAGCCTCAACAACACGCTTCAAACGTTCATCCCGCTTTCTAAAGTGGACAGAATTCGCCAATGAGTCCAGATTTGCATTCACACTTGAACCAGATTAATAATTCAATTTAATATAATAAACGAGTTGAAAGTAGTCCAAAGCACGCTCCCACCTTTTCATTTCTTCCTGTTTCTTTCGTCTCTCCTCTTCAATCTTTTTCTTTCGTTCATTCTCTTGTTCAATCTTCTTATTCAAGGCGTCCCACTTCTGTCGTTCTCGCTCCTGGAGGAAAAGCGTTAATTTTAGAGTTACCACAATTACAGCAATTAAGTGAATGACAAGGACGATGAAAGTTAAACCAAACATAAGGATGGCAGCTTTTGCTTTGTGTGAAAAGTGACTATAAACAGACAGATTTCTTGCCAACATTGCAGAGACACAAATGGGTGAATATAAACTTCCCAAGCCACAAAAGACACATTTATACACCACATGAGTGATGAGGTTAAAGTCTGAATGGGATGGTCAGTCCTGTTTCAGTTTAGACAAAGTGCCTTCACTGCCCAAGGGAAGTATAGTATGACGAGTTAAGGATTAAGCAACTAAACAAAAGCCCACTCATAATACTAGAAAAAGGAAGTGTCAAACAAAAGTGAATTCAAATGGTTGACGGACATGGAAGTGACACCGGTGTGAACTCATTTATACTCACCACAGAGCCAGAGCCCAACTGAGGGGGAAAGACAGGAAGTACAGTTACTAACTAAAAGCACTTCATCTTAGAGAAGCATATTAGCATTGAAATAACCTAATCTGAAGTACAAAAATTAGAGCCCTATGATTTCCGCAATGTGAAAAAACGTGGGTGAAAACGTAATATCCAGGTATAAAAATAAAATGTACTGTATACCAAGGAATGAAAGAATGTGGCAAATTTGAGATTAATAAATCTAAAGTAGGCTCTACACTTAATCTAAATCACACAATGGACTAGTGTCCGTGAATCAGAGCTGCACGATTCTGGATAAATTGAAAAATAACCTTTATTTTTTTTTTGGTTTGTTTAAAATAGAGATTTTAAAGGTGCCCTAGAACTTTTTTTAAAAAAAGATGTAATATAAGTCTAAGGTGTCCCCTGAATGTGTCTGTGAAGTTTCAGCTCAAAATACCCCATAAAGTTTTTTTAATTCATTTTTAACTGCCTATTTTGGGGCATAATTAGAAATTAGCCAATTCAGGGTGTGTGGCCCTTTAAATCTGGTGCTCCACGCCCCAAGAGTTCACGCTTACCTTAAACAACAAAGTTCACACAGCTAATATAACCCTCAAAATGGATCTTTACAAAGTGTTCGTCATGCAGCATGTCTAATCGCGTAAGTACAGTGTTTATTTTGATGTTTACATTTGATTCTGAATGAATTTGAGGCTGTGCTCCGTGACTAACGGCTAATGCTACACTGTTGGAGAGATTTATAAAGAATGAAGTTGTGTTTATGAATTATACAGACTGCAAGTGTTTAAAAATGAAAATAGCGACGGCCCTCGTCTCCGTGAATACTGTAATAAACGATGGTAACTTTAACCACATTTAACAGTACATTAGCAACATGCTAACGAAACATTTAGAAACAATTTACAAATATCACTAAAAATATCATGATATCATGGATCATCATTTTTCACTATTGTTCTTGCTTGCTTACCTAGTCTGATGATTCAGCTGTGCACAGATCCAGACGTTAATACTGGCTGCCCTTGTCTAATGCCTTTCATAATGTTGGGAACATGGGTTGACACATGCAAATATTGGGGGCGCACATATTAATGATTAATGATCGCGACTGTTACGTAACAGTCGGTGTTATGTTGAAATTCGCCTGTTCTTCAGAGGTTGTTTAAACAAATGAGATCTATATAAGGAGGAGGAAGGAGTTATTCAACTATGCTAAGATAAATTCAATTTTTGAATCTAGGGCACCTTTAAATATCACAATTCTCCCTCAATTCTGAACAGACAACTAAAAATAACCATTTTGTAGTTTAGGTTGAGACAAATGTTAATTGCTGCAGTCTATATAAAAATGTTAAATGAATCTGAATGGATTAAAAATTGCTTTGAATGAATGATTCAATGACACGCTCAAAGACTTCACTTGTTTCATTACTGGATGTATGAGCATTTTTGAACAAATCTCTTGAATGAATGATTCACCTACTGGTTTAACAATGCAATCGATACAACCGTTATTTAAAGCGCCATGCTACTTTCAAATAGCGATTCATTTTATTTTTTGTAGCTTCCGTAGACTTTTATCCAAACTATAAAACTTCTTCTGTGATATGCATATTTGTAGCAGAAATAACGATACTGTGTGGTTGAAAAGTTATTGGTGAAGCGGTTTCATACCTATAGATGACAACTGCTCTCAGGCTCAGTGATGCATATCTGAATGTTTTGGTGTGATTTTGACAAAGGTTTAATAGACACAGGCAAATCGTTCTAAGATTGCGTGGGTGTTTGAATTGAGGTGATGTTTTAAATTGGAATTTGCGGAGAAAAAAAAAAAAAAAAAGGATTTCATAGGGCCTTAACACATGCACAGATGAATGTGAACAGTCTGAAAGGTGTGCCCACCTTGACATCAGTTTTGCTGGCAGATTGTTTGATGAAGGACTTCATGATATTGCTGCGGCCCAGAGATCCAGGCGTCATCATCAGCATCTGGTTCTTCTGCACAGTGTGCACGAACGAGCGCATGTGCGGAGCAACACTCTACATGGACACAAATGGACACTTAATGGGTTGTCTGGATTGGTTAATCCAATCCTAAAAAAACTGACCACAAATCTGCAAACAACCACAGAGAAACTTAATGTGGACGTCTGTGGAAAGCTTTTCTTTACAACAAGAGTCAAGGAATGTTTTGGCTTCAAGATGGGTTCATTTTGGTGGACTGGTGGCATTATGGTGGACTGGTGGCATTATGGTGGTCAGAGATGCTCATACCGTGAGGCATTTCTTTGGAGGAGAGTGCTTCTTTTTGGGTGTGCCGATTTCCTGGATTGCCGACTCAGCTGCCCGCCGCTTGGAGCCTGAACGTGTAGGCCTGATGGAAACCCACAGAGACCATTAGAAAACCTGGGCATAGATCCACTAAATAGAATTAAAATATTAAATTAACGTCGTGCTCACCGGCCATCTCCTCTGGACTTTGACCCGCTACTGTCATCTATTACAGGAAGATAAATCAATCAAACCTTACTAATCATCACATATACAACTTCTGGATTTAATCAGCAGATCTGTTAGACTCGTACCTGTTTCTGAAGTACGAGCCATGGATCGCGTGAAGCGACAGTTCTCAACAGTGCTGGGAGATTCAGCAATCTCTTTTGGAAGTTTGTCTTTTACCTCAGATTCCTTTTCTTCAGTCTTCTCTGGTTCAGGTTCCTATGAAATCACACAGCAGTCATTTATTTATAAATTGCACCACTCAATCATCATAATGTGGTTGTGTTTGGTTAAATCAGGTTGTTGAGAGTCTCTTATTATAAGTCTCTCTTAAAAGGTATATGAAAATAACTTTCTGCTGCGGTTCGCACCTCAGATTGGACAATTTCAGGTTCAGGGTTGGTTTCAGTAACCAGTTCTGCCATCTTTTGTGGTGCATCAACCCTAAAAAAGAAGCGAAAAACAGTTTCAAAGATCTCGACTGATAACCAAAAGGTTGTGGGTTTGAATCCCAGATTAAAACAATACATCAACTATCATAAGCTGAAATTTCAAGTCAAAAACACTCACTGTTCCTCTTTGTTCTCCATGTCCTCAGGTTCAATGTCCATACAAATGTCCTCTGGAAAAAAGCAGTGTGGACATAAATGTCATCATTCAGTTAAACTCTAAAACAACAAGCATGACTGTCGATAAATCATTAAAAGGGTTAGTTCACCCAAAAATGAACCCATTATTTACTCACTCTCAAGCCATCCTAGATCTATGTGACTTGCTTCTTGAGTTATATTACGAAATATCCTGGCTCTTCCCAGCATTATAATGGAAGTGAATGGGGGCCACGTGTTGAAGTCCAAAAAAGTGCATCCATCCATCATAAAAGGTAATCCATATTGCTCCAGGGGGTTAATAAAGACCTTCTGAAGCAAAGCGTTTATCCATATCCATATTCTTAAAATGGTGCATTCGTGCGTCTATCCATGATACATCAGAATAAAGTTTCACTCCCATTATAAAAGATTGGAAGAGCCAGGATATTGTAATATAACACCAAATGTGTTTGGCTGAAAGAAAAATTTAATCAAACACCTAGGGTGGCTTGAAGGCGAGTAAATTATGGGATAATTTTTATTTTTGAGTGAACTATCCCTTTAAGGCATTCACACTGACCTCAACTCATTCATTTACAATTAGAGTTGGTGATTTGAAGTGACACGAGTTCAGTTTCGAATGTAAATGTGAGTCTCACCGCTGACAGAGCTGCTGCAGGTCGAGTTGCCCAGTCTGGCTTTCTTCTTCAAGAAAGAGCGCCGGGATGCCCTGCGAACAGCTTCCTGTGTCATGCTATGCCTGAGGCCCACCAGTGAGCGGCGAAGCACCAGGGAACGCCGAACCGACGTCCGAGATGGGCCCTGAGGTGTTGTCTGCGACCCGGATGCAGCAATGGGGATTTTATTAGCGGATCGGCCTGGAGACAAACCAGCGTTCAGCATCAACTCCGCACTCAGACGCTCCGAAGAGGGAATCTTCACCACGGCTTCAGACACCAGGATCTGATCCTGATTGGAGGCCGAATCCTGCACCTCAACAGGTTCTTCCACTTCTGGAATGTACTCTGCCACTTCTTCCACCTCCTTGGCTTTGGCGCCACCTTTGTTACGGGTGCTGCGCTTGACGGGTTCGGTTTCAGCCGGAGCGGTGGTTTTGTTGCGACGCGTGCGGCGAGCAGGTTCCTCTATAAGGCTCTCGGAGCTGTCATTCGGGACGTGTGGCGTAACAAGCTCAGAGATGGAGTTCAGGGTCATCTGGACCGAGGAGCGGCGCAAGTTGCTGCGTTTCCCCTTGGAGAAACTATAGATGCACAATAACATCATATATCATAATAAAAAAAGCTGCCAATTTGGATGCATGTATATTAAAAGGATATTCAAGTATTCCCTGAACCCTAGCACCATGCTGTACTGTTCAAGCTAAAGAAATGCAGGGATGCATGATTAAATGATTTGTGCAATTATTATTGTATAGCAAAATCTGTAGATGGGGATGCTTATAACTTACATTTGGGAAAGCAACATGCACCACTGTAATGAATAGCTCAACAAAGATGCTTTAAGGTCGCACATTTGATTATTATATATATATATATATATATATATATATATATATATATATATATATATATATATATATATATATATATATATATAGTATTGCATATTCCATAAATTTAGTATTATAATTCTACAGTTGTCCTGTAAAGTAATATTAAACACTACTTTGCATTGAAATATTACAATAGCAATTTTTATTTTATAGTCAATTGATATATAATTGTACCGCCAACCTGTTTTTTTTTTGTTTTTTTTTTTAATTGCAATTCAACATTTCCCTTCAATTTGTGCAGCCCTACAGGAATGCATAATTTATATCAATAGTCAAGATAAAGCAGAGATTTTCTTCAAGACTACAGAAGCCCTGTCAAAAACCATCCAACTTGTTTTAGAAATGTAACAAAAAGTGCATAACTCTAACCTATTAAAACTTGAAATGTATATATTTGTTATAGACAAATATATAAACAAAAATATGGCAAAACCCTCACCGTCTTTTGCTGCGAGACTCATTGAGCTCCATGGACACCCGTTTCCTGCGGTTTGTCTTTTTCTGTGATGGAGTCTTTGGCATGAGCTCCGGCTCGGTGCTGAAATCACTGTACAACAAAACATCTTTCTTATTAATATGTCTAATGACCCGGATGGTAACGGAGTGAATCTCACATATACAGAATATACAGGCTGGGTTAAAAAAGAAAAAAAAAAAAAAACTCTCGATTTTAATCGATTCTCATTTTTACGAACCGATATCGATTCTCAAATCCCAAGAATCGATTAGTCTAGTCTGTTTTCAGTTGATGAATGAGCAGAATATGTAGCTCCTCCCATCCAATAAATCACAATAATCTTTGTTACTTTTGATATGAAGCAAAGTCTCAGATTTCAAATGACGTCAATCAAAAAATAAATACCGTTTTGGTGCTGTTTAATGTGGCGTGACGGATCGCTTTAGCGCCTCAGTTAAAGAGAAGCATGTGATCATCCTCTCCTCCGCTTTAATACCAGTTACAGCGAAATAAACATGAACATCTGAAGGTATGTTAAAATATACAGTACAACTTACTGAAATCCGTATCATGTGTCGTGTAATCGCTCAATCAGTGCTTCTACCTCAGAAAGACGTCAATAAAGTTCATTACCATTTTTAATGTTCTTCAATATTTAATGCCTGTTTGAAAAAATCAGTTACGACAGCCAATATTTAAATGTTTATATATAAAAAAACAAAAAAACAAATTGGAGTAGAAATAGGATTATGTAATTCTAAACTTTATTTATAATAACATCATTGAGTGTAATTTAAGCGTTTGTATATAAATAAGTTAATTTAACCTTCAGTATTATTATAGTAGTACCAGCTGACTTACATGTGTTGTTTACAGCGTTAGTTGGGAGTTTTGTTCCTCTAGAAAATTTGCCATGTACTGTAACGGAAATACTACATCCAAAATAATCGAATCGAAAGCATGTGAATAGTAATCGAATCGTGAAAATTGTGTCAATACCCAGCCCTAGTATGAGGCGTATAACACACTCCACCTCTCATTAAAGGTGTCGCTCACCTGGAAAACATGCGATAAGCTTCCTGCTGGATCTCCTCCAGCCACACCATGTGGACATTATCGATCTCATTAGTAAAATCCTGCAATTTTCCATTAAAAATCTGCATGAGGGAGCGCGTGGTCTCCGGCAAGGAACTCATGGTGGCTCCCCTGGAAATGCATAAGGAAGGTTTTGTTTTTATTAATATTGACTAATAAAGCAGCTTTAAACAATAGGACACTTTTGCTGTGCCTGATCAAGCTGTCATATTGGAAATACATTAATTTACACTACTTATAAGGTGATGTATTTCAGTGAAAAAGGAGCATTTGCTGCTCATGGCAAATTTGAAACTGACAACAAAGAGCAGAACATCCAAACTAATTAATATTCATAAGCATTTCAATTGCATCCAGGTCTGCATAGGTTGCCATGCCTAATTTGACCTCTATCATGTTACAACAGAGAAATTGAGCATTTAAGTCAGTTTCCCTCAAGAAAATGAGAGAAATGGAGTCATTTGATGCAGGTAACGTTAGTTATTACATACTGCATACCATCTGTGTCTAACACACACTTGCAAAGTGTAAAAGCATAACATGGTATATTATTATTTTTTCATTTTGATCAAATTAACAAACTTAAAACACAAAAACTATCTAATTTGGCTTTTAAAAGCTAAATCTTTATAACGATCTCAGTCCAAACACACAGATGCAGATGAACATGCTTCAATAAGATAAAGACCCTTAGATATTATATGTCGCAAGAACAATAAAATTACACAAAATATCTCGGATTTATGTCTGACTGTTACATTAAGAATCGATAGCCAACCTAGCTAACCTAAACAGTTGCATAATGAGTTATAAAACGACACTTACTTCTTTAGATGCACAACCGCACTGCAAAAACAAAGACTTCGACTATTTTGTTTATAAACATTAGATGTTAATTCAACATTTGATGCTAGCTTCTCTCTTCGACAGGGTTAGCTCGACTGCCTCTTGTTTTTCAGGCACCCGCTCAAAACGGTTTAAATAGTTTAAAATTCTGCTCTGACGAATAATAAGCGACGAACGGCCGATTCTGGGTGGGTCTAAAGATTCCGTGTGTGTAATTGAACAATACGGCTGCCTGTCACGACAAACTGGCCAATTACATTCGAGAAGGTTTTGAGATGTGATCTCATTGGTGGATACATTCGTCTGTCATTTATTCAAACCGTCCAATGCAGGATGAGAAGTCCCGCCTCCTTGATGACGTTCCCGTGTTTGACATTCCGTGTAAAAACCGAGCAAAACATTACGAGTTCCGCGCTTTGATATTACTCGAATTCAACAGTTTGACAGGTTTAAAATACATTTATAACAGTCATACAATTTTCTCAACCGTTTTGACGCAGAAAACAATTTTATAATCAATTATTTGGATTAAAAACGATCTTCACACTGTTACCATGGTAACAGAAGCAGCTAGCTTGCTAGCGTCGTGAACGGCTCGTCGTTTGAGCAGATCCGATGTGTCTTACTCGATAGCAAACATCTTTTCGTGTTGTTTTTCGTTTTAAATATCAATGACAGACACCCTACAATGAATCGACAATGACGGTGAGTTTGTAGGTTGTTTGCTGCAGATTAACATGTTGAGATGATTTTAAGATTTTCTAAACATGTATAAATGTATTACTTTTCGTGTTTTATATGTTATGTTTGTCGCATTTGCTTCTAATATGACACGTATCTGTTTTAAAGCTTATTTAAAATAAAACTAATGATTTAACAATAAGTACCATGGTAATACCATGTTTTTTTTTAAGTGTCTTGGTGGAGTACCTTGCTATATGTCACAAAATACCTTGATAGATACTACCACAGTACTTTACTGTTTACAGGTTTTATTTGTACAGTCTGTATAAAACAGAAGGACAGCAGACTGAAGGTGCACGTGACCTCTGTCATTATTAAATAACTCTAATCCTCTTTGCAGGATTTATTTTTAGAGGATGGGCGAGACATGCAAGGTGATCAGTGCCTGAACATCAGGTAAATGACAGTCGGCTAATGGAGATGTGCCGTCACAGACCATGAAGAAAATATTCAACTTCAAGAAGAAGAAGGGCTCCCCAAGTCCGTCTGAGACGGCGAGCGTGCTGTCGGCCAGCTATGATGTCAAGGAGAAAGACCTCGGGAAGGTCCACAAGGCTGCGTTCAGTGGAGATGTGGCCAAACTCAGACAACTGGCCAAAAAGAATGACTTGAACCAGCTGGATAAGGAAAACAGGTAATGGCTGATATAGTGTAGTGAACAAAGCAAGATGTATTATAGTGATTTTCACACTTTGTCAGGTATTAACTTAGAAGGTTTCTGCTGTTCTTCCCAAGGTGTCGCCATCAGGCTTCTTAACTTCTTAAAGGGACAGTTCACCCAGAAATGAAAATTATCCCATGATTTACTCACCCTCGAGCCATCCTAGGTGTATATGACTATCTTCTTTCAGATGAACACAATTGGAGTTATATTAATAAATATCCTGGCTCTTCCAAGCTTTATAATGGTGGGCTCGAGTTTTTGAAGCCCAAATAAATGCATCCATCCATCATAAAAGTACGACTCCAGGGGGATAATAAAGGCCTTCTGAAGTGAAGCAATGCGTATTTGTAAGAAAAATATCCATATTTTAAACTTTATAAGCTGAAATCACTGGCTTCTGGCAACAGCTGTACGTTCGTTCACGAGAGTTAAGTTCAGGTGAAAGAATGACCTCTGACCCGAACAATGACGTAGGTTTAGCATAAGCTTAGGTGAGAATAGCATAACTCCCATTGCTCCCATTGCTTTTCTTCAGCAATTTTCGCATGGATTACTTTTATGATGGATAGATGCACTTTTTTGGGCTTTAAAAACTCGCCCCTCATTCACTTTCATTATAAAGCTTGGAAGAGCCAGGATATTTTTAAAGATATCTCCGATTGTCTTAGTCTGAAAGACGATAGTCATATACACCTAGGATGGCTTGAGGGTGAGTAAATCATGGGATAATTTTCAGTTTTGGCTAAACTATTTTATTTCAGATAGAAAGTTTCTGCAATTCTGCCCCATGTGCTGTTTTCATTTTCAACATTTTCACTGGCTCCGCTACAGAAAATTACCTATTTATATATCTTATCAATGCATTTTTATATTAACTAGAAATATTTTTAGTTAGCCTAAATAGCTGTTCTGTTCATGTTTCTTTGGAGTAACATTTACAGTGACACTAGGAATGTTTATTAAGTAACTAAATAGAGGCCATTTTGATTTTGTGTTGACTTTAAATTATTCTTCATGCATCTTTTAAATGATTCAAGGCTTTTAAAGTAGCATTTGTTGTTGCATAATGATCTTTGCAGCAGCTTAAATCACAAAATTCACACTTACTTCACCTTGTTTATTCAAAAGAGATATTCTTGCTAGTACAGAGTTTGATGTCTGTAAGATTTTTTAATGTTTTTAAGTCTCTTCTGCTCACCAAAGCTGCATTTATTTGACCAAAATAAACTAATATTCTGAAATATTACAATTCAAAACAACTGTTTTCTATTTGAATGTATTTTAAAATGTAATTTATTCCTGTGATCAAAGCTGAATTTTCAGCATCATTACTCCAGTCATCAGTGTCACATGATCCTCCAGAAATCATTTGCTATTCAAGAAACATTTCTGATTATTATCAACATTGAATACAGTTTTTCTGCTTTATTTTTGTGGAAAATGTGATACATTTTGTACAGGATTCTTTGATGAATGAAAAGTTCAGAAGCATTTAGTAACATTATAAATGTCTTTACTCTCAATTTCATGCATCCTTGCTGAATAAAATTAATTTCTTGATTTCTTTGCCCACAGAACTGCGCTGCACATCGCTTGTGCCTGCGGACACACGGATGTCGTTCAGTTTTTGGTGGAGAGCAAAGTGAAGCTAAACTTATGTGACAATCAGAATCGCTCCGCCTTAATGAAGGTACACTCAGTTTGTGGAATCATATGAATGTAAATAAATGTTGCTTGTCTTTGTGGTCATGCATGTGTCTTTTGGCTTGTAGGCGGTTCAGTGCGAGCAAGACCGCTCTGTGTCTTTGCTCCTGGAACATGAGGCTGACCCCAATCTGGTGGACATCAATGGAAACACGGCACTGCACCTGGCCGCCCGCATCCCATCCCTACCCGTGGCACTTCAGCTCCTGGAGCACTCAGCCAACATCAATGCACAGAACAAGGTGAAACTTTAGTGGTCGATTCCAGATGATCACAGTATTAACCACACGCCCAACAGGTGTCTGAAACATAAAGGTGAAGATTCGAGTGTAATTTATGTATAATACTGCATAATACACACTATAAATGCCTACTCACAATATTGATTGAGACAGAAGTCTCAGTGTTGTGGCAAGGATGCACCAAAAATGATCGTTTTGCACATTGAAAGTTAAGATGCAGTCCACTCTTGAGATGTTTTTTTGTGGTTTGATTGACAGGATGGAAACACTCCACTGATGCTGGCTGTGATGGAAAACCACGCAGACATGACAGAGCTTTTACTGAAAGAGGGAGCAGATGTTAATGTCAAGAACCAGGAGCAACGGTAAGAAGGATGCACCTTTTGGGGCTCTACTAAAATAGGTTTTGTACTGAAAATACAAAAAAAGTGAAAATTTCCTCCGATGTCCCTTTTTAACATTTAATTTTATTTCATTTAATGTAAATGTTTTTTTAGTAGTTTTAGTTCACTATAACAAAACTGATTCACATTCTGTCTGTCATTGTTAAGGTCTGCATTGATGATAGTGGCGTGCAATGGACAAATCAGCATGGTGCGCTTGCTCCTGCAGTATGATGCCGACATCACGGTGAAAGATGATAAGGGATGGTCTTCTGACGATTATGCCGTCATGAATGGACACCACGCGTAAGGGCTTTCACAGCATTTGACGTTAAATGTAAAGTTTGTTCATATGTTGTTTTAGCAGTGAATGTTGGTCATTTTTGCTGCTATTATCTAATATTGATGCATTGTTAGGAACAAGGTGATATGTTCACATTGGCAGTGTTTTGTTAATGTAATGGAAATGCACTGCAGATGTAGACCGCTTTGTTTGAAGCTCATATCAATCGTTCTTTTCCAGATGTTCACATCTAATCATTGAGCATGGGACGAAGATAAGATCCCTTCAGTCACCTTCCCATTTTACCTCCAGCAAAAAGAAACAGGCGTCCGTGCTCGGCAGCCCAGGCGGTATTGTGGCTGGTTTGCCTTTGGGAGTGCCAGCTCTGGATAAAGATGGTGAGAACATTTGCAAAATGGTTTTCAGAGTGTCATCTGTGCTCATAAATATATACGTCAGTATTCCTGCAGTGTTGAGTGTGGTGATTTGATTTGGTTCTGTTTTCCTACTCCACACTCATCTGTTGTAGCAGCAGGAAGCAGCTCTGCAGGAGCAGGGAAAGGTATTGCCAACTTGTGCCAGCTGATCTGCTGTAGATCAGACACATCATTCTTTACCATCTCAGTTTAAGACACAATGTAAGAGGAGTATGTGTTCATTCAGTGTTGCTGAATGGTAAACTATGGTGTGTCAAGTCATATCCTTCTTTATGTGTTGTACGCTTGCATACTAGGTTACAGACAAAGACACCTTTGCACCAAGATGGAAATGAAAAAACGAGCCTCAATGAAAAAATCCAGTCATTCTTCAGTGTACAATAAAAGTCCCACTTTATCAGCAATCACTTGTAATGCCATTTATTTTGCCCTGCATATATAATAGATTGTAGATACGTGACCTAAAGGCTTAATGGTCTTAACTCATTTATCTTATTGAAGTTTTTTGCCAAACAAAGGGGGAAAATGGACAAAAACATACTTTTTTGGTGTGAATATGTCTGTAGGATTGCATCATTTCACCACAAATGAGTACTCTCTCTAATTGTGACTTGATAAATTGATCTCTAGCTATATTGGAAGAACATATTTGTACTAGATATGTATTATTTATTGGCTAGGGTCTTGTAGGTAATCTCTTTTCATATTTCTCTCTTCAGATACAGAGGACAATTCCCACACAGACTCCATTAGCAGGTGAGATGTCATTGATATATCAGACAGGAATGAGTGATGGCAGCAGCTACAAATGATTCAAGTTTATCAAGCACTAAAATGTGTTCATTTGCAGGGTATCAAAAAGTGGTGCTGCTGATTCCTGGCCTTCATCTGATGATGATGATGAGTTAGATTTGAGCCCAAAGGTATCTGTTGTGTTGTGCATTAAAACAGTTCTGAATAACGTGATATTGTAATATTAGGTTAGGTAATATAACATTTTTTTTTACAGAAACAGAAAGTAAACTTAAAGAAACTCATAAGCACATCAAAAAGGGAAAAGATAGAAGGTAAGTTTTAATTTTAAATGTTTTTTGAAGTCTGTGAGAACTGTGGTTATGCTGTAATTTGAAGCCCCTGTCCTGTAGCAAAGTCCCTTTAGGGCAAACAGACCACTTGGCAGCCATCTTGGCAACTTTTTATATATATATATATATATATATATATATATATATATATATATATATATATATATATATATATATATATATATATATAAAATTAGATTTATATATTTATATATATATATGAATGTACAGTACAGTCCAAAAGTTTGGAACCACTAAGATTTTTAATGTTTTTAAAAGAAGTTTCGTCTGCTCACCAAGGCTACATTTATTTAATTAAAAATACAGTAAAAACAGTAATATTGTGAAATATAATTACAATTTAAAATAACTGTGTACTATTTAATATATTTCACAATGTAATTTATTCCTGTGATGGCAAAGCTGAATTTTCAGCATCATTACTCCAGTCTTCAGTGTCACATGATCCTTCAGAAATCATTCTAATATGCTGATCTGCTGCTCAAGAAACATTTCATGTGTACAATTGTACAAATTATTTGTGTACAATATTTTTTTTCAGGATTATTTGATGAATATAAAGTTCAAAAGAACAGCGTTTATCTGAAATCTAATCTTTTGTAACATTATAAATGTCTTTACTGCCACTTTTGATTGATTTAATGCATCCTTGCTGAATAAAAGTATTTATTTCTTTAATTTCTTTTCAAAAAAATAAAAATAAAAATTCTTACTGACCCCAAACTTTTGAACGGTAGTGTATAATGCTACAGAAGCTTTGTATTTCAGATAAATGCTGTTCTTTTGAACTTTCTATTCATCAAGGAATCCGGAAAAAAAAAAGTACACAACTGTTTTCAACATTGAAAATAATCATAAATGTTTATTGAGCAGCAAATCATCATATTAGAATGATTTCTGAAGGATCATGTGACACTGAAGACTGGAGTAATGATGCTGAAAATTCAGCTTTGCATCACAGGAATAAATTACTTTGTCAAATATATTCAAATAGAAAACAGTTATTTTAAATTGTAATAATATTTCACAATATTACTGTTTTTTACTGTATTTTTAATTAAATAAATGTAGCTTTGGTGAGCAGACGAAACTTCTTTTATAAACATAAAAATCTTAGTGGTTCCAAACTTTTGGACTGTACTGTATATATAAAGTAATAGGCATGCTACGCTTATCCATTTAGGATGCTGAAAGATTGAGTTGTTATTGGCTAAACTTGTTTCAGTAACATATTTCAATCACAATCTAAATCGGACAAAAGTGGTATCATAAATTTTGATGCTCAAGCTCAACTTTGTCTAAGGCCCTGGTTCCACCTGGTATTAAGATGCATTTTGGTCGATTGGACGAGGGAGACACATACCCTGTTCCACCTGGTATTTTATATGCGTCTCTTTTGTCCACTTTCTACCACTTATTTCTTCGAAGGGAGGGTCTATGGGCGGGTAAATGTAAGGTTTTTTTTCAAATCTTTCCATCTAATGGACAAAATAAGCTTGTGCATTTTACATATGAACACACCTGGAGACGGTGGGAAAACATATGGAGAGCATCAGCTTTTGTTTCTGCTCTGACAGCCACAATACCAGCCAAACACAGTGAGTGTGTGTTAGAAATCAGAAATGGTGAGAGAACATTGTACGTTTTTCGTCTTCAAAACAAACTTGGGTCTTCAGCCATCACAGTTTAAATTCCCGTCTGGCTAGAGTGCTTCCCATAATGTTTACGCATTAGGTCAGTAGGCGGCCTTTTGCGGCCATTTGAACACATTGCGTTTTCGACTATCTCTGGAAGTGGTTGAAAGTGGACAAGACATTTTAGACCCCGTTTACACCTGTATTTAGCGTCGTCCACTTGTGATCCGATCGACCAAAACGCATCTTAATACCATGTGGAATCAGGGCCTAAAACACTGTATTGTTCATGTTGCATTTTAGAAAAATAAAACATGGTGATGTCTTTATCAAAAAGTAAAAGAAAAAGGCGGGATTTTCTATCCTGCGGCCACCATATTAAGCATTGTGATATGCTGTCTCTGTCTGTAGTCATAGCAGATCGGGATGCAGACAAATCCTGGAGCGGGTCAGAGTCAGAACTGGACTGTGAGGATAAGGGTGTAAACCGCCCACCTCTGTCCAGACCACTCCCCTCCAGCAGCACCTCCCTCCAACCCCCTGTAGCAACCCCACCTGCCTCTTTACCCCACCCACCCCAGATGAGCTCCACCCCCTTCAGCAGCACCCTTAAGGTAACCCTCACCGTGTCTCTGTGTGGTACATTGATTGACTCTTTCCTTCTTTGTTTTCATTCAACCCATTCCACCCTGCTGTGTCAGGTGGGCAGAACGAGTTAACAGAGCTGCCCTCTGGTAGTAACCTAGAGGTGGAAGGCAACAAAAGTTCAGAGGATGAATCTGAAGAAGATGAAGGTGAGGATGATGATGATGGTGAAGAAGAAGAAGAAGATGAGGAGGAGGAGGAAGAGGAAGAAGAAGAAGACGAGGATGATGATGATGATGACGAAGAAGAAGAAGATGATGATGAAGAAGATGAGAATGAGGATGGTGAAGAAGATGAGGAAGAGGAAGATGAGGAAGAGGAAGCTGCTGTGGCTTGTGAGACAACAAACATTCCTGGATTGCCTAAAACCATTGCTCTCGATACCGCAGAACAATCAGATGAGGCTGATGAGAATATCAAACAACCTGAGTGGGACAAGATGGAGGACAGTGTCTCAGGGGACAATCCTCTGGAGGTAAGGACAGATCAAGAACAAGAGGCACCAGAGAAAATGGACGTGAAAGAAACGATTCCTGAAAAGCCACTTTTTGGAGGTCCAGTTCCAGGGATTCTCGATTTAGATGATGGTTGTCTTGTGTCAGCCGTCAGGGTCGAGGCAAAATTCTCAGATGAGGAGGACAACGAGAGGGCCAATGAGAGTCCAAGTCCAACTTCTTTACCAAGTGTGGACAGAACATCACAAAGAAATCCAATGGAGACCAAGAATGAAAACCATAGTGATGATGATGATGATGATGATGATTGGGAGGATGATAATGATCAAGATGAGGAGCTGTTGAGAATTGAGAAGAACAGTTTAGAAGTGGAGGCCTCTCAAAGGACAACCCTTGTATGTGAAGATGCACAACTTCAAGATCAAACCGATGATATTCTACTGAGACCAACTGAAGGAATAGCTGATCTTGACACCAGCAGTCTGGATGTTCCCTCAGCATCACCTAAGTCTAAAGCCATAACTACTGCAGATGATGATGAAGATGATTGGGATGATGTTGATGAGGAGGAAGAAGCCCAAACGAAAAAGCCTCTGAACTTATTTCTGACCTTGCTGGGACAGAAGGAACCGGAGAGCCCTGAGGTATCTTGGGAGTCTGGCTCAGACAAAAGTGTTGGAACACCTGAAGAAGATAAAGATGCCAAGGAGATGCCAAGTGGAGAAAAAGACCAACATCAAGAGGCTTTGGTTCAGGATGACAATGATTCAAAAAGGTCATTGTTAGAACCCGTTGAACACCTTTCCCAGAGTCCTTTACATGAAGAACCTGTGCGTATGGAACACAGTGATGATGACAGTGAAGCTATACCAGTGTCCATGATTGTTGGTCAAAGTGATGAAGACCAAAGTACAAGTCAAGACGAAGACAGCCAAGTGAAGCAAATGCAATATGACTTTGCAAGTGGCTCAGTCAAAGTTTCTGATATAGATCAGATCTCTGATGTCTCTGATGATGAATCTATGGTGGAAGAATGTATTGATGATGCAAGTCAACCACATACTCCAAATCTCTCCAACAGTAGCCCAAAACATTCCACCCCATCAAGTCCAGCACAATTGGAAAAACCATTCCTCTCAGGTAGCCCAAATCCTTTAAAAGCAATGAGCCCAGTTCCAACAAGTCCAAAATCCCCAACAAACCCAAGTCCAAGGCAGTCTTCTGGACCTAGCCTTCAACATTCAGCTGCAACTAGTCCACAAAACTCAAGTTTCTCAAGCCGCTCACCAAGTCCCCAACACTGCAGTCCATCAGCCTCAACATTTATCCATTTTATATCGCAGGATTTGGATCAAAATTCACAGGAAGCAGTTATGAATCCAGAATCTCAACGTTCAAGCCCTAATTCTCATCTTGAGGGTGACCTTTCGGTAGAGTTTGCAGATGAACGATTAACAGAGGTGATTGAATCAAAACCAGCTCTTCAAGAAGAAATCCCCTACACCGTCATAGATGAAGTTGATCTCACTTCTGATGGAGAAGATGATAAAGAGGAAGAACTTGAGAAGTTGCATGAGCAGAACGAATCATTAAAGGAAGAAAGACGTTCAGAGCAAGGATCATTACAGGTACTCTAGACGATACCTGTAGCTTGTGGATAGGAGGTGGCGACTTGTGGTTTGTAGTTGTAGTTTCTAGGTGTGGTAGAGATGGTTAGGAGACACTGAAGATGCAATCCTGACAAATCTGTTCTTGCTCATCCCTATTGTTTCGTGTCTTTTGTTCTTTTTATGTATCTAATCTCATTGAATTGTTCAACTTTTTGAGTGCCTTGAGTATAAAATCCTCTGTGTTAATGTTGGCATGCATCTCATCTTTGAACAGGAGGAGGCATCCACAGAGGATGAGGAAGAGGAGGATGTAGAAGAAGAGGAGGATGAGAGGGAAGAACCGGAGGAAATGTGTGAAAAGTCTAACGTTCCTCAAAATGGTGGCACCAGCGAAGACAAGCGAAGAGGTACATTTTCATAGTTTATGGTTTGAAGGCTTTTTGCTTCAATTTTGGCATTTATTTTGTGACCATGTGACTAGATGTGCATGTTTTTCCAGATTTCCTTTCAGAACTGGGGCTCGAAAAAGAAGATGAAAATGACGACTCTCCCTGGGATTCAGAGGTTAGTCGCAAGGCATATTAAACAAAGCAAAGCTGGTGAAATCTCCATTATAGTTATG
Organism: Chanodichthys erythropterus; assembly: GCF_024489055.1. NCBI lineage: Eukaryota > Metazoa > Chordata > Actinopteri > Cypriniformes > Xenocyprididae > Chanodichthys > Chanodichthys erythropterus. The sequence goes on along the minus strand of NC_090244.1, from coordinate 3,710,716 downwards.
CATTTTATGCCTACAGCATCACAATCACCCTAAAACAGGGTTTCCCCAACCAGTGCTTAGAAAACCCCTACAGGTTTGTGATGGAACTGCAAGGTTTGTGGAATTGTGATGTTAATGCAGATGTCAAGCTAAATTAAATATAACTTAGTTAAACAAAAAGGATATGAAATTATTAAATTAGTTAAATTGCAATTATATTTAATGAATAATTATATTATTTAACAATTATATTTAATACAATTATGAAATTAATGTAATACAAAATACACATAAAATAGTTTTAGTTATTTAAAAATGTATTTATTGAATAAATTAGTTATATTTAATTACTAATTATGTAATTTAAAAAATATATTTAATTAAATTATGAAATTAATGTAATACAAAAAACACATAAAATAGTTTTAGTTATTTAAAAATGTATTTATTGAATAAATTGCAGTTGTATTTAATCACTAATTGTGTAATTTAATAATTATATTTAATTAAATTATGAAATTAATGTAATACAAAATACATATACATTTATTTATTTAAACGCATTTATTAAATAAATTTGTAGTTATATTTAATTACTTAATATAATTAACAATCATGTTTAATTAATTAAATTGGGATTAAATTAATTTAATCAATACACATATAGTTGTTTTATTAATGTAAAAATGAAAAAATAATCATTGAGGGTGAAGAAAACATGTTGGGAACCCCTGTCCTAATGTCATCTGTGACTTTATTTCATTCTGGTATGTTCTCTCTTTTTTCCATTAACAGTCTGGTTCTGAGAGCCCATGGAAAAAGCAGGCCAGTGGTCCACACACTCCTGCCAAACCACATAAATCCATGTCCAGTATTTGTGAGGAGAACACTGAAGGTATGCATGACATTGGCAGTGATTTATTTTATATATTTTTACTATATAAAAATATGATTGCATTTTAAAGCGTACCGGTAATACCATAATAGCTTTGTCTGTAGCCTTCTGCAACCATTTCATGCTTAAAAATATGCAGATAAGATTGACATTTTCCATTGCTTCTGCTTAACGGATGTTTTACATGCTATGCTAAATAATGAGAAGTGTAGGTTATTTGTAGATTTGCATTTCATAATCTCATTGAATTCTTTTGTAGACTTCTTATACGTTCCCTCCTTCGTAAGAGGAGGGAGGGACATTAATTTATTGAGAAGTATAGGCCAGCCAGGAGGCTGCAGGCCGATGGGTAGGCATTCTGATCTGCCTCATGATTTGCTGTTGTCCCGCTGGATTAATCATCTCCCATAATCCCCTGCAGTGTCTCCAGCCGTCACATTAACACCTTGTCCTCGGATCTTGATCTCTTGTCTTATGTGTCTGTTGTCATCTGTGCGTTCATGGCATGTGATGAGACTAATATCTGCTTATAGTGGGGAAGGCCCATTATTGTTGCTCATGTTTACAAGATGAGTTCATTAAATTAACATTGTAGCTAAATGGTTTCCTTTTAAGTGTTTGAGTATTTTGCCACCCTCAAACCCCAGTTCACAGGCATCATGGGAGATCTCCATCGCTGCATGTGCATGCCCGCGCACTCGCCGCATGGAGGCTTGTCTTTGTCCATTAATATTTGTTTTGTTTAGGGGAGTTGATATTTCTGATGTTTTGTTTTTTTTATGCCTTTCAGTTTTAAGAAATGATGAGGATGATGTAGAAGAGAAGGAAACTGAAATACCAGTAAGCATCATTTTAAAATTGCAGTTATTGAACTTGATTGGTGGAAAAAATGGTGGAAATACAAAGGATTACATTGCTTTGCTGCATTGTTAATTATATTAATATTATAATACTATAGTTATATTAATATTGATACATTAATATTATTATTATATGATGTGATAATACCATATATTAATATTAATTGTATTTAAATATTAATGTACTCCTGTAGCTCAAATAGTAGATCAGTTTGAGCTACAGGCGTATGCTGATAAAAAAAAAAAAAAGATTAAAAAAAAGTATACCTTCAATGCAACGTAATTCGTTTTGGATAAAGGCATCCAGCAAATGCAAAAAAGTAAATGTAAATGTATAAATATAAATAAATAATAATTTTTTAATTTATTAACAAATGTAACATTTTTCTTCACAGCCCAAAGTGATCAAAAGAGAGCCAGTGTCTGTTCTTAGTAAGCTGATGGATTCAAAAGAAGCCAATAAGAAAACAGGTCATCTCTTCAATTTATTTTTTTAACACAACTATTAAACTAATTTGTATGGAAGCTTGTTTGCCCACTGAATAAAAAAATAAAAAAGGTAATTGTGACATTTATCTCATAATTGACTGACTTTTTTCTCAGAATTGCGTAATATAAAGTCGCAATTTCGAGTTATAAAGTCAGAATTGCGAGTTATAAAGTCAGAATTGTGAGTTATAAAGTCAGAACTGCGAGATATAAAGTCGGAATTGCTGGAATTGTGAGTGATAAATTCGGAATTGTGAATTATAAAGTCGGAATTATGAGTTATAAATTCGGAATTGCGAGATATTATTCGGAATTGCGAGATATAAATTCGGAATTGCGAGTTATAAAGTCAGAATTGCATGATATCAATTCAGAATTGCAAGATATAATGTCGGAATTACGAGTTATAAAGTCAGAATTTCGAGATATAAAAGTTGGAATTGTGAGTTATAAAGTCGTAATTATGAGTTATAAAGGCGGAATTGCAAGATATAAAGTTGAAATTGCCAGTTATAAAGTTGGAATTTCGAGATATAAATTCGGAATTGCGAGATATAAATTCGGAATTGCGAGTTATAAAGTCGGAATTTCGAGATGTAAAGTCGGAATTGCGAGATGTAAAGTAGGAATTGCGAGATATAAATTCGGAATTACGAGATATAAAGTTGAAATTGCCAGTTATAAAGTTGGAATTTCGAGATATAAAAGTTGGAATTGTGAGTTATAAAGTCGTAATTATGAGTTATAAAGGCGGAATTGCAAGATATAAAGTTGAAATTGCCAGTTATAAAGTTGGAATTTCGAGATATAAATTCGGAATTGTGAGATATAAATTCGGAATTGCGAGTTATAAAGTCGGAATTTCGAGATGTAAAGTCGGAATTGCGAGATGTAAAGTAGGAATTGCGAGATATAAATTCGGAATTGCGAGATATAAAATTGAAATTGCCAGTTATAAAGTTGGAATTTCGAGATATAAATTCGGAATTGCGAGATATAAATTCGGAATTTCGAGATGTAATGTCGGAATTTCGAGATGTAAAGTCGGAATTTCGAGATGTAAAGTCGGAATTTCGAGATGTAAAGTCGGAATTGCGAGATGTAAAGTAGGAATTGCGAGATATAAATTCGGAATTGTGAGATAAAATTCGGAATTGCTAGTTATAAAGTCGGAATTGCGAGTTATAAAGTCGGAATTTCGAGATGTAAAGTCGGAATTGCATGATATAAATTTGAAATTGCGAGATATATACTTGCAGATATAAACTCACAATTGCAAGAAAAAAGTCAGAATTGTGAGATAAAAAGTCACAATTACCTTTTAAATTGTTTTATTCCGTGGTGGAAACAAGCTTCCATAAAGATGTAACATGTTTGGCTTCTAGAATAAAATTCTCTGTTCTTGCAGACCTGATGGAAGAACTTGGTTTGGGAGATGCTGATGATCTCGAGGGTAATCTTGAAGTTTTTGCTTCACTAAAACATTCTGGGATCATTCTTCAAATTTTGCATTGAATGTATGTTTTGTATGTCCTCACGTGTTCATGTTTTTGTCTTATTTTACACAAAAGCAAATCGCCAATGTCCTCCAGGTCAGATACTCAAGCGCTTGCGCTCTATGTACCTTCGTTGGATGTTTATAGTTCTGCTGATGCTTGCTAATATCAGAGCCGTGGCCTAGCAGTTAGCGTAGTACTGTGGGTGACAAAAGTTTGAGTCCAGCTTGCCTTTGTCCCATTTCCCCCTGGTCTTTTCTTGACTATCTTCTGTCAAATGGCAAAAATGCTGAAAATAAATACATATTTAACATTTAAAAAATACTTTTTGTGAATCTGCTTATTTTGAAAGATCTTCAGTGAGAATGTCAATGAAAAGTCTTCAGCTCCGCACTGGCAGTGAAGATAGTCTCTGGGGTTTGTATTAGTGTTGGGCGATATGCTCCATAGTCATATCATCCTATCGTCAGCCTGTGAGATTGCGAGATTGTGTTTTTTTTTATCAACACTTGAATGTGGGTAAGTTTTATTAAAAAAAAAAAGCAACATTTTGAGCAAAAAGCTGAGAAAATCACGTTTTTGTCAAAGACTACATCTGGATCAGATTCAGTACGATGATCAAAACATAGATGGAGTAGATCAAATCCATCAACACCCCCCAAAGCTTCACAGTCCTGTAGCTCATCCTGGGTCGACATTTCATTCATGACATTGGGCATTTTTGATTTATTTGCTGGTTTATGATTGCGTTATTTTAAATATGCATATGATTACATATGCTATCACTTGCTTCTTCTTCTCCTGTGTTTTGATCAGGAGATTTTCTATTCTTTCAGAGATTGCATAATAGCGCCCCCTACCATATAACAGTGAAAACACAGAAAGCCAGAAAATTCCGTCAATGGCAGGGAAAGAGTTCAAATGTTTTGTTAATGTGCTATGGAAACAAAACAAAATGCTGACAAACAACAATGCCATTTTCGCCTTTGCCTGACGGTGTCATAAGTGTGGTTATGTGGTGATGTTGTTATGAAATTAGAGAAGGCAAATGAATTGTAGTTCCTAATATTAATTTTATAATAATACTAGCCTAATAATAAAAACAACAACAGTACTACTACTGCTAATAATAATTTAATACATTAATGGTAAAACTAGCCATTTATCGTCAAAGGCATCAGTCATCAGCGATAACTCTGTCTATCGTCTATCGGCACAACCCTAGTTTGCTTTTTTTGTTTATTTTCACTGCCTCTCATAGATGCTTCAGACTGGGACTCCGCCAGCACCACCAGTAAGGCCAGTAAGAACTTCCCAGTTCATAAGCTGGAGGAGGAACCAGTCTTTGAAAGCCCAGCAGCTTCTGCACTACCCATAACACCTCAGCAGCAGGAAGTGGACACCAGGGAACATGAAGAAGCCAGTCCAGAGAAAAACAACAAACCCACAACCTCAAGCACACAACCTCTTCCTAGTCCACGATCTCTCAACCCAAACGACCGCTCAAAGCCACGACCACTGCCACGCCTGCGCTTGGACTCGAATCAGAGGCCAGAGAGTGAAGGTGAAACTAGAAATCTTTACTATAATGAAACAGTTTCTAGTGAATGTCTGAGTAATTGATTTATTGATACACAGAATCAGACTGGGATACAGACACCTCCAGTCCAGCCAAGACAACAAATTCACTGCCAAACATAGCTGAGCCCGACGCAGGTAAATCTCTTCAATGTAAAGATGAACATTCGGTGTCCTATCTGTGTTTTATATTGTATAGTAATGTGTCTGAATTTCTCTGCAGTTCAACCCAAAGCTGAAGATGACGAGAGTGAAAACAGTTCTGACGCAAGTGAAAATGCAGATCAGGTGGGTGGAATTCATCCAAACTCTATGGAAGTCAATTTTAAATAAACAAATAAAATAAAACCGAAAACCTGGTTAATTTTCACAGGCACAATGCATCGTCCCTGTCAAATTAAAAAATAAAATGCAAAATGCTTTTACATTTCATCTTTACTATAATCTCAAGGCAAGTACAAGTAGGCCCATTTACATACAGGTTAACTAAAAATGTGACAAAAAACCCTAAACTAGACATTTTAACTTGAATTATGTCACTGTTATTGTGCTTGCATTAAGAAATTTTTTTACAAAGTGTTGAAATTTCTTTTTCACATTTGCATTTTCATTTTAAAGGGGTGGTTGATTATGATTTCACTTTTTTTAATTTTAGTTAGTGTGTAATGTTGATGTTTGAGCATAAACAACATCTGCAAAGTTACGACACTCAAAGTTCAATGCAAAGGGAGATATTTTCTTTTACAGAAATCGCTTTTTAAGGACTACAACAAACGGCCGGTTTGGTGACATCACTAACCCTAAAATTTACATAAACCCCGCCCCCGAGAACACTCAACAAAGGGGGCGGGGCCATATTGGGCTGCTTTAGAGAAGAGGAAGAGTTGTTGTAGTAGAGTGTTGTTGTCATGCCGAACTGCTTCATAAACGAGGGTCAATTGGATGAGTTGAATCAACTCCACAGCAACTACATCAATTTATCCACTAACCATTCAGAAACGTCTAAAAGTTGTATCTTCTTCCTGAGTCTCTCCATCAGTGTCGACTCCGGTTTGAACAATGTAAGGCTGAACACCGTTACTGACAATCCTCATTTTGGCTGCGTGAGATTCTCCAGCTTTGTTGTTGTTGAGCTGTTAAAGCTCCGCCCTCTTCTGGAAAGGGGCGGGGAGCAGCAGCTCATTTGCATTTAAAGGGACACACACAAAAACGGCGTGTTTTTGCTCACATCCAAATAGGGGCAAATTTGACAAGCTATAATAAATGATCTGTGGGGGATTTTGAGCTGAAACTTCACAGACACATTCTGAAGACACTTATATTACATCTTGTAAAAGGGGCATAATAGGACTCATTTAATATTGCATTTTCTTTCATTTAATATCGCATTTTATTTTTTTGTTTGACAGGAATGTTGCATTGTCACTATAAAAAAATTTATTTAATAATTTATTTTTAGCACAAACTTTGCAGACACTTTTCAGTAATGAAAAGCTTAATCTGGTTTTCATTTTCACCATTTTTTTGATTTATTTAAAATAGGGAAACTCTGTTTCTTATTCAATTAATTGTTTAAAGTACAGTTTTTTGCCTTACTGGGTATAATTGGAAGCTACAGTGATGTGTTTTCTTCATTGGATTAGGTCTTTAATGTCACCATGTGCTGCCTTATTTTAGTTAAATGTGGTGTTTGTGACAGTGATACAGTTTTAAATGTTGGCACGAGTCACATGCATGTGTCCTAAGTTTGGTCTGAAGTCCTTGTCAACCAGACTTGTTGGTTTTTCATTGTTAATTCTATTCTTTTGTCCAAATATGCAAATAAAGGCAAGACAGGCATTACAAACATCTTCTGTAAACATAAATAAGCCATCTAATGAACCGTTGAAGCTCCCAACCTCTCCTAGAGAGGACGAACATGATGAGAACACTGATGAGATTCCCTGGGAGGAACGCTATGAGAAAATCTGGGTGGAGAATGAAAAAAAGGAGACCAAGTCCCAGTACAAAAATGTGGCCGCTGAACTAAAAGAGAAGTTCGGAGAACTTGAGCACAAGGAATTGGGTGACCTTTTGGAGCAGGAATGGAAAGAAACACAACAGGATAATGAAAAGGAAGAAGAAGAGGTGGAAAAGGAAGCAGATGGGGATGATTCCAGCGAGGAAGAGGGAGAGCCAATAGTGCGGCCCACCGCCCGGGCAAGAAGTGCCATACTTTTGCCCATCCCTGAGCAGAGAGAGTCAGGTCTGGAGGACTCTCAGTCCGAAAGCGTTCACCGCACAGTTAGTGTTGAGGTCAGCGATGCAGAGCTTCCCAACGATCAACACAACCCTCAAATCATTCCAGATGCCCTGGCGGATGAGGCCCAGCAGCCAGAGAACCAAGCGGATGGCACTGACGAAAATGAGGAAGCTAATAGTGGAAGAAAAGAAAACTGTCAACGAGAATCTGAAAGCGATATAGATGAAGAACCTGAAGAACTTTACAGACCTCCATTACTTGCTGAGAATGAACTGAAAGTCCCACCTAAAATTCTAGAAGTGCCCTCTTCTGACTCTGATGAGGTTGATGAGGGCCTGTGGAAGTCCAGACTTGAGGTAGGACCCCGGGAGGAGTCTCTGACAAACTTACCAAATGAAGACTTTCAGTTTGCCTCTGTCTTCCTGTTCTTCATTCATGTAAACTCAAAATATGAAGTCTATGCCGGCGAAAAACTCCAGCTTCATCTAATAATACTGACCAGATGCTGGCCGGCCAAATTACACCACTCTTCTCCATCTCTGGTTATGCTAATCATTAGCTCCGTTCCAAACCTAGTGAGCTGACTACCTAGACAGCATCATAAACATGCTTCTGACATGATGGCTGTTTGAAATGGTTAGCAGCAAAATTACGCTACCTTCAGAGATACCTTGTTTTAGCAAAGATTAAAGGATTAGTTCACTTTTAAATAAAATTTTCCTGATAATTTACTCACCTTTCTTTCTTTCTTCAGTCGAAAAGAAATTAAAGTTTTTGATGAAAACATTCCAGGATTATTCTCCTTATAGTGGACTTGAATGGGCATCAAACGATTGAAGGTCAAAATTAGTTTCAGTGCAGCTTCAAATTGTTCTCCACAATCCCAGATGAGAAATAAGGGTCTTATCTAGTGAAACCATCGCTCATTTTCTGAAAAAAATGTAAAATTATATACGTTTTAACCATAAATGCTCATCTTGAACTAGCTCTCTTCTTCTTCTTCTCGTCTATTAGAATTCCAGCAGTGTAGATGCTGCTAAGTGTATTACTGCCCTCCTCAGGTCAAAGTTTGAATTAATTTTGCTAGTTCAATAGTATATAACAATTAGTTCAAACTTTGACCTGTGGAGGGCAGTAATACACTTAGCAGTGTCTACACTGCTGGAATTCAAATAGAGAAGAAGAAGAGAGCTAGTTCAAGATGAGCATTTATGGTTAAAACTTATATAATTTTAAATTTTTTTCAGAAAATGAGCAATGGTTTCACTAGATAAGACCCTTATTTCTCATCTGGGATCGTGTAGAACAATTTGAAGCTACACTGAAACTAATTTTGACCTTCAACAGTTTGGTGCCCATTGAAGTCTACTATAAGGAGAATAATCCTGGAATGTTTTAATCAAAAACTTTAATTTCTTTTTGACCGAAGAAAGAAAGGCATGGACATCTTGGATGACATGGGGGTGAGTAAATTATCAGGAAAAGTTTATTTAAAAGTGAACTAATCCTTTAAGAGCTTATATTAAAAGCTGAACTCTCATTAACTTGACACTGTATCTGTAAATATATGATCATGGTGCAATGCATTGCTTTTAGCGTGATGCATTTGACACATTTATAATTAAATGTTGTAATTGTAAATTTGTAAATATTCCCATTTTATACAGAACTGAACATACCGATAAAGTAGTTCAATATAATTAAACCCATTATTTATGTGTTCTCTATGTATTTTTATCTTATTATTGAAGTTTTGTGTCGTTAGCTTAGCAACATGTTAAAGGCACAATATGTAAGATTTTTGGATTAAAATAACCAAAAACCACTAGAGCAAATGTTATATACTTTGTTGACTTCTGTACTTACATTATCCCAGATGTTTCCAAGAATGTTTAAATCCAGAGAAATAAGCAATTTTATCCAGGACCGTGGATAATAAATTTTATTATTGGCATAATAAAAGTCCCGCTGCTCTCGAGCCGTGTGTCGCGTTCATCTCTCATTAGGAATCGCTCCAGCAGCCTCGTTCCTCTCTCACAACACTCAGTCTTGCTCTGCTTCATACAACGTTAATAATCCCATCCATGAACATGATTTCATGAGTCCCGTCAGATTGTTTACATCGGCTGTGAGGTGGAAAAACTCGGTGTCATCAAGCTACACCTTTGTTTTCAATAGGCGACCTCTAGTGGCAAAAAATTACATATTGTGCCTTTAACTCAGTTGTGAAAGCCTCCCATGTGCTTTATATAAGGAGTTGCTGCCTAAATAAAACCTTTCAAATAAGTCATTTGTGAGGTTTCATGACAGTTAGCATGGTGCCTTAGAAGGCAGTTGCCTATGTAGGGAGTAGTCAGCGAGACGGCACACTAGTTTTTGAAACGGAGCTATTGTCTTGTTGTCAGCGGTTTTTAAACTAGCATTTCTACTCATTCCAGTGTTTTCTTGTCATTTACATTCTTCATGCATTTTAAAACCCCATTAAATCTGTGTTATTTTTATTATTATTATTTATATAATGTTATAGTGTTTTGAATTATTATTTTGAATTGGCTGTTTTTATATTTTCATATATATATATATATATGTATGTATATATAATATATATATATATATATATATATATATATATATATATATATATATATATAACTAATAAAAATGCACATAATAAAATAACTAAAAGTGAAAAAAAAAAAAAATATATATATATATATATATATATATATATATTTTTTTTTCACTTTTAGTTATTTTATTATGTGCATTTTTATTAGTTATATATATATATATATATATATATATATATATATATATATATATATATATATATATATATATATATATATATATATATATAAAAGCCATCTTTTAGTTTACACCAAAGCCTGGCAAATCCATGATTTGTTCATAATGTTCATAGGGTTCACAACAATAAATGTTTGAGACAGTAGTATGCTGCTACATTGGCAAATTGATCAATAAATGATTCAGCTGTTAGTACTATGCTAAAAGACAAAGCTTGATTTAATGGGGTCCGTTGTCCCATCTTGTCCTGTATCTGTCTTAACGTTTGTAAGATGTCAGTGTGAGCTGACCAGCACTTGTGTTGAATCCAGTCTGTCACTCTTATTAAATATTTATCAGTTAATTTTCTGCACTGGTGTCAAATGATTCACTCGAGGCCACACATGTGCGTCAGTTCACACCTCATCTGTCGTGTGTGCCAAGGATGCTTTCCTTCAGCTGTCTGAAGATCTCTCTTCATCTTCCTGAAGATCTGTCATTCTTGTGTTAGTGTGTGTTTTTATGATGTGTCTCAACTGATGAGTTTTCAACCACTGTTTTTAACCCTCTGTGGTTGGAACTTCTCAGTTAATGTTGGATTGAAGTGTTTTTATGTTGCTAGCGCTTCTTTTTAAATAAGAAAAGAAGACATGCTGTTTTGTGTGGTGTTTTTGATGTGTTTTGTCTTGTATGTGACTGTATATGAATGTTGCATGATCAATTCAACATTTCCCAGAAGTGGGTTTAAATCTAGAATGTTCTTTCCTTAATATCTTCTGTTTAGGGTGGTAAGGAACAGACTGATGGTATGAGGGGAGAACACCAACCCAGTGCTTTATGGGATACTGGAGGATCCAGAGAAGGAGCTGAACTTGACCAAGGAAAAGGGAAGAAAACTGACACCAAGTCTGGGAACCCAAAACCTCAACAGGAAGGGATGGCTGACGGCAGGTGTTTGGGAAGAGAGGGTAGTGTTTCACCAAGACATCTGACAAGAAGTCCAAGAAGGTATATATGTCACATTACTAGATGGGATTAATGTGAAGTTAGGAATTTCCTTTTTGATCCAATCACAAAAGCTATGCTTTCATCCAAAGTTGGGAATTTAACTTGCGCACAAAATAGGAATATCGCATAAAATAAAGCAGCGTTTCAATCCCATGTATTCAAGAAAAAAAAAAGGTCACTTCCTTGGAAATTGGTGCGAAATATTTGCAATAAAAATGGAAGATGTGTGTCTGTATTGAGATGTGAGCATATCTCAATTGAGCATATAATTTTTATCAATTGAGCATATAATTTTTTTCATGCACATTTTTAGAATTTGTGTGCTTTTTGGTGTTTCCATCCAGTGTATTTTGTGTGATGTCCCTAAATTTGCTTAAAAATAGGTGGATGGAAACATAGCTATTGAATAACTTTATTTTATTTATTTATTTTTATTGAATAACTTTTTATTATTATTATTATTATTTTTTTTTTATTTCAATTTTTATTTCAATCAAAAATTACATTTTTAAATAAAAATTAAAATAATTTTAATTTTTAATTTTAATTTTAAAAATTAAAATAATTTATTTTTATTTTTAAAATAAACTAAAAATGTATTTTTAATTTAGAAATTACAATTAAAATAAAAAAATTAAAAAATTGTTTTAATTTAATTTTTAATTTTTATTTTATTTTAATTTTTAAAATAGAAATTTAAATTAAAATTATTTTTATTTAAAAATTATTTTATTATTTTTTTAATAAAAATTACAATTATTTTATTTTATTTTTATTCAAAAAATGTAAATTATTTTTATTTTATTTTTAAAATTTATTTTTATTTTATTTTAAAAATTACAATTAATTTAGTTTTTGTTTTGCTCGGGAATTCTTTTTATCCCATGTGCTTAAGCAGAGTTTCAAACATTGCTGGAAAAATCCTGAGGACACCTTGAAGTAAAGAGCTTTCAGTAAACAGCCTGATAGATTTTTTTTTCATTCTAGATCTAAAGAATATGCTTGCAGTCAAAAACAATAGCCATGGTATACAAGTATTGTGTTATATTTTTAACTTATCAGTCTGTTATATTTTATTCTAATGAAAACAGCAAAAAAGCCATCAGGTTTTTGCTGACGCTCTGATTTTACTGGTATCATCATTGCTTATTTATTTTCTGGGTGTTTCCCTGGTGGAGGGTGTGAAGTTGACATTTGTTCTATTATTTTGATTAAATCTTTCATTTCAACTTCATGATGAGATCTGTGCACCTCCAGTACTGACAGGGCACCACCACATGGTGAGGAAGATGAAAAGGAGGAGGAAAAGAAAACTGTAGGTAGCCAAGCGAGAAATCTCTGTGTAGCTCCCCCGCTGCAGGGAAAACCCTCCCGGCCCGCGACACGCCATAACGGAGACCTCGAGTCTGTCTTTGATGATAGTACTTTAAGTGAGCTGTCGGAGGAGGACAGGAGGTATACATGCAGTATTTACATGCTTTTTAATGCAGCTTCATTACAAAATATCGATTTTTATCTGTCGCAGTTTTGCAGCAGCAACATTATAAGTATAACTTGGCCTGTGCAGAATCTGTGCCCATAGAATTCTGAATTTTAAAAATATTTTGAATAATTTGAAAAGTTTTTTAGCTAACAATAAGAATGCAGTGTGCTCAGTTTTGATCAACTCGTTTGACATATTTAAATCATTCATCAGAATTCCTTTTACCCACAATCAGTGTAGAATAAATGAAAAGAGCGCAGATTCCATTTGGGCCTTGTTATAACATTTAATATTTTAAAGAGAATACTGCATTATATCTTCATTTTAGAGCACCAAACTTGCTCTCCGGTAGACCTTTGTTGGCTGATCAAACATAAATTTGTCTAAAATCATGTTTTTTCTTCCGTACCCCTCTGTTCTGACAGGTCTCCTTCTTCAAGGTGTAGGAAAGAGCAGGTGAGTTTCTTTCTTGGAAAGGTAATTTATGATTTCCATGATGCAGAAAACGGCGATGTAATTTACTGTATAACTCGGAATGTCACGCAATTTGTCAAATTTTTGATGAATAAATAAAAAGTAGGTGAGCACTTAAATCAGATCACGATATAGACTAGTGTCTATGAATATTAAACCACAAAAAGACTATTTGATGAGAAAAACTATCGTCATATCATAAACACGGCAACCCATCAAAATAAAAGAAATTGTGACAAAAATATATTACTGTTGTACAGTAGAATTTAGCTGTCTTAATGTAAAAATAATAATAAAAATAATAAATTTGTTTGCTTGACAAAAGTTTATCATATGATTAAAAGATCATTAAAATTAATATTTTATGCCTTCATTTGATTGCCAGAAAATTTAACACAGAATTTCTGAAAAAACAAAAACAAAACAATTCATAGAAATTAATGCATTTTGTTTTTATGAATTCAATAAATTAAATATGCGTTTTGATTAATAAAATTTAATAAAACCATTAAAATGGAATCCAGAAAACTGAATTTGGTCAAAATAAAATGGAATTTGAGGGGAAAAAAATAAAACGTATTTCATACAGTTATAAAAAAAATATTTTTTGTAAAATTTTTAATAAATTGTTGTTAAATTGTATAAGTTTCATGATTTTTTAAATTTTTTAATTCTAAAATTTAATTAAACCATTAAAATGGAGTCCAAAAAAATTAAAATGGGTAAAAAACCTAATCCAGAAAAATTAAAACGGAAAAAAATTAATTTAGAAGAAAAAACGGATTTCATAGGGCCCTATGTAACCCCTGTAGTGTTTAAGTGGTTATGACAGTGGTTAATACTGTAAAATGTTACTCATTATAAATATACCGGTTTAAAGTCAGAATGACTTTAAAGGAAGTTGCAATAGCCTTTCTTCCCTATTGTAACAATTATCTGAGTGAATCGGCTTTTGTTCATGGGGAATTGACTGTTCATTGGTGGATCTCATGTGAGTGACAGGTTGCCCCGCCCTCACGCCAGTAAACACATCATCAGAGAAGAGAAGTGATGTCACTGCAAGAGGGAGGGGATTTTGATGAAAGATTTCAAGGGCAAAAAATTAAATAATAAATAATAATTTATAAATAAACACTGCAATATTGTAATAAACAAAATAATTTTTCGTTTCATGGTGACTTGAACACAGGATACTCATTGTTTTATTGACTTTTATCGTCTCCTATGCAGAGCACTGGAGAGCTGGAGATGGCGGATGATTTTGAAGATCTGACCCAGTCTTCTGACACACCCACTGAAGAGCTGGAGACTCCAGTGTCTGGATACCGCAACGCATCTCTGCTCTTCAAACAGCTCGACCCCAGCTATCTGGGTGAGTCGGTCTGCACCAACCAGCTGCAAATAAACCGATAATCAGGTGTTCAGCAAATGAAGATGTTTGCTTAAGTCTCCTCTTATGTCCACCCCGCAGACTCGGTGAGCGTTGTGAAACTACAAAACATGTTTCACGAGTATGAGCGCACAATCCAGAGGGAGAGGGACAGACACAGTCGCCTGGCGGATAAAACCTCTCAGCTGGAGCAAGAACGCAACGAGCTCAAGCTCCTGCTGGATGAGATCAGAGGCAGCAAGTCCAGCCTAGAACATCTCAGACTGGAGCTGGAAACTGACATGAACAATCTCAAGTGAGCTCATCTCAGTGCATGTGGAAGGAGGTCGGCAGCTCAACAGGGTTTTTAACAATGCCATTGACTCTCTCTTTCTCTCTCTCTCCTCATGAAAGGTTCCTTTTGAGACAGGAACAGGAAAAGCATCAGAGCGCTCTCATGCTGTACAATAAAACCCGTGAGCAGCTACAGAGGAAAGAGGAGCAGCAGCGGGCCGAGGCCGAGGAGCGCCACAAAGCTGAGCTGAAAGTCCGGAGTCTGGAACTGGAGATCAGAGCCCTGAAGAACAGCATCAAACAGGTGCAGACTGTTAGATTTTACTGCCCCCTGCTGGGAAAAACAGCTTATAACATGGTTATCTCAGTGTTGAACAGTGTGTGTGTGTGTCTGTGTTTGTATGTTTAGCTTGAGGAGGATAGAGACGAGTCTCAACGTCTCCTGTCTCATGAGCGCAGTGCTCGCGCTCTACATGAGGAGTTACTCAACAACCACCTGCGTAAGCAGCAGGACATCGAGGAGGAGAACCTCCGCAACCTCAACAAGAGCAATGAGGTACCGCTGTCACCTCAGATATTACCAGCTTTAAGAAATGTGCTACTTCTGTTAGCAGACATATAGCGCCGCTGCACTTCTGGCGCCCTGAGTTCTAGTCCCGGCTCGCGGACCTTTCCTGATCCTGTCCTCCTCTCTCTCTCCCACTTTGCATCCTGTCTACTTACTATCCTATCATAATAGAGGCAAAAACGTCCCAAAAAAATAAAAAAATAAAAAAATAAAAAAATCGTAATCACATGTGCAGTGATGTCATAGCTTTACAGTCCAATATGCGCTGACATCATATGTTTACAATCACATGTGCAGTGATGTCATAGCTTTGGAGTCTGACATCATATGTTTACATTCACATATGCAGTGACATCATAGCTTTGCAGCTTTTATCACATCCCATCTAAGAAACCATGAAGAATAATCGAAAATAATCGAGAACAAACTACCAATGTAACTAAATCTGAAAACTGTTCATATTTAAAATTACAATTCCCCTCTTTCCTTTATTAATAAAATGTGTTAAAATCAAATAAAGGAACTTCAAGGTTTAGGTTTACCTCATAGAAGCAGTGAACTTAGTCAGCAGATCATCTATGTAACCCAACTGCTCTAATCCTGTTCTCTGACATGTGATTGGTCAGATTTTCAGGCTTTGTCCTAATGACCTGCACTTAGGCATTAACTTACCGTGTTATAGAGCCAATCACTCTAGTGCAATCAAGCCACATACTGTGTCATGTTTTTCAAGGACTCTTTTTTTAAACGGTAATAAACTGTTTGTCTCATGTTATTTATTGCTGCTGTTCTCAGGCCATGTCCCAGCTAACCGAGGCATCAGACCGTGAGCGAGACTTGATGCAACAAAACCGAACCCTTCAGGATGAGCTGAACTCCGCTCGGGCCGAGCTGGACCGCTCGCAGTGTCACAGCCGGCAGGAAGAGTCTCGACTCGCGGAGGAAAGAGACACTCTACGCGAGAGACTGGAGGACACCCGCAGGGACATGAAACTGAGCGAGGAGGCCTTGGCCCAGACCGTGTTCCAGTACAACGGGCAACTCAGCGCGCTGAAGGCCGAATGCTCCATGATCACCGCGAAACTGGAGCACGAGAGGCAGGTGAAGCAGCAGCTGGAGGCCGAGGCTGAGGCGAGCAGGGCACGACTGCAGGCGGCGCTACAGGAGGCCGAGAGATGTCAGGTCAGACGCTCTCCTTTTGTGTTGAACCAAAAGAAAAAGGATTTTGGTCAAGATTTGTCCTTTATTATGTTGGAATGACAAAGCTGATCTACTATTAAAGCTTCTTCTTCTTCTTCTTCTTCTTCTTCTGAGACTAAATTTTAAGCAGTATCTACAACCACCAAACTCGACTCAGACCTTCAGACTGTTCTGACTCAATGTGCTGTATGATTTCTAACTGATCCGATTCTAACTGATTACGATTTTTGTTAAACGGACGATCAAAACTGCGAAAACTCCCATAGACTTTCATTGAGGGGGTACTTTGTACTGTAGGGCTAATACTTAAAGAGCATTTAGGCCGTGTGTCCACCAGAGCGTTTGTAGCCAGCTGAAAACGCTAGGCGCTCTGCTTAAAACGCCCGTCTGTGGGCGCTTGAGAGCGCTTCTGCAGCGCAGCGTTTTTTTCCGTTGAGACGCTTTGTTGTTATGATACGGAATATCAGTTGGCCAGTGTTGTATTTGTCCCGCCCCTCCTCCACTCTGATTGGACGGCTGGCTAAAAAGTGACAGTGATGAGCGCAGCGTTTTACTCAAAGTTGAACATTCTTCAACTCGAGGCGACCAGTAAAAAAACGCCCAGCTCTCAGCGCTTGAGCGTGAAAAAGACGCTCAGCGCCTTGTTACGCTCTCTGCGTTTAAAAAACGCGGCGTTCCCATTGAAAACAATTGAAAAAGTACGCTCGGAGCTGGAAAAAACGCTTAGGTGGACACACGGCCTTAAGCTCTAACTTGCAAAGCTTAATGACTATCCCAGGAAATGCTAAAACGTGTTAAAACATGCTAGCATTGTGCTAATTCACGCTATCAACGTGCTAAACATGTTAATAACCTGCTACTTCATGCTATCAATGTGATAAAACATGCTTGCATTGTGGTAAAACATGCTAGCATTGTAATAATTCATGCTATCAGTGTGCTAAAACATGCTAATATCATGCTAATTCACGTTATCAGCATGCTAAAATATGCTAGCATCATCTTAAAAATGCTAGCAACATGTTAAGTCATGTTAGCAACATGCTAATTCATGTTAACAACATGTTAAAAACGCATGCAAATTCATGCTGTTAGCTTATTAATATATTTTAAAAATGTCATAATTCTAAAAATGTTATCAACATGTTAAAAAAAGCAAAGTGTTATCAAAGTGCTAATGTGTTAAAACATGCTAATTTATGCCTGCAACATGTTAAAACATGCTAGCAATGTGGTAATTCATGCTAACAACATGCTAATTCACGTTAGCAGTGTGTTAAAACATGTTAATTCATGTTAGGGATGTGTTAATTCATGTTAACAACATGTTAGCAATGTTTTTCTTTCTTTCCACTTCACTAAATTTAAAGCTTGTCAGACTTTCATATGGCTTTGTCAAGCCAACATCAAAGTTTGAATCTGGTTATTGTTTCAAACTCTTAGGCATCACGCACAGACGCGGAGCGCACACTCCAGCGAGACCGCGAGGAGCATCAGCGTGCGCAGGAAAAGCACATCTTTGAGTCCAGCACCCAACGGGACACCATCCAGTCCCTCTCCCAGAAACTCAGCAAGGCCGAGGCGCGTGCCAACAGCCTGGAGAACGAGTGTCACCGCAACGCTCTGACCATCGCGGAGAAGGCCGTGCTGTTGGAGACTCTGGCCCGGGAGAAAGACCAGGCCCAGGCCAAACTCAAAGAACTGGAGGCCACGGTACTGAGCGAACGGGAGCAGGCCAGCCGTGCCGGGGCCAAACTGGAAGCCATGCAGGAGCGTCTGGCCCAGACTCAGAGCGAGGGCGCGCTGCTGCGACAGCAGCTGGAGGAGGCGCTCAACAAGGGCTCCGCGAAGGACAAAGCTGTAACAGATGTGCACCAAAACTTTGCTGAAATGCTGAACCAGTTACGTGCAGATGGAGAGGAGAGAGTCCACCTGGTGGAGGAGAGAAGCAATGAGCTGGCGAAGACGAACGGCGAGCTGAGAGAGCAGAACTACAAACTAGAGCAGGAGAAAGCTGAGAGAGAGGTAGAGAGGTTTTATCTCTATTTCTGTATGCATATTCATTTCTTTATGAAGAACGACGGAAAAAATTAAAGTACATTGAAATAAAACACAACCTTATTTTCAGATATTCATTGGTATAAAACTGATTTGGCGCAATTTAATTTACACCAGCAAAACGATTTTACACATAAATAAATAATTAAAATATCCATATACAAATTCATTAATAATATATTATATACACTACCATTCAAAAGTTATTCGAAGTATTCAAAATTACTACTTTTATTCGGAAAGGACACATTGAATTGAAGTGACAGTAAAGACATTTATAATTTTACAAAAGATTTCTATTTCAAATAAATGCAGTTCTTTTAAACTTTCTTTTCATCAAAGAATCCTGAAAAAAATGTTTCCACAAAAATATTGTGGACATGTTCAACATATTAACCAAGTGGTAAAACATGCTAGCAGCATTCTAATTCATGCTATCAACGTGTTAAAACCTGTTAGCAGCATGCAAATTGATGTTAAAACATGCTAATTCATGCTATCAGAATGCTAAAAAATGCTAGCAGCATCTTAAAACATGTTAGCAACATGATAAACACTGCTAGCAACATGCTGATTCATGAAAGATTCTGAAGTATCATGTGACATGTTAAATTATGCTAGCAACATGCTAATTCATCCTATCAACATGTAAAAAAATGCTAACATATCAATTCATGTTAGCAACATGTTTTAAAACATGCTAACAACATGCTATTTCATGCTATCAGTGTGTTAAATCATGTTAGCAACATGCTAAAACATGCTAATTCATGCTAACAGAATGCTAAAACATGGTAGCACCATCTTAACGAACATTAGCAACATGTTAAATAATGCTAACAACATGCTAATTAATGTTAAAACATGCTGATTCGTGAAGGATTCTGAAGGATCATGTGACACTGAAGACTAGAGAAATTATAATGAAAATTCAGCTTTGATCACAGGAATAAATTACATGTTAAAATACATTTAAGTAGAAAACAGGTATTTTAAATTGTAATAATATTTCACAATATCACTGTTTTTGCTGTATTTTCAAATAAATGCAGAAGAAGGTGCTACAGACTCCAAACTTTTGAACATTAGTTTATATAAAAGTATAAAATGAAAATCTACAAGAAGGAACATATGAAATATTTTTTATTTCAGACAGACAAAGACAATAAAATGGCAGCGTGACACAACATAAAATGTGTCTTTGTTCAGTTGAATGGCCACTTGAAAAGCAGCTTCTCAACATGGTGCACTCATCCGGTGTAGATCCAGTGTAATAAAATGTAGAAGTAAGTTGATCCAATGAGAGAATAAAGCTGTTGGGTGTTTTTGCAGACCTCTCTCCGACAGCTGCAGCAGGAACTGGCCGACTGTCTGAAGAAGT
Source organism: Chanodichthys erythropterus (assembly GCF_024489055.1). Taxonomy (NCBI): domain Eukaryota; kingdom Metazoa; phylum Chordata; class Actinopteri; order Cypriniformes; family Xenocyprididae; genus Chanodichthys; species Chanodichthys erythropterus. The sequence continues at coordinate 3,690,555 of NC_090244.1, read as the reverse complement.
TGTCCATGTGTGAGGCTTCTCTGGAGGTCAACACGCGGTACCGAAACGATCTCGAGGAAGAGAAGGTGCGCACACTCAAGGACATGGACCGACTGAAGAGCAAGGTACCCATTAATCTACTCATACTTCCTGAAAACTGTCCAGTCAGCTTATGGGAAACCTTTTACAGTACAATCTGTATGTAACTGTACTGGAGTCTCAGGAACAATATATGTTCCATATTCATGCATATTCATTAATTAAATATATGACAATTGTAGGTTCTTATGTAAGCCATTCAGTCCTTTTGTTTGATTCATTTACTCTTTTCCAGCTGCAGGAGTCTGAAGAAGTGTACGTCCAGGCCGAGAGACGCATCAGTCAGCTGAAGAGCTCTCTGGGCGATAAGGAGCGAGAGGCCTGCAGTACTGCTCAGAAACTAGAGGAGGCGCTAGCTGCTTCTACAGGCAAAGAGCAAACCATCAGACAGCTGGAGGAGGCGGTGCAGAGGTACAGTTAATCAGTGTGAACTGAGCCTGCAAAAACACTATCACTTCAACATAATACGTGATTTAAGTTAAATAATGTCACTCATGTAAGTGACGTGAGGGATTACAATCAAACACTTTACTTTAGAAAACAAATATTGTGTATTCATGCATATTTATTATAAAAATTAAATATAAATGGAAAATATAACTTAAGGTCATAGTACCATAATAGAGGTAGGAATGTAAATATTATATGATATGAATATTAATATTACATGTATATATTTATATTATTATTATATTATTATTATTATTATTATTAAGTATTTCAGTAATATCATTTATTGCATACTATTAAGTTATTTTTATTATATATAAATATTATATGGATATATTTATATTCATTTACATATTTAGATTACATTATTGAATATGAATATTTATATTCATTTGTCATGTCATTTTGTAACATTAATATGAATATATTCACATATTTTGTCATAATTGTCATTTATTGCATAATTTGAAATATATATGTATGTGTATATATATGAGTAACAGTACATTCATATTTACTTAATTAAATAGCAATTTAGTGCATAATATTAAGTTATTAAATATGAATATCTTATTGATATATTTATATTAGTTTATATTAGTAACATTTCAGTAGTTGTTTATTGCATAATATTAAGTTATTAAATATTAATACCATATAAAGAATATAATATGAATAAATTTACATTCATATTTACATATTTCGGTAATCAGTAATTTATTGCATAATATTAAGTTATTAAATATGAATATCATATAAATAAGAATATATGAATACATTTACAGTCATATTTAACATATTTCAGTAACAATTTACTGCATAATTGTAAGTTATTATATAAGAATATTATATGAAATTAATATAAATATTATGAGATATATATATAATAACATTCATATTGTTAAATAGTAAATTATTGCATAGTATTAAGTTATTAAATATGGATATTATATTAATATATTTATATTAATTTTAACATATTTCATATTTATCTGTTATTAAATATTATATAAATATGAATATTATATGAATATATTTATATTCATATTTAAATATTTCAGTAAACGTCATCAACTGTAATCAGCTACATAGCTAACTGATCATTAAAGGAATAGTTCACCCAAAAAATTTAACTTCTGTCATTATTTACTTCTGCTGAACACAAAAGAAGATATTTCGAAGACTGTCTGTAATCGAACAGTTTATGCTCCCCATTGACTTCCATAGTACGGAGAAAAAAACTACTATGGAAGTCAATGGGGACTATAAACTGTTCGATTACAGACAGTCTTCGAAATATCTTCTTTTGTGTTCAGCAGAAGAAATAGAGGTTTGGAACAACTTGAGGGAGAGTAAATGATGACAGGATTTTCATTTTTGGGTGATCTATCCCTTTAAGGGGTGAAAATAGTTGATGAGATTATGACATCTCTACAGGTTAGAGATCGAGAATGCCAGACTGGAGGCCACGACCAAACAGCAGACCAACCGCATTGAAGCGCTACAGAAGGGCGTTCAGGAGGGCGCTGTGGTGAGTTCTCTCAAATATCACTCATTTAGTGCTCAGGGGTCGAGCCGGACCTCTAGTTTGTGAAGTACGAGTGTCCTGACTCAAGTGATGATGGTAGATTTAGACATTAATCCTCATTAAACCTCGTTTTACCCTCTTAAGTCATCTGAGCTTCACATTTGACTTCAGATGAACTCTGGTTAATTAGGGGACGACACATTTGAGTCAGTCGGAGAGGAGATTTGATGTAAACTGATGGTATAGTCACTCTTTTCACAGCTCACAGGCTCATCACCTGGAGAAGGGGTTGGTATCAAACGTCTAGCTGTGATTCCAGCAATTCAATTTACTGAATGTTTGACTTTACAGCTCTTTTAGACCTCAAATCTTACTGTGATTACACTTGAAATGAACAGGAAACAATAAAGTGTCTGCATACTTTATTGTTTTTCTCTAGTTGGGTATTTTCGCTGTTTTGGTGGTGGTCTTTCATTGGATTGTTTCTTTCTCTCTTTTACATTTCTGGTTTCTGGGATCTGAAGTGTTCACATTGAAAGTAGATCTGCATGATGAAGTAGTTGATCAGCAAGGTCCTGTTGCGTATTGACCTCTGTGATGTTCTCAGGTCAGGAATCGTTTGGAAGATCTCGTCACAAACCTGCAGAGCAGTAAGATGACGCTAGAAGAACAGCTCAACAGAGAGGTACACTTCATAACAAACATGTGTCACATTGAGCTTGAAGAGCATATAGTAATGGCTCGTTTAATTGTGCTCCAGGTGCAGAAGCAGAGTATGATATCCCATAATGCCCAGGACTCACAAGCTCTGTGGGAGGAGGAGCTCAAGAGCCGATCACGACTGGGACTCCGCCTCTCTGAGCTAGAGAAAGAGAAAGGAGAACTGACCAATCAGGTGCCAGAAAGACACAATAATGTCCATCCAAAATGTGTTACTTGACAGCTGATATTTTTTATTATTAAATATACGTCGCTAAATGTTTAGTGACTCAACCAAAGCACATGGAAATGGATGATTTTGTTTGTTTTAATAGTTTGAAATTTCTATACATATACATGTATATTAGGGGTGTAACGGTACACAAACATGACGGTTCGGTATGTACGTCACGGTTCACATTAACTTCTAAATCTAATTATAACATTATTTTTCAATATCATATAATAAATAAATAATTTACATTTACTGTCATAACTTGTTTTCATGACAAATTTACTTAAACATATATTAAATAAGACATTACTAACAGGTAAAGTAAAAATAATAACATATATAAGTAGGGCTGGGTATCGTTCAAAAATTTTCGATACCGAGACGATACCGATACCTTGACTTCGATACCGATACCTAAACGATACCTTTTTCGGTACCAGTTTTATAAAATATGTTTAAACAAGATTACATAACCTCAAAAAAATCTTTGGTTTTATATTTTAACTTTGTTGACTTTTTTTCAGACTCAAAGACTCATCTCCTGAGCCACTGCGGGGAATAAAAAAAGCACAAATTAAAAAAATTTACCCAACACAATAAATCAGTGCAAATAGTTTTAATAAAGTTTAATTTTCAATGCAATGTGAGGCTCTTTTTTAAATCACTCAGCAATTGTTCTTCAAAAAATTCATTATTATTAACAAGATCAAAGTGGAAGTAAGAGTCACGCAAGTTCGTTGCGTCTTACCGTGAAATAAGAGTTCTGTGCCTTTATTAAAAACAACACATTAATGATTCATCTCTCATCCACCCGCAATTAATTTGAATGTTATTTTTTATTACTTGGCCCGACCCGCAAATTATCCGCAGTATCAGGAGGACGCTGATACCTCTTTTTCAGCAGAATTGTTCGCGTTCTGGAGTTAGAGGCAGAGCCTGTGCTCGTGCAGGTGAACGAGCCTGTCACGAACCGGTCGTGTGTTTCCATAGACTTGAGGGACGAACGCTGATGTAAAGCTGCTGTGTGTTGTACCTGTCCATAACTAGACTACAAAAAACATTGCGCGTTCCGCTGTTTCTGCAGGCAGTGCGACACTTTTGTTTTCTGTTAACAGTATCTGTAGTGAACCGGCTGCTCACATAAACAGCCGTTTCTCACCCGTCCATTCGGAGATAAACTGAAAACGAAACCGTTGATTCACTCGCCCTCTCGCACATAGGGTCTCTCTCGCGCGTATAGTTTTATATATTTAGATATAAATAACAGTGTAGCGCAACGTTACTTGCTCCTCAACGAGACAGCGAAAGCATTTCTCCGCCCCTCTCCTCGATCGGCTCCATTCTGAGGTATCGAAATTTGGTACCGAATGACAAGACACTTTTCGATACTCGGTAGTATCGAGGCAGTTCGATCGGTACCTAAAAAGTATCGAGTTCGGTACCCAGCCCTATATATAAGCTAATATAGTGCATATATTTAGTGAAATATTCATTTCTCTAGTGAACTAACATGCTGTGGACACTAAATGACTCGCCTGAGGTAAATGCAATGCACAATATCACTGGTTGAGAGATTACATGTAAACATATCTCTGCATAGATCGCCTGTTCTTCTTCTTCTGCACTTTTTCCTGTTGTTGCGGTTAGCAAACAGCGTTGCATTACCACACACGCCCCCTGCTGGATTGAAGTGTGGATCGCCTGTGCTGTACCGTGACGGTTTGGGGCGAATACATGTACTGTTACATCCCTAATATATATATATATACATACATACACACATTACCATTCAGAAGTTTGGGGTCAGCAAGATATGCACTAAAACTGTTTGAAATGTCACGTCGACAACGCAATTAAGCTTTTAAGGACCAGAGTTTCTAACACTCTCTGTGTTTCAGATGGAGCTCGAGAAGAAAAAGGCCAAAAAACTAGCCGAGCAGAAGAAATCTGTGGACACGCGTTTGGAGCAGGAGATGAAGCGAAACACGGACCTTCAGAAAGAAATGTACAGGTGACCCTTTAACCTTTAACCCCGACCGCTGCAGCTCTACGCCTGTAGACGTGTTTGAGTATGTAGAGAAGCCGGCTATGCGGATCCTCCTGCTTGCAAATCTGTGAGATGAATGCTTTTTACATGCTAGGACGCATCGTGTATTTGTTTAATTCAGTGCTGACTGACTCCAGGCCTGCTGTTATAGTGCTGTAGAATGACATACATGTGTAGCGCTAAGACATTCACACAGTGGCTCCATAGTGATGTCTTTCCAAGGATATTCGACAGGACAGATAATACAAGGCTTCATTTTATCTATGGGGAATTGATTAGATGGTGAAACAAGACTGACATAAGTACCTAGATCTCAAGTTTTTATTGGATTATTTATTATTTATTAGCATTATTTATATACTATCATACTATTTATTAATATTTTGTATTTTCTAATGTATATTAATGATTAGCTTTTTTATATTTTCAGCTTTTAAGTTTTAAATTTTAAAAGTTTATTTTACTAAATTTATGATGTGCTTTTATCATTTTTATCAGTTTTCGTTAAATAAATGAAATAGTAATTATTAAAATATAAAGTAAAATATTTCTATTTAGCTTTGTTTATTTCAGTTTTAGTTTTTCAACTTAAAATTAAGTGCATTTTATTATATACTATCATAGTATTTATTAATATTTTTTATTTTCTAATATATATTAATGATTAGCTTTTTTAATTAAGTTATTTTTTTTTAATTTTAAAAGGTTTTTTTTACTAAGTTTATGATGTGCTTTTGTCATTTTTATCAGTTTTTGTTAAATTAAATATTAAAGTATAAAGTAAAATATTTCTATTTAGCTTTGTTTATTTCAGTTTTAGTTTTGCGACTTAAAATTAAATGCATTTTATTATGTACTATCATATTAATTAATATTTTATATTTTCTAATATATACAGTTTTTTAATTAAGTTTTTAATTTTTACATTTTAAAACTTTTTTGTTTTACTAAATTTATTTATCCGTTTTTGTTAAATAAATACAATATTAAATGTTAAAATATAAATTAAAATATTTTATTTAGCTTTATTTTTATTTCAGTTTTAGTTTTTCAACTTAAAATGAAATGCATTTTATTTCAGTTAGTTGCCAAGCAAGCATTTCTTAAGGGTTTTTAAATATAACTTATCTAATGTTTATTTTTTATATATATTTTATATATATTATTTCTAACTCTTTTCTAAATAGTTTTAGTTAACAATAACCACATTGATAGAGAATGTCTCAGTATCGTATCTTGTATCGTACTGTATGTGTTAGGTTGAAGACTCTATTGAAGACGGCTAAGAAACAGCTGCGTGAACAGGGCGGTGCACAGCTGGACTCTACTCTGGGCAGCTTCAGAGGAGACATGAGCCACCGACTGGAGGCAGAGAGTTCCTTCAGCAGAATGAAGACACGGGTACAGTCTCAGCTTCAGGCATTTACATACATTTACACACAGACTTCATTGAGTCTCCTTTTCTCATCTGACATCTGACTCCAATTCTGTTGTCACCCCTCCTCTGGCGCAGATGGATGAGCTCCAGTCTCAGTACGAGCGTGAGGCATCACGCTGCTCCCGGCTGGAGGAGGTGAACAGACAGCTGAAGGAGAAGCTGGCGTCTGTGAAGAGCCTGAGCCGAAGCCACGAGCAGATGGAGCGCAGCAAGAGGCAGCTGGAGGAGGAGGTGTCCGGTCTGCGCCGGCAGCTGGAGGCTGGTGTGATGGACCAGAGCCAGGCCGAGCAGTACCGCCGGGAGACGGAGGAAAGAGCCCGACAGGAGATCCGACACAAACTAGAGGAGGTCAACCTCTTCCTGCAGGTAGAGACTCAACATGCACCATAATGCATTTCATTTCATTTGTATGCAAGGTCCAAATTTTTTTATTTTAATTTATTTTATTTTATATTATATCTTAAAAAGAATTTATTTTTTTAAATATTTTTTTGTTTTTATGTTTAGAAAATTTTTTTCTTATTATATGGTTCTTATTATATAAGTTTTAGACTATTTTTCAATCTTCAGACACAGATAGAATTTTATTTTGTTTATTATTATTTTTTTATTTATTTATTTGATTATTTATTTTACAATATTATGTATTTCTAAAATGTAATTATGTTCATTATAATAATTTTATTTATTATAAAGACACTGTATGTTTGACCTGAATTTTTATTATTTTTTGTTATTTAATTATTTTAGAATATTATTTCAGAAATTTATAATATTATTTTTAAAAGATAAATTAGAATAATTATTATTTTTATTCTAAATGTTTTATTTTGTTATTTATTTATTTGATTAATTATTTTACAATATTTATTATTTCTAAAATTTATTTAATTTTATTTATTATAAAGGTTTAGACACTGTATGTTTCACTCCTCAGATGCAGGCAGAATTTTATTATTATTATTATTTTATAATATTATATATTTCTGAAAAATAAAATATATATTTTTAAAGATGATTAGAATAATTATTTTTATTCTAAAGTTTTAGACACTGTTTGTATGCTTCACGTGTCAGACGCAGGCGGCGTCTCAGGAAGCTCTGGAGCAGATGAAAGCTGCGAACGAGGCGAGTCAGCGCTCTCAGCTGGAGCTGCGCATCAAGGATCTGGAGGGGGAACTCGGCCGCTTACGCAGCGTTCAGCAGGACAGTCTGGTTCAGAGAGACTCCAGCCGCAGCGAGCTGGATCGCTACAAACAGCTGTACGGCGAAGAGCTCCGCCTCCGCAAGAGTCTGGCCTCCAAACTGGAGAGGTGAGAGGCATGATGGGAGTCTACAATTATATTTATAAATGTTTGCCTTAACTATAATCACATTGTGAGATTCAAAAATTTAATTTAGTTGTTTTAACCACAAAAAAAAAAGAATAAAGAGTTTAATGGCAATTAATTATTTCAAAGCTTATCAAGGGAGGCACAGAAAATGATGATAAATTTAGTATTTAAAATAAAAAATAATAAGTAAACAGTAAAATACAAATAAATAAAAAAGTAAACAAATGCATAAATAAATATTATTTAAAAGCATATCAAGGGAGGTGCAGAATGATACTTTTACCATGTACATCTAAAAATAATAAATGCACAAACACGCACACACACATATATATATATATATATATAATCAAGAGAAGAGCAGAAAATGATGAAAAATTTAACAAGTAATCCTAAAACTAATAAAAACTAATAAATCAATAAAATAATACATTTTAAAAATAGTAAAATATAAAAGAACAAATGAATAAATATTATTTCAAAGCATATCAAGGGAGGCGCAGGAAATTATCAAAAATAATAAACAGAAGAATACAAATAAATAAATAAACAAATAAACAAATTCAGAAATATTATTTATTATTTTAGTATTTTGCATATCAAAGGAGGTGCCGAATGATATTTTTTACTAAGTACAACTAAAAATATTAAATGCAAATATATACTGTATATATAACAATATCAAATCATATCAAAGGAAGAGCAGAAAATAATGAAACATTTTACGAGTGACGCAAGAAATAATAAATACAGATAAATTAATAGAATAATATGTTTTTAAAAATGGTAAAATATAAGGAATATATATAAAAAAAATAATATGAAAATATAAGGAACAAATTAATAAATATTATTTCAAAGCATATCACGTAGTAAAAACTAAAATAAGTAAAAACTAAAATAAAAACAAATACATCAATAAAATAAAAAGAAGAACTAATAAATGACAATAAAATTATTTTTTACCAGCTCTTATTAATTTAATCAGCCCTAGTAATTATTTTAATTATAGAATACGCAGCTTTTGTCTTTATTTATTGGATTGATTTATTTCTGTGCTTCATAATTACAGTTTTCTTTCATAATGTGTCATTAAATGTCTTTTTGTTAATATAATGCGCAGGTCGAACGAGCGGTTAGCAGAGGCCAACACTAAACTCCTGAGCGAGAGGCAGCGCAGTAAGTCTCTGCTCACCAGCAGTATAGTGAACGGCAGTTTGGGAGGCCCCGCTCTAGATGTGGCGTCTCTGGGCTCTGTGGGGGCGTATGGAGCCTCTCTAGGACCCCTGAACAGGAGCCTGGGCCTGGGAACGCCTCTGCTGGGTACGGTAGGAGAATCCCAGAGCAACCGCGTAGAGGCCTACCTGGCAAAGGTGAGCGCTGCGTGAAGTCATTTCATTCTCTGTGAACAGGTTTCCAAATGCCTCAACATTCAACACTAACCATGATCTAACACTTCCTGTTAGCTTTAGAAGATCCACCATTTCACCAGATAAGTTAGTGAGAAAAATCATCAGATGGTGGTGATTCTAAAACTAACGAATAATTATATGCTTTCTCCTTCCACTATCTTTCCCTTCATAAACGTACCAAATAACCTCCTCGTCTGCTTTTCCTGCTGTCTGGACTCATGACCTCTTGTGTTTCTGATATCTTCAGCTTCTAGCTCAAAAGTCTGTTTCTCACCTGTCCTCTCTGCAGCCTGATACCTGAGCAGGTGTGTAGCTGTGTGCAGACTGTCAGAACACACACGCACACACACACAAACACACACACCTGCTTTAATGTGTCTCTGCGGCTTCACACAGCTGTTTTTGAGAGAATGAATGAAAAATACTAGTGTATTTCTGTATACTGGGTAATATACATTGTATACTAGCTACTATTTTTTTCGCAGTGTGCAACATTGAAAATACTGTTTTATGCTACATTGTTTTCAAATTATCTCATAAAATTTAGTTCTGCAAAAAGCTTAGCTGTTGTCAATAGGATTATTTTACATTTTAATTAGTGTTTTGAGTAAAAAAATGTAAATTTTGACAATTTGATCAGATAATGATATTAGTTTGAGATCTTTTAGCGCATTTGGAATGGTAAGTAAAGTCAAGCGCATTGCATTGTGGGATACGGTATCCTGTGCAGTGTGCTCAGCTTGTATACTGCACATTTTGATAAATGTAGTAGGTCATCCTGGTATTTAATGGGTACAGAAAATTTACATACTGTGCACAATATTCATACTAATGAAGTAACCATTATGTCTGAATATAATGAATATTTAAATGAGATCTAGGGCCCTATTTTAAGATCTAAGCACATGGTCTGAAGCACATGACAGTGTCCGAATCCTCTTTTGCTAGTTTGACGACAGAAAAAATGGCCCAAAAGGGTTGTACCTAGTCACTTAATGAGTCATGGGTGTGTTTTGGGTGTAACGTGCAATAAACCAATCAGAGTGTAATCTCCCATTCCCTTTAAAAGCCACCTTTTATAGACACCCTCAACCTGACGAGTCACGTGTGTACTGCCACGATTGATCAAATAATTAGCCAATTTCAATCATCATTACTGCAAATAGGTCATTCTGATACATGCAATGACTATGCATATTTTTATCTTTATGTACACAATAGTAATCTTTTACATTGTATGTAATCCTTTTGTTTTTAATATTTGGCATGTTTGTGTGCTGCTGCATGTCCCTGTGTGTTTAACAAGCAGACTGTCCACGCGTTGTGCACCCGCCTATAGGCGCATATTGTTAACACGCTCTTTAAATAACAAAAAAATACTGTGCCATTGACTTTAGACCAGGTTTTTGTTGGTCAATGGCGCATTTGTTTTAAGTTGCCTCAGAATAGCAACACGCCAACAATGCACCTGATGGGCGAACAGGTGGGCGCGAGTTTATTTGCTATTAAACAACGTGGCACTGGACGTGAAAATGATAACTGCGTCAGGCTTAAACTAGCAAAAGACACTTGCGTCGCGCCTGGTGTCACATTGCGCCGGGTGTATGATAGGGCCCCTAATGTTTATGATGTGTAACGTTCTGCTATTCTCGGGTCAAATTTTGATATTATTTGATCCTTTTTAAGGCGCATTGATACTCATTTCTTATACTAATATACCTGTGTGAACGATTGAGTTTAGCATCAGGTCTGCTGTTATTCTAATGCCCCTGACTGTTACATTCACAACAGATTTTTATTTTATATTATACTAATCAAATTTGATTATAATTATATCACTTATATATTATGGCCTTGTTTGCTCATATTAGAAGGATCATGTGACACTGAAGACTGGAGTAATGATGCTGGAAATTCAGCTTTGATCACAGGAATAAATTGCATTTTAAAATATATTTAAATAAAAAAAACACTTTTGTTAAATTGTAACAATAATTTCATGATATTGCTGTATTTTTTGTAGGCTTAAAACCCCAAACTTTTGAATTTTGACATGTCTGATTATTAATGATGCGTTTTTACTTTAAAAACATCCAGGCTGAGTGCTAGTTTTAGGACATGCGTGTTTGATGAGATGAAGTTAGAAGTGTAATCAGGTTTGTCTGTTCCTGTTACAGATGCAGACGGAGCTGGAGAAGAATATATCGAAGGAGCTGGACTATGGTGAGTCACTGTTACAACAAAATATCCTTAAAGAGGACCTATAATGCCCCTTTTACAAGATGTAATATAATGTCTCCAGAATGTGTCTGTGAAGTTTCAGCTCAAAATCCCCCACAGATCATTTATTAGAGCTTGTCAAATTTGCCCCTATTTGGGTGTGAACAAAAACACACCGTTTTTGTGTGTGTCCCTTTAAATGCAAATGAGCTGCTGCTCCCCGCCCCCTTTTCCAAAAGTGGGCGGAGCTTTAACAGCTCAACAACAACAAAGCTGGAGAATCTCACGCAGCCAAAATGAGGATTTTCAGTAACAGTGTTAACGAATACAACTGGATGTTTCTGAAGGTTTTATGTAAATTTTAGGGTTTGTGATGTCACCAACCCAGGAAGAAGCTCGTTGTAGTCTCTACCAGCCGTTTGTTGTAGTCCTTAAAAAAGCAAATTCTCTAAAAGAAAATCTCTCTCTTTGCATTGAACTTTGAGAATCGTAACTTTGCAGATGTTGTTTATGCTCAAACGGCAAAATTACACACTAACTAAAGTTAAAAAGTGAAATCATAATCAAGGACATCATGCTCTTTAACGTCGGCATTCAACGGAAGTTGCAATAGTCTTTTCTTCCCTGTTGTGACGTATATCTGAGTGAAACGCTTCTCAAACGAGAACAAATGTAGGGCAGGACCTGATTTTGTCCATGGGGAATTGATTGAATGGTCATGGTTTGCTATTGGTGGATCTCATGTGAGTGACAGGTTGCCCCGCCCTCGTCATCAGAGAAGAGATGTCGCTGCACATTTATTCTGTATTCATTTAAAGTGGCCTCAGAAGAGACTCAACTGTGCTTCTCTTTCTCTCTCAGTGACAGGAGAGCTGGAAGGAGGTTCTGCCCGTATGTCTCCCGTAGGTTCGGCCTCCGGCTCTCAAAACCTGAACGTGACCCTGGAGCAGAAGGACCCCGTGAGCAGAGCCACTCAACAATATCTGGAGGTGCTCAAGAAGAACTACATGATCTGACACACTGTGAACACAATCAACTCTAGCACCCTAAACCCAAACTAATGAGGGTGGACAACCACATGCCTCCCTGAAAGGGACAAAACATCAGTTTGTTTACTAAAGCTGGTGCTTATGGTGTTTAACATATTAAACGGCTGATCGAAGTACAATATGTTTATTCCTGCTGGTTCCTGCTGGTCAGGAGTAATGCAGCATTGAGATACGTCATCATTTAGAGTAAAAATGAAACTGATGCCATCTGCTTCAGACTTGTGCATTAGTGCTGCAAAAACAACACAACCACCGAAAGGGCCAAAGTTTCAACACTACAATCAGATTTAATCGAGTGTGAAGTGACAACGCACTTTTGTGCCTCAGGAGCAAATGAACCGCGTGTTTAAGTGGTTCTGTCATTGCTGAAGCCATATGGGCGTCACTGAGGTCTTGAGGTACGGGTGAAGTGCAGCTTTCAGTGTTGCGTCCCTTTTCTTGCTTTCATTGTGTGTGGGTTTAGTTGACTATGTATATACTTTGGCTGTTTTTGTAGTCGATGCATATTATAAAAAGTGTTACATTTGTACCGTTAATATTATTGCCAAGTAATGACAATGGTACGTTCTACACTATCGTGCAATATACTCGTTTTAATTTCAGATGACGAAACTCTCAGTTAGAGATGTTTTTTGGGAAATATGAATGCTATACTTGAATGAGATGAAACTAGACAAAGATCTGGTGAGTTTTCTCGAGTGTGACAGTGTCACCGCTTCGCTGTGCTCAGGATGAATCAATGTATGAGCGAAGATGTTGCGTAATGTTAATAAAATATGTGGAATTTTTTTTTTTGCATTGTGAAATTTTCTTGACAATTAAGCACATTTTACCTCAAAACTTCTATTTATGTTATCCTTAAATTTAAAATTCTCATTATTGTAATATATATATATATAGTATATTATAATTGTAAATATTATATAATAAATAATATAAAATATTACTGTATTGTGTGTGTATATATATATATATATATATATATATATATATATATATATATATGTAAATATATTTCTATATTTGTTTTTATATATTTTGTATAATTATGAATATTATATAATAAATAATATTATAAAATATTACTGTATTATATTTATATATAAAATACAGTATTATATATTTATATATAGAAATTTATATAAATATATTTCTATATTTGTTTTTATATATATAAATATATATAGTTATATATTTCTAATATATATATTTAAATATTTCATTTTTTTTCTATATTTATTTATATATTTAACTATAATATACATATATATTTAGTATATTATAATTATATAATAAATATTATAAAATATTACTGTATTATATATATATATATATATATATATAATACAGTATTATATATTTATATATAAATATATTTCTATATTTGTTTTTATATATATAAATATATAGTTATATATTTCTAATATATATATATATTTAAATATTTCTATTTTTTTCTATATTTATATATTTAACTATAATATACATATATATTTAGTATATTATAATTATATAATAAATATTATAAAATATTACTGTATTATATATATATATATATATATATATAACTAAATATTGTTTATATTTTTATATATATATAAAATACAGTATTATATATTTATATATAGAAATTTATAAATATATTTCTATATTTCTTTATATATATATATAGAAATATATATATATATATAGTTAAATATTTCTATTTTTTCTATATTTAGTTATATATTTAACTATAATATACATATATATATTCTTCTATATATATTTTGTAAAATGACGTGTTTTTGATCAGATTTATCTGTTTTAGTTTTCTGTCAACTGAAATACGTACAGTCTCTTCCAAGCATTTCAGTATTGTTTTTATCTCGAGAATTATGATGTTTAAACGCTATAAATTGATGGGCCTTATATTGTGTTTGTCATTGTCTCGGACCTGTGATGAAAATAGTGATCAATGTCATAATGAATACAAAAATCAACCTTTATTTATCTAATATAGAAAATGCAACAGCACAAACAAACACTCAGCTGTAAGACTTTCTTCTGAATCATTCATCCAGTCTTGTGTCTCAGGAGTTCTTCATACTCCAAATCATAAAACTCAAAAGGAATGGATGGATATTTGATAAAACAGTGTGTAGAAGAACATAATGTGAGACCAACAATATGATCCTGAGCAGAGTTCATATTTCCATATGCAATGCCTATATTAATCCACATGACGAGTCTTCAGCAGAATCTCAGATCGTTCTCCAGTTTGTAGATTTTGGCCTTCAGGTTCTTCAGCTCATCCTGGACCTTTACCGTGCGGCTGTTGGTTCGTCGCACTTCATGGAGAATCGCCAGGTCTTGATTAGGGCCCACGTTGAGCGTCAACTAGTGAAAGAGACAGCCATCAAAATCTGCATAGTTTTAAACAGATTTGCTCTATTACTGATACTATGATTGACTGACTGCATCTGCCAACTTCATATACAATGATATCAGAGAAATTCATTGTGCGACTGTTTTTCAGGAGGCGTATAAACGGTACAGAAGAGACAAATGAGAGAGATGACTGACTTTAAAGAGATGTTTCTCCACATCTTTGACTTTCTGCCGCAGGAGTTTGATATCGGTCTTGAATCCCTCCACCTCCATGGCCCGTCTCTTCTCCAGAGCTTCATAACGTTGAGTCATCAGCTGCAGACGTTTGGCCATCTTGTCAGAGCGCTCCTGAACACACACACTCAAAATTCAGAAGCTAGTTTGACATTTAAGCCACCTCAACTCTCTCACATTCATGTCCTTCCAGATATTACTCTTTTTTTTTTTTTTTTATTGAACATAAACGGACATATTTAGCATGATGTTTACGCTGCTGTTAAGACTTGACATTCTGCTAAACATCGTCTTTTGTGCGTTACAGAAGTAAAAGCATCCATGCATACATGAGTGTGGGTAAGAAATCATTTCTTTGTTTTCTTCTGGTGAACTAAGAGTTTGTTTGCGTACTTTGAAGATCTCTCGGCCCACGTCGCCCTCCTCTCTGATCTGGGACAGGTCCGTCTCCAGATTCACACACTGATCTCGGTACATGTCAGCCAGTTTATGAGCCTGTTTCAGTTCCTCTTGCAAAGCCTGCTGGGAGAAAAAAAAAGACAAACGCACTTGTGAGAGCTGGATAAAGACGTGTTTTAACAGATCAAGGAGAAACGGTAAGAGTCTTTAAATATATAACTGTCCTTATTATTTAATAATAGGGAACTAAACTTAAACTAAAACTAAATCTAAAACTTAAGAATCTAAACATGCACAAAAAATCTGGGCTTGATTTGGTTGTTCTAAAGGTGCGTAAAAAAAACATGGTCAAATTGATCCCACATTGAAAATGAATGGGAAAATTAAAAAATGTACTTTTTTTTTCATTTCATTTGTCAAAAAAAAAAAAAAATCTGAATTTTAAATCTGAAATGTGACATTTTTTTAATAAAGGTCTGGACCATAAACACAAAGTGGAACAAACTTTCTATCTCATACACACACACACACACACAATCTCTATTGACCTCTATTGGATATATGTGGTAATTGCACTTTTTTTTCTTTAACTATAATTCCTACAGTTTTTCCAGAAATCTGTAGATGGTATTATTCTACCCCTAACACATAGAGCAATGTCCAAATACAATTTAGATTTAATTAAGTTCATCATTAAAGTGATTTTTTTTTCATAAAAAATCTATTTTTCATTAGCCAATTTATGACATGGTTAAGTATTTGCACAGTAAATAGGTAAAAACATACAAAATATCCACAAAAACACAGCATAAATGCATAGATGAGAAGTAAATAAGAAAAATGATATATATAGTTTATCATATAAATAAATATATATTTCCTTATGCAATCGCTCTGTAAACGTTTGGGGTCAATCGTCGGAAACAATCGAGGGACCGTTAAGGGTTAACCCTTAAAGATGGAGTGTGTTTAGCTTTTCATTTCTTAAACAACTATGTAGGAAGACACATCATGGCCATATTACAGGATGACAATGTCAAGATTCATCAGGGTTAAAATTGTGAAACAATGGTTGGGAGAGCATGAAGAATCATTTACACACATGAATCCTCACCTCTGAGTCCATTGAAAGTCTTAGGGATGTGCTGGAGGAGACTTTACAGAGTGCTCACCTCTTGCATTGTCAGTACAAGAGGTGAGCACTCTGTAAAGTCTCCTCCAGCACATCCCTAAGGAGAAATAGGCATCTCAGACATGATCAAACTCAAAAAAACCCATCAGATTTCTGACCCTGATCTCGTCCCGGTGTGTCTGGCTGCTCTCCTGGTTGTGCTGTGCGCTGAACAGCGGCTCCGCTGACGGACGCTGCTCGTGGTAGCCGCGGTCCTCACGCAGCCGCTCCTGACAGGAGTCGAGCTCTCGCAGCAGACGGTCCTTCTCCACCATCCAGCCCTTCTCGTGAGCTCGACTCTCGAACTTCAGCTGCAGGAAATCCCTCGTGCTCTCGTGCAGCAGATTCTGTGTGCGCTGGAGTCTGAGCGTGCGAGATGAGAGAGTCGGGCTCGGGTTTGATACTGCGTTTGTTGAAACAGAAGGAGGGATGAACTTACTTGTCGGTGAGGGCTGTGATTCTCTCCTGGTCCCGCTGGTGCTGTACCTGTCTCTCCTCCAGGTGAATGCGTCTGTCCTCCCGCAGCGCCTCCACCTGCTCTTTAGCCAGCCGCGTCTGCTCCTCCATCTGAGCCTGCAG
Organism: Chanodichthys erythropterus; assembly: GCF_024489055.1. NCBI lineage: Eukaryota > Metazoa > Chordata > Actinopteri > Cypriniformes > Xenocyprididae > Chanodichthys > Chanodichthys erythropterus. The sequence goes on along the minus strand of NC_090244.1, from coordinate 3,673,312 downwards.
CGCCTCCACCTGGACTCATGGAGGAACAACATCCATTCAACACACTGAGCATTTTTTTAACTATATATGAAATGTGTTTAATTCAATTCTGATTCAATTTAAAGGTGCGGTAAGCAATTTCTGAAAAACGCTGATGAAAGTGGATCAAACCGAGCAGCACAACAAACTTGTGGCCAATCAGTAGTAGGGGGCGTGTCTGTCTACTCATGATGGGGGAGGAGAGAGAGTGAGCCAATCAGCAGTCGAGGAGGATAGAGAGTGAGCCAATCAGCAGTAGGGGGCGTGTCTGACTACTCATGATGGGGGAGAAGAGAGAGTGAGCCAATCAGCAGTAGGGGGCGTGTCTGTCTAATCATGATGGGGGAGGTTAGAGAGTGAGCCAATCCGCAGTCGAGGAGGATAGAGTGAGCCAATCAGCTGTAGGGGGCGTGTCTGTCTAATCATGATGGGGGAGGTTAGAGAGTGAGCCAATCAGCAGTCAAGGAGGATAGAGAATGAGCCAATCAGCTGTAGGGGAGGATAGAGTGAGCCAATCAGCAGTAGGGGGCTTGTCCACTCATGATAGGGGAGGAGAGAATGAGCCAATCAGCAGTAGGGGGCATGTCCACTCATGATAGGGGAGGAGAGAATGAGCCAATCAGCAGTAGGGGGCATGTCCACTCATGATAGGGGAGGAGAGAATGAGCCAATCAGCAGTAGGGGGTGTGTCCACACATGACTGGGGAGGATAGAGAGTGAGCCAATCAGCAGTAGGGGGTGTGTCCACACATGACTGGGGAGGATAGAGAGTGAGCCAATCAGCAGTAGGGGGTGTGTCCATGATGGGGAAGGAGAGAGAAAAAGCCAATCAGCAGTAGAGGGTGTGTCCACTCATGATGGGGGAGGAGAGAGAGGGAGCCAATCAGCAGTAGGGAGTGTGTCCACTCATTATGGGGGAGGAGAGAGAGTGAGCCAATCAGCAGTAGGGGGTGTGTCCATGATGGGGGAGGAGAGAGAGTGAGCCAATCAGCAGTAGGGGGTGTGTCCACCCATGGTGGGGGAGGAGAGAGTGCGCCAATCAGCAGTAGGGGGCGTGTCCACTCATGATAGGGGAGGAGAGGGTGAGCCAATCAGCAGTAGGGGGCGTGTCCACTCATGATGGGGGAGGAGAGAGAGTGAGCCAATCAGCAGTAGGGGGCGTGTCCACTCATGATAGGGGAGGAGAGGGTGAGCCATTCAGCAGTAGGGGGCGTGTCCACTCATGATGGGGGAGGAGAGAATGAGCCAATCAGCAGTAGGGGGTGTGTCCACACATGACTGGGGAGGATAGAGAGTGAGCCAATCAGCAGTAGAGGGTGTGTCCACTCATGATGGGGGAGGAGAGAGAGTGAGCCAATCAGCAGTAGGGGGTGTGTCCATGATGGGGGAGGAGAGAGAGTGAGCCAATCAGCAGTAGGGGGTGTGTCCACTCATGGTGGGGGAGGAGAGAGTGGGCCAATCAGCAGTAGGGGGCGTGTCTGTCTACTCATGATGAGGGAGGAGAGAGAGTGAGCAAGGGGAGATTTGAAGAAAAACAAAAATAAAGACTTCAAAAATGTCTTTCTCTACCCTTTTTGAGTGAACTAACCCATGCGTGAAATAGATTTCACACACACACACACACACACACACACACCTGCAGCAGTAACGTCTGGTTGTCTCTCTTGTACTGCTCTGAACTTGTGGCATCTTCTTCTTTGGACGATTTCTTGCTTCCTGTTATTTGAAAATGCCACATGTTATACTCAAGATGAGTCCTTAAAGGGATAGTTCACCCAAAAATGAGACTTCTGTCATCATTTACTCACCTTCATGTTGTTCCAAACCTGCATGAATTTCTTTTCTTCTGCTGAACACAAAAGAAGATATTTTGAAGGATATTGGTAACCAAACAGTTGATGGTCCCCATTGACTTTCACAGAATTTTTTTTCCATCATCTGTTTGGTCACTGATATTCTTCAGAATATCTTCTTTTGTGTTCAGCAGAAAAAAGAAACTCGTACAGATTTGGAACAGCTTCAGCATGAGTAAATAATGACAGAAGTCTCCTTTTTGGCTGAACTAAAATAATATGAAGGTATCAATTTACCCATAAATCTGTTTAATTTAATCAATATTTTAGCACTGCAACTTCTACAACTAAACATTTAAAGAAAGCAAACCTTTTGCATATACAGGTCTTGGTTTTGCCACCTTTGATTCCTCATGTGATCTCAGCTGGATCTTCTTTTGAGGGATTGTGACCTAAATATAACTGAATTCATGAAAACTTTGCAGACCGAAATAAAGCAGAACACTTCACAGATGGCCATATAACATCAAAGTAAGGTTGTTTAGTATTCTTTTAACCTTATTCGGAGGCTCGCGATGGAAATACGTGATCTCGCCTGGATCTGGCCCCACCAGCGCTAAAAGATGCTGGATCTTCTTCCGGTCCTCCAGCTCTCTGTGACAGTAAACGAAGCCTTCAGCTTGTGCTCCTCTCAGTGATCATGTTTGTGCTATAATGATGTCAGACAGCTGACCTGATTTTGAGGCGGTCGTTCTCGGCGTACAGTCGCAGCGCCTGCTCTCTCTCCTGGAACAGATACACCTGCATATCACTGAGAGCGTTCTGGAGCTCCGCGATCTCCTCCTCGCGCTGACGGACCTCCCACTGCAACTTATGCTGCACAACAACACACACGTTACATGGACAAGCACCAACAGAGAGAGTAGGAACATGATCAAGGTGAAGAGCGCTGACCTGCTCCTCTGCGGTGCTCCGGTACTTCTCCAGCATCTGCAGCAGGTCATCGTGTTCTCCGTCAAACTGCGCCACCTTCTGCCTGTAGAACTCCAGCAGCTCGCGGGACGGCCGCAGGTACGCCAGACGCTCAGAGATGGAGGGCAGCGGAGATTCGAGCTGCGGCCTGAGCTCTGGACTGATCCAGACACAGAGAGAGGAAGAGGAGCAGCACTTAAAAGTGTGTCATTACGGATTTCAGACATGCTTCATACCTGCATATGGTCAACAATAGTGTTAATGTTTTTTAAAAGAAATCTCTTCTGCTCATCAAGGCTGCATTTATTTGATCAAATATACAGAAAAAATGGTAATATTGTGAAATATTATTATAATTTATTTCATTGATGCAAAGCTAAATTTCCTGCATCATTACTCCAGTCTTCAGTGTCACATGATCAATCAGAAATCATTTTAATATGATGATTTATAATCAATTTTGAAAACAAATATTATTTTATAACCTTTTTCCAAAATAATTTGATGAATAACATGCTAAAAAATATCAGCATTTATTTAAAATAAAAATATTTTGTAACAATATACACTACCGTTCAAAAGTTTGGGGTCCATCATTTTTTTTCTTTCTTTTTTTTTGGAAGAAATTAATACTTTTATTCAGCACAGATGTGTTAAATTGATAAAAAGTGATAGTAAAGACTTATAGTGTTGAGAAAAGATTTTATTTTGAATAAATGCTGTTCTTTTTAACTTTTTATTCATCAATGAATCCTTCAAAAAGAATCACAGGTTCCAAAAAAATATTAAACCCAAATTTTATAATAATCTCAAAAGTAAAGTCTTTAGTCTTCTTTGATTATGATAATGAGAAATTTTCAGGGGTGGGGATGTAAAAATAATGAAAATAGTAATTACTTTTTTCCAAGACTTAAAGGATTAGTTCACTTTCAAAAAATATTTTCCTGATAATTTACTCATCCCCATGTCATCCAAGATGTTCATGTCTTTCTTTCTTCAGTCGAAAAGAAATTAAAGTTTTTGATGAAAACATTCCAGGATTTTTCTCCTTATAGTGGACGTCAGTGGACTCCAAACGCTTTCCGTATTCTTCAAAAAGCTTACGCTGTATGTCCTACACCTTCCCTATTCAACTTACAGAACAAACACGGTGACAGTTAAGTTTTTTCCGTAATAGGGAAGGCGTAGGACATATGGCGTAAGCTTTTTGAAGAATAAAGAAGGCGGAAGCACGTGCAAGACAATCTGGTATTGTTTAAAGCTCTTTGAAGCTGCACTGAAACTGTAATTTTGACCTTTAACCGTTTGGGCTCCATTGAAGTCCACTATATGGAGAAAAATCCTGGAATGTTTTCCTCAAAAACCTTAATTTCTTTTCGACTGAAGAAAGAAAGACATGAACATCTTGGATGACATGGGGGTGAGTAAATTATCAGGAAATTTTAATTTGAAAGTGAACTAATCCTTTAATGGTTATAAAAGAAATTACATTTTCTTCATACAAAACATGTTTCCCTTTTTTTTTTTTTTTTTTTTTTTTTGAGATTCTCAATCAGTGTAAATATAAATGATATTTACCTTTTATGCTCTCTTGTAGGAGGAGAATCCATCATCACAGTGTGTATGGCCTAAAATAATAATAATAAAAAGACTTTAATGTGGTGCACTCAAAACATTAAAGGGTTAGTTCACCAAAAAATGAAATAATGTCATTAATTGCTCACCCTCATGCCGTTCCACACCCGTAAGACCTTCGTTCATCTTCGGGACACAAATTAAGATATTTTTGATGAAATCCGATGGATCAGTGAGGCCTGCATAGCCAACAATGACATTTCCTCTCTCAATATCCATTAATGTACTAAAAACATATTTAAATCAGTTCATGTGAGTACAGTGGTTCAGTATTAATATTATAAAACAACGAGAATATTTTTGGTGCGCCAAAAAAACAAAATAACGACTTATATAGTGATGGCCGATTTCAAAACAATGCTTCAGGAAGATTCTGAGCATAATGAATCAGCGTATTGAATCATGATTCGGATCACGTGTCAAACTACCAAAATGCTGAAATCATGTGACTCTGGCGCTCCGAACAGCTGATTCGATACACTGATTCATTATGCTCCGAATCTTCCTGAAGCAGTGTTTTGAAACCGGCCATCACTAAATAAGTCGTTATTTTGTTTTTTTGGCGCACCAAAAATATTCTTGTGGCTTTATAATATTAATATTGAACCACTGTACTCACATGAATTGATTTAAATATGTTTTTAGTACATTTATGGATCTTGACAGAGGAAATGCCATTGGCCTCACTGAGCCATCGGATTTCAACAAAAATATCTTAATTTGTGTTCCGAAGATTAACAAAGGTCTTACGGGTGTGGAGGGTGAGTAATTAATGACATTATTTTCATTTTTGGGTGAACTAACCCTTTAAAATGGAAAGCAAATAAACAAAATTACGATTTTATTTACATTTTACCTGAATAGAATGAGTTGTAAGTAATCAAACTCTACTCTAAAATTAAGGTAAATAAAAAAAAAAATCATCCAATAGATCAAGATTCATAAAACATCCCCTGATATGATCACGCTTATGGTTGTCATGTAAACAGTGACGCTTTGTGGTGGGACGTTTGAACGAACAAAGCGTTAAACAGGTTTATTTGGACCAATAAATGAACGATATGATTAAATAATCAACTTTAGTCTCTTTATTTATTACTCAGATGTGCAGTAAATAGTTATTATTGTACAATAAAATCAAAATATATAAAATAACGGTCTAACTAGCTGACCACATCTGCAATTTCTAATATTAACCTCATGTTCACATTATTAAATCATAGTTATAATCATATTCAAGTGTTAAAATACATGTTTGTGTATTATTTACCTTCTGTGCGCGTTCACTCGCTGCTCGTTTTAAAAACACACCGGTTACAAACCGGAAGTGTCTGTGTCCAATGGAGCGCGCTCTGAGTCTGCGCAACAACAACAACAACACTAGCGTCAGTCTCCAGCAGCGGCAGGCGCCTGTCACTTCTACACCCTTTCCTGCTGACACACACCAACACACATGCATCGATTTAAATAAGAGACATACACGGATCCCCTACGTGCCCTTTAGAGCTAGAAAAACATGTTTGGCAGCTGCTGATAGCATACTAGCTAATGTTAGCAGCAGTGCAGGAGGAGTCATGCTCAGGTTCAAATAGAAACATATAGTCTCGTTTCTGCGTTTATTTTTCTTCAGAGATGTTTTCCCACTTGAATATGTTTAGAATCGGGTTGAGAGGCGTGCAATTGACCAGGAAAGTCACTAATGCAGCTGCTTTTGCGCAGACGCAGCGCCGCTACAGCACTGTGAGTCATGCTCTTTATTATTATTAGCTTTAGTATTAGTATTATTCAGATTTTAACCCTCATTAATAATTATGGATCAGCTAACACCCCAGATAACATCAAAAACGAGTGGTGTTGTGTGTTATAAAAGGCTTTTGTTGTTGTTGTTGTGAGTTTCTGGTCAGTTTTGGGCTGTGTTTCAAAACGTAATGAGCTGCCTATCTAGTCAGCATTTTTGGTACACATATTATAGTTTATATAATCACACTTTAGTTTAAGATCCAATTCTAATTAATTAACTACGACTTTTGCCTCATTAAACTTCTAATTACTGCTTAGTATTAGTTAGTAAGGTAGCTAATATCGTAGTAATAGTGAGAATTGGACCCTGTGTTAGCATATAAATATATGCAGCTATTTATATTTAGCAAGTGAATGGCACTGTTGCACTTGATCTATATGAACTTTCACCTGGAGTTCTTTACTGTGGGATGTTTTCCTGTTAAAAGCACAGCAAGAGTGAGTGAACGTACTCAAGGTTTCACTTTCCTTTTGCTGGAAATGTGAAAGGGTCAATGACGTGACGGGTCATTTGTTCGTCCAAAGGCCTTAATAATAATAATAAAAAACAAAGATATGACATCCAAAGTATTTAAGGTAGTACAACTAAATCTCTTTTATTGAATCCAAAAGGTTTTAATTATATTTTGCTCCATATAAAGGTATTTTAAAGATTTTAAAGTGTCAAAAGGTCATTTGGTTTGACCGTCCGAAGGCCAATACAGCCACTTCATTTGTGATTAAAATATCTTAAAATGTAATAAATGTATATATTTTTTACTCTGGCATGATTTAGTAACATCAATATAGTCTAAAATGGTATTAAGATTATGTGTAGAAGTAAAAGTAACTAACTTTCTTTTAACTATTTGAAAAATTCATGTTTTCTCTTGCTCATACACATGTCCCGAAACATCAGGGGGCCGTTTCAGAAAGGAGGTTAAGTATGTTAACTCTGAAATGAGGGAAACTCTGGGATTTCCGTTTCAGAATGGGAGGTATGTCAAACACGAGAAAGCAGGGTAAGTCAAGCCTGTTTCTGGAAGAGAGGTAACTTATACTCAGAGTCAGTTACCATGGTAACTGTGAACCTAACCTGGTCAGGAGCAGGTTTTCTTCGGTAAACCCAGATTTTCCTTCGGTCTCCTCCCCCTTTTTAAAGTGCAAGTGATGTTTAAATAGTTAAATCATTCATTCACACTGCAAAAATGAGTATTTTTTGTCCTATTTCAAGTACAAATATCTACTTTTCTCCGTGTATGTCTATGGCGAGTCACGCAGTTACTGTGATACTCTGCGGCGGGTCCTACCAGTCTGGTCTGAAATAGTCTGAATATAAACACTTATTCTAAGTGTACCATAATGATTCAGGATAAGACAAAAACACGGTTTGGAAAATGGATTCATGTTGTACATTCTCATTATATAATATTTGTAAATTCAAAAAAAGTTACGGACAGCAGCTTTAAGTAAAATTATCAATATCTGCCAGTGTGGTAATAAAAATAATCTTAATGCAAACAGAAAACACGATTATTCAGAGTGTCTATTACTAAATGCAAATTTACAGTAGCTCCGCCCACCAATGTCAGACGAGGTTAAAATTAACATACGCTCTTGTGGCTGCAGTGGTGTGTTGGGTGCGGAGAATTAACTGACGGGGTTCGAATCCGCCTTCTGCCGAGCTCGCTATTCTCCCTTTTCCCATCACATATCACACCGGAAAGGCATTTATTTTCAATAAAAATGAAGAACTTTTTCGAAAACTGGAAGTAAATAGCCTAACCAGTGTTTAATAATGATAAAATAATTTACACTCTGTTATTATTTGTCACGTGCCGTTGCCATAGTGAATCTTTATATCGGAGCTCCATTGATGATGGCTTTTCATAGTGCACGCGCTTAACTCCGAGTCAACCTACTCAGTCAAGTCAAGTCAAGTCAAGTCAAATTTATTTATATAGCGCTTTTACAATTGGTAATTGTTTCAAAGCAGCTTTACATATTAGAAGCACAGAAAAAAAAAAGGGAAGTGGTTAAAACTGTACAAACAAGCGTGGTAATATGTAACATATACAAGATGGTGCTACATTAAGCCAATGTCGGCTGACTTCCAGGGGTGGAAAAAAACCCCTAGGAGAAAAACCCAGCGTGCTAGCACTGGGAAAAAAGTCCTAGGAGGGAAAAAACCCCTTGGAAGATATATATATGTAAATGTATATGGAGATCAAAATCTGAATTGTACATTTTTATTATAGAGATTAAAAATCGATTATATATAAATATATGTAAGCGGATACGGGGATCCTGGGCTACGTTGTAGTCAGGTCCAGACGCAGGTTCTCCATCTGACCTGGATACGGCCTGGATCCAGCACCCGGCAAACCTCAGGATAAGCAGAGAGACAGATATTAGCGTAGATGCCATTCTTGTTCTGATGTACAGGTATATCTAGTGTTATAGGAAATGTTCTCGGCTCCGGCCGACCTAATTATTGCAGCGTAACAATCCTTTAACGGATTTGAAAAATGTTAATGTATTGATAATGTGTTATGTGTATGCAAGAGCAAAGAGATGTGTTTTTAGTCTAGATTTAAACTGACAGAGTGTGTCTGCTTCCTAACAATGCTAGGAAGATTGTTCCAGAGTTTAGGTGCTAAATAGGAAAATGATCTGCCGCCTTCAGTTGATTTTGATATTCTGGGTATTATCAACTGGCCTAAATTCTGAGATCGCAATAAACGTGAAGGACTATAATGCATTAAGAGCTCACTTAGGTACTGGGGAGCTAAACCATTTAGAGCTTTATAAGTAAGTAGCAAGATTTTAAAATCTATACGATGTTTAATAGGGAGCCAATGTAATGTTGACAGAACTGGGCTAATATGGTCATACTTTCTGGTTCTAGTAAGAACTCTAGCTGCCGCATTTTGAACCAACTGTAGTTTGTTTAAAAGCCGAGCAGAACAACCACCCAGTAGAGCGTTACAATAATCTAGTCTTGAGGTCATGAATGCATGAACCAACTGTTCCGCATTTGTCATTGAGAGCATATGTCGTAATTTAGATATATTTTTTAGATGGAAGAAGGCGGTTTTACAGATACTAGAAACATGACTTTCAAATGAAAGATTGGTATCAAAGAGCACACCCAGGTTCCTAACTGAGGACGAAGGTTTAATGGAGCACCCGTCAAGTGTTAGAGAGTATTCAAGGTTTTTTTCGTGAGGAAGTTTTTGGTCCAAAGATTAGGAAATCAGTTTTTTCTGAATTTAATAATAAGAAATTTCTTGTCATCCAGTTTTTAATGTCAGCTATGCATTCTGTTAGTTTTGTGAATTTGTAGGTTTCGTCAGGGCGCGAGGAAATATAGAGCTGAGTATCGTCAGCGTAGCAGTGAAAACTAACACCATGCTTCCTAATTATCTCTCCTAAGGGCAGCATGTACAGAGTGAAAAGCAACGGTCCTAATACTGAGCCTTGTGGTACCCCATATTTAACCTGTGATCGATACGACATCTCTTCATTAACTACCACAGACTGATAACGGTCAGATAAGTATGATTTGAACCATGCCAAAGCAATTCCACTAATGCCAATATAGTTTTCAAGTCTTTTTAAAAGAATGTTATGATCGATAGTGTCAAAAGCAGCACTGAGATCTAATAACACTAATAGAGAAATACAGCCACGATCGGATGATAGGAGTAGATCGTTTGTAACTCTAATGAGAGCAGTCTCAGTACTATGGTTTGGTCTAAATCCTGACTGGAAATCCTCACAGATTCCATTTCTTTCTAAAAAGGAACACAGTTGTGTTGAAACTGCCTTTTCTAGTATCTTTGACAGAAAAGGTAGATTCGAGATTGGCCTGTAATTTACTAAATCTCTCGGATCTAGTTGAGGTTTTTTAATAAGAGGTTTGATAATAGCCTGCTTAAAGGTTGACTGAACTAACTCAATTCAGCTGTTCTGAAACAGAAAACTCAGAGTTTCCCATTTCAGGGTAAGTCAACTCAGAGTTCAAGTTTTAAAGGTGCCTTTTTAAAAGATGTAATATAAGTCTAAGGTGTCCCCTGAATGTGTCTGTGAAGTTTCAGCTCAAAATACCCCATAGATTTTTTTTATTCATTTTTTAATTGCCTATTTTGGGGCATCATTAAATATGTGTCTATTTAGGCTGCTTCCCCTTTAAATCTTGTACTCCCCTACCCCGGAGCTCGCGCTTGCCTTAAACAGCATAAACAAAGTTCACACAGCTAATATAACCCTCAAAATGGATCTTTACCAAGTGTTCGTCATGTAGCATGTCTAATCGTGTAAGTATAGTATTTATTTGGATGTTTACATTTGATTCTGAATGAGTTTGATAGTGCTCCGTGGCTAAAGCTAACATTACACACTGTTGGAGAGATTTATAAAGAATGAAGTTGTGTTTATGAATTATACAGACTGCAAGTGTTTAAAAATGAAAATAGCGACGGTTCTTGTCTCCATGAACACAGTAATAAACGATGGTAACTTTAACCACATTTAACAGTATATTAGCAACTTGCTAACGAAACATTTAGAAAGACAATTCACAAATATCACTAAAAATATCATGGATCATGTCAGTTATTATCGCTCCATCTGCCATTTTTCACTATTGTTCTTGCTTGCTTACCTAGTCTGATGATTCAGCTGTGCACAGATCCAGACGTTAATACTGGCTGCCCTTGTCTAATGCCTTGATCATGGGCTGGCATATGCAAATATTGGGGGCGTACATATTAATGTTATGTTATGTTGAGATTCGCCTGTTTTTCGGAGGTCTTTTGCACAAATGAGATTTATATAAGAAGGAGGAAACAATGGAGTTTGAGACTCACTGTATGTCATTTCAATGTACTGAACTATTGTTATTCAACTATGCCAAGATACATTTTTAATTCTAGGGCACCTTTAACTCAGAGTTGGTTGAACCTCCTTATTGAAACAGGCCCCAGGTCATTCGGTACAACTGCTATAAAACATGGAAAATGTTGTAATATTTTTAAACTTGTTCTAAATATAATATGTTTGATTGTCGCTAGCTAGATATCAGTCTGTTAGCATTGTTGGAATATAACGTCATTCGGTAAAACCGAAATTTTGGTGAAACCGAATTACTTTTTTGGTGACAAATTTTTGTAAAAGATGACAAAAGCAGTGTTAATTGATTATAAAAACCACATAATCTCATTGTTAACGCTTAATAAAACTTTAAAATGAATTATATCTCCATTTTATTTTTTTACACTTTTAAAAACCTTATTTGTCAATGACCCGAAATCTGTCTAAGGAAAACGACTTGTCATTAGTGGGATGGTGTGGCATTATGGTTCAATTTGATGTGTAACTTGAAGGTTGTAGGTTCAAATCCCCATTGAGACCTTGATCAAGACCTTTGACCTCAGATTCCTCCAGAAAAACTGAGTGTTATGTGTCACTTGAAAGTGTCTGCTAAATGAGTACTAACAAAGTTGTGATTGTTTTTGTTTTGAGGATGTCTGTGAACAGGACCGCAACTTGTTTGGCCTTCTGTTTGACATCGATGGAGTGCTGGTACGCGGACGGACGCCCATCCCTGCAGCTAAACAGTGTTTTAGGAACCTGGTGGACGGCGATGGAAAATACAAGGTTCCTGTGGTGTTTGTGACGAACGCCGGGAACTCTCTGCGGCAAACCAAAGCCGAGCAGCTGTCTCACCTTCTGGAGGTTGAGGTGAGACACCTGACCACAAAACCTGACCACAGGCTGCTTCATTTGCACTGTGGCTATTTTCAAGATAACATCTGATTTATTTACAGTGTCTGAAAGTAAGACAGGGCGGTTTGATTTCTCCAAACAGGTGTCACCAGACCAGGTGGTGCTGTCCCACAGTCCTCTGAGGGTTTTCACCCAGTTCCATGACCTGTGCGTGCTGGTGTCGGGACAGGGACCCGTGGTGGAAGTTGCACAGAAGTATCCTTTACCTTGATATAAATGACTATAAATAATGAATTAGTAATATACAAATAATTTTATAAAAATTATATATGCGTTTCCCCCAAAACTACTCATGTCGTTCCACACCCGTAAGACCTTCGTTAATCTTCAGAACACAAATTAGGATATTTTTGATGAAATCCGATGGCTCAGTGAGGCCTGCATAGCCAACAATGACATTTCCTCTCTCAAGATCCATTAATGTACTAAAAACATATTTAAATCAGTTCATGTGAGTACAGTGGTTCAGTATTAATATTATAAAGCGACGAGAATATTTTTGGTGCACCAAAAAAACACAAAATACCGACTTATTTAGTGATGGCCGATTTCAAAACACTGCTTCAGGAAGCTTCGGAGCACAAATGAATCTGCGTATCGAATCATGATTCGGATTGCGTGTCAAACTGCTGAAATCATGTGACTTTGGCGCTCCAAACCGCTGATTCGACACAAAAGATTCATTGTGCTCCGAAGCGTTGTCAGGTTATTGGTTTGCATGTAAACCTGGACAAGAGATTATTTCAATAAGCTGATTTTTGTGAGCTATCGTACTTGTGTGCATGTAAACATGTTTAATATTTGCACACCTCAGAATGTCTGTCAACCAATCAGATTCAAGCATTCAACAGCTCCGTAAGTGTGTGTGTAATGGCTTTTATATCTTATTATGTCCTTGACAAAATAAACTCCAGTGTCGGTTTTAAGAACGTTGTGACCATTGACATGCTAAGGGAGGCGTATCCTCTCCTGGACGTGGTGGATCACCATCGCAGACCCAAAGACATGGTGAGTAGAAACGATAATATCTGGAGAATTTAGCATTTGTTATTAGCTAATCTTACGCATTGAGCACTGACTGTACTTCATATTCCTATTCAGATTCCCCCTTCGAAAGATTTGCCAACAATAGATGGTAAGTCTCATTTCACTTTCTGTTCTGCCTGAGATCTGTGTCCGCTCACATCTGTTTTTACTGTCACTTTGAAGCTGTCATCCTGTTCGGTGAGCCTATCAGGTGGGAGACAAACTTACAACTGATTGTTGATGTGCTTTTGACCAATGGGAGGCCAGGAAACCCGGTGACATCACTGCATTACCCACACATCCCTGTTCTGGCCTGCAATATGGATCTGCTGTGGATGGCCGAAGCCAAAAACCCTCGGTGAGAGTCAGGAAGATATTGTTCAGCAAGGGTTCATTAAATTGATCGAAAGTGACATTTATAACGTTACTAAAGATTTATATTTCAAATAAATGCTGTTCTTCGTTATTAATAAAATCCCTTGATTGATAAAATCCATTTTTTTTGTTGCATTCAGAAATTCAAAAAATGGATTGTAAATGCCATTTTATGTTGACTTGAACAACATTCATGCAACCATATTTTTTTTCTGGTGGCTGTTAGTTAAATACAGAATTAACAAGGATTGATGTTCATTTGTCGCTAGATTTGGTCACGGCATGTTCCTCGTGTGCCTGGAGAGCATCTATAAGAAGATAACAGGCTGTGAGCTGAAGTACGAGGCTCTGATCGGGAAGCCCAGCGTTGTGACTTACAACTACGCCGAACTGCTCATTAGACAACAGGCCGAGAAACTGGGCTGGACCCGCCCCGTCGAGAGACTTTACGCCATTGGGTGAGTCATATTGATTTGCTTTGGGTCAAATTAATATGCATTAGCATGTTTTTGATCATTGCATGGTAAAATTTCATTCGATCTGAACAGTAAAAACATTTAGAAAATCAGAAGTGCACTTAAAAATCTACCCAATAATGCATTTTTTTTATCTACTCACCCCCATGTCATTCAAGATGTTCATGTCTTTCTTTCTTGAGTCGAAAAGAAATTAAGGTTTTTGAGAAAAACATTCCAGGATTTTTCTCCATATAGTGGACTTCACATTAAAGATTAACATATATCGGCCGATACTGATATGGTGACCAATATATTATGCATCCCTAATAAAGTGAATAGATTAATCCTTATTTAAGCTACAAAAGTGATTCAGTCAAGAGCAGTGAGTGTTATTCTCTGTCTTTTGCTCCTTTATTAACATTAATGACACAAACAGCAGCAGGTTTATTAGGCTGCTGTCACTTTAAGATCTGACACACGTCCTATTTTCTTGTAGAGGTCTAAACGTTTGATGCACATGTATCTCTCTCATAGTGACAACCCCATGGCTGATATTTATGGTGCAAACCTCTACAACCGCTACCTCAAAGCGATGCATCGCAGCCGTGCCCAGGTGCAGGCGCAGGGCGGCTCGGCCAGCCAGGTGACCGGAGACCTGGCGTGCGAAGCGTCCGACGATGCCAAATGTTCCGGACGGGTGATGGTGGGAGGCTCGTTCGAGCACCGTCTGCCTGAAGGCTGCAGCTCCATCCTGGTCTGCACGGGCGTCTACAACCGTGACCAACAGGACTTGCCCTCCGACCCCGAGCAGACGGTCACGGAGCAGCGGATTTTCCACGGTCACCGGGACTTCCGCTTCGACCCCAGCCTGACTCAGCCTTCCTTCATCGTCCATGACGTTCGGGATGGAGTGGAGTTGGTCTTCCAGCTGGAGGGTTGGCCGTTGCAGTAAAATGCCATCGATTATGCCATATCTACTCACGGTGCGTCACGACACATCTGAACGGAATAAGTCCTGTTATAATCACTGAAGCTGTCTACACAGGAAGTGTTAGTTGCGCCTTCTAATTTCTGTTGTGTTTTTTAATTTTTAACACGGTTTGGAGCTACTTGAGCCATTTTATTTTGCCCGTCTATCTAAAATGATTTTACTTATTTGTTATTTGTAGGGCTGTAAAATCAATTAATCGCATCTAACATAAGTTGTTTTTACATGGTATATGGGTGTGTAAATATACTATTATATACTATTATACACACAAGCGCATATATATGTACAGTGCAGTCCAAAAGTTTGGAACCACTAAGATTTTTAATGTTTTTAAAAGAAGTTTCGTCTGCTCACCAAGGCTACATTTATTTAATTAAAAATACAGTAAAAACAGTAATATTGTGAAATATTATTACAATTTAAAATAACTGTGTACTATTTGAATATATTTGACAAAGTAATTTATTCCTGTGATGCAAAGCTGAATTTTCAGCATCGTTACTCCAGTCTTCAGTGTCACATGATCCTTCAGAAATCATTCTAATATGCTGATCTGCTGCTCAAGAAACATTTATGATTATTATCAATGTTGAAAACAGTTGTGTACTTTTTTTTTCAGGATTCCTTAATGAATAGAAAGTTCAAAAGAACAGCATTTATCTGAAATACAAAGCTTCTGTAGCATTATACACTACCGTTCAAAAGTTTGGGGTCAGAAAGAATTTTTATTTTTATTTTTTTGAAAAGAAATGAAAGAAATTAATACTTTTATTCAGCAAGGATGCATTAAATCAATCAAAAGTGGCAGTAAAGACATTTATAATGTTACAAAAGATCAGATTTCAGAAAAACACTGTTCTTTTGAACTTTCTATTCATCAAATAATCCTGAAAAAAAATATTGTACACAAATATTTTGTACAATTGTACACATTAAATGTTTCTTGAGCATCAAATCAGCATATTACAATGATTTCTGAAGGATCATGTGACACTGAAGACTGGAGTAATGATGCAGGAATAAATTACTTTGTCAAATATATTCAAATAGAAAACAGTTATTTTAAATTGTAATAATATTTCACAATATTACTGTTTTTTACTGTATTTTTAATTAAATAAATGTAGCCTTGGTGAGCAGACAAAACTTCTTTTAAAAACATTAAAAATCTTAGTGGTTCCAAACTTTTGGACTGTATAAAAACACAAACTTTTATGTTAGATGCGTAATGTAATCATGATTAATCGATTTTACAGCCCTAGTTATTCGATTGCTTTGAATTTTATTTGATAAATACTCAAGCATGACATTTTTTGGTGGCTTTCTCTCTAAATCATGTTTTGCTTTTGAACAAATATGGAAGGCCATTATAACATAAATAAGGTCATTGTAAAGGTGTGGCAATTATCTATTGTCAGTAGAGTAGCGATGTATGAAGCAATGATCGATTTGTTGTTTTTAACTGAACTCCATTAGCATAGAAATTGACTTCTATGTAACTGCATAAACTGAAGCTCTTTTCTACTTTAGAGTAAAAAATGGTAATTGCGACTTGAGACTTTGTTACAATGTTACTTTACATCTTACAGTGCAATTGTAATTGTAATTACTCACCCTCATGTTGTTCCAAACCTGTATTCGTTCATCTTCAGAACACAAATTAAGAAATTTTTATTTTCGTTCCCTCCATTGACATCTACGCAACTACCACTTTGACGCTTCAAAAAGTTCGTAAAGAGATCGTAAAATGAATCCATATAGTTCAACTGGTTTAATCCAAATTTTCTAAAGTGACTTGATCACTTTATATGATGAACAGATTTAATTTAGGCTAATTTCATTTGTTAGTGTGACAAAACAAGCAGCGGTCAATGTAGCAAATCTGTGTGACCAATTTGAACTTGTTGCACAATATTCCTAATCACATATATTCATATTGAAATGACTGAATTTCGGCCACAAAAATTCACAGAAGAACTGTAACTGTGACCACACGACAGTGTGCAATGCGAGCAAAGATCGGTGTGATTTGAATTAAATGCAGCAATTGATGTAAGTCTGAAGAGTTTGAATGATGTTTACATCTAGACAAGTGCACCATTTGGGAAAGGACGTATCCTCAAGCAATTGTCAAACTGAGTGTTGAAGGAGATTCAGCATGATACACTTAAAAATAAAGGTTCTTTATTGGCATTGATGGTTCCACGGAACCTTTCCACTGTACAAAAGATTCTTTAGAGTGAAAAAAGATTGTTAAAATGTTCTTCACACTAAGAAGTTCTTTTTAGAATGTTTACCGAACGGTTCGTTGGGGAACCATAAATGGTTCTTCTATGGTATCGCTGTGAAAACCAAAAACATTTGGAACCTTTATTTTCAGTACTTTCACAAGCACAAGGTTAAACGCTCGCAGCAAGGAAAGATGTTCATCTGTGAGTGAAGCCATACTAGTTAATGAAGAAACAACACAATGCCATTGACAGGAGGAAGTTTTTTTTTTTTTTTTTCCTCCAATATGTTGTTTATATGTGTGTTCTCTGATATCTGTTATTAAAGTTCACGTACACCACAGTTAGTTTGTTTAAATATGAACTCTTTGGTTCGCTGTAACACACTGTACCTCTTAAGAGCCATTCACACAGGATACACTTGCAATATTTTTCTAACCATTTTATGTACAAGACCTGGACGTTTTAGGCATCATGTCGTACTGTATTTTCCGATGTGATCAAGTAGTTCAACTTTTACAAATGTGTTTTTCATTTTGTTCAATTGTTCTAACAAGCTGCGTTATGTCTGTTGTTTGTTTAACACTTTAACACACAAATCACTGAATTCATATTTAGTCTTTTAAATATATTGTTTTGTGTTACGAAAAAACAAAGAATGCATTAAATGACTTAATGTTTTTAATATTTTATGCATTTTATTGTATTGTACACAATCTACTGCAGAATAAATGTCCCATAAGAGGTAAACTGTAATATTGTACTTATATAATGTTTACAAAGTTCATTCATTAAATGCAACATTATATTTTCTGAGATGTCTGATTTGTTTTAGCATCTTTGTCCATCTATCTATATATCTTTAATAAATAGTTATTTATTATATATAAACTCAGGAAAAAGGAAACATCCTTTTTTCAGGATACTGTATTTTAAATGTAATTTTGTAAAATGCAAATGCATGACTTTTTTTTTTTTTTTGCTGAGTTTATATCATATTATTATTAAACAATAGAATGAACTATCCAAACTGTGGAACTTGTCAGTCAGCAGTCACATGACCTCTTCTGCAGGTGTTTTCCTCCATCTATTGGATGAGAATCCGAGTGCATGTAAACGGTCTGTGAATCTGATTGGTTGTCCTGATGGACTATTCCTCCGTGTCGTACTATGAGTTCCCGGGCCATCAGTTCGAAGGCTTCCTCGATGTTATGATACTGTTTGGCAGAGGTCTCGAGGGCGGCCAGCGCACCGGTCCGCTCCGCCAGCGTGCACGCATCCTCAAACAGCACCTGCCGCTGCGCCTCCAGGTCACACTTATTTCCTGCAGGAGGGAAAATAGATCATGAATATCTAGATTATTTGCTGCCTCAAGTAGCTTTCAAACCCTGACAGAGATTTAATAACAAATAAGATATCTCTTCTTTTCTCTGATGAAGCGTTTATTGGTGCGAGGGTGGGACAACCTGTCACTCACATGAGATCGAATCAATCGAACAATACAATCAATTCAACATGGGACAAAATCAAGCCCCGCCCTACATTGGTTCTTGTTTGAGAAGCAGTTTACTCAAATATACGTCACAATAGGGAAGAAACGACTATCACAACTTCTGTTTCATGCTGACTTCAACCAACATCAGACAACCATGAACCTGAAATATTTATTCTAAAACCTCAAGGATACTTCGGTTAAATAATTTATATTAAATATTTTAAGTTTGAGAATCCCTGCTCTGACCTATCAGAACGAAGACGACACTGGCGGCTCCGTACTGCTCCACTCCTTGTATCCAGTGCGGCAGAGACTCAAAGGTGGGTCGTCGGGTCAGGTCGTACGCGATCATGGCACCGTGGGCGCTTCGGTAGTAACTCTGTGTGATGGTGCGGAAACGCTCCTGTCCCGCCGTGTCCCAGACCTGCATCTGAACTCAAGAACACCACACAGATCCAGACAGACACAATCACAAATAATAAAAAAAACACAAATTACGTATCAGTGTCTCTTATGGAAGCTTGTTTCTGCCACTGAATAAAAATAAATAAATAAATAAATAAAATAATTGTGACATTTTATGTCATTTTATGCAAGTTATGAATTCAGAATTGCGAGAAATAAAGTCAGAATTGCGGTACACTCCTAATTCTGAGGAAAAAAAGAGAATTGCGACTATATCGAGCAATTCTGAAATTATAATGCAGTTGCGACCTTATTTCACACAATTCTTTCTAACTTGCAATTCTGACTTTATTTCTTGCAGTTACAAGTTTATATCTCACAATTCTGAGGAAAAAAAGCGAGAGATGTAAACTTGCAATTGCGAGGAAAAAAAGTAAGAATTGTAAGATAAAAAGTCGCAATTACCTTTTTTATTCTGATTTTTATTCAGTGGCAGAAAAAAGCTTCCATAGTCTCTCCTAGACATGCACACTCCTAAAAAAATGTTCCAAAAGTTTTTTGTTTTGTTTTGTTTTGTTTTTTGCAGTGGTGCCACAGAAGAACCATTTTTGGTTGCCCAAAGAAGCTTTCAGTGAACAAACTGCATATGTAAGAATTTTGATGTAACAATCACATTTTTATTCCAAATGTGTGAACAGCTTGTAACGAAAATTAAAAAAAAAAACATGAGGCGTTGCCTATGAAAGCTTGCAGACTGATAGTATTTATGTGAAGGAATCGGGACGTTTTTGCCGGGAAAATCAAAAGGACGTGACGTTAACACGCTCCCGAGAGCTTCTCTTCCGTTTTATGATAAATTTAAATGCAATTAAATACATTTATGATACATTTAAATTTTAATACATTTAAAGCGTTGACGTCACTTTCCCGCCAGAACGCGCTCCCTCAGCTGGACTGAGTGACAAAAGAAGCTGCTGCATGACTGGATTTAATAACTGCGAAAACGCGAGTAAAACAAACGATTACACTAAAGGTTGGGCTCGAAAGTGTTCCTTATAATTTATGTCAAAGAAACCTAATCCATGGATATTGACATGCAGCCAGGAATCGTGTTTCCTGACATTTATATGTGCCTGATTTCAACACCGGGGAAACACATAAAGCTAATCTGCCTGTGAACGCTTTATATTACTACAATATAGGTAGGTTTTATTCCGAGTGATCACTTATATCAATGTTATAGCCTATATCGTCCAGTCCTAAAACTTGTATAGTTTTTTCAGTGTTTATTTAAAAACACCCAATTATGCGGAATATAAGACGGTACATATTTAATTGATGAGTTGTCAACACAATATAACAATACAATATATAGGGTATGATTTTACCACAAAATGATAACTGCAAATCCACATTTCTCTGTCTGGAGTCCAGCTGTTTCTGAGAATTGCAGTGATCCATTTGTAAAAATATACCTCAAATTTTGTGTCATATCTATTTCTACAGTCAATCACAAAGCTCTTTCCCGTTTTGGATGTGTTTTTCGCTGCATTCACACTGAAAACCAATACCGCCACTCAGTCTTTGTGCCACTCAGTGGGCGTGACCGCAGTCATAACGGTCGACGGTTACGTCAAGTGCATACCCTCTATTCAGGATAATGCTGAAAAGTCGATTTTGTACTGTAATGTCAATGTGTCAAGCAAAGAAAAGGGTTTAATTCAAACTACAGTCTATAGTCTCAAATATACTTTATAATCAAGCTATCAAAACTGTGTTATTTTAATTACCTCATCATATGTCAACATGAGGCCGGTGAACTGTTTTCTCACCACTGTCCTTTTTTGTTGTGTTTATTTTGTTACTGAGAGGAAATCGTGCAGCACGTATTTACATATTCATCTAACGTTAACCGTCGCTCTTAGCAGCGTTGGCGGTGTCTGGATGTTCGTTCACAATATATCACTGCAAAGGTGTTTACATTTTTTTATTTATTTTTTTACTTCTAAGCAAAGAACGGAAGGAACTACACCATGAGTATATATCGCAGCATTGAATCAAGTTCAGTCTCTTGTACATCACTTGTGCACGAATGCGAGCAATATAAGTTGCTGGCTGCAGTTCACTAAACGGCCACCGGTGTCGCTAATAACAAGGGTTTCTCGCGTGAAGAACATTTTAGTAATCTAAAGAACCCTTTTGCCACTATGAAGAACCTTTTGTGGAATGGAAAGATTCTATGGATGTTTTATATATATATATATATATATATATATATATATATATATATATATATATATATATATATATATATATACAACCTATGCAGCCTTACTGAGAACAGTTCTTTACTGAATGTAAGGGGGAAATCGGAAAACCTTTATTTAATTGTAAGTCATAAATCAGTTCACACACCTTTACTTTCTTCCCATCGATGTCCATGCTGCGAACGGTGAAGTCCACTCCAATAGTGTTGTGCTGGTTGTCACTGAAGACCCCAGACTTGAAGCTGTGGATCACGCAGGTCTTTCCAACGTTGCTGTCGCCGATCAGGATGATCTTGAACAGAAAGTCACAGCGATCTTCATCCTCTTGCCCTGTGGACTGCATTTCTGCAATAAATACTTGCGGATTGTGACCCACAGACCCCGAAACGACTCATTCAGGGTGATAATGTCACAGGTTCAGTGCTATTTTAACCTATGTCTGTCATATATTTTTTAACACAGTCCTTTTCTTTAAGCTAGCACTTAAGAAACCGCCATTCTGCCAAAACAAAGTTAACTGTAGCTACGCTTTGACCTCAAGTCACACAACATTAACTCCTTTTCTCTGCCATGTCCTTTGCTTTCTTTGAAACACTGACTCAAATGCAAACAGACACACCCCTGTCTACCTGCGTCTGGAGGTGAGACGTCCAGTCGCCGACCCACCTGCACCACTGCATCTCCGGGAACTGCTGTTTGTTTTGCAATCTGCTAGGAGAGAAACATGCATACTTCACGCTTTACATATGAGAAAACCTGTTGTCCTTCTTCTGAACCGTCTTAACCTGACTCTCATGTAAAAACTGACTCACACATATGTGTCTTGGAAAGGGCTAGACAACAAAACAAACGCAAAGCAGTGCTGCTGTCTTGAAAGGTGACCTTTGCACAGCAGAACAGGATATAAACACATAACTCACTTGCTCTAATGCACACTATCACAGCTCAGATTGGACAACTGACTGCCTTATATACATAACAAACAACATGTGGGCCAGTTGCATAGACATAGCCATTGTGTCTTAAGTACTAGTATGACCAACTAGTGATTAGTCAAGGGGCAATCACTTATTTCAATATAGAAAGAATATTTAGTGGCACTTACAGTATCTCTGGTCCAGTAACGTGTGTTTATGAGAATGTGAAGGGATGAAATCTACAGTATTGTGAACACATGCACACACACACACACCCACACACAAACGTCATTAGCTGGAAGAACTACAAGGCACCGCTGCGCGCTGGACAATGCACGCATCTGTGCGAGGGCTGCGTTTGGCTCTCGGCCCGGTCCAGGGGTCAGAGGTCTTTGTGTCTGGTCACAAGTTGACTCAGCCAGTTAATGACTCCTCCTGTCCGACTCAGAAAGTCTTTTGTTAAATCACACCATGAGTACAAACACCGATTGTCTTGAAAATCAGGCACATCATCAAGTGTAAAATGTGTAACTGGAGTTTTGCATTTTATTTTTTATTTTTTTTTGCATTTTTTAAAGGAAAAAGTTGTCTACTAAAAACCATCATTTTAGTAAAAACTGCACTTAAAACGATTTTATAAATAAAAGTTAAAGGATTAGTTGACTTTCAAATAAAATTAACCCAAGCATTACTCACCCTCAAGACATCCTAGATGTATACGACTTTCTTCTTTCTGATGAACACAATTTGAGATACAAACCCACAATTTGAGATTACAAAAAAGTTGGGACACTGTACAAATTGCAAATAAAAAAGGAATGCAATAATTTACAAATCTCATTTTATTCACAATAGAATATAGATATATCAAATGTTGAAAGTGAGACATTTTGGATTTCATGAGAGCTACACATTCCAAAAAAGCTGGGACAGGTAGCAATAAGAGGCCGGAAAAGTTAAATGTACATATAAGGAACAGCTGGAGGACCAATTTGTAACTTATTAGGTCAATTGGCAACATGATTGGGTATAAAAAGAGCCTCTCAGAGTGGCAGTGTCAAGATGGGCAGAGGATCACCAATTCCCCCAATGCTGCGGCCAAAAATAGTGGAGCAATATCAGAAAGGAGTTTCTCAGAGAAAGAGTTTCTCAGAAAACAATTGCAAAGAGTTTGAAGTTATCATCATCTACAGTGCATAATATCATCCAAAGATTCAGAGAATCTGGAACAATCTCTGTGTGTAAGGGTCAAGGCTGGAAAACCATACTGGATGCCCGTGATCTTCGGGCCCTTAGACGGCACTGCATCACATACAGGAATGCTACTGTAATGGAAATCACAACATGGGCTCAGGAATACTTCCAGAAAACATTGTCGGTGACACAATCCACCGTGCCATTCGCCGTTGTCGGCTAAAACTCTATAGGTCAAAGAAGCCATATCTAAACATGATCCAGAAGCGCAGGCGTTTTCTCTGGGCCAAGGCTCATTTAAAATGGACTGTGGCAAAGTGGAAAACTGTTCTGTGGTCCGACAAATCAAAATTTGAAGTTCTTTTTGGAAAACTGGGACGCCATGTCATCCGGACTAAAGAGGACAAGGACAACCCAAGTTGTTATCAGCTCTCAGTTCAGAAGCCTGCATCTCTGATGGTATGGGGTTGCATGAGTGCGTGTGGCATGGGCAGATCACACATCTGGAAAGGCACCATCAATGCTGAAAGGTATATCCAAGTTCTAGAACAACATATGCTCCCATCCAGACGTCGTCTCTTTCAGGGAAGACCTTGCATTTTCCATCATGACAATGCCAGACCACATACTGCATCAATTACAACATCATGGTTGCGTAGAAGAAGGATCTGGGTACTGAAATGGCCAGCCTGCAGTCCAGATCTTTCACCCATAGAAAACATTTGGCGCATCATAAAGAGGAAGATGTGACAAAGAAGACCTAAGACAGTTGAGCAACTAGAAGCCTGTATTAGACAAGAATGGGACAATATTCCTATTCCTAAACTTGAGCAACTTGTCTCCTCAGTCCCCAGACGTTTGCAGACTGTTAAAAAAAGAAGAGGGGACGCCACACAGTGGTAAACATGGCCTTGTCCCAACTTTTTTGTTGATGCCATGAAATTAAAATCAACTTATTTTTCCCTTAAAATGATATTTTCTCAGTTTAAACATTTGATATGTCATCTATGTTGTATTCTGAATAAAATATTGAAATTTGAAACTTCCACATCATTGCATTGTTTTTATTCAAAATTTGTACAGTGTCCCAACTTTTTTGGAATTGGGTTTGTATATTAATAAATATCCTGACGCTTCCGAGCTTTACAATGACAGCGATACCAATGAATATGAAGCTTAAGAAAGTGCATCCATCCATCATAAAGTAATCCATACAACTCTAGGGGGTTAATAAATGCCTTCTGAAGGGAAGGGAAGCGATGCGTTTGTGTGAGAAAAATATCCATATTTAACAAGTTATGAAGTAAAATATGTAGCTTCCGCCAGACTGCTTTTGTATTCAACGTACGAAGAAAGAGTAAATCTCCATTTTTCAAGTTCAAGTCCACAACGTTAATCTGCTAACTCCCCTGACTGCTTTGTTGGACATAACAGCGGATTTGGCGTTATGATTGGATAGATCGCCTGTCAATCAAAACCTAGGATGGCTTGAGGGTGAGTAAAGCTTGGGCTAATTTTCATTTTAAAGTGAACTAATCCTTTAACTTATTTTTGATTATTATTATTTCCTCATATTTTAAATATTTAACAATAAAAAAGTAAAAATAAAATATGTTAAAACTTAAGAAATCAATTTATTAATTTAAAAAACAAAAACAACTGGTATTTTCCATATTGACATATTAAATAATTGATTCCTTAATTTTTTTATAAGTAGATCAAATCCATTTTTTAAGCACAAATACATAGTCATTTAATAAGTGTAATAAAAATATGCTATGCATGTAAAAGAAATAGCTGTAGATTAATTCATATTTTAATTAATTAAGGATGCATTAAATTGACAGTAAAGACATGTATAATGTTACAAAAGGTTTCTATTTCTCTTTCTGTTCATCAAAGTATCTTGAAAAAAATAATTTTCCCAAAAATAAAACATGAAGCAGCACAACTATTTTCAACATTGACAATAATCAATGTTTCTTGAGTATCAAATCAGCATATTAGAATGATTTCTGAAGGATCATGTGACACTGAAGACTGGAGTAATGATGCAGAAAATTCAGCTTTGATCACAGGAATAGATTACATTTTAAAATATATACAAATAGAAAACAGTTATTTTAAATTGTAAAAATGTTTCACTGTTTTTTTCTTTATTTCTAATCAAATAAATGCAGCCTTGGTGAGCAGAAGAGCCTTTCAAAAACATAAAAAATCATACTGACTCCAAACGTTTGAAAGGTAGTGTAAGACAAAGAGCTCTTAAAACAGATGGATATGCTAAAATGTTTGGACAGAACCAAATAACTCAAATAATATTGGAAAAATTACTGTATTTCCAAATATCTTTAATTTGGACAAGAAAAATCATCTGTATTTCATATTTAGCTAACATTCAACCAGAACTATACAAGTCAAATTCATAATTAACAAATGATCAATCTGTCAAATCCATCACGATGACATCAGTGAGAAACATCACTCATGCCAAATGACATCAGTCTTAGATGTTAAACGCTTGCTTGACAAAAACGCAGCAAGTCTTCAGAAGAGTCAATACTGGCCTGGGACCAGCAGATGTCAGTGTCACCGTCTCTTACAAGTGAAAGCCACGGTGTCTTTAGGTCTGTATGTGAGACAGGGGGTCGACTGGTTTTTAGCCGGTCCTGGCGTTCTCTTACGTGCCGAACTTTTCCTGGGCGTTCTGTCTTGCTGTGGAACGTGAATGGGTTTCCAGGGAATGGGGTTGACGAAGCTCGGAGCTGGATAGTTCACATTGTTATAACTGCCTGAAAGGGATAACATGAAGACTTTTGAATCTCAATCTTAAATGGATATTTATGTTGGATGTGTACGTTCACTCACCGGCTGAGGATGCTGATGACTGTCGGCTCAGTTTTCCTTTCGTTTTTACACCGGCAAGCCATTCTTTAAAGCTTTCCTCCGCCTTTTCTTTGCGTTCCCTCTCTTCCGCTTCTCTTCTGGCTGCGTCTTCCTTTTAAAGAGATTGTAAATTCTGTCATCATTCACACTCCCTCACAAAGTTCAACGGGAATAATGTTTTGCAAAAGCTGCCTAAACATCACACCTTCTCTTTTAGCTTTCTCTCCGTTTCTTCTTGCTTCTTCTTCCGCAGCCACTCCTTATATTTCTCCTGGGCTTTCTTTTCAATCTCAGCACGTTTTTTCTCCTCTTGAAGCTGTTTTTTGCTTTTCTGAAACTCTTTGGACTCTCTCTCTTTCTTTTCCTGAGGCCAAAAAGCATGTAAAGGAGAGCGGAAACATAATATACACAAACTCGAATGAAAACTAGCAATTAAGTCTCATTTATTAGTGTTCGTTCTGGGAGTTTCACACCTGTTCTCGTTTCATTTGCAGCCACTCTTGAATTTTGAAATCACAGGCAACTTTCTTCTTCTGCTGCACTTTCTTCTGCTCTTCCTCTTTTTCCTTCAGCGTGAGCTCCTGAAATATAGACATAAGTGAATGCTTATGGGACCAGGGTTATTATCATACACTACTATAGATATATGATGAAAACTGTTGATTTAAATATATTTTCACAGACCGAATAATTAACCTCTTAACTGTCGCCATCCCAGCGGGACGCTTGCCTTTTTGCATCATTTATTTCAGTAATCATCATGAATTAGGTATCATTCAAAACTTTAAAAACTCATCCTGTGAAAAACGTTTTGAAATTGGACATTGATTTACTATGGAAATGGTACTTTAAATCCTTTTAGCAAGCTCCTCCCCCTAGTGGTCATTGTCATGTTTCATATTACAAAAATTTATGTAATTTTGACAAAACGCATATCGTCGGAAAGGTCTGAATCTCAAGCTTCCACATTAGGTGTCTATTTTGTGATAGAAGTGATATTTGGACAGAGATTTATTAATTGGTTACAGGAGAATGCGTCAAAAACTTTCAATGGACTGTGGGTGACACCTGGTGGCTGTTTTTGGTACAACACCTAATCAAAATTTCATGTGATCTTTAATTTTTGCGACAACTTCAAATTTGGAACACAACTTAGACATATGGCTTTGATTTTATATCAAATGTTATTTTGTAAAATATAAATTTTATATAAAATAAAAACTTTTTAGTACAGTACATTTGGTTGGAAGTTGGACATAGTGGTGTATTAGAGGTAAAAATTATATAAATAATGTTCGGTTTCTCGCACAAACCGATCGTTTCATGTCTTAGGACATTAATGTGCCGTCACAAGCCGCAGGTTTTAATTTGGATTTGTCTAAGCAAGTTTTATTTACTGTTATAGTTGAAGTTCCCATCTACTGCTATTATTTGAATGACAGATGGCAGCGGTTGCAGTTAAAAATCATAATTTGCATTTGACTGAAGAAAAAAAGTCACCTACATCTTGAATGCACTGGGGGTAAGCAGATAAACATCAGATTTTCATTTTTGGGTGAACTATCCCTTTAATAAATTTAAACTTTTTTGAAGTGCTTTAACTTCAGCAACAATCTGCTTTATTTGAAACAGAATCTTATTTAACATTATAAACGTCTTTACTGTCTATTTTGATTTTTAATGCATCTTTGCATATTAATTTCTTCCAAAACACAATGTTTTGAACAGTGGTGTATTTAAAATTAAAAAAAAATGTCCATGTTGCTAAAAAAAAACAGTAGTATTAACATAAAATATACCCATAAACCCATAAAAAAATGTACCTCCATAGCTTTCTGTTGTTTTCTTGTACGTTCCTCTTTGGCTTTATCCACAATCCACTGCTCCCAGGCGCTCAGCTTGAAATGCCCGCCGGAAGATCTGTCCTCCAGGCCTGTTGTGTCCACCTCATCCCTGAAAGCATGTCAGATTCCACATGATACTGTTGTGCTGATTTGTTATATTGACATGTAACTAACTCAACAAACGCTCACCTGGAGGGAGACACTGGTGCGCCATCTTCACTTAACGTGACGGTCATGTTGTGAACGGGCCGAGGCTGATCTGACTCTGGTTCTTCGTCTGAAAGCTCAAAGCTGTCATGATAGATGGGTGACAGCAGGGAGGACGTTGAGTCTCCGGTGGACTCCACGCTCCTGCTGCGCTGCCGGACGCTGCCCGGGACGCTGGCTCTGGATTTGAGCGGGGTGGAGGTCAGACTCTTGGAGGAAGAGGATGGAAAGGCTGACATCATCAGCAAAGCTGAGGATACAGAGAAATACATGTTGAACCGTGCAACCAGGTTTTTTTTTTAAACCAGGATTTTTCTTCTTATAGTGGACTCCAATGGAGCTCAAACGGTTGAAGGTCAAAATGACAGTTTAAGTGCAGCTTCAAAGTCTTCTACATGATACCAGACGAGGAATAAGAGTCTTATCTAGAAAAACCATCTCTCATTTTCTAAAAAAAACAAAAAACAATTATATACGTTTTAACCATAAATGTTCATCTTGAACTAGCTCTCTTCTTCTTCTCTATCTGAATTCCAGCAGTGTAGACACTGCTAAGTGTATTACTGCCCTCCACAGGTCAAAGTTTGAACTAATTGTTATATACTTGCACTAGCATATTGAATATGACAATTTAGTTCAAACTTTGACCTGAGGAGGGCAGTAATACACTTAGCAGTGTCCCTACTGTTGGAATTCAAATAGAGAAGAAGAAGAGAGCTAGTTCAAGATAAGCATTTATGGTTAAAATGTATAAAATAGGGCTGAGCGAAATATCGAATGCTTTTGTCACGCGCATTTCGTCAGCCGTAGATCACTGATAAGCCACGCAATATCGCGTTCATATCGCAGATGAATCACCGTCGATT
The DNA here is from genome assembly GCF_024489055.1 of Chanodichthys erythropterus. Classification (NCBI taxonomy): domain Eukaryota; kingdom Metazoa; phylum Chordata; class Actinopteri; order Cypriniformes; family Xenocyprididae; genus Chanodichthys; species Chanodichthys erythropterus. The sequence continues at coordinate 3,644,166 of NC_090244.1, read as the reverse complement.
TAGAACGCGATATTGCGTGGCTTATCAGTGATCTACGGCTCTGTCTATTAAATGCCGCATCATTTGAAAGCAGGTGATGGTGATTTAGCGGTAATCAGGGAACCGGCTTTACTGACGAAATGCGCGTGACAAAAGCATTCGATATATCGCCCAGCCCTAGTATAAAATGAAAAAAAAAATCTTAGAAAATGAGCGATGGTTTCTCTACATAAGACTCTTATTCCTCGTCTGGGATCGTTTAAAGCCCTTTGAAGCTGCACTGAAACTGACATTTTGACCTTCAACCGTTTGAAGTCCATTGAAGTCCACTATATGGAGAAAAATCCTGGAATGTTTTCCTCAAAAGCCTTAATTTCTTTTTGACTGAAGAAAGAAAGAAAGACATGAGAAAGAAAGAAAGAAAGAAAGAAAGAAAGAAAGAAAGAAAGAAAGAAAGAAAGAAAGAAAGAAAGAAAGAAAGAAAGAAAGAAAGAAAGACATGAACATCTTGGATGACATGGGGGTGAGTAAATTATCAGGAAAATTTTATTTAAAAGTTGACTAATCCTTTAATCTGAAAGATTAAAATGAATAATTAAACCAGCTCTATTAATTAAAATAAATAAAAACTAAATTAAAATAAATATGATTTATATTAATATAGATTAGATAAGTAAACAACAAACTTATATTTAAATAAATAATACATTTAACAGTAGGCTACAGTACTATCGTGAGTACAGAAAAACTTAATATAACAGCAGATAGTAAATATTTTTCTAATAATACTTCAAACTGGTATAGTATACAATTTAAATTAATATAAATTGGGTCTTTATACATGAAAATACAGCTGCCTTTAAATTTTGGCATAATTTTTCACTTTCTAAAAGATTGACGCTCTAACGTAACGTTAAAAATAGCATGATGCATGCCGAAAACATACTATTATGTTCAAAAACAAGGTAAATAGCAGTATTATGTACTTATGTTTTGGAGTGCAGACTTTTATGGTCCATTTTCGTTGCAAGAGCACGTTTCAGAAGCACTAAACTGCCAACTTTCAGTAAACTCAGCTTGTATTTAAATCACAGCTGCACGTTTCGACAATACGCTATTAAATTAGATAAATAAGTGTATAATCACTTGAACTAACTCACCATCTGGTCAGTTTAATCGCGAAATATGCCGTTGGATCGCTTTTGTTTTGCTTGAGGTGCTCGAGCAGCTTCTTCCCTCTAGCCCCGCCTCCTTCGCATTGAACCCGCCCCTTTGACATGTCAGTCATTCTAACCGTGAAAAGCGATTGGTTGGGCAGCTGTAACCAGGCACGCGTATAACGGAAGACTTGTTACCAAGCAACGACGTATAAGCGGGAGCGTTAAACAAGACAGGTAGGAAACTCGCTTTAGTTGTTTTACAATTTTTATTGTTTATATATGTCTTTAGAACAACAATATTAATACATGACAATGTAGAAGAAGAAAAATAATTAAAAAGTGGAAAAAAGTCAGACAAAACAAAGTTCAAAGGTTCATACTTCAATACTTAAGGAAAACACATCAGCTTTAAGGCCCGTTCACACCAAAGACGATAACTGTAGTTTTATAGTTTTAATAATCGTTCTTTAATAGTCATGAAACCCACAGGCTAATGACAAATAAGAACTATACAGTTAAAATAATTTTCAGAGCCATTTTGTCCATGCACAGCTCGCGCTTTAAACAGAAAGTTCTCGTCCGTTAAAGGATTAGTCCACTTTTAAATAAACTTTTCCTGATAATTTACTCACCCCCGTCGTCAGTCGAAAAGAAATTAATGTTTTTGAGGAAAACATTCCAGGATTATTCTCCATATAGTGGACTTCAATGGCTTCCAGACGGTTGAAGGTCAAAATTACAGTTTCAGTGCAGCTTCAAAGGGCTTTAAATGATACCAGACGAGGAATAAGTGTCTTATCTAAAGAAACATTTGGTCATTTAAAAAAATATATATAACTGTTTATGCTTTATAAACACAAAATATCGCCTTGAACGTACTTCCCGTTTCCGCATTCGGCGCCGCGTTCGTTCCGTAAGTAGAATAGGGAAGGTGTAGGACATTCAGCCTAAGCGTTTTGAAGAATGCGGAAATGGAAAGTATGTTCAAGGCGATATTTTGTGTTTATAAAGCTTAAACGGTTGTATTTTTTTTAGAAAATGGCCGATCGTTTCGCTAGATAAGACCCTTATTCCTTGTCTGGTATCATTTAAAGCCTTTTGAAGCTGCACTGAAACTACAATTTGGACCTTCAACCTCTTGGTAGCCGTTGAAATCAACTATAGGGAGAAAAATATTTTCATCAAAAACCTTAATTTCTTTTTGACTGACGAAAGAAAGATAAACATCTTGGATGATATGGGGGTGAGTAAATTATCAGGAAAAGTTTATTTAAAAGTGGACTAATCCTTTAATTCTCCATTGTTGTGGACTAATATATTTCTTGGTGGGAACGGGCCTTTACTTATAATAATGCATTTCTAACAAAAAAAGACACATATATTTTAAGATACTGGCTAGATGAAAATAGATATAGGGGTTGTTTTGACACCCTTAGGGGAATTTTGCAGATCTTACATTATCACATGTCAGCAGAAATAGAAATGGACATATTTTGAAACAAAAGTACATAGAGTTCAAATGAGCAACTAATTCTGAAAACACTATCGCTTCTGCAGTACTTGGCAGATGTCCAATATCTAACAGCAAACGTGTCAACGTGACCCGTCACACTGGAACACTTTAAAGAACAATTGAATATAATAAGTATACATACTCTTAAAGATAAAAGAAGAATAATCATAAAGGGTACAATAAAGAGTAAATACTTGAAAATATGATGAGGATTAATATATGGAGTAGGAGTACATGAATATATGAAATCAAAAGTAATATTAATAAATCATAAGCCATAAATGATTAACATAAAATATGAATAAAATGCATGAATATTGACCATTTTGGATCCACCAAAACGGATGAAGAAACTTTGCTTCATTTATTTTATCATTCAGATACATTCCCTTTGTCGAATTGAATTGGTTATTTATCTCCTTTTATTTAAAAGTGATTTAAACATTTATCTCTAATTTCTTTGTTTTGCATTGCATTTGTTTGTATTCAAAACAACACATTTTTCAACACTTTGCTTATGTCTTTCTTCCTGAGATTTTCTATACTGTAAAATATCTTTTACTCATAAATAATAATATTAATAATAATAGAACAAAAGTAACAAATTAGTCCCCAGTCTAGCCCCCCCTCCCTTCATTTAATGATTTGTGTATTTCAATAAAGAGCAGTTTCTTCTTTGCAACATATATATATAAAAAGACTTGCATATATTAATGGATAATTTAATAACCATATTATTCTGGCACTAAAATATAGTTCTTTTTTTACCTTCTGTCACAGTTAAAACACTATATAACAATTACATTTTTAATTAGCATACTCTATAGGCTACTCATTTATAGATTATGATACATTTATAAATTTTTTAGCTCATCAGTCCATCCATCCAAGAAACTACAATGGGGTCCATCTAAGATTTGCATGATCAATGATACTTAGAAATAAAATCTATAATATTTACAATCTAATATGCACAAACTATAATAGTAAGTTACTTAAATTCTAAAACAATTTGGATTTATTTTCAGAATTCATGAAAAACAACATTGGATTTTTAATGCAAACTCATTGTGGGCCCCACCGCAGGTCTATGCTAGTCATACTGTAATTATCATGATAATCCCGTGTACGTCTGTTCCTGCACACTACTTTAACAAAAACCACTGCAGAGATGATGCATAGCAACACAAAGCCCATCAGAGAAGCAAACACAATGTAGAAAGTGTCCAAATGAGGAGTCACATATGTTAACTGCACCCTACGATTGAAGCACAAGCCACTGACAATGTCGTTCATCCCCCAAGCCTTACACCAATACGAGCCGCCGTCCTGAATCGAAAGCTCTGATATGGTAATGTAATTGGGGTTGGATGCATTGAGCCGATCTGTCATGTTCTCATTTACAAAGGCGCCTTGAGTGTCGACAAGCAGATGTTTTGGGCTTTGATTGTACTCCCTGTACCACTGTACTCTGAGAGATTCTGTCTGATTGAAAGCACACATCAAATCAGCACTGTCACCCAAAGAAAATGTCATCTTGATGGGCTCGAGATTGGAACAAACAAAAATGTTGAGCTCATTAACTATCTTAGATCCTGTTGTACAGATGTATAGTCCAGTGTGGTTCAGGAAGAGGTGATGAATGAACAAAGAGTAGTTACCAGTCTGTGTTCCGTTCAATGTTTCATATCTACCATATTCCTCAATCTTTCCAACAAAACTAAATCCAATGGGAGTTACCCAAACTAAAGTCTCTAGTGTGGAATCTTTAATTACACAGGGCAAAGTGACACTCTCTCCTGGGACGAGGAAAATGTCCTGTTTTTCGATGTCCAGTTCGATCTGCTTGTAGTTTTGGCATTGGTTTTCACTCCAAAACAAACAACTGTAAATTCCACTGTCAACAAAAGAGATGTCTGAAAAACGAATTAAAGAGCCATCGTTCAGGACTTCCATTCTGCTCCTAAGTGAATCTGGAATAATCTCCAGAGATACGCTGGTATCCAGAATCTTCGTACTCTTCCACCTGAGCTGCGACGTGTTTAAACTCTGAAGCACTTGAAGAGTTTCTCCACGACTGGAATTGAACTTCTGACAGGAGATTTCTGCTGTGTCACCATGAAGAAAAGACATTCTCCTGGTTTCCTCCTTCTGAGCACAAAATATCACATGAAAGTGGGTTTTTTCCATAAGCTGCCCATTCTTCCAGCATTCAGAGAAATACTCTTTATTTTCTGAAAAATAAATTACGTAGTATTCACTGGTGATATTTTGTTTGGTGTATCTGAAGGTGTAATTGCTCACAAGCCGAGACTTGTCCTGATTTAACCTATAAAAAGTAATGTTTGCATCCCTGCAGGTGATCTTAAGCAGAGCCGGTTTATCCTTGGTTTTGATCACATAGAGAGGTTCTTGTGTGAGAAACAGGCTTGAGTTTATATGGAGCATCAATAAAAAGCAAACCGTCACCAACATCGCCATCTTCTCAGTGTAGGAGTTACACTTTCTGAGAGCCTTATCTTTAAGTTAAGAAGATATTGCAACATTTCCTATCAAAACATTACAAAAAAATTATAAAGTGGTTTGCAGATCTAAGATGATTTATGCTAGACAAGTGCTCTTAAAAAATAAAGGTTCTTTATCTATGGTTCAATGAAGAACCTTTTAACATCCATGCATTCCTAAAATAAAGGTTCCAAAAGGGTTTTCACAGCAATACCATTTAAAGGATTAGTCCACTTTTAAATAAAATTTTCCTGATAATTTACTCACCCCCATGTCATCCAAGATGTTCATGTCTTTCTTTCTTCAGTCAAAAAGAAATGAAGGTTTTCGATGAAAACATTCCAGGATTTTTCTCCTTATAGTGGACTTCAATGGGAACCAAACGGTTGAAGGTCAAAATTACAGTTTTAGTGCAGCTTCAAAGAGCTTTAAATGATACCAGATGAGGAATAAGAGTCTTATCTAGCGAAACAATCGGCCATTTTCGAAAAAAATACAACTGCATGCTTTATAAACACAAATGATCGGCTTGCACATGCTTCCGCTTTCTGTATCATTCAAAAAGCTTACGCTGTATTTTGAGACACCATGAAATATGAAATAAAATGTGCTTTTAATATACTATCTCTGTATTTAAAAAAATTATTTAGATATCACTTATAGTGCATTTAAACCCATAGTGTAGTACAAGTGGTAACTAAATACATTTTTTAAATACAGAGATAGTATATAGATAGTATATTTAAAAGCACATTTTAGTTCATATTTCATGCTGTCTCAAAATAGCACAGTTGAGTACACTTAGATGTTCTTAAGATTATCTTAATTAGTACTAAAGAAGAATTTTTATTATATTAAGTACAAAATTAGTGTGCGAAAATAGAGCACTTTAAGTACATTATAGAAGTGTATACTCTAAAAAATGCTGGGTTAAAAACAACCCAAGTTGGGTTGAAAATGGACAAACCCAGCGATTGGGTTGTTTTAACCCAGCGGTTGGGTTAAATGTCTGCCCAACCTGCTGGGTAGTTTTATTTAAACCAACTATTGTTTAAAAATTGCTATATGGCTAGCTTAAAATGAACCCAAAATAGTTGGGAAATTAAAAACCAGATGCAATTAGAGACAACAATAATAGACAAAAGGTGAATGTTTATTAATAAGCTTTAATATTTTATTAATATAAATTTAATAATTTAATAGTTTATTAATATAAATTTATTAATAAGCAATTTAATAAATGTTTATTGTTTAATAATTATTCATTGAACATTAATAAATGTTCATTTTCATCATACTTTGGGTTAATTTTAATTAAGCAATACAGTAATTTTTAAACAATAGTTGAGTTAAATAAAACTACCCAGCAGGTTGGGCAAACATTTAACCCTACCACTGGGTTAAAACAACCCAATTGCTGGGTTTGTCCATTTTCAACCCAACTTGGCTTGTTTTTAACCCAGCATTTTTTAGAGTGTACTTTCTTTTCACCTGGGCAGGTCGAGACCTGGCTCAACAAAACTCATCTGCTCCATAGAGTCTGGTGGAGGAACTGGGTCACTGAGACGCATTTTCCACCTGGACTCCTTTTTGGGTCACATCACCCTCCACCATCCCTGACTATGAGGACGCAAACACACGGTGGTCATCAGAGTGGTTGACGGGGATCCTGTTAGACCTTGATCTGCCACTACAGTTAATCATTTAATGTGGTTTACCACTTTTCTAGAGAGCATTTGATCGGACAAACATTTGGATACATCCTTGGGTGCAAAATGAGTCTCTTTTTCTTTTACAGGTCACTATTAATATGATGAGCCTCCACTATGTTGGCCCAATAAGACAAATCTAATAGTTCCCATTGATCTTTGTGTTGGATCAAACATCCAAGGTTTGACCCTTCACTGCACAGATAAAGCCTTCAATCATCTTCACAATCTTCAGTACAGCAGAGTTGCATATTTAAGATCAATGTTTTGAACAGCAAACAATCTTAAAGTACAGATCTGTAGAGGATGGTTTTAGGACTGTAATGGGCTGCCTGATATTATTGCGAAATTATACTTACCCCGTTTGATATATCAGTTTTTACTAGAAAAGAATGAGAAAAAATAGAGGCTTTTGCTCAATTTTCAGTATCTCCTGAGAAAAAGGCTCCAGTACTCTCACATGTGTCTCCTCTTGGGAAAATCAAATGATCTGGGCTGCTATCTATATTAATTGTATAGCTCTATACTCTCACTGTATGTCAACTATTGACTCCCAAGACATTTAGGAGACATTTGATACTTAAATAAGACATAAATGAGATCTCTATTAAATCATCTGAGCTATAAAAACATTGTCTCGGAAGGAAATATGAGCTGAACACTTTGGTTATGCGCTCAAATGCAGCAACATCACAGTCATGTGGTTTTGTGAGTTAGCAAACTTCACTATGATCATATTTCACATTTTCACACTAGCTCAACATCCGAGTAACCACCCAGAACAACTTGGCAGCAAGTTTTGCATGTGCAAACCACACAACATCTATCTTATCATTTTCTCCTCACAGCCAGGAATCACATCAGTATACATGTTTGATGTAGAGAACTGGTACATGTGGTTTATTGTTGCTTTATGTGCACTTCTTCTGCTCGGCATGCTGGGACACCTGCTGTACAGGTGCTGTAAACACCTCGCCACTAACGACTGCAGCTGCTGTGATGCCGAACCAATGTGAGTGCATCATCAAAATGATTTATTCATACTCAATATGTCTTTATTTTTAAGCCACTATTTTAAAGTCATTTTTGTCATAAAAATTAATATGACATATAAAATGCACCAAAATGTTTTTTTGTGGGTATTTTTAAACTTACAGCACAAAGGTAGGTATGAAAAATTATACAAAATTAATAAAAATGTAATATCCTCAACAATAGTAAAAACTATTATTATATAAATATAATTAGATAAATGTAATTTTGAATGGTTTATTAATATAATTACATTTCTGTATGCTTAACAGCTCCATTAAAGAAGGAAACATTATTGGTAAGATAATTAAGGCAATAGTTCACTCACAAAAAAAAAACAAAACATAAAATTCAATCATTTACTCACCCTTACGTTCTTCCAAAACAAAATTTGTGAGATTTATCAAACTGTTCTTTTCCAGTAAACAGCAAGCAGGGCCTGTTGAGGACCAAAAAAAAAAAAAAAAAAAAAAGATTAACGGACGAAAAAAGCAACAAAACTAGTACATATGACTTTCACAACACAATTTATGATGTTATTCACTCTCAATCTTTCAAATCTTATTTGCATTTTAGATTATTCAAACAACAACAGTAAATAAACTTTTTTGATGGGGAAGAAGTTGATTTAAATGAGTTAAATTAGTTGAATATGGAATTATATACTGGCTGAATTACAAAAGAATGTGCAAGCTTTAAAATCAACATTTCCAGAATTAGCATACTTTTCTTAAAAGAGATGTGACCATAGCATGTACTAAATTAATTTTTGAAAAATCTTTTCCATTAAAGGTGTCATCGAACGTTTTTTTTTTTTTACAAGAAGTAATATAAGTCTAAGGTGTCCCCTGAATGTGTCTGTGAAGTTTCAGCTCAAAATACCCCATAGATTTTTTTTATTAATTTTTTTAACTGCCTATTTTGGGGCATAATTAGAAATGCGCCGATTCATGCTGCGGCCCCTTTAAATCTCACGCTCTCCGCCCCCTCCCGAGCTCTCGACTCTATCAAAGTGTTCGTCATGCATGCTGCATGCATGCGTCGGATCATGTGAGTATAGTATTTATTTGGATGTTTACATTTGATTCTGAATGAATTTGAGGCTGTCTTCCGTGGCTAACGGCTAATGCTACACTGTTGGAGAGATTTATAAAGAATGAAGTTGTGTTTATGAATTATACAGACTGCAAGTGTTTAATAATGAAAATAGTGATGGCTCTTGTCTCCGTGAATACAGTAAGAAACGATGGTAACTTTAACCACATTTAACAGTATATTAGCAACATGCTAACGAAACATTTAGAAAGACAATTTACAAATATCACTAAAAATATCATGTAATCATGAAATCATGTCAGTTATTATCGCTCCATCTGCCATTTTTCACTATTGTTCTTGCTTGATTACCTAGTCTGATGATTCAGCTGTGCACAGATCCAGACGTTAATACTGGCTGCCCTTGTCTAATGCCTTGAACATGAGCTGGCATATGCAAATATTGGGGGCGTACATATTAATGATCCTGACTGTTACGTAACAGTCGGTGTTATGTTGAGATTCGCCTGTTCTTCGGAGGTCTTTTAAACAAATGAGATTTATATAAGAAGGAGGAAACAATGGAGTTTGAGACTCACTGTATGTCATTTCCATGTACTGAACTCTTGTTATTCAAATATGCCAAGATAAATTCATTTTTTAATTTGAGGGCACCTTTAATATAAACAAAATTAAATGATTGTTTATGGTGTTTAAACCTTTTTCGCAGTGACTAAGCAGGTTTACGAATGCAACAGCAAATCTGGCACCAGCCAGTTAATATTAATAATAATATTTTCGCTGCACTGATAGACTACTACTGGATGAGAACAAAACTTAAAACTGAATTAAGCTGAATAATGACACTATTGTCTTCTGTAGAGCTGCTTTACAGCTGAATTGAATGACTTTTCTCTTTGTGGCACCTTTAACTCTTATCAGATATGAAGACATTCATAAGTGTCTGTCCTCCCAGTGACCAGCAGATGGTAGTCTAGCTGTTAGCTGTACAGTTGCTCCTCTTAGATCATCTCAATTAAGTTGCAAAAACATAAACATGAATTACAGTGCTGAATTTTTAATATTCTATTCTCTTGTCTATTCTGTTCTGTTCTCTCTGGCTAGGATACATTATGACAGAGGTGGAACAGAGAGAGAGAAGAGACCTCGTACCTTTATATAACAACAATCTAATTGTTCCCAGAAGGTCAAACTCTGATACTCTCCGATTTTAATATGTATTCAAGCTTAATAATCTCAACATAATCAGCTCATATTTGTCGTCAAAACGGGATTAACCAGCAACCCACTTAGTCTAATTCTGCCCGAGGTGTCTGTTTATCCATTAACTTAATTATATTTGAAAGCGTCACTCCAAAGAGATGCAAAACTAAATATATATTTTACAGATGCAAGACCATGCAGAAGATGGTTTAAGATAAAATGTTGAATATGATACAGTTTTATGTACAGTGATGATACTGTGTGTATATATAAACTAGAGGAGACTGGAGCTAGTTGTCACACACGCCTCAAACTGAATGGCCAAAAATCTCGGTTGAACTATATGTTATCATAAAAGTCATTGGGGTGTGTTGGATATTGTAATTTTATACTTTTTTTATTCCTGATGGTGAAAATGAGGGTTTGATTATTGTATTACCTTTTCCATTTTGCAATTTCCTGATTTATTATAAGTAATTTATAGTTTTTTGAACCATACTATAGGATATATTATAGTATTTACAACACTGTGTTAATGAATGCTATAGCATACTGTAGTATCAGTTATATTGAACTGACAAACTGTAATAAATACTGTAGTATACTTTAGTTTTTACTACTAGTGTATATTGTAGTATAATATACCCTACAGATGTAGAAAACTTAGTACAGTATTGGTTAAAGTATTTTTTATATAGTTGATATAAAATATAAAATTACCACAACAAATTAATTCAATTACTTACTATAGTATGGTTCAAAAACACTATAGTATTTACTATAAATTACTATAGTATGGGTAGTACGTATAAAAGTCAACACATGTTCAATGGAAATGTTAAATGTTTGCATTTTATATTCAAAACTTTAAGGTGATTTTAAATAAATCTTGGCTATTTTAATGAGAAAGGGTGTGACAACTAGCCCCGGTCTCCTCCACCATGATTTACACATTCATGCCTGTGCTATTTGCATACACGATTTCAAAAAATAGCTACTATAGTAATACTTGAAGCATTGAAATCTTAAAAACATCTCACTGGCTCTTTAAGTGCTCGCGTTGCGTTCTAGTCCGTCGCGTCCGCGTTCCTCCTGCGCAAATCCCGGGATGCTGGTTGCCATGGTTTCCCGCATCACATGCGCGGCTTTCCTGTAGCCAGCAGCGCAAAAAAAAAAAAAAAAAAAAAATGCCATCTCTTGAAATCCCTGCCATTTTTACGCCCGCAAATTAGAGGACACGGTCGGACACGAGAGGAAACAGACGCAGATGGTGGAATAGTGAGAAATCCGTCGCGTTCCCTCTGACGCGTTTGCGGGTCATTCTTCTCAGCTGACGCGGCGAAACGGGACCGACTGTTGTACGCGCAAGATCGGGCCGAATTTTGCGCACATTTCATCGTCAGGAAATGAGTATAGAAATCCCCGAGGGCTTGACGGAGCTTCTGCAGAGCTTTACCGTGGAGGTCCTGAGGAACCAGCCGGGGGATCTGCTGGAGTTCGCCCTGCAGTACTTCACGCGCCTCAAGGAGAACGAGACCCGCGGCGGCGCGTTCGGCAATGAGCACAATTCAGCCGCGCGAGCGGGGAAAGCCGTCAACTTCATCGAGGAGGCCATGCAGATCGACTCCGAAAACGGAGAGGAAGATGACGACGATGAAGAATTCGTAGGTAATGCATTCGTTCCTCCTTCATTGTGACAACTAGGACGCTGCGTCCATCACATCCTTCACTCAATGCATGTTTAACGCCTCGCAACATGGTCCACACTGGCTGAATCGGTGATCTTTTGTTCAGTGCTGCTAATGCATGATCACACATCTGCATTTTCCTTCAAAAATGAGTGGTCAGCTCACTGCAGAAGGGCTTGGAACAAAGACCAGGCTTAAATTATATTTTGAATTATTATTACTTATTATTCATAGGCCCTGTGTGCATTAGGACACAAAGCTGGCATGATGTGTACAGTGCACAAAGGCCTTATAATGTGACTGTATTTTTTATTTTTTTATGTGTGTCATATTTAGGCTTTTAGCCATTACTGTGGCATCTTGAATTAAATATTTTATATTAACGTTCGATTTAATTGTAATGCACCATGAGCAGTTTTTTTTCTTTCTTTCCTTTCAGCTCCAGTTATCAACAGATTTGTCCGGAGAGCTTCTGGTAAGTTCTTGGCAATGTGTGTGCATGAGCCTATTATATTCGAATTCAGAAATTTGATGTCAGCTCCTATTTTAGGTGCATTTGAATTCATTATCGAACAAAATTATGTAAACTCAATCACTATTCATAATGTTTTCATTCATCATGTCAAGTGCATCAGAAATCACCTTTGCTTAAAGGGATAGGTCACCTAAAAATGAAAACTATCCCATGATTTACTCAACCTCAAGCCATTCTAGATGTCAGACGAACACAATCGGAGATGAATTATGAAATATCCTGGCTCTTCCAAGCTTTATAATGGGAGGCCGAGATTTTGAAGCCCAAAAAAGTGCATCCATTCATTATAAAAGTAATCCATACAACTCCAGAGGGTTAATAAAGGCCTTCTGAAGCGAAGTGATTGGTTTTTGTAAGAAAAATATCCATATTTAAAACTCAATCAGCTATAATATCTAGCTTCCGATAGAGTAACCTCTGATGCGATGCATGAAGTAGTGATGAAGCACAAAAGACACATTAGAAGTCTAAAACAAGCATTTTTAATGAGAAATGTCGGAGGTTTTCAATGTGAGAAGAACTTGAGTCAGTTGCACAGCCCTATTTGTTTGAACCGAGAGAGACGTCTAAGCTTACGATACTCCTACATCCATCATGCGTCGAGTCAGAGTTCACTCTTTCGCCGTAACCCGACTAGTTAGATTATAAAGTTATAAATATGGATATTTTTCTTACAAAAACTCATCTCTTCACTTCAGAAGGCCTTTATTAGTCCTGTGGACTACTTTTATGATGCACTTTTTTGGGCTTCAAAATATCGCCCCCCATTCACTACCATTATAAAGCTTGGAAGAGCCAGGATATTTTTTAATATAACTCCGATTGTGTTCGCCTGACAGAAGATAGCCATTTACACCTAGGATGGCTTGAAGGTGAGTAAATCATTTTTGGGTGAACTATCCCTTTCAATGAAGCTTCATATTGTTGTTAATATAGTAGCGATCTGTTGTTGAAGCAGATTTGGTGGCCAATAGAGAATCAACTTATTAGTAATTTGTTGAAGATATCCATTATGAATCATCTAACTCTGGTTAATAAGCCTGTGTTTGTGGATTGAGTGCCTTTTGTCTTCTTATTGTTAACATATTATTACTTCTTAACTGCTCTCAGAGCAAATGAGAGGGCTTTAATGGTTTAATTGACCAGCATTGTTTGCAGAAAGAAAGTGTTTCAGATGCTGTAAAGTCTCTCGTGGATCGCTCAAAGCCACAAGTGAGGATGGATGGAGGGATTTTAATGTGCTGTGGTTTGAGACGGGAGTGAAATAGGAAATAAAGCCAGGGAAAGTAGGATTTTGGTGGTCAAATAAAAAGAAATGTGCTTATAATGGCCGAAAAATGACATACTTATTACTTATAATGATGTGATAGATAGATAGATAGATAGATAGATAGATAGATAGATAGATAGATAGATAGATAGATAGATAGATAGATAGATAGATAGATAGATAGATAGATAGATAGATAGATAGATAGATAGATAGATAGATAGATAGATAGATGTGTATCGTCCTCAGATATCTGTCAGGAACTTTACTGTGATGGAAAAAGGTTTCTATAAAACTAAACCTAGTTCTGTTATTTGTAACAATTAATCAGGAGAGTCTCAAAGTGTTAAACTTTCTTCCTCGTCTGGTTTATTTCATGTCAGGTTTGCCTTTAGTAGAATATGAGCTCTGTTCTCTATCTGTGACTGAACACAGCTCAGATCACACCAGATGTGATCAAGAATGACGTGAAATGAAGACTTGTAGTACTGTTCAAAAGTTTGGGGTCAGGAAGATATTTTTTTGAACTAAATTAATATTTTTATTCAGCAAGGATACATTAAATTGATCAAAAGTGACAGTAAAGACATTTATTCTATTTCAAATAAACGCTGTTCTTTTGAACTTTCTATTTATCAAAAAATCCTGGAGGGAAAATTTTTTCCAAATATTTCCAAAAAAATATGAAGCATCACAACTGTTTTCAACATTAATATCTTGAGCATCTAATCAGCATATTAGAATGATTTCTGAATTATCATGTGACACTGAAGACTGGAGTAATGATGCTGAAAATTCAGCTTTGATCACAGGAATAAATGACATTTTACAATATAATCAAATAGAAAACAGTTATTGTAAATTGTAATAATATTTCACTGTTTTTACTGTATTTTTATTAAATAAATGCAGCCTTGGTGAGCAGAAGAGACTTCTTTAAAACATTAAAAATATGTATATGTATAAGTATATGTTGTATATAGAGAACAACGAGAACCCATTGCAAGACAAAATACTTGTGACCAATATTTCTGTGATTTTCTAGTGCATCAGGTGAGCTGAATCATCTAAAACATTGGGATATATGCCCTGGATTGATGTACACAATAGCCTGAGAGATCTAGAGCTGATCAATCTAGACGGTTCCTGTAGGGTTCCTGAAACTTCAGGTCCCTCTTGTCTGCGAGTGGAGTATCGATCTAGACGGTGGAGTTCCTGGTCTTGTCATCTCTGTGTTGGTATTTATAGTAGGAATACTGGGGGCGTGTGGGAGAGGAGAGCAGCCGATCCTCTCATCTCTCGCTGCATGTGTAACACAGACAGAGAAAAGCAGAATTCTATCAAACTTTTCTTAAATATGAAGGTTCTTTATTGGCATTGATGGTCCCATGAAGAACCTTTAACATCCATGAAGAACCTTTAACATCCATGGAATCTTTCAAATGCATAAAAGGTTCTTTATAATGAAAAAAGATTATTTAAATGTTCTTCACTCTAAGAAAAAAAAATGGATCTGTTTAGAATGTTCACTGAAAGGTTCTTTGAACGGGTTCTTCTATGGAATGACTGTGAAAACCCCATTTTGGAATCTTTGGCACCCCAGTGTTTCTTTTGTTTACTGTCTGGTGTTCTGTAACACATGATGTTTCAGAGAAGATAGTACGATACAATTGAGCCTTCGCCGGGAGTTTGATTGACAAGCGATCTAACCAGTCATAATGCCGAATCTGCCATTTTGTCTGACAAAGCAGTCAGGAGTTAGAAGATTAACCTCGGTGGACTTGAACTTGAAAAATGATGTGTACTGACATCTTTCCACATTTGAAACAACATTCCTTCTGATGTTCATTCATGTTTATTTGATGACATGAATGAAATTGGGGCGGGTCTTTGTGAAGGGGGCAATTGCAGTATTAAAAATGTATTAATAAAATAACAAAAATAAATCCAGGCTAAGGCGAAAAATAGAGTACATCCAAACATGGGGGAAATGGCAGGCAGAAACATCCACAAATGACAACACCAGACACTGAACAAGGGAATCATTGGGGAATAAAAACAGAGGATAAGGAGATGCTGACTAGGAACAGGTGAGGGTAATCAATCACTATGGCAACAAAAAATGGCAACTATAGAAACAAAGTAAAATGGGAACTAAAATACACTTCAAAATAAAAGTCCAAATAACAAAAATAACAAAAAAAAAACCAGCGAACATCAAACAGTGGAAAATGTACCAAAGTCATAATCCACTAAAAAACCTTCTTCTGTAACTCTTAAATTGCACTAGGTTTGTAAAATAGCAGCTTGGACAAGCAGCTAAACATCTCCTTTTGTGTTTGACTAAAGAAAGGAAGTTATTAAGCTTCAGAATGACATAAGGATGAGAAATGTATGCCTTTATTTTAATTTTTATGTGTTTTAAGTATTTAGATAAACCAATGTTTGAAAGTAGACATTAAGATTCTCATAAAATAGGTTGTTTCTGTTTTAACAGGTTGCACAAAGCGCAGTATTTTAATTGCGCAGTAATGCGTTGTCTAGACTGGTTGTTTTAATCCTGCTTCCGATTAACTGCGTTTATTCCTCTCTGGACAGTTTGTGCGGAGGCGTACAACCCTGATGAGGATGAAGAGGAGAGAGAACCCAGGGTGAGTGGCCTCTCAAAACGTGCTATTGAAATGAGAGCTTTTCCTCTTTTATGCTTTTCTGTGGCATCTGCTGCCCAGCTTCCCACAATGCATTGCTGTGCACTCAGGTCACTCACCCCAAAACAGACGAGCAGAGACAGAGACTACAGGAAGCCTGCAAAGACATCCTGCTGTTCAAAAATCTGGACCAGGTAAGATGATGAACACTGCTTAAGATTTGCCATTTTCTTCAATTTAACAACATGTTTTGGTTAACATGGATGGGTTGTTGTTTAGTTACTGCTAGAAAAAAATATTGGTAAAATGTTAAAAGATGATATAAAAAAAATTGAAAAATTGTCACAAAAACTTCCAAATATTGTATTGCAAAATAGTGGCTCATTATGAGTATTATAAAACATAACACAGAATATCCAAAAATTAAACTGTCATTATTTACTCGCCTTGTTGATTAAAATCAGTGTTATTTTAATATTATTATATACTATTATAGTTTTTTATTAATATTTTGAATTAGCATTTGTTTTCATTTTGCAGTTTTCATTTTACTTTTAGTTTTATAAAACTGACAAAAGCATATAAAGGAGTAATAATTTATTTTAATATATTGTTTCAGTTAGTTTTTCCATGTAACATTTATATTTTATTTTATTTTATTTCACCTTTATTTATTGAAATAGTTTTAGTTTTAGGTAATGATAATAACCCTGTTCCAAATCTGAAATAATTTTTTATTAATGGTTTCAATTAGTTTTTATTTATTTTTATATTTTCCATTTTCATTTTTGTTAAAGTTTCAGTATTTTTTTTGTTTTTGTAACCTTATATATATATATATGTGTGTGTGTGTGTGTGTTTGTGTGTGTGTGTGTGTGTGTGTGTGTGTCTTTTAATATGTTTTATTAATATTTATTTCAGTTTTAGTTATTTTAGTACTTCAAGTTAAACTGAATGAAAATAGAAATGCTGCCTTGGCAACTGCTAAATAAAAAGATTATGTTTTTATTAGTGCTGTCAAATCGATTAATCGCATCTAACAAAGTTTGTAAATATATAATGTGTGTGTATATATAAAAATATATTTATATATACATATACATATATATCTATATATATATATATATATATATTTACACACTTTTGTTAGATGCGATTAATCAAGATTAATCGATATGACAGCACTAGTTTTTATAAATATTTCAGTTCAAGGTTATTTTAATTCAAGTAACAACATGTTTTTATGGTTTTAATTTTGGTTAACTATAATAACCCTATGAAACAAACCCAAATATACGCAGTTGCTCACATGAAATCTGTTAAATATCTCCTTTCATATTTGATGGAAGAAATAACGATGACAGAAGAGTCAAATTAGGTGAGCGCTCCCTTTAACACAAGAATATTTCGCTCTCTGAATGAACAGGAGCAAATATCCCAAGTCTTGGATGCCATGTTTGAGAAGGTAGTGGTGACCGGAGAGCACATCATTGATCAAGATGACGATGGCGACAACTTCTACGTCATTGAAAGGTATATTGGATTCATCTCGTATGCGTCGTAATGCTGCTGTTTAAACCTGTCAGACGTCGATATCTTGTGTTTCTCATACAGGGGAATGTTTGACATCGTGCTGAAAGCGGAGGGCACCACGCGGACTGTGGGGTCTTATGACAACCGTGGGAGTTTTGGAGAGCTGGCCCTCATGTACAACACGCCAAGGGCCGCCACCATCATCGCTACCTCACCTGGAGCCCTGTGGTGCCTCGTGAGTGATTTCTGTCATCATTAACTCTCGTGGCGGTCCAAAGCCGTATGACTCGATCATTTAAGAAATATGCAGTGGTGTGAATTAAGTGCAATTAAAGAGCAAGTTCTGATCGGTTTTGCGCAAAAAATCACCATGAAATCAAAATTGACAATTCTTATTTTTATGGTATATTGCAGTATTTATTATAATTTATCCATACACATTATTATTTTTTAAATTAATCTTCCTCGTAATCTTGAATAACCTCCCCTCCCTCTTGCAGCGACATCTCTTCTCTGATGAAGAGGGCGGGGCAACCTGTCACTCACATGAGATCCACCAATAGCAAACCACAACCATCCAATCAATTCCACATGAACAAAATCAAGCCCCGCCCTACATTTGTTCTTGTTTGAGAAGCCGTTTACTCAGATATACATCACAATAAAGAAGAAACGACTAGCGCAACTTCCGTTTCATGTTGACTTTAAGCAATTTTAAATCACATGCTAAATGCCTTGTTTTCTTCTCCAAGAGCATTTCATGTGTGCATTGTGTTTTAGCGCCCCCTGCTTTTCATATAAAGTATTGAAATTACAGGACTGTCCACCTTTTTCCTAACAAGCCTACTGCATTTTAGATTATGGGAGGCACTTTCGGTTTGTGGACTTGTTGTTGAGCTGTTAAAGCTCCGCCCTCTTCTGGAAAGGGGGCGGGGAGCAGCAGCTCATTTGCATTTAAAGGGACAAACACAAAAATGGTGTGTTTTTGCTCACACCCAAATAGAGGCAAATTTCACAAGCTATAATAAATGATCTGTGGGGGATTTTGAGCTGAAACTTCACACACACATTCTGGAGACACTTATTACATCTTGTGAAAAGGGCATTTCCTTTAACGGAAGTCATTCCCATAATTTGTGCAAAGCATCATGGAGCGTAGGAAAAGGGTTGTTGTTTTCCTGGAGTGTAAAATATTGTTTTGAGTTGTTCTTTCTTTACATGCCTCTAGGATCGATTGACATTCAGAAGGATCATCGTAAAGAACAACGCAAAGAAAAGAAAAACGTATGAGGCTTTCATCGGGACCCTTCCACTGCTCATGTCACTGGAGGTTTGAACACACACCCTTCCCTGCAGCTGTTATCTGCTAATGTTATTTGAGCATGTGCAGTTCTCTTGTGGATTTCATGAATAAATGTGACTCTTGTTTTTAGGTTTCAGAGAGAATGAAGGTTGTCGATGTCTTGTCGACCAAAGTGTACAATAGTGGGGAACAGATCATTGCTCAGGTTAGTTTAAACAGTTTACACCACTAATAAACAAACAATATTTCAACCAAGCAATTATTACGCATTCCCACAGTCATGGAAAACCTGGACTTTTAAAATAAATAAAAAATGATTAAGGCCTGAAAAAATATATTATGTTTTTTTACAAACAGCAAATCATCATATTAGAGTGATTTCTGAAGGACACTGAAGACTGGAGTAATGATGCTGAAAATTCAGCTTTGATCACAGGAATAAATTACATTTTAACATATATCAACATACAAAACAGTTGTAATAATATTTCATAATATAACCGTTTTTACTATATTTTTGGTCAAATAAATGCAGCCTTGGTGAGCAGAAGAAACGACTTTTAAAAACATTTAAAAAATCGTACAGACCCCAAACTTTTAAACACTATCTGCAGTGCTTAGCATTTATCCAAGTACCTTGTTTTCACAGGGTGATTTGGCAGACAGTTTCTACATCGTAGAGTCAGGACACGTTAGGATCACTATGAAAAGGAGCAAGGTGAGTCTAAAATGTGTTTTAACAAACATTCACCATTTCGGTTCATTATGCAACTTAAAGGGATAGTTCACCCAAAAATGAAAATTTGATGTTTATCTGCTTACCCCCAGTGCATCCAAGATGTAGGTGACTTTTTTTCTTCAGTCGAACGCAAATTATGATTTTTAACTGCAACCGCTGCCGTCTGTCAGTCAAATAATAGCAGTGATTGGGAACTTGAACAATAAACAAACATCAAATTTTCATTTTTGGGTGAACTATCCCTTTAATAAACCAATGCGTCTTTCAGCTTTAAAAGATTCACGTGAGCTTTGGTCTCATTACCTCTCTTTTAGTCAAAAAACAATACTGAAGACGAGGAGGTGGAAATCGCCACATGCTCTAGAGGGCAGTATTTTGGAGAGTTGGCGCTTGTCACCAATAAGCCACGGGCGGCTTCTGCATATGCCATGGACAACGTCAAATGCTTAGGTAATGCTTTATAATTATACACTCATTGGCCACTTTATTAGGTACACCTGACTGCTCAATGCATTTAGACGATCTGCTGAAGTTCAGACTGAGCATCAGAATGGGGAAGAAAGGTGATTTAAAGGATTAGATCTCTTCAAATTTCCTAATCATTTACTCACCTCCATGTCATTCAAGATGTTCATGTCTTTCTTTCTTCAGTCGAAAAGAAATTAGGGTTTTTGAGGAAAACATTCCAGGATTTTTCTCCATATAGTGGACTTCACTGGGGTTCAACGGGTTGAAGGTCCAAATGTCAGTTTCAGTGCAGCTTCAAAGAGCTCTACATGATCCCAGACGAGGAATAAAAGTCTTATCTAGGGAAACGATTGCTCATTTTCTAAAAAAAATAAACATTAATATACTTTTTAACCACAAATGCTCATCTTGCACTTCTCTGTGATGCGCCACACATTACGTAATCATGTTGGAAAGGTCACGCGTGATGTAAGCGGAAGAAACCGACCCAGCAACGCAAGCATTTATGGTAAAAAGTATATAATTATATATTTTTTTATTTAAATGAGCAATCGTTTCCCTAGATAAGACTCTTATTCCTCGTCTGGGATCATGTAGAGCTCTTTGTCACATTTGGACCTTCAACCCCAGTGAAGTCCACTATATGGAGAAAAATCCTGGAATGTTTTCCTCAAAAACCCTAATTTCTTTTCAACTGAAAAAAGAAAGACATGAACATCCTGGATGACATGGGGGTAAATAAATTATAAGGAAATTTTAATTCCTTTCAAGTGAGTTTGAATGTGGCATGGTTGTTGGTGCCAAACGGGCTGGTCTGAGTGTTTCAGAAACTGCTGATCTACTGGGATTTTCACTCACACCCATCTCTAGAGTTTACAGAGAATGGTCCGAAGGAAGTATACAGAGGGCGGCAGTTCTGAGGCTGAAAATGCCTTGTTGATGTCAGAGGTCAGATGAGAATGACCAGACTGGATCAGCTGATAGAAAGGCAACAGTAACTCAAATAAGCACTTGTTACAGCCAAAGTCTGCAGAAGAGATGAGCTCCAGCGGCAGAAGACACACCGGTGACACTCCTGTCAGCTGAGAACAGCAAACCGAGGCTACAGTTCACACAGCCTCAACAAAACCGAACAATTGAAGATTGGAAAAACGTTGCCTAGTCTGATGAGCCTCGATTCCTGCTGTGACATTCAGATGGTAGGGTCAGAATTTAGTGTAAACAACATGAAAGTATGGATCAGTCCTGCCTTGTATCAACGGTTCAGGCTGCTGCTGGTGGTGTAATGGTGTGAAGGATATTTTCTAGGCACACTCTGGGCCTTTTAGGGGCTTTTGCACCGGGATAACCTTCTCATAGTTCCAAGAACTAATGGCGGAAGTACCCGGATTTTGCTGTGTTCGCACTGCAGGAACTAGTTCTGTTCATCTTTATTCATTTATTGGTTTCAGCACACAAGTATAAAGGAACAAATGTTAACACACAGATTAGTTTATATATTTTCCCCACAAACTAACTCTATGAACATGGAAAATAGTGATAGATGGACCTCTCAACCTTTACGCCAAGGAGAAAATCCAATGCAACTTTGGACCAAGCAAAACATGATTATGTATTTCTGCTCAGCTAGCAACATTGGGCATCAACCACATGGCAAACGCAAATACTTTTTCATATACTGTCTACTTTCTTTGTATAACAGTTCTATCTGATAATAATGTATTAGACAAGGCTGTTAAAGGTGCCATTGAACGTTTTTTTTACAAGATGTAATATAAGTCTAAAGTGTCCCCTGAATGTGTCTGTGAAGTTTCAGCTCAAAATACCCCATAGATTTTTTTTAATTATTTTTTTTAACGGGGCATCATTAAATATGAGCTGATTTATGCTGTGCGGCCCCTTTAAATATTGCGCTCTCTGCCCACGCAGCTCGTGCTTGCCTTAAACAGTGCATAAACAAAGTTCACACAGCTAATATAACCCTCAAATGGATCTTTATAAAGTATGCTGCATGCATGCGTCGGATTATGTGATTATTGTATTTATTTAAATGTTTGCATTTGATTCTGAATGAATTTGAGGCTGTGCTCCATGGCTAACGGCTAATGCTACACTGTTGGAGAGATTTGTAAAAAATGAAGTTGTGTTTATGAATTATACAGTGTTTAAAAATGAAAATAGCGACGGCTCTTGTCTCCGTGAAAACAGTAAGAAACGATGGTAACTTTAACCACATTTAACAGTACATTAGCAACATGCTAACGAAACATTTAGAAAGACAATTTACAAATATCACTAAAAATATCATGATATCATGGATCATGTCAGTTATTATTGCTCCATCTGCCATTTTTCGCTATTGTTCTTGCTTGCTTACCTAGTCTGATGATTCAGCTCTGCACAGATCCAGACGTTAATACTGGCTGCCCTTGTCTAATGCCTTGAACATGAGCTGGCATATGCAAAAATTGGGGGCGTACATATTAATGATCCTGACTGTTACGTAACAGTCGGTGTTATGTTGAGATTCGCCTGTTCTTCTGAGGTCTTTTAAACAAATGAGATTTATATAAGAAGGAGGAAACAATGGAGTTTGAGACTCACTGTATGTCATTTCCATGTACTGAACTCTTGTTATTCAACTATGCCAAGATAAATTAAATTTTTCATTCGAGGGCACCTTTAAACAGACCGTCATAAATTAATGCAGAATAGGAGCGCTGTGTGCTCTCAGCGCCATCAAAATAAGTCACAACAAGTGCAGTTTACGTCACTTCGGAGTTCCTACTGGCGGTGCGAATGCAACCAGGAGAACGTCCCTAGGGGAACATTTAGCTCTCTGGGAACCACCTTGGTGGCTAGTTCACAGAACCAAGTCCCGCTGCGAAAGTCCCTATAGCACCGATTGAGCATTGTTTAAATGTCACAAAGCTCAAATCATCTCAAACTGGTTTCTTGAACATGACAATGAGTTCACTATAATGGCCTCCAGTCCCCAGATCTCAATCCAGTAGAGCAGCTTTAGCATGTGGAGGAATGGGAGATTCACATCATGGATGTGTAGCCAACGAATCAAAAACAAGATGCTATCATGTCAATATTGATTAAAAATCTTTGGGCAATGTTTCAGCATCTTGTTGAATCTGTGTACCTAATAAAGTGGCCGATGAGTGTAAATTGTTTGACGTAATGTATGTTTCGCATCTGCACATCATGTCATCCACCTTGTGTTTCGCAGTAATGGGTGTGCAGGCGTTCGAGAGGTTACTAGGCCCCTGCATGGACATCATGAAACGGAACATTGCGAATTACGAAGAGCAGCTGATCACGCTCTTCGGGAGTCACATCGCAATAGAGGAGCCGGATGCATGAAATCAGTTAATCAATAAACATCGCAAACTTAAAATGCAACATGAAACGATGAGAAAATGGTAAGTAGAGGTCATCATGGTCAAGAAATCGTGTTAACATACTGTAGGTCATAAGCTTGAAGTTATTGTTTTGCATTCACAGATGTGAAACTCCGGTGTGTAATAATGATCATGATTTTTTAGATGTGAAAAGCCAAATGTGAGCATTTTCCTCCAGGGTACATGAGGGTTGTCCTCATGCGTTATTCGGTTTGGGGATTTCGTACTGGTGTGTTTATTCAAATCTTTCTCATTTTTTTTTTTTTTTTTTTAAACATGATTTGTGTTTCTTTCATGTTACCGAGGCTGCAACTTTTACAATGACGTCTACATAAAGACTGGCATTGTTGCCATAAACAGCACAGTGATATGTTAATTTATTCTTTTAAAGCTACACTTCTGCATTTTGCAATCTACAGGTTGTCAGTGTTTTCAGTGTTATGTAAGTCATTTTTACTGTAAGCCTTTTTTGACTAAACAAACAAGGATTTATGAATTCAGCACCTGAGCTCTGTCCACTTGCTTCATGAACCTGTTACAGAAAAAGGAAACAATTATGGACTGTTCACGCCAAGAAAACACGTCCAACGAGTCTAAAGTGCCCCTATTATGCTTTTTCGAATATTACCGTTCATGCAGTGTGTAATATAGCTGTTTGTGAATTTAAAAGGTCTGCACAGTTTTAAAGATCAAATTAATAAATGTATCGAAATAATCAATTTTGCTCAAATGAGTCGTCAGCAATTTCTCATTTTCTGCTACAAACCTGCATAACAATGTAACAAATTTGCAAACGACATCTACTTTGCCCTGCCCTCAAACACTGCAGTTGTAGCTGAGGCCTGAAAGAGTTTGGTTTCGTGTTGTCAACATTGTTTTCTGCACTGCAAATCCACTATACATGCACTTCAAAAGCAACGCACTGGAATTGATACGGAAAAAACAACGCCATCGTTACCGCTGTATCAAGGAAGCCCCTGGAGCTGAAATTTTGATATGGTAATAGGCGTTTTGTTTCCGACACACACTGTGAGAAGTCGGACAATCACAACAGACTGGGCCGTCTGACCAGTCAGTGCAGAAGAGGCTCTTGGAAAGGAGGGGTTTAGAGAGACTGAATCTTCAAAACTAACCATTTCAGACTCTTTGAGAAATTATGTGATGTGCAGTGTATATTATGAGAGTGTTTTTTGACCTTGGATGCATGTAAACCTGTTGTAGGTTAAAATTTAAAGGGTTGCCCCTTTTTACAAGATGTAATATAAGTCTCTGGTGTCTCCAGAATGTGTCTGTGAAGTTTCAGCTCAAAATCCCCCACAGATCATTTATTATAGCTTGTCAAATTTGCCCCTATTTGGGTGTGAGCAAAAACACACCGTTTTTGTGTGTGTCCCTTTAAATGCAAATGAGCTGCTGCTCCCGCCCCCTTTCCAGAAGAGGGCGGAGCTTTAACAGCTCAACAACAACAAAGCTGGAGAATCTCACGCAGCCAATATGAGGATTGTCCGTAACGGTGTTCAGCCTTACATTGTTCAAACCGAAGTCGACACTGATAGAGAAGTTACAACTTTTAGACGTTTCTGAATGGTTAGTGGATAAATTGATGTAGTTGCTGTGGAGTTGATTCAACTCATCCACTAGCATGTGTCGTCATGTTCATCTTTTGTGTTGAATTGACTCGTTTGTGAAGCAGTCCAGCGTAAAATGACGGCATGACAACAACACTCTACTACAACAACTCTTCCTCTTCTCTAAAGCAGCCCAACATGGCCCCGCCCCCTTTGTTGTATGTTCTTGGGGGTGGAGTTTATGTAAATGTTGGGGTTTGTGATGTCACCCGGAAGAAGCTCGTTGTAGTCCCTACCAGCCGTTGTAGTCCTTAAAAAGCGAATTCTGTAAAAGAAAATATCTCCTTTGCATTGAACTTTGAGTGTCGTAACTTTGCAGATGTTGTTTATGCTCAAACAGCAAACATTACACACTAACTAAAGCTAAAAAAGTAATAAAATAGCATAATTGGGGCACTTTAAAGTCAACATGAACACTAAAACAAACATATTTACTTAAATGAATGAAAAAAAGAGTCACAATGCCTATGAAACATTTGTTTTCAGCTGATGTCACACATTTATTCTGGTATGAAACACCCATTTTTTCACCATCCAATCAATTCTGATGGATAAAATAAGGCCCCGCCCATTTTTCTTGTTGAATGTCCTATTTAACTTAGAAACGCTTCAGATTACAGAAGTAAAATGTTCTGCGAACTGTTTCACATTGACTTAATGCTCGAGTTTCATTACATTCAAATTGCTTGAAAATACAATACGAGAAAAGGACATAGAGACTCAATTACATGAAGAAATGAAAATGCAGTTTGAATATTATTGCACTTTGATGCCAGTGTCATGGAAAATGCCTCATTTATGGTTGCACAGCTCAACGTGTTTTTGCACAGTCTTTTAGAGAAGCTCCTTACTGTCACATATGAATAGTAAATATAGACATTGTGTATCTTTACTTTTAAAATGGTGTAGCAGATTTATATGATTTGTTCACATCTTCAGTGCTTTTATTTTGTTTTTAATACTTCACGTTGAATTAAGATCGACATGCACAAATGGTATGTTCACGTTTGTTTTCTAGAAGCTCAAATCTGAAGATGATTCCTCTCTTTTCCTGTGTAAATTTTTGAGTTGCTGTTTATTTTGTCTTTGGTAGCTTTTGGCATTTTGAGAATGTTCTTGCTTTATTCTTCATTTCTGCAGTATTTGGACACTGTTTTTCTCTATCTCTCGATGTATGAGAAGTTTGTCCTTGTTGATTGGATCTTTTTGCTTCACAGCAAGTCATAAGCATTACTAGTAGTATCCATTTCTTCCTAAAGCATTACTGAAGATTCATTACTGTCTACCTCTAATATGAACAGCTTAGCCATCATCATCATCATCATCATCATCACCACCTCTTCCCATGTAGATCCCCACAGGTTTGTCTCTTGGTAAACTAACCTGTAATGAATCCCTAAACCATATCTGTGTGTCAGTGTAACACAATTTCTACCCTGTTCACTGGGGAAAAAAAGACTTTTAATTGCTGATCAATGCTCATTTCTGTACCATTTCTGTGTGAATTTCTGCCGCCTACTGAGTCGCTAATGCTTTTTATGTCCTGAAAAATGGATCAAAGGTCTACAGTCTCTTGGTGCAAGAGAGCCCAGTATTATAACGTCAGTTATATTTGACTTTCCATTCAAATAAAGAACAATTTTGTATTTAAATCATGTTGTGATTATTACAGATTTATTTTGCATGTATATTATGACCTCGCCGAGTAACATTTTCATAGATATGCCATCAAAAATTAAACTTCCCTCATATGGATGGGATATTTTTTAGTTTTATATCATTAATTGGACCCATAACCTGCATTTAACAGCCATTTCACTTTAAGTACACTCAGGGTCTTTGGTTTCTCCAGAGACCCCAGGCACCAAAATGTAATTTTGTAACAAAATAATTGTTTGTTTTTTTTACTCTGTTTATTAATGTTTTTACTTCATATTTGTGCAGTTTTTGGAGGATTTATCATGTCTTTTAAATTTATATAAATAAATGTTTTTTTTTTTAATAGGTTTTTATACAAAAACAGCTTTTTATGTAAAATTCACTTTATAAAAGACCCACATTTCTAACTTTCATTCATGGGGATAACATGGAGAAATTGACATGGTTTAGTGTAAGATTTTTGCCCATATTTTGGAAAATGCCGTTTTAGAAGTAAAAAATTATCATTTTTACCAGTAGATGGCAGCAGAGCTCCACTATTTGCTGTTTGACTGACTGAAATACATCTTTTCACAAGTATTTTTCAGTTGGATTCATATCTAAATATAATGAAATCACAATTTTGACAATAAAACCTACTTTTTGTCAAAGTTTAGTAATTTTTTTATGAAAAAAAATCATTTTTTCAATATTATTACTTTATGATGAGACCCTGCTTAGAAAATGGACAAAATTCATCCTCAAAATCAACATTTTTGAAAAACTTTTTTTTTTGTATAAAAAAATGCTAAACTTTGACAAAAAGTAGCTTTTATTGTCATAATTGTGATTTCATTATATTTAGAACTGAAAAATACTTGTGAAAAGATGTATTTCAGTCAGTCAAATAGCAAATAGTGGAGCTCTGCTGACATCTACTGGTAAAAGTGATAATTTTTTACTTTTAAAACTGCATTTTCCAAAAGATGGGCAAAAATCTTACACTAAACCATGTAAAATTATCCATGTTATCCCCATGAATGAAAGTTAGAAATGTGGGTCTTATTTAATGTGAATTTTACATAAAAAGCTGTTTTTGTATAAAAATATTTATTTATTTATATAAATTTAAAAGACATGATAAATCCTCCAAAAAAAATGCACAAATATGAAGTAAAAACATTAATAATCAGAGTAAAATTACATTTGTTTTTTAAAAACAACTATTTTGTTACCAGGGATGTAAACAGGTAAGGGGGGAAAAAGGTGAGAACATTGCGTGAGGTGGGGGCATGCTTCGCATGATATGTTTTTTAAAAAAAATATTTGCTTTACATGCTCATTTGTAGTTACTTTAAGGGATCTTTTATTTATTTTTAATACCATATATATCCAAAACTGTAATGCAGGATATTTAAAGGTGCTCTAAGTGATATCACGCGTTTTAGGCCAAAACATTTTTTGTCACATAGAGCAAACATCTCCTCACTATCCGCTAGCTGCCTGTCCCCTGAACACACTGTAAAAAAACGCCACAAGCTCCAAAAAAGGCAACAAAAACTTCCTGGTGCAGCCTGGACCACGAAACATAATAAACATGCTCCAGCCAATAACCAACAAGAATGATTTTAAATGCGTGTTCATGACTGTTTCAGGAAGCACGGAGGGGAGGAGGAGGAGGAGGAGGAGGGAGGGTCTAGCTAGCCTCTGGTTTGTTTGACAACACTTCGAACATCAACAGGAAGTTACTCCACCCAGGATCACTAGAGCACCTTTAAGACAATATTTGCTGATTAGATGGCAATACTGAGCTAAAATGCAAACTGTTTGCCATCTCTCTTCACCATTCCCACATCTCAGACCTCAAATACATAACATATTCCCCTTTAAAGACATTAGTTAGAGTAAAGGAACTTATTGAAACAACCAAGTACCCTTGTAACACCCCCACCCCCATAAAACACTTTCTCCTTGGATCTATGCAAATCCCATAAGTGACCTATTTTGATATCAAAAAGGTGAGTTGTCACTGAAAGGTGAGGACTTTGCATCTATGTGTTACAAAATTACATTTTGTTGCCTGGGGTCTCTGGAGACCCCAAATACCCTGAGTGTGACTTTTTCTTCTACACTAACATAAAAACAAGATATCACTCACTCCAATGCTTTTTTTTTTTTTTTACATTTGTAGATCTAGAAAGTGCTAACAACTGTACAATGTTTCATGTCATTTGGACAAAGATAACATTTTTTTTTATTTTAGCAAACGTCCCTATAAGGGTTAAATGAGCTGTAATTTTATCCAAATGTGAGGATTAATGTTTGTTTACAACGTCTTAAGACAATACATATCTCAAGACCTCTATTTAACAAAGAAGGAGGGTCTTTCATAAAAAAATCCCGTCTCAACAAATTAGATTCACGGCTGATGTAACGGACATGCAGAACAGGCCAATCACAAACACAATAACAAACCCATCCATGTCTATCCCAGTGTCCAAGCGACTAGCCAATCGCGCTTCGAGTTCACCTGACTGACGTACGTCTCCACCAATAGGAGGCCAGATCTAAAAGTAATCAGTCCTGCCTTCGCGGAGAATGCCAGAGATACTCGGTAATGGCGACAGGTTTGGTAAGTAAAAAAAGTTGTTGAAATATTACAATGAAACGAAACAGTAATGTCAATGAAGTTTGTTTCATGTGACTATTTTAGACGGCGACGGTTGCGGCCGTTGGGAACAAAAAGACTGTCATTCATTGTTTCGACCGCAAATGACAACTTTATACTTGATGTTTTTTTCCCTCTGTGACGTTTGTTGTTTTGCTTGTGGTTTAGTAATTCTCTACCTCACCTTAGCGACGATCATTAAACACAACCAGTCGTGTTTTTTAGTGAAGCCAAGAAGAAAACAGGGTCTCCATTCATTACACTAGGGGGAAAAGGAAGGACTTGATGTACCATGTCTCAACTTGTTGACATTCTTTTGTTTACAGCTCCACCATTGACATTTGAGATCAGTTTTAAGCGTTTATTGTCATTATTTCTACATGGATCAAACGTCTGACCACTGGATGGTCTGTATAAGATGTGTTTTTATTAAACACCGCAGGTGTTGATTCATTTTTAGCGTTTTTTTCCAAACAAAGACCGTCATATTGTTGCTACAGCCGTATTTAAGTTATTATCCCCGTATTTTGTTATAAAATCGACATTATTCGTGTTAAAATATCAATTCTCAACCAAAACGTTTATGCGCTTTCATCCATTTTGTTTAGCGTTAATTCGCGAGTGCAGAAAAATCTTATTTTCTTCCTGTGTGGAAAACTGAAACCGAGCAAAATGGCCTCAAATAACGCTTTCCGCTCTTAAACACGGACTGATCTTCGATTGAATCGAACTACAAGGGTTGAATCTACGAATTTCAAAAGTTATGGTGAATTTTCTAGCGCAATCTATCGCTGTTATTGATCCCCCGTTGTTACGCAGTTATGAATGAATGAGCTGCGCTGCGCATGCGCGAAGTCCCAGAAAGTTTATAAACAAGCCTTGCGTGCAATGCGGGTCACGTGACCGCGCTTTACAGCAGTGCGTTCGCAAAAAAAAGCAAAACGCGTAACGTAACACGCCTAAATGAATGACTCAAAGGCCTTTTAAATTCTCTCATTTAATATACGTTACGTGTGCACAAGCAGTGGCCAAGAACATATTGCACAATACCCCACAGAACAGGCTGTTTTTTCTCCTCTGTTCATTCATTCATTCATTCATTCATTCATTCATTCATTCATTCATTCATTCATTCAAAAACAAAAGTCTACGTATTGCAAAAACAAACACAAAGTAAAAGCATATGCAAGTATGCTGGTCTGGAAATTACCTACCTCATTTTTCTTTCACTTTAAGCGCTTCTCTTGCATTCGCAGCCTGCTCAGCTGACATGTCATAATATGGTGTGGGAAGTGAAAACTCAGTCGGTCCCCCAGAGAGTCCAGCAAGTCCAGTCACAGAGCTCAGGTATGGACGAGGCATTCGACCTGCTCAAGTGCAATGAGCGTCTGCCCTCCTCACCTGGCTGCCCTTCTAACGAGAGTCACATGGAGTACGGTAAATAAGCTTACCACTCACGTTTTCACCTAAAAATGTAAAAATCAAGTGCAAAAAAATTTGCAATGACAGTTTCTGTCTGTGCAGATGACCTGCCTGAGCTGCAGGAGGTGCAGGATGACCAGACGACCCCCGGCGTGTTCCAGGTGGCCCCGGGCGTGTCCCATCATGAGGAGGGGCTCGGCGAAGGATGGAGCTCCAGGCCAGAGGGCAGCGTTTCACACACAAACTGGTTGACCGAGCTGGCCAACATCGCCACGAGCCCTCAAAGCCCCCTGCTCCAGAACGCCCCACACAACCGGTCAGGAATTGCGCAATTGCAGATTCATGTAAACTGTGTGGCTCGGGCTATACTGATGATGAATTATCATTGCAGGTCTTCACCTGTCCACATCTTCTCCAGCAGTAGCAGTTTACATTCCTACGCTAGACCCCCTCTGTCTTCCAGCAGTGCCCCCAGCCCCGCCCGCAGCCACATGAGAGAACGCCGCCGCACCAGGGTACGACCACCGGCGTTTCCAAACACAAACACTAATAATAAGCTTTAAAGTGTTAGTTCACCCTAGGGCTGGGCGATGTATCGAATGCTTTTGTCACGCGCATTTCTTCAGTAAAGCCGGTTCCCTGATTACCGCTAAATCGCCATCACCTGCTTTCAAATGAAGCGGCATTTAATAGACAGAGCCGTAGTTCACTGATAAGACACGCAATATCGCGTTCAATATCGATATGTATCGCCGTCGATATTGAACGCGATATTGCGTGTCTTATCAGTGAACTACGGCTCTGTCTATTAAATGCCGCTTCATTTGAAAGCAGGTGATGGCGATTTAGCGGCAATCAGGGAACCGGCTTTACTGAAGAAATGCGCGTGACAAAAGCATTCGATACATCGCCCAGCCCTAGTTCACCCAAAAATTAAAATAATGTCATTTATTTCTCATGCCGTTCCACACCCGTAATCTTCGGAACACAAATTAAGATATTTTAGTTGAAATCCGATGACTCAGTGAGGCCTGCATAGCCAGCAATGACATTTCCTCTCTCAAGATCCATTAATGTACTAAAAACATATTTAAATCAATTCATGTGAGTACAGTGGTTCATTATTAATATTATAAAGCGCCGAGAATATTTTTGGTGCGCCAAAAAAACAAAATAACGACTTATAGTGATGGCCGACTTCAAAACACTGCTTCAAGAAGATTCAGAGCGTTATGAATCTTTTGTGTCGAATCATGATTCGGATCGCGTGTCAAACCGCCAAACTGATGAAATCACGTGACTTTGGCGCTCAAAACAGCTGATTTGACACAAAAGATTCATAACGCTTCCTGAAGCAGTGTTTTGAAATCGTCCATCACTATATAAGTCGTTACTTTGAGCTCCGTGGGTGGAGAGCACAAGAATTAAAGGGGCATCAGCATAAATCGGCTCATATTTAATGATGCCCCAAAATAGGCAGTTAAAAAAATGAATAAAAAAAAAATGTTTGGGGTATTTTGAGTTGAAACTTCAGACACGTTCAGGGGACACCTTAGACTTTTATTACATCTTTTTAAAAAAACGTTCGATGGCACCTTTAATACGGTACATTTTGCGATAGAAATGGTAAAAGATCAAAAGTATGTGATGCAAACTACTTGAATTTCTTTTTAATCAAATAATATACATTTATGTGATTCATGTAATTCCTAACTGAGGTACTTTTATGTTTTCTACACATTAGGCATACAAATAAAAAGTAGCCTACATGTGTGCATATTTTAATGCAAATATTATTTGCAAATAGTTCAAAAAATATTATTTCACAACTACAATTAGACCTAGAATTTCCTTAACTGTTCTGTTTATTTATGCTTTATAAAAAATTGGTCCCCCAATGTTCAAGATATGGTTATGGCCTTGAAAAAAAATTAGTTTGCCAATGAGTTTTTGAGAGTTTTTGTCTCATATTTATATCATATGATAGCTAAGCAATTGCTGTTTTTGTCCCAAAATAGCACGAGTGCAAGTGTGATATTGACAGTTGAATAAATAATTAGTTCATATGGTGATATATTTTACTCACAATATTGTCCGTTTTTCGTTCATTTTTTCCAACGAAAATATTGCCTATAAAGCCCTAGCAGAACTGTTGGGCGTCTCCAAGCAACACAGTGCAATGTTTCATTTCTGGATGAATCCATGTTTATTCAGCGAATCAATCGGATCAACAAATGATTCAATGGCCCCTTCATATAAAGAGCCATTTATTCCATTCCTGAATGAATCAGCCATTTGAACGAATCAATCGGGTTAACCAATGCTTCAGTGGCCCATTCATTAAAAGAACCATTTACTCCATTTCTGAATGAATAAGCCGTCTGAACGAATCAGTCAGATTAACCAATGATTCAGTGGCTCATTCATAAAAGGAGCCATTTACTCCATTTCTGAATAAATCAGCCATCTTAACGAATCAATCGGTTAACCAATGCTTCAGTGGCCCATTCATTAAAAGAACCATTTACTTTATTTCTGAATGAATAAGCCGTCTGAACGAATCAGTCAGGGTAACCAATGATTCAATGGGCCATACATAAAAAGAGCCATTTACTCCATTCCTGAATGAATCAGATGTTTGAACAAATCAGTCGGGTAAACCAATGATTCAATGGCCCATTTATAAAAAGAGCCCTTTAGTCCATTTCTGAATGAATCAGATGTTTGAACGAATCAATCAAGTTGACCAATGATTCAATGGCTCATTCATAAAAAGAGCCATTTACTCCATTTCTGAATGAATCAGATGTTTGAACGAATCAGTCAAGTTAACCAATGATTCAATGGCTCATTCATAAAAAGAGCCATTTACTCCATTCCTGAATGAATCAGCCATCTTAACGAATCAGTCAAGTTAACCAATGATTCAATGGCCCATTCATAAAAAGAGCCATTCACTCCATTCCTGAATGAATCAGCCGTCTTAACGGAATCAGTTGGTTTAACCAATGCTTCAGTGGCCCATTCATTAAAAGAAACATTTACTCCGTTTCTGAATGAATAAGTTGTCTGAATGAATCAATCGGGTGAACCAATGATTCAATGGCCTATTATAAAAAGAGCCATTAGGTGTGTTCGACTTGAAAAAAAATCATGGCTTTTATAGCCTTGTTGATTATGTAATAAATTCTATGTTGAATCAAATAAAATATTTATTTCTAAAACTACTTTTTGTTATCTATTTGATGCTTTTCTCATTTAACACAATAATGACTTTAAATTATATTTTGGGGGTAATTTCTCAGCCAAATTTGATTACCTTGATTAGATTGCGATCAATATGTTCTATGCAACACTATGCAACATTTGGCTCTCTAAACATAATATTTACAGTTTGACTGAAAGCATGCATTATGTTGCTGTTCTTAATAACATTAGCGGCCACATGGCCTGTAAGTCAGTAATTTTATTTACTGTTAATTTTGGACCCCGGCTGACAGTTAAAGAGTAAATAGAACATAGTATAGTCTTTTAAGGCTGTTTTGTGTGCAATTTACAGGCCAGCAGTGAGTCGGAGTCCGGCATTTTCTGTATGTCGTCTCTGTCCGATGATGACGACATGGGATGGTCCCACTCCTGGCCCTCCACTGCCTGGCATTGTTTCATGAAAGGTAAAGAAACACACAGATCATATGCCATTACTCAATATCTCTGACTTAGAGAAGTGTGGTGAACAGCACCTTCTGCTGTTACAAATGCAGAGCAGCAGGAGTAAAAGAGGAAAACAGGCGTGTCTCTGGGTCACAGGAGGGACATGAAGTCCTCAGAACAGATTCTGTTCCTCACACCCTCTTCCTAGAACATGGTTGTTTATGCTTAGATGTGGTTTTATTTTAACAAAAGTGTATTTCATTAAATTTTTCTCTTTTGATATGTGTGTATCTGCAAACTGTCTTTTTCCTCCAGGAACACGTTTACGCTTCCACAAAGGTCCGAACGTGGAGTGGCAGGAGGCAGAGGATGTGTTGGAGTCGGATGAAGATTCTGATGACGAGGGAGAAACACAGTCCAACCCAGTGAAGGTAATGATGCACACATGAGCACTGTAATTATTCAAGTATGCATTGAAAAATCTTATTGCCAAAGTAATTTATGTTTGTTTGTCTCGCAGAGTTATGGCTCTGATGGTCTAAAGCTGGTGGTCTTTGAGGAGAGTGTGTCGTTCGGCCAATCTGTCCTGAAATTAACCTTTGACCCTGGTTCCCCTGAAGCAGGGCTTCTGACCGCTGAGTGCAGATTGGACCATCCGTTTTTTGTGAAAAATAAAGGTAGATGGAGAAGCCCTTTTCTATGCATTATCATTAAAAGATTAGTGTGATTTCAGAAGATTATTCTAACTGTGTGTGTGTGTGTGTGTGTGTGTGTGTGTGTGTGTGTGTGTGTTAGGCTGGTCTTCTTTCTATCCCAGCCTTACCGTTGTACAGCATGGCATTCCCTGCTATGACATGCAGGTTGGAGACTTGTGTCTGCCGCCAGGACACCGTGACGCCATCAACTGTGATGACTCTGTCGTTTTTGACACTTTTAGGAGGTAACCAGCGTTGTTATTGTTAACTAATTTTCCTTAGTTGAAATAAAGCTGAATATTAGATTAAAATATAACAAATATTAGATGGAAAACCCCAAAACTTTGAAATGTTGCCTTGGCCACTAAAAGCCGTGCGCACACTGTGCGATTTTGCCCACGATTTGGTCGTCTGAGACAAATTTTAAGAATCCTAAAAGATTCCTATAATCCTAGGCTAAAATCTGTTGTCTTTGATCGTTCGAAATCTGACATAAATGACAGCTGAGATCTCACAGTGTGACATGAGGATCATGAACGTACAGTCTGACATTAACCATCGTAAAGGACTATTATAAATCGCTCAGTGTGCAGCTGGCTTAACTGAAATGAAATAAGATGAAGTTGAAGTACTAAAATTACTAAAACTGCAATAAAAATAAAAAGCTTATAGAAAAATAACACAAGTAAACAACAAAATTACTAAAATTAAAATGAGGACTGAAAATATTATATTAAAAGCTAATCCAAAATACTGTATTAATGAATATTATAATAGTAATAATACTAAAATAACACTGGGAGGTAAAAACAAACAAGTTTTTGAATGAATCTCACATATCCAGGTCAAAATTAACTGTTACAAATCTGTTAAAAATCTGTTATATTCTATGTAATGAAAACAGCCCATATTTCATTATATATATATATATATATATATATATATATATATATATATATATATATATATATATATATATATATATATATATATTATACATACATTATATTTTATACATACATTTTTTTCTTCTTTTTTCAAACTTATTGGGGTTTTTTTGTAATTCAAATTGGATCAAATTGGGTGGATTTCCTTATATAATACAGTAAAAAAAACTGAAGGATAAAATCAGAACAAACTAAAGGCAATAAAACAAATACTAGCATGATGTATAAATATTAAATATAAATAATATATTGGTAACACTTTACAATAAGGTCTCATTTGTTAACATTACCTTAAGGCATCAACTAGCAATGAACAATACATTTGTACTGCTTTTATTAATTTTTGTTAAATAAAAATGTTTATGTTAGTTCTCAGTGCGTTAACTAATGTTAACAGATACTACTTTTAATCTTAAAAATGTATTAGAAAATGTTGGGATTAACATAAACTAAGATTAATAAATGCTTTAGAAGTATCCATGTTTATTCAGCGAATCAA
Source organism: Chanodichthys erythropterus (assembly GCF_024489055.1). NCBI lineage: Eukaryota > Metazoa > Chordata > Actinopteri > Cypriniformes > Xenocyprididae > Chanodichthys > Chanodichthys erythropterus. The sequence continues at coordinate 3,607,267 of NC_090244.1, read as the reverse complement.
TCGGATCAACAAATTATTCAATGGCCCATTCATAAAAAGAGCCATTTATTCCATTCCTGAATGAATCAGCCATTTGAACGAATCAATTGGGTTAACCAATGATTCAATGGCCCATTCATAAAAAGAGCCATTTATTCCATTCCTGAATGAATCAGCCATTTGAACGAATCAGTCAGGGTAACCAATGATTCAATGGCCCATTTATAAAAAGAGCCCTTTACTCCATTTCTGAATGAATCAGATGTTTGAACGAATCAGTCAGTTTAACCAATGATTCAATGGCTCATTCATAAAAAGAGCCATTTATTCCATTCCTGAATGAATCAGCCATTTGAACGAATCAGTCGGGTTAACCAATGATTCAATGGCTCATTCATAAAAAGAGCCATTTATTCCATTCCTGAATGAATCAGCCATTTGAACGAATCAGTCAGGGTAACCAATGATTCAATGGCCCATTTATAAAAAGAGCCCTTTACTCCATTTCTGAATGAATCAGATGTTTGAACGAATCAGTCAGGTTAACCAATGATTCAATGGCCCATTTATAAAAAGAGCCATTTACTCCATTCCTGAATGAATCAGCCATCTTAACGAATCAGTCAAGTTAACCAATGATTCAATGGCCCATTTATAAAAAAGAGCCATTTACTCCATTCCTGAATGAATCAGCCATCTGAACGAATCAATCGGGTGAACCAATGATTCAATGGCCTATTATGAAAACCAATGATTCAATGTCCTATTTTTTTTTCATTTTAATTTAGATTTTCTAGATGTGTCTTATTAATTAGAGCTGGGACAATACATTCTCTCTCGAATCAATTCTGAGCTTAGTTTTTAACAGCAGATGGCACTACTTGCTTTAGAAACACCCGTACTCTGCTTGCTTCCAGTTCCTTTACGCACACCACTTAAACCTAAAATAATCATTCATAAAGTTCGAAAAGGATGAAGTGAATTACAAAGGTGTTCGCCATGGGCTGTGTTTACAATAATCTCGCGTCATAAAAGCATTCTGAGCAGAGGTGCAAGTATATTTAACCACCGAACACATGATCATTCTCTAGCACTCTTCTTGGTGAGCATTTGAGTGTGTTAAAAACTAGCCTAGAGCACCATCTGCTGTTAAAACTAAGCTCAGAATCACTTCGAGAGAAAATATCAGAATCGTTGTTTAACATCGTTTTCTCACCCCACACACAGTTATGACTTCACCCCTCTCGACTCTTCCGCCGTGTACGTTCTGAGCAGTATGGCACGCCAGCGTCGGGCATCCCAGTCCAGTGGGGGCGCTGTGAGTCCCGACTGTGAGGCCCTCGGCTCCTCCCACCACTCCACCAGCAGCAAATCACAGCGTAGCCACGCCTCAGGGAGCTCTGGAGCCACACCCACAAAGTGCAAGCGGCCAATGAATGCCTTCATGCTTTTTGCCAAGAAGTATAGGGTGGAATACACACAGATGTACCCCGGCAAAGACAACAGGTGTGTGGATGTGCAAACGAACTAATGTAGTGAGCTATCTTGATGTCTGTTTTCTACATAGGCAGCATCCTAACTAAAATGGGGCGAAATAGTCAGTTTTTGTATAATAGGAAAAAAACATTTAGCTCAGATGAGTCTATTATGACTACCTTAATTTGTCCAGTCATATGGGTCTTTCTCTTATAAATGAGATTTCTGTCTTATTTACGCAGAGCCATCAGCGTGATTCTGGGCGATAAATGGAAGAAGATGAAAAACGAGGAGAGGAGGATGTACACCATGGAAGCCAAAGCTCTGGCTGAGGAGCAGAAACGTCTCAACCCTGACTGCTGGAAACGCAAGAGAACAAACTCGGTTAGCATTTTTGATATTATTGTTGATATCGTAAATCTTTTTTTGAAAGATAAAACTGGACTTTTCTTTTCATTGGCTCTTAGGTCATTAAAGGATTAATTCACTTTCAAATTAAAATTTTCCTGATAATTTACTCACCCCCATGTCATCCAAGATGTTCATGTCTTTCTTTCGTCAGTTGAAAAGAAATGAAGGTTTTTGATGAAAACATTCCAGGATTTTTCTCCATATAGTGGACTTCACTGGGCACCAAACAGATGAAGGTCAAAATTACAGTTTCAGTGCAGCTTCAAAGAGCTTTAAACGATCCCAGACGAGGAATAAGAGTCTTATCTAGAGAAACGATCGCTCATTTTCTAAAAAAAAAGTAAATTTTTTATGTTTTAACCATAAATGCTCATCTTGAACTAGCTCTCTTCTTCTTCTACTCTATTTGAATTCCAGCAGTGTAGACGCTGCTAAGTGTATTACTGCCCTCCACAGGTCAAAGTTTGAACTAATTGTTAACTACTTGCACTAGCATATTGAATATGACAATTAAGTTCAAATTTTGACCTGAGGAGGGCAGTAATACACTTAGCAGCGTCTACACTGCTGGATTTCAAATAGAGTAGAAGAAGAAGAGAGCTAGTTCAAGATGAGCATTTATAGTTAAAACATAAATTTTAAATTATTTTTTAGAAAAAGAGTGATGGTTTCTCTAGATATCGTTTAAAGCTCTTTGAAGCTGCACTGAAACTGTAATTTTGACCTTCAACCTTTGGAGGCCATTGAAGTCCACTATAAGGAGAATAATCCTGGAATGTTTTCATCAAAAACCTTAATTTCTTTTCGACTGAAGAAAGAATGAACATCTTGGATGACATGGGTTTGAGTAAATTATCAGGAAAATTTCATTTGAAAGTGGACTAATCCTTTAAGAATTTGAAATTGATCCTTAAAACATATTCCTCTCTATTTCGCTAGGGCTCTCAGCAGAACTAGCCTGAGGATCGTCAAGGAAAACACAAACTGGACAGCAGGAGACGGACACCGACACACATTCTCTCAAAAGAATGATAAACCGCAACTGTGATGCTACACGCGCTTGCTTTAGGGAAAAAAATAAAATAAAAAAATTTGCTAATTACAACGAAACGTCTTCGCGAGAAGAATTGCGAAAGAAGAATTACATTTTAAAAATACGAAAGGCAAATCATGATATAATAATTATATGCGATATTAAAAAAAAAATGTAATTTAGTCAACTAACAGTGCTTATGTATTTTTCTTATCCTTTCAAAAATGACGGAAATGCCTTACTCTTCCAAAGCAAGACAACGCTCAGTTCTTCTATCAGGTAATTTCGTATTTCTAGGCTTGAAAGGTGCAACCCTGTGGTGCTATTTTACTGAGGCCGAAGGAGCGATATATATACAAATAATGTCTATTTTTAAATGTAAAAAGGGGAAATTTAGATCTTAGCTTTTTTTCAGCTGTTCATATTAATTATATTTGTATAACTCAACTTATTGCACAGACTCAAATGTATTGCAAACAGACGAATGCTGTTGAACTCCGTATTCGTCGATGTGCTGGAAAGTGGTTGAATTTGATATGACACCAGTCCAGCCTAGGCCATATTCAGTGTGTGTGTCTGCATAACTGTGTGTGTGTGTGTAAGATAGGCTATCCATATGGCCATATTGTACATGGATAGAGTCCCACACACAAGCACACAAGTCCAACGACACGCATGTTGTCACATACAGCACTTCAGGGCCATGCCTTCACTGTAAGTGTTCTTGTTTTTGCACTTTATATTCATATATATAACCTTATACAACCAATACATGTATACAAGCTGAAATGTTGTGTAAAAAATATATATATCTTGATGAGATGTATCCTTTGACACAATCATGGCCAAACGGAGCAACTGAGTGTTGTGCTTTGTGTGTTTGCCATTGGATTGCATTACAAATACATTTTTGTTAATATTGTACAGGTCCCATCCATTTCTTGCACAGACTATTCTTGTATCATATTATAAATAAAATTTTAAACTCGCTACCCTAAACATTTGCACATTTTGTGTTTCCTGATGTAAAAAAAAAAAAGGTTCAACATAAACAATGTGACTAGCTGTTGATTTAACAAAAAAAAAAACAAAAAAAAAAACGATTTACGTCAGTGCGCAATTTCCCGCCAAATCCGGCCCGAATTTTTTATTCGGTTAAGTCTGACGTCATGCAGCAGCACTTCCGAGTCCAAACGCTCGATCTCATACCACAAGAAAACAACAAACGGGGCTAATATCCAAACACGATGCTACCAAAAATATTATAATCATAACCTTTATCTCCATACCAAAATCCCAGATGGCCAACAGTGATTCATCTTTTATAAATCGTTAAAATATGCTGTTAGCATGGAGACTGTTGTGTTGACTGTCAGTATGTTAAATGTTTAACTTTAAAATTTTAAATGTTTATGAATAAATAGCGCTTATAAACGGTCGGGGCTTAGACCCGGAAACAGCGTTCCTTACGTCACGACTTAACGGATAGGTTTAAAGTATTTGGGTAAAGACAGTTTGGAAGTCTAATTTTTTTTCACTCTGTCATTAATAACTTTTATATATTATCAAAAAGGTTTTTTTTTTTTTTTTTTTTTATATACATTATCACACAAGCCGTTTTATTTTAAACCCGATCGCCAATCTTGCCAATATAGACTTTGATTTCAAAATTGGATTGCGTTTATAATCAATTATATTCTGTGGTAAATGACAGAATGTTGGCTTTATTTCAAACAGCTGTATCCTTTTCAGTAATTAGACAAGTTCGTGTTTTAACCGTCGATCAGTCATTTGCATTTTAAGAAGTAGGCTATAGTAGCTACTCATCTCCGTGTCCCTGGAGACTCTCCAGACATCAAAACAAACGTTCATTAAGACAGCCTTAATGAAGTCTGTGTTAATATACACCCCAGTGTATCAGAAGATCTGTGGATTAATCAGAGTAGTAGCTTTGAAGTGTCAATTTAATCTTTCCCCATCTCACCAAACAATCAAACTCAAGTAATTGAGTTGCGCGTCCAGAATTCAGGACCACCACCATCAAATAACCTTTTGCTGAATATGTAATACCTGTCATCACTTGAATCTTCATATATGGCATTTTATCTGAAGTTACAGGCCTGATATTGTCAGATAAATCTCATAAACTAAAATTGCAGACAGTGTAGGCTATGATGAGTTTTTCGTGTAAACCACCAGGGGGCGCTCAAACACATGCTAAATACCGCTCGTGTTCATCAGCTTTGTGATTCTAAAATAATTGAGCAAAACAGAAACCAAAAAGGACTTAAGACTTAATTTATTTTGTAAATATTGCATGGTGCAATAAAGTGAGTTAAAAACAGAGGAGCGTGCGCAGAGGTTTCAGCAGATTGATATCCTCAGTGCTCAAAATGCAACAATCACCCTCTTTCTAGAAAGACAAGCGATTCAAAGCCATCAGCTGAATCCGATCACAATCAGTTAACAGCAATCACAATCAATTATCACAAGTGTCATGGCAAGAGAGTCTGAAAAGTAACAAACATAGCACAAACTATATGAAATATACATTTAAAGTTTTCTCTTCTATGAGGTAAAATCCTCTCGATGCCCAGGAACTTCATGTCAGACAAAGAATGTTTAGCAAGATTGAAGTGACGATATATAGATCTACAAATTGCACTTGTATGTTCAATCATTCTGGTGTGTAAAGCACGTGTGGTTTTACCAACATATAACAGAGAACATGAACATTTCTGTTTTGCTCAAGTATATCTTTTTTGCTTCTACGCACCTGAAGGAAAAGAGAACTTTTCCAACTGAGAGTGCAACAACTTTTTTTTAATTCTAAAATAATATAATTAATTATTAAAGCTAAACATTAATAAATATAGGCCTACTATACAACAGTTTTGAAGCAGAACTGAAATATGGATTTTGACTGCCTTGGGCTACATATCAGTAGCACTTTTATCATTCAGGTGGAACAACTTTGGGAGAAATAATATAGCTATAAAATAAACATGTTCGACATTAGCCCAGCTTTCCACATGTATCTTTCGAAGACCGCTCTCCTCTTAAACAATTCATGTCTTTCAAAGTCAGAAAAAACTAAAATGTCCTCATGAAATTTAAATGAATGTGCGCCGTAGTGCACCTTTTTAGTTTTAAAAGCATTAAAACTGGGAAAAAATACAGAATTAAAGGATATATTTTCATATATAACTAGATTTTCATATTTTCAGTGGTGCTTGCCCATGCAAAACTGATGTATAGTGTTTCTAAAAAGTCAAAAAGCCACTTTATCATCCACCAGGCTAATAAGTCGGATCATATATTTATGTATGGACGTCGGGACAGTGTGGGAGATGCACCGGAGTATCTTCATCTATTTGCAGTTGCCTCTGTTTGCTTTCTGAGCTCTGTGTGTTGACCTACAGCTGAAAAACACCGCGGCGGCACCAACCACGGCCTTGTGCTCCACATTCCTGAAACCCCTCCAAATCACACACACACACTGCAGCATGTGTCCGCGGTCCTGCTTTTGGCTGGCAGCTCTGGCTCTATGGGGCCTCGCTGTGATAGTGACAGCTCATGTTTATGCATGATGTGGAGCTCCCCAGCGCCGAAGCGGAACGCTCTCCGCACCCCTGATGAAGTCATGCAAGCCCGGTGACGTGCGGCGCCTGGTGCCGCGGCCGAGCGTGTCCTCTCGTCAAGGACTGGGAGCAGACGGGAATAAAGCTAAGAACGAGGAGCCACATTAAAGAAGACAGTTCAAATCAGCAGCTGTCAGCGCAATGTCACCGTGCGTGCAACCAATAACGAACTCGTTTGAGAGCTAATGTGGTTAGCGTTGAAACCGAAACAGCCAGCATTGATCAAAATATTAATATATCAGAATAGTGAGTGTGTGCAGTCTCTATTTACATTTTCTGAAGGATTCACTAAAAATGATCCTAAAAATGTCTCTTAAATAAAATGCAGGTTTTTTTCACCTGCAGTTTTTTCATCAACACGTCATAATAATGAGGTAAAAAGTTGAAATGATGATATAGCTACTAATTCATAATTTTAAATTAAAGTCAAAATTATGACAAAGCTATGGAAGCTTGTTCCCGCCACTAAATAAAAAAATAAAAAGTAATTGTGACTTCTCAGAATTCTGACTATTTTTCTTGCAATTGCAAGTTTATATCTCAGAATTGTGACTTTATAACTCGCAATTGTAAGAAAAAAAGTCACAATTCTGAGATATAAACTCGCAATTGCGTGATATAAAGTCACAATTCTGAGATATAAACTTGCAATTGTGTGATATAGTCACAATTCTGACTTTTTCTCACAATTGCAAGTTCTCAGAATTGTGACTTTATAACTCGCAATTGTAAGAAATATTCTGAATGTATGTGAAATTCAGAGAAAAAAGTAATTTTGAGAAAAAGTCAGAATTGTGAGATATAAACTCGCAATTGCGTGATATAGTCACAATTCAGACTTTTTTCTCGCACTTCTGACCTTTTCCTCACAGTTATAAAGTCAGAATTGTGAGATATAAACTTGCAATTGTGAGAAAAAAAAGAATTGTGAGAAAAAAAGTCAAAAGTGTGAGAAAAAAGAACTGTGACTTTATATCACACAATTGTAAGAAAAAAAAGAATTGTGAGAAAAAAAGTCAAAAGTGTGAGAAAAAAGAACTGTGACTTTATATCACACAATTGTAAGAAAAAAAAGAATTGTGAGGAAAAAAAGTCGGAATTGTGAGAAAAAGTCAATTGCGTGATATAAATCAAAGACTATAGAATAACACAAGACGCATCACTCGTATTGTTTTGAATGGGAGAAAGTGTAACGCGCAATATGGCGGAATAAGTCCCGCCTTCTAAATAAGAGCCAATCGCCGACTGGTAAAGTCATCGCGTCACTGCAGCGGCTGTTAGAAGCTCCAGTTCCTATAGAAACAGTCAGATGCGCACCTCCGAAATGAGGCACAAGAGACGTGCATTTAGGTCACATTAGCTTGATCCAGCATAAAAATACAGGTTTTTTTGTCATGATTCGAGCATATGAAAAAAAAAAAAAATGAGACAGTTGTTGTCAGATTTCATTGGTAATTTTAAATATGAAATTTAATCGAAAGCTTGGCAAACAGCTTTGGAGCTGCATGATGCCCAGGATGCCCGAGAGGCGTTTCAAAGATGGCCGCCGAGTTAAATGACTTTGAAAGGGACTTTGTATAAAGTCACAATTCTGACTTTTTTTCTCGCAATTGCGAGTTTATATCTTGCAATTCTGACTTTATATTACGCAATTGTGAGATAAAAAGTCCCTATTACTTTTTTTAAATTTTTTATTAAGTAACAGAAATGGGCTTCCATACAAAACTAATGCAACAAAAGGTAGAAATAAATTTGACATTTTTATCTTATAATTTTCAGTATTTTATGTCATATTGTTTTTTCTCAATTATGATTTTGTATGTGAATTTTGTCAATTATAGCTTCATATCTCATAATTTCGCCTGTATCTCAATTAACTTTTTATGTCAATTTTGACTTTTTATCTCATAATTAGGCCTGTCACGACCATGAATTGTGTGCTGACGATTAATTGTCATACAAATAATTGCGTTTAATGATTTGATTTGTTGTTGTTTTTCACATCACTTACAGTGTAAGCCTAATTTTGGCTTGGAATTGTATATACATTTTATTATTATAATAAAATAGGCCCATATAATTTCTGATAATATAATACAGTCTGATTAACCCCACAAACCTTAATTTCATATTAAAACCTTTGACTATATTTGCACACTTTATATCATTGTCATATATATATGTATATTCTTTAGTCAAATGTGATTAAAATTTTAACTGCACAATTATTGTGGTTCTCAAATTACGATTAGATCAAAACCATGATCAGACGATTAACAATAATCGTTACAGGCCTATTCATAATTATGACTTAGTATCCCAATTTCGACATTTATATCATAATTTAATATTATTCATATGGTTAATCATTACTGAATGTCATAAATTCACTTTCTATTTCATAATGACTTAGCATCTCATCATTTTGATATGCTTAAGTATTAGGGGTTTGTTTAGATCACTAAATGTTAGTATAAATGGTTTTCATTAAAGTCGTCATGAAATGGAAGTTACGATAGACTTTTCTTCCCTATCGTGAGGTATATTCAAGTGAAACTGCTTCTCAAACAAGAACAAATGTAGGGCGGGGCTTGATTTTGTCCGTGGGGAATTGATTGGATGGTTATGGTTTGCTATTGGTGGATCTCATGTGAGTGACAGGTTGCCCCGCCCTCGTTATCAAAGAAGAGAAGTCAGTGCAAGAGGGAAGGGAAGTTATTCTAATTAAAGATAACGAGGCACTTGATAAATCATTTATAACAAATACTGCAATATTCCATTAAAAAACAAGGTGACTTTAAACTAGTATTTGCATGTCTAATGCTTTTCAGAGCACTCCAGTTCACACTGACTTCAGGCATCACCGTTTCGCTGGCAGCCCCCATTATGAATCTGCTCTTCTGAGAGGAGCAATTTGCGGAACAAATGACTAACAAAATGAACGTTTAAAGATGAAGTGTGTATGTGTGTGTGAGAGAGAGATGTCCGTGGGTGCGGCTGGCTAATCACAGCCTGCATCTGCACACAGACTTCTTCATTAGAAGTAATTACACCACTATAATGGGAAGCGAGCGAGTATGAGAGCGAGAGAAAGATCAGACGAAGTCGATGTGCTCTGCTTAACAATGACCAAAACTACTCGTTGTGTGAATTCACAAAACAATTTTATCCTGACGCGAGTCTCGCGTAGATGAACGTTTACTAGCGGGCTAAAGTCTCGCCCCGATTGCAGCTTATTCCGTCCAAGAACCAACAGGAAGAGACAGTTTGACCGACATGTAAACTAGTCAGAGTTTGTTTTGGTTTTGCATTCCATTTACGGGTGGTTTATCTGAATTAGATTATGCATCAATAAAAATACAAATACAAAAGTGGCACACTGATCCTTAATAGCAAACAAAAATACTGTAAAATCAGTAATATTATGAAATATTATTACAGTTTTCTATGTGAATTTATTTAAAAATGTAATTTATTCCTGTGATCAAAGCTGAATTTTCAGCTTCTTTGCTCCAGTCTACAGTGTCACATGATCCTTCAGAGTATTTTAACATTATCGACCTGTGGTGCATGGGATGTTTTCACATCTCTCACTGTCACCCTCTTCAGAATCAAACCACGAGACCCAGTGATGTTTAAATGCTCGAACAGGGTTAGAAGCCACTGTCAGAGATAACCGTAAGAGAGAGAGAAATGTGAGGGAGAACAGAACGGTTAAAGATAAAAAAATAGAAGGAGGATTGACTTGCTCTGATGGGCTGACAAGAGGAGATAAAGAATTTTCACGGTTTTCATTCTTCTTCCCTTCTCTTCAGAAGCTCGCTCTTTATGCTACACTGTCTCTCTTTCTCGATCAGTTTTTTATCTTTCTCTCTGTCCTGGTCTAATAGGGTGGCGTGTCGAGCAGCTAAAACACGTGAAAAGACACCCTGAAGACATCTGAACTATAGCTCTAAATCCGTTCAATACTTTAATCAAATGAATTACATGACTCATTATTCAAATTAATCACAAATTATCTATCACATATACCCATAATGTGTTATATAATGTATAAAACCTTAAGTTTGGGGTCAGTAATACACTGTAAAAAAAAAAAAAAAATTAATGTGATTTTAACGGTAAAATATTGTAAAAAATAATTTTAAATAGGTTAAAATGTAAAAAAATGTAAATAGGTTAACAGTAAGTTCCCGTATTTTATATATTTATATTTTATACAGACATTTTATGTAATTTTCACAGTAATATGCTGTAAATTGTTAGATGTAAGAAAGACAAAATCAATAATTTACAGTCAAAAACTGTAAACTGATGTAATTCCGTGCGACACTCCACATTTGAAAGTCTTTTGTTTAAATAATCATGTTTCTTAATAGTTTTTGTTATTAAATACGTACATTAGGATTTTATGTTACATCTTCTGTCGTTTAATGAATGTTTATTGCATTATGTAAGTGTTGTGGGTTACCGATGGTGTTTTGCGTTTGCGGTAATGACTTTTTGCATTTTTATATTAGTATATACTTCAGTTCGTGGAAAAGCTGATTAACTCTTTCTTCATGTGGCTTTTTCTTTTACCACCTGCATTATTATGATAGTTGTCAGTATAAGTTAAAGGTACAAAACAGATTTTAGTAGTAGTGTGCATTGTTGAATTTATTGTTTTACATTCAAATTTTCTTGTTTGTAAATTACAGTTTTTACTGTAAAATTTACAGTTTTTCTGTATTTTTTACAAAATTATTCTGGCAACCACAGCTGCCAAAATTATTATTATTATTATTATTATTTTTTTTTACAATGTAGGCTATTATTAATGAATAATAAAATGCCATATATAATAACACTAAAAAATCTTAGATTATTTTTTCTATACAAGTCCTTTTCTGGGTAGCTTTTGTGTTACTTTTGTGTAATAACCCAGTTTTTAAATAGTACCAACCCAGTAACAACCCAGGGGTTGAGTTATTTATCGCGGGTTTTTTGCGCCCTCTTCAGGAGAGAGCAGCGCAGCTCCGTCAAATTGATGCATATCTTCGGTAAAGTACAGGTTTGTGTACGTTTTGTTTTATCTAAAAATTCATTATTGATCTTTATCGTTTAATTTTATGGAAAGCAACATAGGCAGGGGCGCGAAGTGAGTCACCTAAACGAGTGTCACGTGACGAAAACGCCTGATGCCTTGCATAAAATGTGATTTTATTCAAAAAGATACAAAATTTTAATACTTAAGATGTTAAAATATGTTCTCTGATTATTTATGGACAGGTTATGGAGTCAGTCAAAGCATATTTCGGCTACGAGTGAAACATAGGCGGCGGTCTGGAGTTATCAGTTCCCCCGCCGAACGTGAGTCATTTCCGGCACGAGATCCAGCGCCGTTACGGTGGAAACAGAACAACAGAGACCGGTCGATTACATTGGAATTACTTCTAAATGTTTAATTTTTACTTCTATCATGTGTTAAACAAGCTTAAATATAGGCAAAATGTATTAAAAACTATATAAAATGTGCTATAGGCCTACTATAAAATATGATCAAATATAAAGGAATTATCATGCAAACATTGTGTGGAGTATTTAAAAACAAAGTTTAGAGGATTCAAGTTAATCCGCAAACATGTATGAAGTAAACATAAATAAAATAAGCTAGTATTATAATGAAACAATCAATCTATCATGCTGGGTTAAATAAACAACCTAATTTACTGGGTAAAACTAACCCAACATGTGTTCTGTCCTATATTTACCCAGCCTTTGGGTTGAAAACAACTTGGGTTGTTTTTAACCCAGTGTTTTTTAGAGTGTATAGGCCTAAAATCAACATAACCCAACAAAATTCCCAGAATAGGACTGCCTTTTCTTGAGGATCAAACATTCAAAACCCCTCAGGCCAAGACCTCACATTATATTCAGTTAAATATAAATGAAATAATTACTCATTTAAATGTAATTTCCTAATGTACATAAATCCAGCAGATGATGTAGAAGTGTTTTTCACCTGCTGAAAATTCATAAATGAGTATGCTAATTAAGACATGACCTACATTGGCAAACAAGATCAGCCACAAACACTCATTTCCTGGTGGAAATGGCCAAGATGATGCTCTGATACCACAGCCATGTGATTACATTATCAATGACACTAATGCCACGAGAAAGAGGAAATGCATGAGTGATCTCTGACTTTTGTATATTTGATGAAGTTTATTTGCATTACATATTTAGCGCCATAGCAAATTTATTGAAACAATTACAAACAAACGCAGAAGTCGCATTCATTAGTAATTACCCGTAAATGAACTGCTGGCGAATGTGGCAAGCGGAATTGACATTTAAAACTGTGGTTTGACTATCCATAAATATATTTTAGATAGCTACATTTTTATTGTCATACTTTTGAATTACTTCCATATAAAGTAGTTTAAAATGATCCAAACATACAGGACCATTATTTACAAATCTTAGACAACAGTTTACAAGGTAAGATTAGTTAATAAAAAGTTTCAGGGTTTTAGATATCTATTTTTGACCAGTAAGAACGTTAATTCCAGATATCTACACTAAAAATTTTCTCAAAGTCACAAAGCTAAATGCAGATTTCTCCAAAGAAAGGTCTTCGTAGTCAAAAATGAGATTGAGATATCCATTATTGAATTGCAGATATCTTTAAATATTTAAATTCCAGTTCAAGATCTCAAGACAAGTTTTGGTAATACATTACTTTCAGATATCTTAAAACTGAATTATGACTATTCAAACACCAGTTAAAAATTTATCATTTTTTACTAGTGGTAATTCATCTCTAATTTAATTATCACGACTAAAATTGTTCTCTAATTAGAATTATGCCTAGTATGAAATCAATTATAGATATCTTTAAGTACAATTTCTGCTAGTCAAAAATCATTTGTAGATATCATAAAATATTTTCAAATGGAAAATATGACTAGTCAAAATAGCCTTGTAGACAGCTCGAATACATATTACGACTAGTCATAATCATAATCACGTAATCATAGATATCCTAATTCCGATTATGACGAGTCAAAATTGCAGAATAGATATCTGGAATTGTAATTTTAAAACTAAATGAATTTAGGACTGAAATTCAAAACGAATCTACTCTCTAATGCTACTTTGGCTTGCCATACGCAAATCTTAACGAGGATGTTGAGATATCGGCCTGAACCAGTGACATCACTGTTAATCTTCCCTTGCGTGATTAATCACATCGATTCGACGCAAACAGCGGGCTGAGATACGATCGTAAACAAGGACCACCGGACAGGTGATGGATGTGAAAATAACCAGCAGAGATGAGACAGATTCAGCACGATGTCTGTCCATGTGCCTCTCAGAGAGAGAGAGAGAGAGAGAGAGAGAAGGAGAGAAATCAGCCAAAGCTAATAAAACTTAGTTTACTTAGTTGGCCTCTTATTTTAAAGTCATAAATTACAATTATATGTAAACGCTGATGCTGGACAGGATGTGTATGATGAAGCACAGAGACTCATGATAGAAGTGTTTTTGTAGTGCACACTCATTCACTTAAATCATCTAGAGTCAACTGTGTCTGCTAGCAGTCACGTAGCGAGCGTTTGTGAATAAGTGTAAATAATCTTACACAATCACAATATCAACGTCTTTTAAGGGCCTAAAAATGAAAAATTGTCATCATTTACTCTCCCTCATGTCTGCCTCTCTTTTGCATGAAACAAAACGTCTGACACAGGATCTGGGTAACATAAAAACTACCCAAACACTGGGTTGTTACGTCTGACCCAGGATCTGGGTAACACAAAAACTACCCAAACGCTGGGTTGTTACGTCTGACCCAGGATCTGGGTAACACAAAAACTACCCAAACGCTGGGTTGTTACGTCCGACCCAGGATCTGGGTTGTTGGAGCCATTTCATTGTAATTTGTGTTTGTGACACTAGAGGGCATGTGAGTATTTTGAGTACATTTAAACCAAGCGCTAATGAGATACAGGGGCGCATTGGAAGGTCAAACAAACTTTTTGACCGTGCCATGTTGAGGGTGCAGCGAATAGTGCTCGTCCCTATTAACAGTTGTTTTGAATGGAATTTTGTTTATTAAGGAAGAGTCGAAGTTATGTTTGAAGTTTTTGTTTATTTTATTTTATTTTAGTTATTTGCAATGCCAAATGGACAATAAAGGGATTGGCATATCCGACTTTATTATGGACAATGACTTGATTTATTCAAGGTAAAGCACGCGTCAGAAACAGACTTCTAAATTCCATCTGCGTACCTACATGAAAATGTCAAAAAGTTTGACCGGAGGAGCCTGGGTGAGCTTTCGCACCGACATCGACGACTGAAGCGGATCAAATTGAACGACTACAGGAAAAGTCAACTGATCTGAAATCGGATGCTGCTCATTCATGACCGTTTCGTTTGATGGATTTACTGTGGATTATTGCTTTGATTGATTGCGGATTTCAAAGGACTACAAACCCGCACATGTAAACAAAGAGGACAGCGCACACGAACGCCAAAGTTTCAGCCTTCAGCGTTTCTGAAATGAGGTATGAAAAGCGCTTTTCACTTGAACTTGAGTTAAATGACCATAAAGTGTGCACACAAAAAACAAACAAACAAAATCCAATGCATTGGTGGTAAAAAAAAAAAAAAAGTTTGTGAAACTAAGAACTGTTTTATCTTTTTTGAAATGATTGTTTGCCCATTTTTACGATGTCTGAGGTGATGTTTATGTAAAATATGCAGTGAGTAAAAAAGGCTTAAAAATGGCGGATGAAAAGGAGATTCATGGTTCTGAAATCGAGCATGATGAGGCTCAAACTCAGAATGTAGTGGGTGAAAATGTTGAATCATCTGTACGAAAACGAGAGGTTAAGCTTACTGCAAAGGGGTTAATGGCAAAACTCGATATTTTACAGAAGCAAAGAAAGTTAAAATTTGACAAAGCATCCCAATTGAAAAAGACTATACAAGAGTTTATGGGTAACAGAGAAAATGAAAATGAGGTCAAAAATATGTTTGAAAAGTTTACAACGCAATGCAATGAAGCAAAAGAAGCACACGAGTCTCTGATTATTTTATTGCCTGATGAAGAGAAAGACCGGCATGAAACCTGGTTCAAAGCAAAATTGTTATGGGTTGTGGAATTCAGCACTGTGGTAAATAAATGGTTGGATAAGATACAGGAGGAATGTGATCGTGCTGCCAGTGAAATTGAACCCAATGATAGCATTTCAAATGTAGAAACAAGGGTCAGCAGTCGCACTTCAAGCCACAAAAGTAGCCACCACAGTTCACGCTCCAACAAATCCAATGCTTCTGTGCAACTTGCACGTATTCAGCTTGAAGTGGAAAAGGCCGCTCTTGTCACTCAAGCAAAGTCTTTAAAAGCGAAGCATGATATTGAACAACAATTGGAAATGTTACAGAAACGTAAGGAACAACTGGATATCGATGCAAAAATCGCAGCCTCCGATGCAAAGCTATCTGTGCTCAGGATTTTTGAGCAACGAGCAGACAGCATCGCAGTGGATGGAATGGAATCCTATGTTAGCAGACAAGCAAAACCAGCAACTGCACCTCTTCAAACAGAAGTTGAGGCGCAGCCAAGGACTACTATGCAAAGCAACACAAATTTTACCTTACAACCTGCTTCATCTCATGTACAGCAACACGCATCTTCAAGTCCCAGATCAACTGCTTCAGTAGATGGTGGAAGGTTTGGTTTTGCACAGAATGTGCTTCAAAAACATCAAGAAATAACAGAACTGCTAATACAGCAGCAAAAGTCTCAACACTTGCCACCTCGTGAGATTCCAGTGTTTGAAGGGGATCCATTGCAATTCACTTTGTTTACCAAAGCTTTTAAACATTGTGTGGAGGAAAAAACGAATAACAAAGGTGATTGCTTGTATTTTCTGGAAAGGTATACAAGAGGGCGCCCAAGAGAAATTGTTCGAAGCTGTATGAATATGGCACCTGAAAGAGGTTATGATACAGCTAAAGCTATGCTTAAACAGCAGTTTGGAGAGGATTATTTTGTTTCTGCTGCATATATGGAGAAGGTGCTTGGATGGCCTATGATCAGGTATGAAGATATCACAGCTCTTCAAGATTATGCACTCTTTTTATGTGGTTGTTGCAATGCAATGGCAGATCTACAGTACATGCAAGAACTAGACATGCCAACAAACATGAGAGCAGTAATTTTAAAGCTTCCATTTAAACTCAGAGAAAAATGGAGAACAACTGCATGTGATATCATGGAAAGACAGAAACAAAGAGCCAAATTTAGTGATGTTGTCAACTTCATTGAATACCAAGTTAAAATAATTTCAGATCCAATATTTGGGTCCATTCAAAATGTAGAGATGAGAACAATTACTAAACCAAAAGATGTCTACAAATGGAAATCACAATCCCAGTCAAAGCCAAAGCTGAAAGGCGACAGTTTTGCCACCAGTGTTACCAACATTGACAAAACCCTTGTTGGTGAAATCCAAAAGGGAAATGCTGAACAGTCAGTCAGCCGGTTCAAGTGTAACTCCACCACCTGTTTGTTCTGTTCACAAAGTCATTCTTTGGAGCAATGTAAAGAGTTTGAAAGGAAGAAACATAGGGAAAAGGTCAACTTTATAAAGGAAAAGTCTGTCTGTTTTGGTTGCTTACATGTTGGACACCTGAGCAAAGAGTGTAAAAGGCGCTTGACTTGCAAAGTGTGCAACCAAAAACATCCCAGTGTTCTTCACATCTGTTTCAAAGATCGCAAAGTTGATAAAGCTGTCAACACAACCAATGAGCAGTATGTTGGACCAACTATCAACAACACGCTTGTATCTGCCCAAACATGTGGTCATATAGGGGCCGGTGGTAGCAGTGGTATATTACCTATCCTTCCAGTCCAAGTAAAGTCTGCAATGGGCAACAAAATTGTTCAGACCTATGCATTTTTGGACACAGGCAGTACCTCTACTTTCTGTTCTGAAAGTTTGATGAAGAAGCTTCACCTAAATGGACGAAAAACAAAAATCTGTTTGCTTACAATGAGTCCCAAAACAACAGTCACAAGCTATGTGGTAAACAACTTGGAGATTTCAAGTCTTTCTGGTAAAGATTTTTATGGGTTACCAGAAGTTTACACACAGAAGCAAATGCCTGTAAACCAAGATAACATGGTCAATCAGGAAGACCTAGTTAAATGGCCATATCTTCACGGTATTTACATTCCACGCATTCAAGCTGAAGTAGAGTTGTTGATAGGTACCAATGCCTCCAAATTACTTGAGCCGTGGGAAGTAGTAAATAGTCAGGGAGATGGTCCCTATGCCATACGTACCCTATTGGGGTGGGTCGTTAATGGTTCTCTCGGCAGTTATCAAAATGAACAACATACTGCTAGAGTAAATAGAATCTCTGTTGAAACATTGGAGTTGCTATTGGAAAAGCAATACCAGCATGATTTCAATGAAGATGTCAGAAGACAAAGAGGAAATGTCCAGAGAGGATGCAAAGTTCATGGAAATCATGGAAAAGTCTATGAGCTTTAAGGATGGACATTATAGTGTGAAGCTGCCTTTCAAAAACAAAGATATTGTTGTGTCCAACAATCTTAACATTGCCAAACAGCGTCTTGTTGGAATAAAGAGAAAGTTTGAAAGGAATGTTAAGTTTCAACAAGAATATACAGACTTTCTCAACGATATGATTATCCAAGGCTATGCTGAGAAAGTACCAGAACATCAATTGGATCGATGTGACGGTAAGGTTTGGTACATTCCACATCATGGTGTGTACCACCCTCGTAAAGGCAAGTTACGAGTGGTATTTGATTGTGGAGCAGAATACCAAGGCACATCATTAAACAGTCAACTTCTACAAGGTCCAAACCTCACAAGCTCTTTAATTGGTGTTCTTCTGAGGTTCAGACAAGAACATGTTGCTTTCATGACTGACATCAGAGCAATGTTTTACCAGGGCAGAGTGGCAGAGGAAGACAAAGACTTTCTTCGTTTCCTGTGGTGGCCAGGCGGTGATGTAACACAAGATGTTGTTGTCTTCAGAATGACTGTTCATTTATTTGGAGCAGTTTCATCCCCGAGTTGTGCATGTTTCGCTCTGAGGAGAACTGCAAAAGACAATCAGCACTGCTTTAATGAAGAGGTAATTGACACTGTGCATACAAACTTCTATATGGATGATTGCCTAAAAAGCTTACCTACAGAGTATGAGGCAATTCAAATGGTCAAAGACCTGACCACTCTCTGTCACAAAGGAGGCTTCCATTTAACGCAGTGGGTCAGTAATAGCCGTGAGGTCTTGCAGTCCATTGCAGAACAAGACAGATCCAAGAACCTTAATGAGCTCAACTTGGATCGAGACCAACTACCAGTGGAAAGGGCCTTAGGACTTCAATGGTGTGTACAGACTGACACCTTCAATTTCAAAACTATTTGCAAAGAAAGAATGCCAACTAGACGTGGCATATTGTCAGTGATTAGTTCAGTGTATGATCCTTTAGGATATCTTGCACCACTGACACTTCCAGTCAAACATATCCTCCAGGAGTTGTGCAGAACAAACCATAACTGGGATGATGAGATTCCCAAAGCTCTTGAACAAAGGTGGCTTAAATGGATTGCTGACTTGGATCATTTAAGCACTTTCAATGTTGATAGATGTCTGAAACCATGTGATTTTGGACAACCGGTTAGTGCCCAACTACACAATTTTTCAGATGCCAGTGGAAGTGGATATGGATCTGTAACCTACTTGAGGCTACAGAATTGTAAACATGTCGTTCACATTTCATTTCTGCTTGGCAAAGCCAGAGTGGCACCTCTAAAACAAGTTACAATTCCCCGTTTAGAGTTGACTGCTGCAGTCCTAGCAATTCGCATTGACAAAATGCTCAGAGAACAACTTCAGCTTCAACTAGAAAATTCTTGTTTTTGGACTGATAGCACCTCTGTTCTGAAGTACATAAGGAATGAAAACAAGAGATTCCGTACCTTCGTAGCGAATAGGATTTCTGCGATCAGAGAAGCTTCAGATGTAACACAGTGGAGGTATATTTATACTTCACAAAACCCTGCAGATGATGCATCCAGGGGAATGACTGTACAGCAGCTCATAACCAACAAAAGATGGTTAAATGGACCAGAGTTTCTAAGAGAACCAGTCCTGAAGTGGTCAAATGAAAACATTGAGTCAAACATTGTTGATGATGATCCAGAACTCAAGAAAGAGCTCTCAACAAATGTTCTAAGTGTTGAAGACACCAACAATGCAACCCATAAGCTGATCAATTACTTTTCTGATTGGAAAAGACTCAAGACAGCAGTTGCATGGATCTTGAAAGTAAAGAAAGTTCTACTTGAAGTAAGTCGCCAAAGAAAACAATTGATCACTTTAAATGATTCCAATGACTTGGAACAAAGATTACAACAAACCAAAACTTTGTTTGTTGGTCAGTGCCTGTCTTCAGATGACCTTTCTGAGGCGGAAAATGCTATTATTCAGTTTTGTCAATGGGAGAAGTTTAACATGGAAATTTCATCACTGAAATCTGGAAGATCTGAAATCAAAAAAGACAGTTCTATTCACAAGTTAAGTCCCATTCTACAAGATGGATTACTGAGAATCGGTGGGAGGTTATGCAAAGCTGCTATGCCTGAAGAAAGGAAACATCCTGTTATTTTATCCAAAGATCAGCATATTTCCAAACTGATTCTTAGGCATATTCATGTGCAAAGTGGTCATAGTGGAAGAAACCACATGCTCTCTAAATTAAGAGAGAAATATTGGATTACCCACGCCAATGCAACAGCCAGAAAAATTCTTTCAAGCTGTACCATCTGCAAACGACAAAAAGGTAAGCTAGGTGAGCAAAAAATGTCTGACTTGCCCGCAGAAAGAGTAACTGCAGATCTACCTCCATTTTCTAATGTAAGGGTAGATTACTTTGGCCCCATTGATGTAAAAAGAGGTCGCACTTGTGTGAAACGCTATGGTGTAATCTTTACATGCATGGCCAGTAGGGCAGTTCATTTGGAGGTGGCATACTCGTTGGACACTGATTCTTGCATAAATGCTTTGCGACGATTCATATGCAGAAGAGGACAAGTATGTCATTTGAGGTCCGACAATGGAACAAATTTCACTAGCACAGAAAAAGAATTGAAAAGAGCACTTGCAGAGTTAAATCAAAATAAAATCACACAGGTTTTGGCGCATAAAGGATTAAATGGACTTTTAATCCACCTGCAGCTTCACATCATGGTGGCGCATGGGAGCGCATCATCAGAATGGTCAGAAAGGTGTTGTCCTCTGTTTTGAATCAACAAACACTCGATGATGAAGGATTACACACTGTTCTGTGTGAAGCTGAGGCAATTCTCAATGACCGACCCATCACCAAAATGTCTGAGGATCCAAATGACCTTGAAGCACTTACCCCTAATCATCTTCTCACAATGAAGAGAAAACCAATCTATCCTCCTGGACTTTTTAAGAAATCAGATCAGTATGTAAGAAGAAGGTGGAAACAAGCTCAATACCTCGCAGATCTCTTTTGGAAAAGATGGATAAAAGAGTACTTATCTTTGTTACAGGAAAGGCAAAAATGGACTAAAGAAAGACGTAATCTTATGCCTGGTGATATTGTACTCATTGCAGATTCTACAGCCCCACGCAATTCTTGGACTCTTGGAAGAGTACTAGAGACTTTCCCAGACAAAAGGGGTTTGGTTAGATCAGTACGAATTCAAACCAAAACAAACACAATAGTAAGACCAGTAACAAAGCTTTGCCTTTTATTAGAAATGTGAAAAAAAGGTTCACATGCAAAAGGTGTGCGCCTATTTAAAAAAAGAAAAAAGAAAAGGGGTTAATTGTTAATGTATTAATGTACAATGAACTGTTGATTGATGGCTCCTTATGTAAATATATGGATTGAATTGTTTATGCCCTACGTCATTAACAATTAGGGGCCGGTATGTTGGAGCCATTTCATTGTAATTTGTGTTTGTGACACTAGAGGGCATGTGAGTATTTTGAGTACATTTAAACCAAGCGCTAATGAGATACAGGGGCGCATTGGAAGGTCAAACAAACTTTTTGACCGTGCCATGTTGAGGGTGCAGCGAATAGTGTTCGTCCCTATTAACAGTTGTTTTGAATGGAATTTTGTTTATTAAGGAAGAGTCGAAGTTATGTTTGAAGTTTTTGTTTATTTTATTTTATTTTAGTTATTTGCAATGCCAAATGGACAATAAAGGGATTGGCATATCCGACTTTATTATGGACAATGACTTGATTTATTCAAGGTAAAGCACGCGTCAGAAACAGACTTCTAAATTCCATCTGCGTACCTACATGGGTAACACAAAAACTACCCAAACGCTGGGTTGTTACTTCCGACCCAGGATCTGGGTAACACAAATCTACCCAAACGCTGGGTTGTTACGTCTGACCCAGGATCTGGGTAACACAAAAACTACCCAAACACTGGGTTGTTACGTCTGACCCAGGATCTGGGTAACACAAAATCTACCCAAACGCTTGGTTGTTACGCCTGACCCATGAGCTGGGTAACACAAAATCTACCCAAACGCTTGGTTGTTACATCTGACCCAGGATCTGGGTAACACAAAAACTACCCAAACACTGGGTTGTTACGCCTGACCCATGAGCTGGGTAACACAAAATCTACCCAAACGCTTGGTTGTTACGTCTGACCCAGGATCTTGGTAACACAAAACTACCCAAACACTGGGTTGTTACGTCTGACCCAGGATCTTGGTAACACAAAAACTACCCAAACACTGGGTTGTTACGTCTGACCCAGGATCTGGGTAACACAAAAACTACCCAAACACTGGGTTGTTACGTCTGACCCAGGATCTTGGTAACACAAAAACTACCCAAACGCTGGGTTGTTACGTCTGACCAAGGATCTGGGTAACACAAAAACTACCCAAACGCTGGGTTGTTACGTCTGACCCAGGATCTGGGTAACACAAAAACTACCCAAACGCTGGGTTGTTACGTCCGACCCAGGATCTGGGTAACACAAAAACTACCCAAACACTGGGTTGTTACGTCTGACCCAGGATCTGGGTAACACAACTACCCAAACGCTGGGTTGTTACGTCTGACCCAGGATCTTGGTAACACAAAAACTACCCAAACACTGGGTTATTACGTCTGACCCAGGATCTGGGTAACACAAACTACCCAAACACTGGGTTGTTACGTCTGACCCATGATCTGGGTAACACAAAAACTACCCAAACACTGGGTTGTTACATCTGACCCATGATCTGGGTAACACAAAAACTACCCAAACGCTGGGTTGTTACGTCTGACCCAGGATCTGGGTAACACAAAAACTACCCAAACGCTGGGTTGTTACGTCCGACCCAGGATCTGGGTGATGCAAAAACTACCCAAGCACTGAGTTGTTACATATGACCCAGGGTCTGGGTAATGTTACGTCTGGATCTGGGTAATGTTGTTACGTCTGACCCAGGATCTGGGTAATGTTGTTATGTCTGACCCAGGATCTGGGTAACGTTGTTATGTCTGACCCAGGATCTGGGTAACACAAAAACTACCCAAACGCTGGGTTGTTACGTCTGACCCAGGATCTGGGTAACACAAAAACTACCCAAACACTGGGTTGTTACGCCTGACCCATGAGCTGGGTAACACAAAATCTACCCAAACGCTTGGTTGTTACGTCTGACCCAGGATCTGGGTGATGCAAAAACTACCCAAGCACTGAGTTGTTACATATGACCCAGGGTCTGGGTAATGTTACGTCTGGATCTGGGTAATGTTGTTACGTCTGACCCAGGATCTGGGTAATGTTGTTATGTCTGACCCAGGATCTGGGTAACGTTGTTATGTCTGACCCAGGATCTGGGTAACACAAAAACTACCCAAACACTGGGTTGTTACGTCTGACCCAGGATCTGGGTAACGCAAAAACTACTCAAACACTGGGTTGTTACGTCTGACCCAGGATCTTGGTAACACAAAAACTACCCAAACACTGGGTTGTTACGTCTGACCCAGGATCTGGGTAACACAAAAACTACCCAAACACTGGGTTGTTACGTCTGACCCAGGATCTGGGTAACGCAAAAACTACTCAAACACTGGGTTGTTACGTCTGACCCAGACTCATTGTTGAGCACTTGATCCATGAAATCAACACAAACAAACATTCCAAGTCAACATGAAATCAAAATGGACTCTATTTACTTGCTAAATATACATACAAAGTTTGTTGCACATAACCCGTATTAAGCTCAAGAAGTGATGGATAATATTAAGTCTCACCCTACATTTGTTTTTGTTGAATATTCTGTTTCACTCATAAATATAATTGGCTTGCGAACAAATGAGAGATTAAATGAGTAAATGATGACAAAATCAGAATTTTTGTGTGAACTATTCCTGTAACAGGAATGGTTTGCACAAACCCACAACCATTCCTTTCACTTCTGATGTTAGAAGTTTCTGCAGAAGTATTTACTTTACTGCTCGGTCTGCTGTTTGTTGCTTTCAAGGTTCAGTCAGGCCTTCAGTAAAAGGCACTTGTGTATTTGCTTGCCATATACAGTCATGAAATGGTGTGAAGCCAGACAAGGGTCATTAGTTGTGGGCCAGCGATGATCAAATGCTTTGTGTGGGGAGGTTATTAATGTGGCTCCGTGAACACATGGGCAGCTGTGACAGACATCTGTGAGTTAATGAAAACTTCACAACATGACTAAGGCAACCGCTGAAGGGGGGAAAGAACAGAAGAAAAGGCAAGAAATGAAAGAATGGATCATGCTGGAAGGGAATTGGATGGAAAGAAATCATGATGCAGCTGGAATGGAATGAAATTGATCTGGATGGAATGAATCAGATTGGAATGGAATAGAAATGGGCTCAGAATGAAGAATACATAGAAATCAGGAACGCTTTAGAATAAGGTAACATAAGTTAAGTATCAGGAACTAACAATGAATCACATTTACAGCATTAATTAAATCTAGGTTCATGTTTATTTATAAATATACTATATCTTTAATTCATATTTATTCATTGTAAATTATACATTACAATTTTTAATGTTTTTGAAAGAAGTTTATTCTGCTCACCAAGGCTGCATTTATTTAATGAAAATACAGTAAAAACAGTAGCCTAATATTGTGAAATATTATTACAATTTGAAATAACTGTTTTCTATGTGAATATATTATAAAATGTATTTTATTCCTGTGATTAAAAGCTGAACTTTTGATTAAATAAATTCAGCTTTGGTGAGCAGAAGAGTTAAAAAAATAAATAAATAAATAAATTATAAAATTGATTGTTAATTCATGTCTGTTAATTATATTAACATTACATAACTTGAAATATTAAAAAATGTATTAGCAAATGCAGAAGTTTTTTAATTTTTCATTTTGACTAATGTTAACATAATTGCATTAACTAACGTTAACATAATTGCATTAGTTAATGTTAATGTAATTGCATTAACATATAAAGCCTTATTACAAAGTGTCATAACATCAAAAGACTGATATTGCCATTTTTGATGACCCACTATAACAGCTTGGTCTCTTTTTTCTTGCTAAACTCAGGGATGCGCATAATGCCGTTCAAAAGTACATTTTTCTCTGGCAGACACGCTGCACGCTTACACGCGCACTTAGATTGATTGCGTTCTCAGCGTTTATGGGCTCTGTCCAGGCCTGCTGGCAGAATGAATCAGGGGCCGTGAACAACCATTTTACACTGACTCACTGCTTCCACATAGAGGAAGACCAGCAGATAAAGGACATGCGAGAACACCGCTGGTGGGACCATCTCACGCCTGCTCAGATCTGCTGAAATCAAAAGAGCAAAGACATGTTAACTAGACTCTGATGACCAGCACTGCTGGGTTTCTTAACAAGCCTAACCAATAAGATTTCCTTGGACTGCCTGCTTCACAACAAAGACATGCTGGTTCAGATGTGTTTGTTTTAAAAACAACATTTGGGAACTGAAAACAGACATTGTATTGTGATATAATGGCTCTTGTCGTAAAAAAAACAACAACAACAAAAAACACTTTTTTAAATATAAAATAGAAATGTGATTTCGAACAGCAATTTTGTAAAAAATAATTTACAATATTACTGTTTTTGACTGTATTTTTGATCAGTTAAATGTTACATTGGCAAGCTGAAGCATCCATTTCAGAATTATTCCATACATTTGAATGGTGGTGTAATGATTATTACTGCTGCTGCTGATGATTATTAGTGCTGCTGCTGCTGATTATTACTGCTGCTGCTGCTGCTGATTATTAGTGCTGCTGCTGTTGATTATTAGTGCTGCTGCTGCTGATTATTACTGCTGCTGCTGCTGATGATTATTAGTGCTGCTGCTGCTGATGATTATTAGTGCTGCTGCTGCTGATGATTATTAGTGCTGCTGCTGCTGATGATTATTACTGCTGCTGCTGCTGATTATTATTACTGCTGCTGCTGCTGATTATTACTGCTGCTGCTGCTGATTATTACTGCTGCTGCTGCTGATTATTATTACTGCTGCTGCTGCTGATTATTATTACTGCTGCTGCTGCTGATTATTATTACTGCTGCTGCTGCTGATTATTACTGCTGCTGCTGATGATTATTACTGCTGCTGCTGATGATTATTACTGCTGCTGCTGATGATTATTACTGCTGCTGCTGATGATTATTACTGCTGCTGCTGCTGATTATTACTGCAGCTGCTGCTGATTATTACTGCAGCTGCTGCTGATTATTAGTGCTGCTGCTGCTGATTATTACTGCTGCTGATGATTATTACTGCTGCTGCTGCTGATTATTACTGCTGCTGATGATTATTACTGCTGCTGCTGCTGCTGATTATTAGTGCTGGTGCTGTTGATTATTACTGCAGCTGCTGCTGATTATTACTGCTGCTGCTGCTGATTATTACTGCTGCTGCTGCTGATTATTACTGCTGCTGATGATGATTATTACTGCTGCTGATGATGATTATTACTGCTGCTGCTGCTGATTATTACTGCTGCTGCTGATGATTATTACTGCTGCTGCTGCTGATTATTACTGCTGCTGCTGCTGATTATTACTGCTGCTGCTGCTGATTATTACTGCTGCTGCTGCTGATTATTACTGCTGCTGCTGCTGATTATTACTGCTGCTGCTGCTGATTATTACTGCTGCTGCTGCTGATTATTACTGCTGCTGCTGCTGATTATTACTGCTGCTGCTGCTGATTATTACTGCTGCTGCTGCTGATTATTACTGCTGCTGCTGATGATTATTACTGCTGCTGCTGATGATTATTACTGCTGCTGCTGCTGATTATTACTGCTGCTGCTGCTGATTATTACTGCTGCTGCTGATGATTATTACTGCTGCTGCTGCTGATTATTATTACTGCTGCTGCTGCTGCTGATTATGAGTGCTGCTGCTGCTGCTGATTATTGCTGCTGCTGCTGCTGATTATTACTGCTGCTGCTGCTGATGATTATTAGTGCTGCTGCTGCTGATGATTATTACTGCTGCTGCTGCTGATGATTATTAGTGCTGGTGCTGTTGATTATTACTGCAGCTGCTGTTGATTATTACTGCAGCTGCTGCTGATTATTACTGCAGCTGCTGCTGATTATTACTGCAGCTGCTGCTGATTATCACTGCTGCTGATGATTATTAGTGCTGCTGCTGCTGATTATTACTGCTGCTGATGATTATTACTACTGCTGCTGATGATTATTACTGCTGCTGCTGCTGATTATTACTGCTGCTGATGATTATTACTGCTGCTGCTGCTGCTGATTATTAGTGCTGGTGCTGTTGATTATTACTGCAGCTGCTGCTGATTATTACTGCTGCTGCTGCTGATTATTACTGCTGCTGCTGCTGATTATTACTGCTGCTGATGATGATTATTACTGCTGCTGATGATGATTATTACTGCTGCTGATGATGATTATTACTGCTGCTGTTGATTATTACTGCTGCTGTTGATTATTACTGCAGCTGCTGCTGATTATTACTGCAGCTGCTGATTATTACTGCTGCTGATGATTATTACTGCTGCTGCTGATTATTACTGCAGCTGCTGCTGTTGATTATTACTGCAGCTGCTGCTGTTGATTATTACTGCAGCTGCTGATGATTATTACTGCAGCTGCTGCTGTTGATTATTACTGCAGCTGCTGCTGATGATTATTAGTGCTGCTGCTGCTGATTATTAGTGCTGCTGCTGCTGCTGATTATTAGTGCTGGTGCTGTTGATTATTAGTGCTGATGCTGCTGATGATTATTACTGCAGCTGCTGCTGATGATTATTAGTGCTGCTGCTGATGATTATTAGTGCTGCTGCTGCTGATTATTAGTGCTGCTGCTGCTGATGATTATTACTGCTGCTGCTGATTATTAGTGCTGGTGCTGTTGATTATTACTGCAGCTGCTGTTGATTATTACTGCAGCTGCTGCTGATTATTACTGCAGCTGCTGCTGATTATTACTGCAGCTGCTGCTGATTATTACTGCAGCTGCTGCTGATTATTACTGCAGCTGCTGCTGATTATTACTGCAGCTGCTGCTGATTATTACTGCTGCTGCTGCTGATTATTAGTGCTGGTGCTGTTGATTATTACTGCAGCTGCTGCTGATTATTACTGCTGCTGATGATTATTTCTGCAGCTGCTGCTGATTATTACTGCTGCTGCTGTTGATTATTACTGCTGCTGCTGATGATTATTACTGCTGTTGATGATGATTATTACTGCTGCTGTTGATTATTACTGCAGCTGCTGCTGATTATTACTGCTGCTGATGATGATTATTACTGCTGCTGATGATTATTACTGCAGCTGCTGCTGATTATTACTGCTGCTGCTGATTATTACTGCTGCTGCTGTTGATTATTACCGCTGCTGCTGATTATTACTGCAGCTGCTGCTGATGATGATTATTACTGCTGCTGCTGATTATTACTGCAGCTGCTGATTATTACTGCTGCTGATGATTATTACTGCAGCTGCTGCTGATTATTAGTGCTGGTGCTGTTGATTATTACTGCAGCTGCTGCTGATTATTACTGCTGCTGCTGATTATTAGTGCTGATGCTGCTGTTGATTATTACTGCAGCTGCTGATGATGATTATTACTGCAGCTGCTGCTGATTATTACTGCTGCTGCTGATTATTAGTGCTGCTGCTGTTGATTATTACCGCTGCTGCTGATTATTACTGCAGCTGCTGCTGATTATTACTGCTGATGCTGCTGCTGATTATTAGTGCTGATGCTGCTGTTGATTATTACTGCAGCTGCTGATGATGATTATTACTGCAGCTGCTGATTATTACTGCTGCTGTTGATTATTACTGCAGCTGCTGATGATGATTATTACTGCTGCTGCTGCTGATTATTAGTGCTGATGCTGCTGTTGATTATTACTGCAGCTGCTGATGATGATTATTACTGCTGCTGCTGTTGATTATTACAGCTGCTGCTGATTATTACTGCTGCTGCTGCTGCTGATTATTACTGCTGCTGCTGCTGCTGATTATTACTGCTGATGCTGCTGTTGATTATTACTGCAGCTGCTGATGATGATTATTACTGCAGCTGCTGTTGATTATTACCGCTGCTGCTAATTATTACTGCAGCTGCTGCTGATTATTACTGCTGCTGATGATGATTATTACTGCTGCTGCTTATTATTACTGCTGCTGATGATTATTACTGCAGCTGCTGCTGATTATTAGTGCTGGTGCTGTTGATTATTACTGCAGCTGCTGATGATTATTACTGCTGCTGATGATGATTATTACTGCTGCTGCTGATTATTACTGCAGCTGCTGCTGATTATTACTGCTGCTGATGATTATTACTGCAGCTGCTGCTGATTATTACTGCTGCTGATGATTATTACTGCAGCTGCTGCTAATTATTACTGCTGCTGATGATGATTATAACTGCTGCTGATGATTATTACTGCTGCTGATGATGATTATAACTGCTGCTGATGATTATTACTGCTGCTGATGATGATTATAACTGCTGCTGATGATTATTACTGCTGATGATGATTATTACTGCAGCTGCTGCTAATTATTACTGCTGCTGATGATTATTACTGCAGCTGCTGCTAATTATTACTGCTGCTGATGATGATTATTAGTGCTGCTGATGATTATTACTGCTGCTGATGATTATAACTGCTGCTGATGATTATTACTGCTGCTGCTGATGATGATTATTACTGCTGCTGCTGATTATTACTGCTGCTGATGATTATAACTGCTGCTGATGATTATTACTGCTGCTGCTGATGATTATTACTGCTGCTGATGATGATTACTGCAGCTGCTGCTGATTATTACTGCAGCTGCTGCTGATTATTACTGCTGCTGATGATGATTATTACTGCTGCTGATGATGATTATTACTGCAGCTGATGATTATTACTGCTGCTGATGTTGATTATAACTGCTGCTGATGATTATTACTGCTGCTGATGATGATTATTACTGCTGCTGATGATGATTATTACTGCTGCTGATGATGATTATAACTGCTGCTGATGATTATTACTGCTGCTGATGATGATTATTACTGCTGCTGATGATGATTATTACTGCTGTTGATAATTACTGCTGATGCTGCTTATGATTATTGCTGCTGTTGATAATTACTGCTGTTGATAATTACTGCTGTTGATAATTACTGCTGATGCTGCTGTGGATTATTACTGCTGATGATGATGATGATTATTATTACTGCTGTTGATAATTACTGCTGTTGATAATTACTGCTGATGCTGCTGTGGATTATTACTGCTGCTGCTGATTATTACTGCTGGTGCTGCTGCTGCTGATGATTATTACTGCTGATGATTATTACTGCTGCTGATTATTACTGCTGTTGATAATTACTGCTGATGCTGCTATTGATTATTACTGCTGCTGATGATTATTACTGCTGCTGATGATTATTACTGCTGCTGATGATTATTACTGCTGCTGATGATTATTACTGCTGCTGATGATTATTACTGCTGCTGCTTATTATTACTGCTGCTGATGATGATTATTACTGCTGCTGATGATGATTATTACTGCTGCTGATGATGATTATTACTGCTGCTGCTGATGATTATTACTGCTGCTGCTGATTATTACTGCTGCTGCTGATTATTACTGCTGCTGATGATTATTACTGCTGCTGATGATTATTACTGCTGCTGATGATTATTACTGCTGCTGATGATTATTCCTGCTGCTGATGATTATTACTGCTGCTGATGATTATTCCTGCTGCTGCTGATTATTCCTGCTGCTGCTGTTGGTAATTACTGCTGCTGATGTGGATTATTACTGCTGCTGCTGTTGGTAATTACTGCTGCTGATGATGATTATTACTGCTGTTGATAATTACTGCTGATGCTGCTTATGATTATTGCTGCTGTTGATAATTACTGCTGTTGATAATTACTGCTGTTGATAATTACTGCTGATGCTGCTGTGGATTATTACTGCTGATGATGATGATGATTATTATTACTGCTGTTGATTATTATTACTGCTGCTGATGATGATTATTACTGCTGCTGATGATGATTATTACTGCTGCTGATTATTACTGCTGCTGATGATGATTATTACTGCTGCTGATGATTATTACTGCTGCTGATGATTATTACTGCTGCTGCTGTTGGTAATTACTGCTGCTGATGTGGATTATTACTGCTGCTGCTGTTGGTAATTACTGCTGCTGATGATGATTATTACTGCTGTTGATAATTACTGCTGATGCTGCTTATGATTATTGCTGCTGTTGATAATTACTGCTGTTGATAATTACTGCTGTTGATAATTACTGCTGTTGATAATTACTGCTGTTGATAATTACTGCTGATGCTGCTGTGGATTATTACTGCTGATGATGATGATGATGATTATTATTACTGCTGTTGATAATTACTGCTGATGCTGCTGTGGATTATTACTGCTGATGATGATGATGATGATTATTATTACTGCTGTTGATAATTACTGCTGATGCTGCTGTGGATTATTACTGCTGCTGCTGATTATTACTGCTGGTGCTGCTGATGATGATGATTATTACTGCTGCTGATTATTACTGCTGCTGATTATTACTGCTGTTGATAATTACTGCTGATGCTGCTATTGATTATTACTGCTGCTGTTGATCATTGCTGCTGATGCTGATTATTATTGCTGCTGCTGCAGAGTAAGTATGGATTATTTGTTCCTTTAAATTTGTTCCACTAAATCTTCCAGTGCATTAAAGACATAAAATCAATGTAGTGCTCCATATATTTATCTTGTTTTGAGGATTTTTAGATACTCTATCTGGAAAATTAGACAAATATTCCTTAAGATTACCATTTTCTACATTGTTGATATTGCATAGTGTGATGACTCATTCATTTACGAGGAGAATTGGATGTTTCCATCAATGAAGAGATGCCATTGGACACAACAAGGATGCTCAGGACATTAATTCAAAATGATGCCACAGAAACCGTATTGATTGACTACTTAAAGGATTACTTTCAGTATTGACTCCCAGGAGGAGAACAGGTTTGGTATTGCCTTTTAAAGAAACGGCAAATTAAATTTAGCCATGATCTGCTTATCTGTGTAAAGTTACCTAGGACAGCTAGCTGTTTAAGTGTCTATAAAATGAATGACAGACTGCAGATGCTCTTAGAGAGGGAAAAATGAATGCAAATGGAGCATGCAGACAAACAAGCACTGCAGAACTGCAGTGCGCGCATGTGTGTGTGAACAGATTGAGTAAATGTGTGTTCTGCTGTTTTCCTGCCACACCAGACACACACTGGCTGCTCTTCATGTTTAGAATGCTAATGCCGCCCTGCCGCTCTGAAACAGTAAAGGGCACCGCGGCATTAATCACGGCTTCTCTCCACCCTCCGCGCTCACACCTGCTCTGCGGCGCGCGCTACCTGCTGCAGTCGCCTCCACCTGCTGAGAGCCCAGGACAGCAGAAACCAGACGACTCACACCTGCCCTGCCAAAAAGATTTCACCGAATGAAGAAAAACACATCTAACCAGATAGATCTCCAAGTGGTAGCATTGAAACAACTAACTAAAGACACTATGAGAACTATAGCAACACCGCAAAGATAGAAATAGAAAATAAAATACATTTAGTGGACTTTTATGCATAAAACATGAACCTGCCGATGATTATATATATTATATATATATATATTTATTTCAGGTTGATTGGGACACTTTGCGCCTTTTTTTGCCATTGAGTGTCCCAATCAACCTGAATAGGGTATATGTCAAACGTCACATGACCAAACCGGAAAACTGGTCTCATTGCATCTGCTTGTCAGAGAAAGTGTTAACAGCAGTATGAACTGACAGCTTATCTATAGACTTTTAAGGTAATCATCAAAAATACCTAGTTCACATTATTATAGGTGTTTTATTCTATTAAATATCTAAACATTAGTGTGAAGAAGAAAAATGAAAAAAGCTTTTAAATATCAAACTGCATATGTGGGGGACATCAGTTATGCTCATCTTTGCTTGCTCCTTTTAAGTTATATTGAATTAAACAGCAAATTTTTTCATGAAGCACATACGAAAGACCTAAACCGGTAGAGATCTGATCTGTTTTACAGAATATGGAAGTTAGATTGCTCATAACCCCTATTCACCATGCTGTCGGGCAAACCTCACATCTTCATCTTTTTTCATGCCTTCATGTTTTTTGTGAGTTTTGCAAAAATATAACCAATGAAAAGTATTAAAAGGACCATTGGATCCTCAAACTGTCAGTCAAACCTCTTAACCCCACCCGTCTCTATCCTGAATAAACGAAGTGCTGTACACAGTTTGGACCGTTTGTTTGTTTGCAGTGCAAGGGTAAAAAAAAAATAAAAAAACTATTTGTTTGAATAAGTACAGCATTTTCTTTACTCAAGAAACATATATATAAACTGCTAACAGTGATTGTAAATTAATTGCCTAAATTATTACATTATTTGCTAACTCGTTCTTTAAAGCTGCAGTCCGCGACTTTTCCTCTTTGTCGCCATCTCTTGTTTGAAACCTGCAATAGCAGTCATATGCGGAACAGTAATCTGTACGTGCTCGTCAGCGCGGATGAATCTAATGTTTGCTGTCAGTCACCGCACCGGTGTGGATACTGAACTTCAGAATCACAGATTCAACATCTTGAAAGTATGACCAATATAAGAATTTTCACTGGAAAATATCATCTGAACAAGTAAGTAACATGTCTGCCACTTTTGTTCTGACCATCTGAGGAAAAAAGCATTAGGCCTACAATAAATCGTGCTGCCAATGATGATTAAATCTAACGATCGCTTAGCTCAGATCATGCTAAACCGTGCAAATTATTATTACTGTTATACTTTAACAATTTGAGAACAATGTTAACAACATCAGCATTGCATGACTAGGTGTATTTAGTGTGTATTTGCGTTACCTGTAGATTTCAATTCCTGTAGCCACTCCACAGTCCAAAGTCTTTTGCTTTTTGACTACGGGTGAATCTCCAGTTGTCATTGATGATTGTCATTTGGACCTTTCTGGATTACAATCTGCCATCAAAATGATAAGTTTAATTATTTCAGCTGCTTTGAGAACAGGCTATAAATGATCCGCTACCAGCAGCATCCTCACGTGATAAAACCGATTAGCCTGGACACCTTCCTTTCTGTTTACGGACGTGACGTAATGACGCACAGAGGAACTGCTGCATGCTCGAATTTCCCGCGGAAATCCACCATGTCGCCCTTATTACAAAACATTATTACAAGCTTACCGTTGTGAATCGAGCTAAGATAATGAGATAGTTTTGAACACTGGCTGATTGTGTACTTGCTCAAAAATTGATTTTGGATCATTTTTAACCAAAAAAAGTTACGGACTGCAGCTTTAAATTGTAATGTTGACATGCATTCTCTGTAAAGCTGCTCTGAAACGATATGTATCGTGAAAAGCGCTATACAAATAAATGTGAATTGAATTGAATATATATTTGTCATCGAGTCATAGCCAATAGGCTTGCTGTCTTAGCCTTAAAGGTGGACTCAGTAGAATTTCAAAAACACTGTTTGGAAGTTAGTCGGGCCGACACCAACAACAAATGTGTAACCAATCAGCATTAGGGGGCGTATGACAGTCGAGGAGAGAGAACGAGCAAGCAGAGATTTGAAAATAATAATAAAAAACTGCAGAACGAGAGATGGGACACAACACAAAAGAGCTCAAAAGAATATCACTGGAATGAAGGTTTATGACTGGGCAAGCGCTTTAGGACTGCGTAAAGCTTTCCAGCGCTGGAGAGAGCCAAGCGGGAAGGCCAGAAAACAGACACGGAGGCTGCTTTGATCCCGCTTCACATGTGAGCAGGGCCGGATTAACATAAGGGCTAGGTGGGGCTGAAGCCCCAGGGCCCGCGGGTAGAGGGGGCCCGTGATTGGCTGGAGGAAATTAGATTGACAAGTCAAAGGTGGTTGATTTGTGTCTAATAAATACTGCGTTCACGTCACCTCGTATTTACCGAAATCTTGACATGACAACACGTGACGTTATATTCGGAGCTGTTCACGTCCTTTTGGTCCTTGGACTAGGAATTATGCGTTTCCATGACACCACTATCAACACCTAAATGAATCTACAGCGGTCAGGTGGTACAGCGGCCACGTGGAACATGTGGGAGCTCTCAGAAAACTACCAGCTTACAAGCTGTAATTACGATCTCTACGAGGACGTGAAAGCTTTTTACAAGCTAGAATCTCGTAACTACAAGAATTACAAGGCCGCGTGAACGCACCTAAAATAACAAGAAAAAAATATTGGAAAATGTGCCTGACTGATAAATCACCGTCCAATCAAAATCACGTTACAATTCGTGCCATGACATCGGGAAACGCCTCTTTGCGTTATGCTATCGCATTTAGACTAGAAAATTGGCCTTTATTGCTTGTTCAGCCTCGCTGTGTTCAAAATGATTAAAAAAAAAAAAAGTGATAGTGGTGCGCAAAAAAGGAAAAATAAGCTTGAAAGGGTGAAAAGGGATGCTAATCTTACAGCAAAAATTACAAAACTAACTAACTGCTTCGGTTCACATAAAACATCCGAGCCAGTGGAAGACCCCGCGTGCAGCGGCAGCTCACAATTATCTTTACCCACCGACACCGTCGCCGTTCTGCGTGCTTTACACGTTGAAAAAGGTGAGATAGCAGCTGCATCAAGTTATTATTTTTATCATGAGTTAAGACCTATTCGGATGGTAATTGTTTCTCATTAAAACGTATAAGGTGTTTTCAACATTTACAGGGACAGGTCGGTTGATTTTATTGCCGTTTGAATTCTCTCATCATCATCACCCGTGTAAAAATCCCGAATTAACTTTCCTACTGTTTTTTTGACGAACACCAATGTCGAGTGACTTGTCTCCACTATCTGCCTTTGAAGCACATTTTATCAGTTGCAGTTCTGGTGCCGCATCCGTACAACTCGACCTCGACACATTCACATCACAAGTTAACACAGCGGTAGAGTTACCCACGGGACACTGCACTTATTCGCAATCAATTCTTTATTTGCATGTACTTTAAAGCCCTGCCAGTTAAACATGTCATTCGTGTGCTGTTCTGAGATGCGCTTTTTCTGACCCCATACACCCAAAGCGTGCACTGCACACACACTTAAGCCTGTCAAACAGCACCTGACTACTGGACTTCATGTTTCGCGTCTGATTGCGCTATAATACTGTCAAATACACAAAAGGTTTACATAAACACAGTTGGTTATGTCTGAAGTGAGTTGAGAAAATCGGAAACGTGCAGGTCTTTAAGTGACAGCATCCTAATAGTTAGCATGCGGACCCTTGTCCTTAAAGGGATAGTTCACCCCAAAAATTAAAATCCTGTCATCACATACTCCCTTTAAAGTTGTTTTAAACCTGAATGAGTTTCTTTCTTAAAATATTTTGAAGAATGTGGGTAACCTAACAGTTGCTGTTAGGTTACATTTCCATAGTAGGAAAAAAAAATATATAATGTGGAAATCACTGGGGACCATCAACTGTTTGGTTACCCACATTCTTCAAAATAGTTTATTTTGTGTTAATCAGAGGAAAGAATTATTGTGTCAGCAATATTTGCAATACAATTTTAAAATATGTTAAGTATTTTATATGTTAAATATATTTTAAAATATGTTAAATAGCATGGAATATTTAGTGTGCTTATATAAAATGATTTGATAAAATGACATTTGTAAAAATATAAAAATAATAACAATAATAAAAAAAAAATCTTGTGGTACAAGATACTGTGGCATGGCAATCATATGAAAGGGGGCCCTTAGTGTTGCTATAGCCCCAGGGCCCAACATGTTCTTAATCCGGGCCTGCATGTGAGTAACATGGTTTTGATTATCTGGAGCTGCTGTGCTGTTTGCGACCAACAACGAACCCTTTGTATTTACTCTTGTGTACTGTACGTTCATTTTTTGTGCTTCCTTGTCTTTCGTTCATCAACTGCGAATGTGAGTTTTGGAGGCGGACCAATGAAGAGAGGAGTGGGTTTGTTTGGGTTGATTTCAAATATCAACAATGTCCAACAATGCTATTCAAAATCTACTTACCGCACCTTTAATGGATTGTTAACAAGTTTGGATGACCGCTGTCAAATCGATCATTGAAAACTGTTATAGACAGTATGGTGCAATCGTGACCACACAGGGCTGTAACTCCATATGTCTGCGAGCGTTGTGCTGACTGAGGGATATTTTTGTGTGCTGACTAACAGACAGCAGAGAAATCAATATTGTTTTTTATTGTTTTGCATGAAAGTGGGAAGGACTGCAGCACAACAGGGAATTCACCAAGACGAGCCGATCGGACAGACAGCAGCAGTGAAGTATTGTATAACCGCTGACTAAACGCAAGAGGTAAAATTATCACTTCAATGTATATTAGATGACAAAACTCATTTATGCATTCTGCATCAGTCTGGGAATGTTGTCCTGGAAGCGAGTGAACGCTGGCAGAGAAATTACAGAAGGCAACTGAGAGCAGCCAGATACTGAAAGCTACTACATTCACAAAGTGCTCAATTCTGATTTCCTGCTCGAATGACCTTTTAAATGTGGCACACATTAGACACTAGTGTAAACAGACACTGCTAAATATAATAAAACATGAATCTGAACATATGAATGAATCTAACTATCCAACACTGCTGATTTATTTTTATGAAAGTGGCCCATATTGGAAATGATCAAATTCAATACATTTGTTTTCACTTATACAGACTAAATATAATAGATGATAATAGCTGTACAGTCATTTGTATTCCATAACACATTGGTCACTATTATATATGATACAGGACAGGAAAAAGGCATAATCGAGACTTGTTGCGAGCCAGATTCAAACTCCTGTCACCCATATGTGTGATGTAAAAGCACAGGAGGTTTAAAACTTTTTGATGCCATTGACAGCTATAAATGTTCCATGTACAGTATAGAAACCCAAATTACACGGTAGGGGGTAATATTGTGATTTTAAATAGAATTTTTTTTTAATTTTATAAAATTAAATAATTGGCTCTTACAGTCACTAAAATATTATCTGGAAAGCAGAATGCAAAAAGAAACCATAACAATAGTAATTTAATAATTAGTTTAATAATACATTTTATCAATTTCAAAAAATAAAAAGTTGTTTAACATTTTTAATAAATTAATAATTATTTTATTGAGTTGACAATCTATTTGACAGCAATAAAAAGCTTTTTTTCCCCCTCAAATTTTCTGAAGACCACATTATTATGACCACTCTATTATGCTATTTTAAAGCTGCAGTCCGTAACTTTTTATGTTTAAAAATGACCCAAAATCAATTTGAGCATGTACATAATCAGCCAGTGTTCAAAACTATCTCCTTACCTTAGCCCGATTCACAGTGGTAAGCTTGGAATAATGTTTTATAATTTGGGTGGTACTGGTGGGTTTTCGCGGGAAATTCGAGCATGTCGCAGTTTGTCTTTGCGTCACGTCTGTTTACATAAAGAACGAGTCCCAGCTAGTAGGCTATATCGCATGTGAGGCGGATGATTTATAGCCTTTTCTCACAGCAGCTGCAATAATTAAAGGTGCCGTAGAATGTGTTTTCAAAAGATGTAATATAAGTATAAGGTGTCCCCTGAATGTGTCTGAAGTTTCAGCTCAAAATACCCCATAGATTTTTTTTCATTCATTTTTTTAACTGTCTATTTTGGGGCATCATTAACTATGCACCGATTCAGGCTGCGGCCCCTTTAAATTCTCGTGCTCCACGCCCCCGGAGCTCGCGCTTGCCTTAAACAGCATAGACAAAGTTCACACAGCTAATATAACCCTTAAAATGGATCTTTACAAAGTGTTCGTCATGCAGTATGTCTAATCGCGTAAGTATGGTATTTATTTTGATGTTTACATTTGATTCTGAATGAGTTTGATAGTGCTCCGTGGCTAAAGCTAACATTACACACTGTTGGAGAGATTTATAAAGAATGAAGTTGTGTTTATGAATTATACAGACTGCAAGTGTTTAAAAATGAAAATAGTGACGGCTCTTGTCTCCGTGAATACAGTAAGAAACGATGGTAACTTTAACCACATTTAACAGTACATTAGCAACATGCTAACAAAACATTTAGAAAGACAATTTACAAATATCACTAAAAATATCATGATATCATGGATCATGTCAGTTATTATTGCTCCATCTGCCATTTTTCGCTGTTGTTCTTGCTTGCTTACCTAGTCTGATGATTCAGCTGTGCACAGATCCAGATGTTAATACTGGCTGTCCTTGTGTAATGCCTTGAACATGAGCTGGCATATGCAAATATTGGGGGCGTACATATTAATGATCCCGACTGTTGCATAACATTATGTTGAGATTCGCCTGTTCTTCGGAGGTCTTTTAAACAAATGAGACTACATGTAATGCTAATACACACTAAATACACAGTAACGCAATGCTGATGCTGTTAACATTAACAATTTGAGAACAAAGTATAACAATAATAATAATTTGTACGGCTTGACGCGATTCGAGCTAAGCGATCGTTAGATTTAATCATCATTGGCAGCGCGATTTACTGTAATGCTTTTTTCCCTCAGACCAAAAGTGGCAGACATGTTACTTGTTCAGATGACATTTTCCGAAGTACAGTATCCACGCCGATGTGGTGATTTACAGCAAACATTAGATTCATCCATCCACAACCCACATAAAAATTATAATTCCGCAAACAACTGCAATTGCAGAGATGGCGACAGAGAGGCAAAACTCACGGACTGCAGCTTTAAAGGCTCCTCATTTTGTTTTGGAGTCTCCTACAATAGGATCCAAGGTCAAAAAACACATTTTCTCATAATATTCATTGCAGCATCAGCTCTTTTCTCACAGTGTCCGAAACAGTTCGATAAAGGATTCGGATTCTCTAAAACCCCGCTTTCCACAAGCTTCCTCTGCTCTGATTGGTCAGATAGCCCAACCTGTTGTGATTGGTCCACCGCTTACAACGCCGGTCGGAAACCAAACCCCCATTATCATATCTGACTTTTAGCTCAGAGGCTTCCTCAGCACTCTTATGAACAGTAATGATGCTGTCTGTTTTACTGTATCATTTTGGGCACAAGTCCTCATCCTACGAAAGTGAATTTGCTTTTGCAGCACAAAAAAAAGATGTGTCGACAACATGGACCAGTCTTTTATATAAAAATGTATAATTCGGATTTTGATCTCCATATCCATTTACATATATTATATATATCTTCCAAGGGGTTTTTTCCCTCATAGGACTTTTTTTCCCAGTGCTAGCACGCTGGGTTTTTCTCCTAGGGGGGTTTTTTCCACCCCTGGGAGTCAGCTGACATTGGCTTAATGTAGCACCATCTTGTATATGTTACATATTACCATGCTTGATTGTACAGCTTATTTTTAACCACTTCCCTTTTTTTTCTCTCTGCTTCTAATATGTAAAGTTGCTTTGAAACAATTACCAATTGTAAAAGCGCTATATAAATAAATTTGACTCGACTCTTTTCCAGTCTCAGGGCAAAGTAGACACTGTTCAAAGGCATCCAATGAAGACCATAGGCTGGTATTATGCAATTTTTTTACATTGTTATGTAGGTTTGTAACAGGAAGTGAGAATTATAAAATAGAAATAGAAATAAGATACTTTATAAGACAGACATCAAAAAAAAAAGAGTGCTGAATGAGGTGGATATTTTGACTATATTTTAATACAATACTATTGATTTTATACATTGTATTAAACAAAACTTGCAAATGCCTCCAATCGTTTATCAGAGATGTAGAGGCATGAAGATTGTGAACGACTCTCTACTGCAGGCAAAGACAATTTATGTCTATATATATCCAATGTGGCTAGAAACTCTGAATCACAACTTTCAGCACTTTAAAGACACTTCAGGGAGTGCACGAGAAATCAAAACTGCGAAGTGTTCAGAGTTTCTTTCCTGACCTTCCATTAGCATTGTGTTTTGCAAAAGGAACGCAACCTGTGGAGATTCCATTATAAAGCAATTTACTCTACCTGCCAAGTGCTGCTGGCAAATTATACCCAGCAGCTCCGTCATGCGAGAGGACATGTCTTAATTAAGGTGCCAAAACGCAAAAAACAAAAAAAACAAAACATGATTCTAATTCTTGCACATGAACTGATTGTAAATCACAACGACCTCAAGTTCTGCAGCTGAATGAATGCTGGACTCTGCTTACGTAATAAGGCGTCATTTGGCCGTGCTTTACAGTCCATTTTGGGACTGAACATACAGTAATTTTAGTCCGTTTCAGAACCGCAGGCCCATTCTATGGAAGCTTTCTTTGTGACTAAATAATAGGGCTGGGTAGCTGACTAATGAGTTCATGGTCACGGAATATATTTTTTTTTAGGTAAATGTAAGGTTACGTGACATTGTACACAAGCTGTCTTTCCAAGGTTGAAGCACTGATTGAGCGATTACACGAGACATGATACGGATTTCAGTAAGTTGTATTGCATATTTTAACATACCTTCAGATGTTCATGTTTATTTCGCTGTAACTGGTATTAAAGCGGAGGAAGGATGATCACATGTCTCTCTTTAACTGAGGCGCTAAAGCGATCCGTCACGCCACATTAAACAGCGCCAAAACTGTATTTATTTTTTGAATCTCAAAATAAGATGGACGTCATTTGAAATCTGAGACTTTGCTTCATGTCAAAAGTAACAAAGATTATTGTGATTTATCGGATAGGAGGCGCTACATATTCTGCTCATTCATCAACTGAAAACAGACTAGACTAATCGATTCTTGGGATTTAAGAATCGATATCGGTTCGTAAAAATGAGAATCAATTAAAATCAAGAAGTTAATATTTTTAATAAATAAAAAAGGTAATTGCGAATTTTTATCTTACAATTCTGACTTGTGAGATATAAACTCGCAATTGCAAGTTATATTGTCAGAATTGTGAGATATAAACTAACAAATGTGAGAAATTAAGTCAGAATTGCGAGTTATAAACTCACAATTCTGACTTTTTTTTCACAATTGTGAGATATAAACTCGCAATGGTGAGATATAAAGTTTTTCTGAGGGGAAAAAACTCAGAATTGCAAGTTTATCTCGCAATTCTGATTTTATAACATGCAATTGGGAGTTTATATCATGCAATTCTGAGTAAAAAAAGTCAGAAGATTAAAAATACATAAAGTCACAATTATACCTTTTTTATTTTTATTCAGTGACGGAAACAAGCTTCCATACCATTCACACCAACAATGATAACTATAAAAGATAACTATAACAAGAATTATATTAGCGTCCACCCAGTAGCGTCCTTTGCTGTGCTTCACCCGTTTCACTTGAAACAAACCTTGCAACAGAAGGGCCCTCCGCTAGCACTAAAAAAGAGCCCCGCCATCACGCCACACATACACAAGGGGCAGAAATCGGGGGCCTGGAGCAAAAATGCCACCAAAATTAATAAAAATGCCCCCGAAATTCAAAATACGAGGCAACAATGTCCCTGTATTAGTTCTTGTTTTTAATATTTATGACAGGATATAGTTAAGCAACACCACACGAGCAAGAGGGCTGTTTCCCGAATATTAGCACGATTAAAAATGTGGTAGACCTATTCATTTTATACAACAGTTCAATAAACAAAAAGTTGAATTGCATTTTAGAATATTATTTTGCTCTATTTCGCCAACAAAAATAGTTTCACTGTAGAACCATTGCACATCTCTGCGCTTTTGAACAAATTGGTCTAATGAATGATTCGCCGACCCACTTATAAAAACACTTTGTCCCTGAATGCAACCATTTTGAATGAATCATTTGACTGAATGATTCAATGACTCGTTCGTTAAGACAAACTGCGTTCGAAATCTCATACTGTATGAGTAGGTACTACATTTGAATTGCACTTAGAATAAACAGAACATTAGCGTATGTCAGTTTGGATGTTAATATATGTATCGTTATAGTTATCATTCTTGGTGTGAATGGGACTTTAACTGTGAGATTTTAACACAAAAAGAAAGCAGCAGCAGCAGCTCAAATGTCGTCCACCGTGAAGTCAGTTCTGGCCCCACTCTGACGTCAGCACTTACTGACGCGCAGCTAAAAATCTAGGTCATATTTAAATCTCGGAAATCTACGTCCTCAAGAGCAAATATGGATTACTTTTAATTTCGCTTCCCGTCTCTCTCCACCGGTTTTCGGCCTTCTTCCCAGCTCCCCTATGTGTGCCATGCCTAAAAATATCCCCTGCACTTCAAAGAGATGTTAAGTGTCTTCCAGCTACATCCAGAAACATTACAGACAGAGAGAGGGAACCGATAGCTGCCGGCTGTTCAATGGCTGGACAAAAGCACATAATCAAAAATGGACCCTGATTAAACAAAGTGATCAGCAGTTAGGCTTAGATTTGAATGCAAAGCACCTAAAACCCTCTTAACCGTGGTAAAAGTGTGGTGATTTAACAAAAAAGTGCCTGCACAGATTTACCACTACTGCTTATGTTTGGAAAGTGGGTAAACAATAAAATTACCCAAGGACTTTGACTGTTTAGATGTCATTACTACACCATCTGGCTGTAAAGAGTATATTTCTCCATGATGGCTATTCAGATGTTGCATACTGATGAAATCAACATTGAAATTGCCTGATTAATTCCTAAAAAGCTAATTCACAATAATTGCACAATTTTTTCAGCTTGCTTGTGACTGGGTTAGCCTACAAAAAGTATATTCATTTTAATTTTATATTAATTTGACACTATAAACATACTTTTTGCATGCTATTACTGACATAATATGATATTATAATGTATTACTAATAACCACACTTGCTGTACATTTTACATACACACTCAAAGTTGCAGAATATTATTAAATTCATTATAAAATTTTAAGATTGTTAAAAGTTTTAATTAAATAACAATAATTTTTAATATACTTTAATAATTTAAAGTATAACAATAATCATGATAGTTTGATTTCATTTACTTATGCTTGTTTATTATTAATATTATTATTAATAATAATAATAA
Organism: Chanodichthys erythropterus; assembly: GCF_024489055.1. Lineage (NCBI taxonomy): Eukaryota > Metazoa > Chordata > Actinopteri > Cypriniformes > Xenocyprididae > Chanodichthys > Chanodichthys erythropterus. Next base: position 3,563,019 of record NC_090244.1, on the reverse strand, counting down.
TAATAATAATAATAACAATAACGACAATAGTTTTATTTAATAATAATAATAATAATAATAATAATAATAATTTCTACCAATTAATACAGTTATTTAGCCTAACTTTTGGATGTTGACACATGCCGCATAAATGCAGAATTTAACTTCAAACGTGTCTTATCCATAGACTTTATAAAACAAACAGTGTCCGTGACGTCATAACAAGAGCATTTTTGAAGCCCAAAGTGGGCTGAGCCGGCAGTCGCCATCTTGGTAGTGCGTCACCACGCGTGACTCCTGGATAACCGAAAATGGGCAAAGAGGCGGGACGTGGGTGGAGCTGAGACAGCAGACAAACGGCTAGTAGTGACAGTAGCGGCAATCCACCTGTCACTCAAGTGGCCCCGCCCTTAATTATGCAGAACTTTAAGGCTTAATATAATTAAAACGGATGAGTTATAAAAAAAATTCACCCCCTCACAATTTTCATGAAGGGCAAAATGAGCTATATAGACCTAAACCACTTTTTGTACCAGGCTGTAAACATATTTTTTTCTGATGTAAAGTTGGGCATTTTAACATGGCATTGACTCCCTTTTGGAGCCTGTCTCTAGTGGCCAGTCGATGAATTGCAGTTCCGTGTTGGCTTCGAGAAAGACTGGATGGTTGCTGCTTGGTCTCATCCAATCAGAATTGAGTTTGATACTGGGTGAATCCCACAAAGAAATGTCCAGGTCATGTTTAATCCCAAAATAATAATAATAAAAAAAATTAAGTATATTTTTATGAGGATATTTTTCAGCAGTTTTCATAAGATTCTCCCAGCTACCCGTTGTATTGATTTGTGAGTGCGTTTCTGTCTATTTTAAGCTGTTCTCTTCACCTTCACACTGCCCTGTTCTCTCTCTCCTCATCCTCTTGTTTATGTAACAAGGTGATTTAATGTTTTTTCACTGAGTGCCTGCATATAATTCACACTATGGTTCATATTTGTCATCAGTGCAACGAGACAAATGGCAGAAGTGACGATAAGTGCATGCTAATGAGTGAAAAAAAAAAAACCTTTCAGGAATGAAACAGGATGTGTCATCGTGATGACATCAGAGCATCCGGTCTGCTGCCATTCAAACGCACATTACAAGCAAATTGCTGAGTTAACTGAATGCGGTAATGACTCATCTGAGCTGCCTGAACTCATTTACTTGTGTGTCTGACTGATGCCAACACATTCATTCACGAGGGCCGGAATGAAACTTTTATTGGATCCTAGTGTAGCCTAGTGTAGCAAAGCCAGATTTTTGTCAATTTGCAGGTTATTCTGCTGTTAATACGGTTATACGGGTGCCAATAGGTGTCACACGCAACAAAATTTACAAGGCAAACAAAAACAGGATGAAATTAAACCACAAGACAACGGAATTAAAGGGACAGTTCACCCAAAAAATTAAAATTATCCCATGATTTTCTCTCATAAGCACTAGTATGAACAAATTATTCTTTCTGATTCCAGTTTGGAAAACCTGTTTGGAAATAGTCATTATATTATCATTTCATGATGCAGAAATGACCTTTAAAGCGTTTAATAGATCAAGTGTTGTTGGATTAGTTGGTGTCCCACCTTGTAACACCTTGTTTGAGGCTGAGAATCCAGGACTTTTTGGCAGTCTCTCTAGAGCAACTAATCAAAGCAACAGATTTTGTGAGCCATCCAAGTAATATCAGGTTTTAAGATGCATATTTGGAGCGTGCCGTAAGACTGCGCCTGTAACGATGATTACTCACCGCTTTCCTCCTGAAACACGTGAGTGACGTGCCGTGCCGATGAGGTCATGTTGTAAAGGGCAGATGGGAGCCGTGGAGTTTGGCAGGTGTAAAATCAGATGGCAGACAAGAGGGCGATCTGAAGCCCCGCCAAACACGGGCACTGCCAGGACCACAGATCACAGCCTACGGTTCATCTGTGGACCCGAGGGCCCGAAGTCTGGGATGAAATGTCCTTACAGCACACAACATAAAAGGCTGCATTTACACTTTCAATATCTGGCACAGACTGGATCTGTGAAGAAACAGAGACACGCATCATATCTGACATCATTTGATTTCGGCCATTGTCACTCCAAATGACCCGTTTTATTTAATTATGACCTGTATGGGAAGACAAAAATTCCAAAAGACAGTGAAATAGCATACACCCGAACAAAACAATTGGTGAACGCCAAGAGAATAGTGTAGCGCAGATCAGTTTTTGGGGTTTTGTTATATCCAGTTTCAGATTTACCTGTCCTTAAACATCATATATATAAATATAAATATACAATATACAAATATAAATTGAAAATAAAATAAAATAAATTATAATAGTTATAATAGTTATATAATTTCAGATTAACCTGTACCTAAATGTCATTTAAAAAATGAATTTGGTTGCACTGCACAAAATAAAATAAAATAACATAAAATAAAAATGTAACTGTTATTAACCCGATTAATTTAAAAAAATAATAATTTTGTTGCGTTGCATTCAAAAAATAATAAATAAATAAAATAAAATAAAAAAATAAAATGAATAAAATAAAAAATAAATGTACCTGTTATTAACTCGATTAACTTCAAAAATGAATTTGGTTGGATACGTTGCACTGCATTGAAAATAAAATTAACTTAATTTGGGCAGTTTGACCTGTCCCTAAATGCCACATTTATAAATTTGATTGGTTGCATTGCATCAAATATAATTTAAAAATATATATATATATATATAATAGTTAATGTCCTATACAATCTTAACCTGAACCTAAATGTCATTTAAGAAATAAATCTGTTTGCATAAAAAGTTGGGCAGATGAACTAGTTATTAACCTGATTAAAAAAAAAAAAAAATGAAATTGGTTGGTTACATTGCATTGCACAGCAATGAATATAAATTTAATAAAATAAATGTAATGCAAACGATTTTGGAGTTTTGTTATAGGCCTGTCTAATGTAAGATTAACCTGTCCCCAAATGTGATTTAAAAAATTACATTAAATTAAATAAAAAAAATAAAAATAAAAAATAAAAAAAAAATTGGGGGGTTATCTATGTAAACAGATGGGAAAAAAAACACATCAAATAGAACTGTGCATTAGGCCCTGCAGTGTAAACACAACCAGAGAGTCTCACAGCTTACAGAAGTGAGTATTGCACCTAAAATAAATGTTTTTGAATGAGTTATTAAACTATTAAAAGAGCGACGCAGCATTCTGAATGCGTTCAGTCAAACGAGGCTCATCTTAAGCTGCACGTGGATTAGAAACGACGGGCTTGAGGTACTTGAGGCTTATTTTGGGTTTGAAATAACTCCCAGTCAGAGCGCTATCAGCTCATAATCAAACTCCTGCGCACGCAGCGGAAGCGAAAAGGAGGTAATTATATCATCGAGTCTAACAAAAAGGACCGCAGTCCATTACAAACAACGTCATAGTTGAAACCAAATCTGCAGCCAATTAGTTTTGTTCATGTTCTGAATGGACTAAGAGCAATCCTGAAAACAAAGATAATTGAACATTTATGCCTCTGCAGAATCCTGTCCTGCTATTAAAACTTACTCTCGCATGTCATTTTCATCAACAAAAAAAAGTGCAGGATGTGACAAAGATTTACTCACAGAAACTTCCCTCCTCTCCGCAGATCACAAAACTTCATTTCACGGTTATTAAGTTCATTACGGCTGTCGTGCTTGAATGCTCTGCGGTGATTTCTGGAGAGGTGAGAGATGAACCTGAGACAGAGCTCATAAAGTGAAGGCCAAACAAACATCAATTCAGACATTTATGAAAAGCACAGCAAAAGCTGTAGGACATTTAGCTTGCGTGGTGGATCATTATAAACTCCACAGAGTGTGGCTCAAAATAGCCCGGGTTAGTGATTTTAAACAAACCCCAAACCTAAAATATTAAACTTTTGAGTTTAGTTTGATCTCAAAAGCAGATTAAAACAGCTGTTAAAGAGGTTTATGCTGTTTGAGCGACCGAAGCGCGAGCTGTTAAAGCTCCGCCCTCTTCTGGAAAGGGGGCGGGGAGCAGCAGCTCATTTGCATTTAAAGGGACACACACAAAAACGGCGTGTTTTTGCTCACACCCAAATAGGGGCAAATTTGACAAGCTATAATAAATGATCTGTGGGGGATTTTGAGCTGAAACTTCACAGACACATTCTGGAGACATTATATTACATCTTGTGAAAAGGGCATTATAGGTCCACTTTAAAGGGGTCCTTGATTATAATTTCATGTTTTTTAACTTTAGTTAGTGTGTAATGTTGCGGTTTAAAGTTCAATGCAAAGGGAGACATTTTCTTTTACAGAAATCTCCATTTAAACATCTGGTAGGGACTACAACGAGCTTCTGCCCAGATTGGTGACATCACAAACCCTAAAATTTACATAAACTCCACCCCCGAGAACATGCACCATGTTGGGCTGCTTTAGAGAAGAGGAAGAGTTGTTGTAGTAGAGTGTTGTTGACATGCCGTCATTTTACGCCGGACTGCTTCACAAACGAGGGTCAATTCAACACAAAAGATGAACATGACGGCACATGCTAGTGGATGAGTTGAATCAACTCCACAGCAACTACATCAATTTATCCACTAACCATTCAGAAACGTCCTAAAAGTTGTAACTTCTTCCTGAGTCTCTCCATCAGTGTCGACTCCGGTTTGAACAATGTAAGGCTGAACACCGTTACTGACAATCCTCATTTTGGCTGCGTGAGATTCTCCAGCTTTGTTGTTGTTGAGCTGTTAAAGCTCCGCCCTCTTCTGGAAAGGGGGCGGGGAGCAGCAGCTCATTTGCATTTAAAGGGACACACACAAAAATGGCATGTTTTTGCTCACACCCAAATAGGGGCAAATTTGACAAGCTATAATAAATGATATGTGGGGGATTTTGAGCTAAAACTTCACAGACACATTCTGGAGACACCAGAGACTTAAATTACATCTTTTGAAAAGGGCATTATAGGTCCACTTTAAAAAAAACTATTCATAAAACCGGCAAGGAGATACACAATGGGCCGTGTTTTGTCTCGATGACACTTTGAGAAGGAGCAAAGAGTGTTTTACTCTATTGATGTAAAGGTTATTCAATTATAATCGCTCTGAAGGTATAAGACAGGTACAAAGTGAGAGAAAAGAAAAGGATGAGAGAAGACTCAAAGGATGAAATAAATCATAGCAGATTTTATATTAAGATAAAGGTTGGACAAGGCACTCGAGCAGATGACCTTTAAACAGCACTAATAATGTGGGTGGCGTCAATATCACACATGCTCATGGAGCAGCTGCAGACTGATGCTTATGCACACGAAAGAGGCTTGCAGAATCTGGCTGGTTTTATGCATTTTCTGGGAATGGGAATGAAGGGGAATGGGAATGAAGATGCTCATGTTTTTATCAGTCTGTCAGGAAACTAAAGGCATGTTTACAAGTTCCTGGACTGTTACTATGAGTGTTTCTGAGGAAAAACTGATGCTGGATTTGCCAAAGTTGCATTAAGTCTTTTATAGATTTTTATTTTTTATAAGTCTTGTCCGCTGGTTCTGGTTTACAAGTAACATTTTTATAGATGAAGCCTGAACAAGTGGAAAAGTGAACCTCACTAAGAAATGTCTTCATATTTTAATTAGGCACATTTAAACCCAAACTTGCATTACTGCATTACGTTGGATGGATGGAATAAATTAAATAATTAAAATAAATAATAATAAAATAAATTCTCATAACTAAATGAATGAATGAATGAATAAATAAACAAATAAATAAATAGCCACATGGAAGTGTATTAACTAACTAGCGAAGGAAAACCAAAAATGTAATAAATGAATTAAAATAAATAAATAAATAAATACATATTAAAATAAATTCTCATAAATAAAAATAAATAAATAACCACATTGAAGTGTAAAGAAATTAAAATAAATAAATATTAAAATAAATTCTCATAAATAAATAAATATTAAAATAAATTCTCATAAACAAATAAATAAATAGCCACATGGAAGTGTATTAGCTAGTGAAGGAAAACCAAAAATTAAATAAATTAATTAATTAAAATAAAAATATATATTAAAGGTACAATATGTAACATTTTTGCAGTAAAATATCCAAAAACCACTAGCCTATTGTTATATATTTTGTCCAGCTGATTACAAACAATATCTCTAATGTTTTCAACTACTTGTAAATCATGAGAAAATTCCCATTCTAAACAGTGACACGGGGCAGTGCAGTCGCCTGTCAATGATGTCAATTACCTTTGTTACTGCCTTTACTGACGTAGAAACCACATGACAACAGTGCCGTGGACAAATGTGGAAGTAGTGTCTAGCGTCCAGTAAACCACTAGCTTGCTTCAAGCAGTTCCTTATTTACTTCTTGCACGTTTTATGGTGGATTGTGTCACTTATTTATGGAACATAATTACTGTTTACCATCTGCCGCTGGTTCTGTCGAGAAGGACAGCTCCCGTAAACTCATGACCGGAAAAGCGGAAGCGGCGCCGGCGACTGTGTCATAATAAAAGTCCCGCTGCTCGTGAGGCGTGTGTTGATCAATCGCTCCAGCTCCTCGTTCAGCTCCCGCAACACTCGGTCCTGCTCTGCTTCATACTACAGTAACGTTAATAATCGCATCCACGAACATGAGTTCTTCCAGACTCCAATCCCTATTCTTTTGCACCGTCCGTTGATATGGAGACCACATGTCCCAAGTTTCCGCTCTAAAACTTGGCGTCATCAAACTACGCCTTTGTTTTGAATAGGCTTCTAGCGACCTCTAGCGGAAAAAAATATCACAAATTGTACCTTTAATATAAATTCTCATAAATAAATAAACATTAAAATAAATTCTCATAAATAAATAGCCACATGGAAGTGTATTAGCTAACTAGTAATGAAAAAACAAAAATTACTTTTAAATAAATGATTAAAAAAATTATCACTGCATTGCACTGCACTGATAAAAAAAAATCAAGAAAAATAAACAGTTTGGACATAATTCTTAAACATTAAGTGTAAATGTAGTTCACTATATCAAATATAACAATGTATAATTTGCAATTGTACTTTACAGTATAAATAAGCAGACAATTATTGTGTGTGTGTGTGTGTGTGTGTGTGTGTGTTATATGTGCTTAATTGTCAATGTCAATGCAAAAATTGTCATCAAAAGATGACTTAAAATAGGCTTCAATCCCTATTTGATTCACTCGTGCCAGTAGTCTGGGTACAAGAGGATACACAGTCAGGGATACACCAATAATAACACTCTTTACCCAGCAGTCCTGCTGGAAAACAGAACATTCTCTTCCCTCTTCATGACGCTTGTTTTCAGTTCTTCAAAGCAGCAGATCCCGCATCTCTTCCCTTTTACCTGCGCAGCCTGCGGATGCTCTAATTTAACTGTTATTTACAAGGCGAGCTTTCAGCCCGAGGTTTGGACAGACAGGTCCATCTGTACAGAATACTAAAAGCGTCTGTCAGGCACCAGCCGTCATCAGATATTCAGGCCGAGCTGGTGTGTGCTGGTACCGGTGCGGGCTGCATGACAGACCCAAGCGTCTGCCCACCTTTGATGTCCGGGAGGAATCGCAAACCTGCTTTTCCTTTTTATCCCGACCAAAATCATTACTGGAATTACTGCATATAATAATAATATATAAATATAAAAATACAATAATATTAATACTGTGATATATATCTTTATTCTATCTATCTATCTGGTGCTTTAAATTAAAATATAAACGTTAAACAATATACAATGATAAACATTTCAAACACTGCATGAAAATTAATCAACTATATACTGCAGAATTACAAAGTAGTATTCTGATGCTACTCCAAACATGCTCATGCTCTTTTCACATCCATCATTCATTAGCTCTTCCTCATTTTCCCATTCTCCTTCCTGCTTCCTAATCAGCTACTTTAATTTCCTGGTTTGGGAAAAGGATATTGACCTCCGTTAACCTCACGCTCCGTAATGGCCGACAGATCAAGTGCCTGATACATCAGCATAATCTCTGGGAAATAGAAAGCAGGCATTAGTTTCCAGGTGCTTCCGAAATCTAATCCCACCTTTGCTCTTCTATGCATTTGGAGAAGCTGAAATGTTCCCAACTGGGATGATGATTAGACATCACTGTTTGTTAATGCAGCAGGTGGGAAGCATTTTGTTGAATATTAACTACACACCTTTGATGGGCGTCCAAGCAGGTTCGGAGAAAGCCAGAATGTAAAGATTCATGGACTATGCCGAATAGAAATTTGATAATACACTGAAATATTTACAATTCATATGCTGCTTGCAAAATATACCCGAATACACGGCTACTTTTGAATGCCCATCAATGGAAAAATATTATAGTTTCATGCAAAACAACAGCTGTTTTAATGGTAAAAGACCGTAAAAAAAATTCTACTGTAAAAACTTGTTAATTGGGTAAGTTGGCACAGTGAAAAACTGTAATAGATCTACTGGGACATTACAGCAAAATACTGTAAAAAATTAACAGGTTTTGGAAGTGAAAAATAACAAGTCATCTTATAATATTGTAAAAACATATATATATATATATATATATATATATATATATATATATATATATATATATATATATATATATATATATATGATCTATAAGTTATGACAACATATGTTTTTACATTGCTTTATCTCATCAAAATAAGTTGAGGAATTTTCCCAAAAAAGTTTATACAAGATTCAACTAATTTTTAAGTCAGTTTTACAGTGTACAGTAAAAAACTTTTTTTTTAATTGAAATGTTTCTTAGGTTTTTATGATCAAATATGTATATTAGTGTTTTATGTTACATCTTATGTTGTTAAATTAATGTTTATCGTATTATTTTAGTGTCATATCTGTTACTATGATGGTGTTTTGTGTTTGTGTCTGTCAGTATATTAAGGTATAGAAAAAAAACTAATTTTATTGATGCTATGTTTTGGTATATTAACATTATTTCAGTTAATGAAATAATTATATAAATTTAAGTTCAGTCTGTAAAACGTAACTCTTTCCCCACCATTGACGGAATTTTCCGTCATTTATGCCACAACGCTTCCCCCGCCAATGACGGACATTTCCGGCAATCCATGTTTTCACTGTTATACGGTAGGGGGCGCTATTATGCATCTTCTGAAAGAGTATAGAATATCCTGATCAAAACACAAGTGAAGAAGAAGCAGAAACAAGTGATAAAAGCATTGCTTACGCACAAAATAACACGATCGTCAAACATTAAACAGCATATAAATCAAAACTGCCAAACATTACTGAATAAAATGTTGAACCCATGAAGAGGAAACCACTGTGAAGCTTCGGGGGTGCTGATGGACTCGATCTACTCTGACTGATAATATAAAAATGTTCTTCACATATTTGTTAGACCTTGAGAATGAATGTAAATGTAGAGCTACTTTTTAATTTATGGCCATATGAAATTTATTTTTGTGTTTGTGATTCTGTGTTTGTATGAATTAATGCAAATGTATATAAACTTTAACAATTTAATCAAGCTTTTAAAATGTAATCAAATGAAGAATAACAATTAATTTACAACAAAACATTTAAAAACGTCCAATAAGATGCTTCACAACAGAAATGTATAAATTTAAAACATGGATGAAAAAATATTTTGGTTCTATGATATTCCTTTAGAATTAATAATATTATTACTTTGAGAAGTACATTTTAGTATATAGTAGTGATATATTTCTGTCATAATTTCTTGAAGTTAAACCAAACTTTTATTTTGATGGTATGTTGTGAGGCTCTGTAAAAACTAACTGTGAAATTCACTAAATGAAAAAAGTTCATTTTACTTAAAACTTTAAAAAAAAGTTAATTCAACAACAAATTTTGTGTAGTGAACTCAAGAACCTATTATATTAAGTAGAACTCAAACTAAATAAGTCACTAGAAATAATCATGTTATTTTAACTTTAATGGTTTAAGTTACAGAAATTCATTTAATCTAGTATCTTATGTCATCTATGAATAAATAACTAAAAGCTAACACATTAATCTATTTCATATTAAGCCTACACACCTACATTAAGCTGTCACCTGATCGTTTGCCCACTATAGAGGGTAATCGGGCAAATAATGGGTTCGTGGGACGGGGCGTGGCTTGGGAGTGGTCAGCGGTGCTCAGCTGGTCATTTGTCCACTACAGAGGGTAATCGGGCAAATAATGGGTTCGTGGGACGGGGGCGTGGCTTGGGAGTGGTTAGCGGTGGTCAGCTGGTCATTTGTCCACTATAGAGGGTAATCGGGCAAATAATGAGTTTGTGGGACGGGGGCGTGGCTTGGGAGCGGTCAGCAGTACTCGGCTGTTCATTTGTCCACTATAGAGGGTAATCGGGCAAATAATGGGTTCGAGGGACGGGGGCGTGGCTTGGGAGCGGTGGTCAGCTGGTCATTTGTCCACTATAGAGGGTAATCGGGCAAATAATGGGTTCGTGGGACGGGGGCGTGGCTTGGGAGCGGTCAGCAGTGCTCGGCTGTTCATTTGTCCACTATAGAGGGAAATCGGGCAAATAATGGGTTCGTGGGACGGGGCGTGACTTGGGAGCGGTCAGCGGTGGTCAGCTGGTCATTTGTCCACTATAGAGGGTAATCGGGAAAATAATGGGTTCGAGGGACGGGGGGCGTGGCTTGGGAGCGGTGGTCAGCTGGTCATTTGTCCACTATAAAGGGTAATCGGGCAAATAATGGGTTCGAGGGACGGGGGCGTGGCTTGGGAGCGGTGGTCAGCTGGTCATTTGTCCACTATAGAGGGTAATCGGGTAAATAATGGGTTCGTGGGATGGGGGCGTGGCTTGGGAGCGGTCAGCGGTGCTCAGCTGGTCATTTGTCCACTATAGACGGTAATCGGGCAAATAATGGGTTCGTGGGACGGGGGTGTGGCTTGGGAGCGGTGGTCAGCTGGTCATTTGTCCACTACAGAGGGTAATCAGGCAAATAATGGGTTCGTGGGACGGGGACGTGGCTTGGGAGCGGTCAGCGGTGCTCAGCTGGTCATTTGTCCACTATAGAGGGTAATCGGGCAAATAATGGGTTCGTGGGATGGGGGCGTGGCTTGGGAGCGGTGGTCAGCTGGTCATTTGTCCACTATAGAGGGTAATCGGGCAAATAATGGGTTCGTGGGACGGGGGCGTGACTTGGGAGTGGTCAGCGGTGCTCAGCTGGTCATTTGTCCACTATAGAGGGTAATCGGGCAAATAATGGGTTCGTGGGACGGGGGCATGACTTGGGAGCGGTCAGCGGTGCTCAGCTGGTCATTTGTCCACTATAGAGGGTAATCGGGCAAATAATGGGTTCGAGGGACGGGGGCGTGGCTTGGGAGCGGTGGTCAGCTGGTCATTTGTCCACTATAAAGGGTAATCGGGCAAATAATGGGTTCAAGGGACGGGGGCGTGGCTTGGAAGCGGTGGTCAGCTGGTCATTTGTCCACTATAGAGGGTAATCGGGCAAATAATGGGTTCGTGGGACGGGGGCGTGGCTTGGGAGTGGTCAGCGGTGGTCAGCTGTCCACTATAGACGGTAATCGGGCAAATAATGGGTTCGAGGGACGGGGGTGTGGCTTGGGAGCGGTGGTCAGCTGGTCATTTGTCCACTATAGAGGGTAATCAGGCAAATAATGGGTTCGTGGGACGGGGCGTGGCTTGGGAGCGGTGGTCAGCTGGTCATTTGTCCACTATAGAAAGTAATCGGGCAAATAATGGGTTTGAGGGATGGGGGCATGGCTTGGGAGCGGTCAGCGGTGGTCAGCTGGTCATTTGTCCACTATAGAGGGTAATCGGGCAAATAATGGGTTTGAGGGATGGGGGGAATCGAGAAAGTGACCACTCCCACATTATATGAATGGCAGAGAAGCCCATTGAAATAACCTGAAACTGGGACGGTGAATCTGCCACCCTCTGGATGAGGGCGGTACTGCCTTTGGGGGTCTCAGACTTGGGGGCGCTCCCATTTGAACCCTGGTGGGGCCAGGCCGACCGAAACCGCTCAGGACATGTCAGGCGGCTGAGGGGGATCGGTGAAAAATTCAGAGTGGTCAGCGCGCACCAACCGAGAATCCACATCCAGGGACCCGTTACGTAATGGGGGATCGGGCGAGTTTATGAGTTTCAGGACTTCCTAGAGTAATTACATTTACTCACGTCAAAGTATTATCCTAGTGCGTTTCTTATTTCCTCAAATGAAATGGTGAAAAGTTTGTGACGTGACTCTCAAAGCAGCTCTGGAGTTAATGTTCATGTCTTCATGTCTTCATATATTGAGATGGCAGACTCTGAAAATGCGTGTGAGTTTGTTTTTAAAAACTGCTAGTGGGAAAAGAGTTAAAATGTCACTATTTTTATGGTATAATTCTGGCAACCACAAACTGTATAAATTTGTACATTTCTCTCTCTTTTTTGTTTTTTTTTACAGTGTACTAACTAACCTGGACTATGTCAGACAAATGCTTTTGTCTGTTGCATTGCATCTAATTTTTACAAAATCCCATGCATGAGTAACATTTTTTAAGACAGCAAGTCATGTTCTGTGGAATGCAAGAACTCATCCTGCATGAACTCCATTTAACGATGCGACAAACATTTTGGTCTGCACTGGACTAGATTACTAATCCAAGTCTTGAGGACCAAATAATAGATTAAAATGGCTTTCCATTATTATTATAACTCCCAAAAATAAACCACATATTTAAACACCAGAGCAGGCCAAGAACAACATCTCAGCTCATTCATTCTGAGACCGCAGCAGCATAGCTAACATCAGTCATCACTACCGGAACGGGAAAGAGATCAGTCAGCCTGTCAGTACTAAATGCTAATGCCCGGCACTTCAAGAGGAGAATTATGGAGGCGCTCATCCCGCTTTCGAAAGCCCGGACGAATACTGATGATTTTCAGTGTGAGAAAGTGGGAGACCTTCTTCTCTGCATTCGATGTTCACACGTCGAATGTTTACATGGAAGTTCCTCTGGTTCTCAGAGCTGCCTCCGACCGAAGAGCTCTCTTTATGTGGAAAAACAAACAGGACGTCGCATCTTCAGAACCTCACTGCGGGAGGTGGCGGGATTTGAACTGCACGTGGACCAATGATTGATGAGTCCACGTCCCAAACGTTTAAGTGACCATCAAGCTCGGCAACACACGTGATAATCATCGGATGATCCCGCAGCGCTCAGTGTGTTGTTTAGGGTCCCTGGGAGAAAAAATAAATATGCAACATATTTTGTATGGCCAGGAAAAACAACTGTGATTCACGTACAAACATTGACTCTGCATTCAGTGTCCTGGTGATGTGCTTACGGATCTGTTACATCAAAAAATAAACCTTGGTGGCGTCAATCAATGTGGCTAAATTTAGCAAAATTGACTTTATATTATGCAATTATCAAGTTTTTGGCTTCATTCCAAAACGTAGTGAACTGCCTATGGAGGCAGCATTGTATGCAATTCAAGATTATGCGGATTATGCAGACAATTTTAATTCTAATTCTAATGCTAATTCTAAAATCTAATGAGTGCAATGAAAAAAAAGTGTGTTGGATTTACATGATTTAACCATTGGTTCAACATTAATCAACTAAGTAACACAAACATAATATTTTTAGTTACTTCAACATCACCAAATGAAGTCGTTCTGGAGTGATCAAAGTTCAATGCAAAGCGACATATTTTCTTTTACAGAAATCACTTATTAAAGACTACAATAAATGGCTGGTAGGGACTATAACGAGCTTCTTCCTGGGTTAGTGACATCACAAACCCTAAAATTTACATAAACCCCACCCCCGAGAACACGCAACAAAGGGGGTGAGACCATGTTGGGCTGCTTTAGAGAAGAGGAAGAGTTGTTGTAGTAGAGTGTTGTTGTCATGCCGTCATTTTACGCCAGACTGCTACACAAACGAGGGTCAATTCAACACAAAAGATGAACATGACGGCACATGCTAGTGGATGAGTTGAATCAACTCCACAGCAACTACATCAATTTATCCACTAACCATTCAGAAACATCTAAAAGTTGTAACTTCTTCCTGAGTCTCTCCATCAGTGTCGACTCCGGTTTGAACGATGTAAGGCTGAACACCGTTACTGACAATCCTCATTTTGGTTGCGTGAGATTCTCCAGCTTTGTTGTTGTTCAGCTGTTAAAGCTCCGCCCTCTTCTGGAAAGGGGGCGGGGAGCAGCAGCTCATTTGCATTTAAAGGGACACACACAAAAACGGCGTGTTTTTGCTCACACCCAAATAGGGGCAAATTTGACAAGCTATAATAAATGATATGTGGGGGATTTTGAGCTGAAACTTCACAGACACATTCTGGAGACACCAGAGACTTAAATTACATCTTGTAAATGGGGAATTATAGGTCCCCTTTAAACTACCTCATGTCTCAAAGCTCATAACGTTACAATAATAATGAATGTAAACAACTTTAAAAGCACTGACCTGTACCAGCTGACTGCTGCAGATTCATTTCGCCGTTGATAGTGTTGCCATTGAAATGCATAAATTCGACTCACGAACGGCTCTGAGTATAATGTCATGGGTTTCCATCTCTTCCAAATCACTTATGGCGTGAACGCGGCATAAGATCGTTGTTTTGGTTCAGGAGGAAGTGTAAAAGGTGGCCGTCCTATCATTGCATTCGCACCGAATGCAATGATTGGACGAACATTTTATGGTCATACACCTTCCAAAGACAATATGTATATATATATATATATATATATATATATATATATATATATATATATATATATATACATTATATACATATAAATACATTAATACCACTTAACTTAGTAATTGCTTACCTTGCCTTTAATTTCATCATTTTTACTCTCCCCATCAAGTCTCATGCAATGCATGCTGGGAACTACAAGTCAACATCAAAAATTATTTCAGTACTTTATTGGTTCACATAATTTAATCTCTATTTCACATTTTAGAGAATTACATTAATTATAAGCAAAGATAACATAATATAATTGATTAAATCGGAAATCTGTATTTCCCATTTTTCCAGTGTAGTGTTTCAAATCAGAGGTTGTATTTGGCTTACACTGTCAGTGTAGGGTGTGGTAGACAGCAACACGGCTCACTAGGTTTCGTAACAGAGCCCTTGTAATACTAAACAGAGCGTGGTGAACCCCAGGTTTTTTTTAATGCATGACATAGC
Organism: Chanodichthys erythropterus; assembly: GCF_024489055.1. NCBI lineage: Eukaryota > Metazoa > Chordata > Actinopteri > Cypriniformes > Xenocyprididae > Chanodichthys > Chanodichthys erythropterus. The sequence continues at coordinate 3,547,783 of NC_090244.1, read as the reverse complement.
AGTTTCTCTTGTGAATCTCTGACCGAGGGGTGAACAATGTGTCCTCTGGAGCATGTCTGCTGCATTCTGAAACAGCGGACCTGTCCTTTCTCACGCTAACAAGCTAATGTAAACAAGCAACTCAAACAGGAAGTCAAGGGGTTTGCAGTGACTCTCTGTCTCTTTTAGTGTACTGTATGCTGGAATATAATGGACTGATACATTGGCCCAAACAGCAACATTATTCTGCTGGGGGGAAAAATAAACTTATCAGCATTTTTTGTTCCTAAAATTCCAGCCAAAAACTGAAGCTATACACTATGATTAATTACATAACCGGAAAATACATTCTTAATAATAACACATTTTACTGCTATACAATTTTATTGCTCTTTCACGAGTACTATAACAAATCACTTGGACTCTGGAACTTACCTTTTCTAATGGAAGGACTGGTATGAGTCCAGCATCACTGTTGAAAGTGTGTCAATCGTCGCTATTATATTAAACTTGTATCTACATTTGACTTTGATGTACTGTGTGCTGAATCTTGCCCTGCACAAATGTTAGCAGACAGTATCAGCAGTTTTACAGCTCCAAAATTTCTCAAGGGATGCACAGAAGTGGATATGTTGAATTGCATAAATCAAACGAAAGTTTGCATCCTAGTAATTTTTCCTGCTTCTAACACATCAACTTTGAGGACAAAATGTTCACTTGCTGCCTAAAATATCTCATCCACTAACAGGTGCCGTGCTGAAGAGATAATCAGTGTTATTCACTTCACCTGTGTGTGCTTATAATGTCATGCCTGATCGGTGTAAACTGTAAACATGACCCCAAGGTTGAAGACCTCTGAACTAGCCTCAGGTGGTTTACTAGTCTCTACTGGCCAAGATGGTTTCCATTGGGTTTTTTAAAGAGGTTTTGGGCATTTTTCAGTTGGTCCAGCTGGTATACTAGTTGGCCATCCGGTTAAACCAGCTTGGTCAGGCTGTGAGACCAGCTAAAACCAACAAATGGCCTCAGAAGAAGCAGATTTACTTCATCTACTGAACTGAAATTGCATCCACCTCAATTTGTTTGAAATGCAATCATTCGCAACATAATAACCGTATGATTTCAGGTATGATTGGTTCTCCATTTTATCTAGATTATTGCTGCATTCAAGTCCTCTTTGGGAAGTTCCCATTTATGAACTTGGAAGTCACAGTGATTGGCCAATTTCATAGTTCTTTCTCTCTTTTTGTCAAAGTTACTGTCAAATGCATTAAGCTTTTTTTACTACTGATCCAAAAAATGAAAAGGAAAGGATGCATATTAGATGTTGAATCTGCATATTAGCCATTGAGAAAGCAAATGAAAATGTTGTTGTACAAACCCATCAACTTATAAAGTGGCTTAATGACATCAACAAGTACATAACATGAAAACTAATGTTTGGTCAACATTTACAATTACAACTTACAACCAATAATAATTAACTTCCACCATGATTCTTTAATTGACACTCCCAATTGTGAGTGGTGGAATTCATGTGTGCCTTGTAAATATAGTCATTACGACATGTGACTCACCAGCTCTAATTCATGTAACCAGTTAGTCTGACACCACAGAGGACTAGAGATGACACAAAACACATGCTGCAAACAAATCAGAGAACATGTTAATAAGAACAGATGATGCAATGAGACAACGGGGGAAAGAGAGAGAGAGAGGCCACAATTACACACAGAAAAAACAGTCTTGCCTCACTGGCCACATTATCAAATTTACAAGCTTCGACAATAAAGATTAATCACTTCAGGCTACAGGGTATCGCACACAAATCAGATTTAGAGTGTCATAAATGCAAACAAAGATGAGTGATTTGTTTGCTTAAACATCAAAGGGCTTATAAATGCAGTCGTTGGCTTGAGTATATGTACATTAGCGGAGCACCATGACCAATTATTATTTATTGATTGCACAGAGATGAACATTTAGTATTAAAGAGGATTGAAAACAGGTTACGGCTGAAAAACAACATGTTTATTAAAAAAAAAAAAACGAATAATTACAATGGATGCAAAATTACATCAAACTGTAAAATCAATCATCCGGCATGTGAAAAAATTCATAAGGAACATGCAATGAAGGGTTTGAAAAACTGGACAAAGTATCTTGTACAATGAATGCAATGTCTCAGAATTAACACCTAAACTTTAACTAATAACTAATGGCTAAAAGAAGCTATTAAAAGTTTAGGCACCATTAAATATAGACACTGTCTGAAGCTAAGAGGGAAATATTTTTAACTTTCTTATAACTGTTTTCTCAGATAGAGCTATGATAACTTTTAGCTACACTGCAGTGGCACCTTGCTGCCACATAGACCTATATAATATTTTTTCCACTCAATTATGTCGTAATAACGAGATATTATGTCCTTAAAATGACATCTTTTCTCATAATAACGAGATATGTCATAAAAACAACATAATGTCGTAATAATGAGATGTCGTTAAAAAAAATTTTTGTTAAAACAACATTTTCTCGTAATAATGAGATGTTTATACATTTATACAAAATATGCCATTTTTTACATCTCGTTATTAAGAGAAAGGATGTAGTTTTATGACTGCATCTCGTTATTACAAGATAAGATTCAGTTTTAACTATTTCATTATTATGAGATGCTGTTTTAACAATTTCGTTATTATGAGAAAAGATGTTTTAACTATTTCGTTACTGTGAGAAAAGATTTCGTTGTAACTATTTCGTTATTATGAGAAAAGATGTCGCTTTAACGAAATAACTTATTACAAGGTGTTTTTCCGACATCTCATAACGAGAAAAGATATCGTTTTAACAACATATCTCGTTATTATGAGATGTTATTTTAACATAACATCTCAACATAACATCTTGTTATTATGAGAAAAGATGTTGTTTTAACGACATCTCGTTATTACGAGAAAAGATGTCGTTTTAATGACATCATGTTATTAGATGTCGTTTTTCTGACATCTCATTACGAGAAAAAAATTACGTTTTAATGACATATCTCATTATTACGAGAAAAGATGTCGTTTTTATGACATCTCATTATTACGAGAAAAGATGCTGTTGTAACGACATATCTCATTATTACGAGATGTTATTTTAACATAACATCTCAACATAACATCTTGTTATTATGAGAAAAGATGTTGTTTTAACGACATCTCGTTATTACGAGAAAAGATGTCGTTTTAATGACATCTCGTTATTATGAGAAAAGATGTAATTTTAACAACTTTTCTCGTTATTACTAGAAAAGATGTTTTATAACAACATATCTCATTATTACGGGAAAAGACGTAATTTTAACAACTTATCTCGTTATTACGAGAAAAGATGTCTATTTAACGACATATCTCGTTATTAGGAGATGTCTTTTTTATGACATCTCATTATTACGAGTAAAGATGTTGTTTTAACGACATATCTCATTATTACGAGATGTTATTTTAACAAAACATCTCAACATAACATCTTGTTATTATGAGAAAAGATGTTGCTTTAACGACATCTCGTTATTACGAGAAAAGATGCTGTTTTAACGACATATCTCGTTATTATGAAATGTCATTTTAACAACATATCTCGTTATTACGAGAAAAGATGTCATTTTAACAACTTATCTCATTATTACAAGAAAAGATGCAGTTTTAATGACATCTCGTTATTAGATGTAGTTTTTCTGACATCTCATTATGAGAAAAAATTACATTTTAATGACATATCTTATTATGAGAAAAGATGACGTTTTAACAACATATCTCGTTATTACGAGAAAAGATGTAATTTTAACGACATATCTCGTTATTGCGAGAAAAGATGTCATTTTAACAAATCTCGTTATTACGAGAAAAGATGTCGTTTTTCTGACATCTCATTACGAGAAAAAAATACGTTTTAATGACATATCTTTTTATTACGAGAAAAGATGTTGTTTTAATGACATGTCGTTATTAGATGTCGTTTTTCTGACATCTCATTACGAGAAAAAAATACATTTTAATGACATATCTTGTTATTACGGGAAAAGATGACGTTTTAACAACATATCTCGTTATTACGGGAAAAGATGACGTTTTAACAACATATCTCGTTATTACGAGAAAAGATGTCATTTTAACAAATCTCGTTATTACGAGAAAAGATGTTTTATAATGACATATCTCATTATTACTATGAGAAAAGATGTCATTTTAACAACTTATCTCGTTATTATGAGAAAAGATGTTTTAATGACATCTTGTTATTAGGATATGTCGTTTTTCTGACATCTCATTACGAGAAAAAATTAAGTTTTTACGACATATCTCGTTTATTACAAGAAAATATGTGGCAGCTATGCGCCAATGTACTACACCACCAGTTGTTAAAAATTACACTGAATCTATTGAAGGGGTAGAATCATTTAATATGAAATTATCAGATGATATGATGCTATTTATCTCGAACAAAAACAAATCTCGAATAGGGTGACAGCTTTAAATTAAACCGATAAATTCAGACTAAATACAACAGTGTCAAACACATAGATGAACAGCAGAATTAAATAGATGACGTAGCAATAAACTCAAATGAGTATGTTAATCTGCACTGGATGATTTACTTGAACCCATCTGAAATCGCTAAAATGATTCACCCAATAGGACACTTAAGTGTACTTAATTTATCCCTTTTGGAAGCCTTTCTTTTGCATAAAAATGTAAAACATTTTCTTCTCCTGTTCTCTCTCATTTTCGCTGCTCCAGCTGAGAAAGTGTTCAGATTTACTGTGCGTATTAAGAGGCGAGTGATTAAAACACTGCTGCCACTTTAGTAACACAAAGGCGGGCGGCTCTATTAGCGTTGTGCTAATCTACTGGGACGCTCCAGCTACAAAGAACATGAGTGGCACTGCAGGAGAGAGATAAAAGAGCCACTGCTGAGATTTCTGCCTTTCTCAAGCTGATTTCTAGCCCTGCAAAATGACCCTCTCACATGGCCAGGCCGAGAAAAATCAGAAGTCCAATAGGGCTTCTGCAGTTCTGCTCCCATAGCGACAGCGGACGGATCGAAACTGCGCTTGAGTGCTGGAATTCCCAGAAGGCTCTCTGTCTGCCACTCCAGAAAAGTGATTCAAACTCAGCCGAGTTCATCTCTTGGACCAGACCAGATTCCTGAGGTAAACTCCACAGAAAAAAAACGTAATTTAAGTAGAGATAGACTGTCTGAAAATTCAGTTTTGATCATTTTAACAAACATACATTACAATAGAAAACATTTATTTTAGCCTAAGTTGTAATAATTTTTCACAAAATTACTGTTTTTACTGTATTCTGAGACTAAAAATATTACTGACCCCACACTTTTGAATGATAATGTATCATAAAAATACCATGGTATGAATATAATCATTACATTACAATGGTGTAACGTAGTTAGTAGATACGGGAAGAAGGAAGCGGGAACCGGCAAATGTTTAAACAAACTTTAATATAGATTCGAGACCGGTGCAACACGCAGCTGACACTCGTTATCACTCGCGGCTCTCGCCCACCCTGCTCGTCACACATGGCATTTCAGATGAGTCACCAATGTTTTTTGGACATGTAGCTACTGTGAAAATACCATGGTTTGAATATGGTAAATCTCATTATTTTGGCTTTTTGGATACGTACCATGGTAAAAGCATGTTATTTTGAAGCGCCTTGGAGAACCTTAAGAATTAGCTAGAAAACAGAACCAAAAAGTAGTAGTTTTACCATCTGGTAACACCACAGTACTTGTAAACACATGTCAATATATTAGTAAAATATACTACTACAGGTACTACAGGCTACTTTTCACAGCCTCCATCTGTCTGACACATGACTGCAGAGGGAGGAACAACAGATATGTCAGAATAGTTATTTAGAAGAATCATTGTACATTTTTATTCACAGCACACATAAGCGTCTTTTTCCTCCAACACTCAACCAAGAAAAATGGTTAGGAATAACAGAATATTAGTCTGCAGTGTTGGAAGGCTGCTGGGAAAGCATGCTGAAATATTAATGGCATCTGAAATATTGAGCCTGGTTTTAGTGAAAAGTTTTCAGCAGCGCTGCCGCCGTGTCTATAGAAAGCTGTTTACCACTTAATAATACAACATGTGCATTTCAGAACGTGTGGAGAGCTGCACGCCAACAAGTGCTTCAAATATGAACGCACACACGTTCTTGTTTCGACTGTCACTTTAGACGCCCCCTTTACCTGCCAAATGAGCCAAACAAAATGAATTAAGAAAGACTGCTCCTTCTGCCAGCTGACAGGCCGGCTTAATTGAAACTATCAATCACAATTCCTCAACATATCACACACACACGCTAAGTGTTCCCATCATCTAAATCAAACACACATGCTCTGTTCCAAAACCTAGTGAGCTGCCTACACAGTTGGCTATAATTAGAATCTCGTAAGTGAACAATTTTATCGACAATTCTTACATCATACAAATAGCGCTTATCGTGTGAAATGCATGTTATACTCGACTTTGATTTTAATAATTTTCCATTAGCACTGATCACATGATAATAGCATCTAAAATACACTATATCACACACAAATATTGGGTAAAATAGTGTACGTTTATTTCGAATTTTTTTATTTATTTCAGATGTACATATTGGTTATCAGCTGATATTAGACATTTTTAATTTATCGGTCAATATTATGTAATTGTGCATGCTCATTTCCATTTAGATTACCTTTGCCAACATCTAACACTTGCTAAATGTTAATCTTAAAAAGTACTAAAAATTTAATAACCTTGATAAAATATAATCTTTAGCTAATCTCAAAATTAATATGTATACATAATATATTTAAAATAATTATATACTTTCATATAATATACTATATATTATATTATTTTAATCTAATTTATATTATATATAATTATATATTATATTTATATAATACTTTGATTGTTAAATGATTTATATAAACTTATTATATAATTTTTTTTTAAGTTTATATATATAAACACACACAGTGTCTAACCAAAAATTCAGACACAAGATATCATTTTTGGTATATTTTTACTAGTGGGTGCAGGACACTATGTTTTATTTATGTAAGTGAGGATAGCAAAAAAAAAATAAACTGTGACACAGTAAAATCCCCAGAGTTAAATCAACTCTGCTCAGAGTACATACTGTCCCTCTCTAAATAGTGTTAAAATAACACTGAAGCAGAGTTAAAGTTAATGAGATAATTAAGCAATTAATAAGGCTGTGACTGAAGTCAGTTGTAGTTCTTGAGTTTCTCTTTTCTTCAGTGATTCTGCTTGTTAACAGCAGGTGTTCATCACTAATGCACAATCATCACTTAATTAATTGTTTAATTATCTCATCAACTTTAACTCTGCTTCAGTGTTATTTTAACACTATTTAGAGAGGGACCAGAGCAGAGTTGATTTAACTCTGAGGATTTTGCTGTGTAAAACTGCTAAAAAATTGGAGCTAAAAATTATTCAGACACTTTGACCTGACCATGTTTTGCTTAAGTGTTATCTGACATAATTAAGATTAATTTTTTTGACACAGTTTAACTCTGAGATCTTGTCATATTTTATTACCATTTTTCTAAACTATAGTGAATAACCTGTAATCATGAATGAAATGTTCAAGGTGTCTGAATAAATATTGGTTTGACTTTATATATATATTGCACTGTACATTATAATGTTGTGATGCTTAAATTCACCTGTAGTCATAGCATAAAACATAATTATTGTCTTGTCGGAATCAAGATTTTTTTTTTAGGTATGACAAATTATATTTTTGCTCAGATTTGTTTTTTTCATTGAGTTCATCACAATACACTGCCTTCTCCGTTACAAATGCATGTCATGCCATTTCAAAATGTAGCTAAAATTAAGTATCAGTCTTTAAAAACTGCCTGTATACCAAAATGTTGCTTACGTAGACAGCTCACTAGGTTTGGAACAGAGCCACAATCTTTTTGTGTCCTTTTCCCAGGAGACACATATCCATTTTCATCACAGAGCACGACATCAAATATGAATGAAAACATGCAACTCTGACACAGTGTTTAAATAGAAACCAAAGCATCTCCGCAGGGACTGACAGATGCAGCCGAGCCGAGACTGCGCTGCCATCGCAGGATAGAGGGAAAAGCTGGATGGAGAGAACGACAAGAAAACAAAAGAGTGCATCCCCACTCTCGGGGGAGGAAAGGGTTAACCCCATTACGACAGACCAATCAGAGCAGGGAGCAACACTGCAAAACCGCCGCAGTGAGTGAGAGAGGGAGACGAAGATAGAGAAGCAGTGAACGAGAGAGAGAGAGAGAAGGGGGACAAGAAAAGATGTGGAGGCGCAACAGAGGGGTGCATCGGCAACACTTCAACGCATCACAGTTTGAAGAGAGAGAAAAAGAAACAAGACAGTGAAGGAAACAGTTAGCAGGACAGTAGATCAAAGTCAGAGGATGTCCGTTTCACTCCGCTGGCATTGCTGACAGTTCGCACGGACAGTATTTGATTCACACTCCTCAGGGGGAGGCAGGTTTACGACTCGCTGACATGAAAAGGCTACAAAAGTGTGTGCACTTGTGGATCTCAGATGATGCTTCGGTGAAGCTGTAGCTACTCTCCGTTGCATGACAGATGAGAACTCCGGGAGCGCAAAGGTAAGATGGTGATATTGAATAACTTTGGTGATCAAAAATGACAGGAATGCAATTGAACAAGTATGCATGCTGCTGAGTTTTTGGATATAAAACCGTATTAATTCAAAAGAGCAGATGTCGAAACTTGGAATAGCAGATATATACAGCTCCCTAGGGCAACACTGGCATCTTTTAGAGAGCAATCTGTCAAAATTGGAGTTGCCCTAGTAAATCAAATTCAAATAAATCTGAAAAATTAAGAACAGAGGGAAATAAAAGATGCTTATTGCAAATATTCATGACTGAAGTGTAAGTGTTTGTCATTGTAAAACCCATGTCTGAATATTTAGGGGACATCTATTAACTCTCCGATACCTGTAAACAACATTCTGACTTTAGTTAGTCTATTGATCCACGTCTCCCCTGACAAATTTCGCCCCCAAAACCCAATCGATTCTGTTTACGGTTTCCCCCGATCTATCAAAGTCTGCTGGACTGTAACATCTGGGAAAAATTTACAGTGCAAAATCTCATTTACTGCTGGAACATGACCTCCTCGTTACATGTGATCCAGGCATATTCTTGCACGGCCGTTGACTGAAAAATGATGTGAGAAAAGTACAGACGTAAAACAACACAGGTGATTGCGTTACCTTCCCTAAAAGGCATTGCTTTGGAAATGAGTGTTTGTAGATTGTTCCCAAGATGCATGGGCCCATCCATCAACCTCTGCAGGTTCGCAGATGTTACTTGTACCTTCACATGGACGTTAAGCAAGACCAGAGCTTGTGCATTTCCGCAGACCGCTTGGGAAAGATGAATGGATAACACATGGAAGTCCATACTTGATGATGGATTGGATGCAGGCTTAATGAATAATTGATTGTTCACTTATCAACACTTCTCTGCTTTTTCTTGTTAGGATTGTGGAATCAAAGAGCTGAAGAGAAGTGCCATCTCTCAGGAAGACATGCACTAACATTGGGTCTCCCAGGACGAGTGGATTTCCCAGGACATTCCCATGCTCTCCACGGATGTGGAAAGTTTTTTATCAGAAACAGCCTAAAGGTGACCTTCAGTGAGGGGACAGAAAATTACATCGCCAACACCCGGAACGCCCCACCCCCTCATGCTGACCTAAACAATTCTGCGACCTTGGATTCTTCAGCAGATGGCACATGCAAATCAGCAAACGCAAATCAATATGGATTTATCACCTTCTAGGGCCCATAAAACTGCAATAATGGGAATATGCCAGCATTGAAGCAACGGCATGAGATGGTATCAAGGGAGATGAAACCCTAATGTGGATATAATAATCAATCGAAAACGATTGCTTTCAGTTGTTAAGATAGATTAGAAAAGGAAAATGGACATTTTATCTCTGAATCACTTATTTTCTTTGGACTCCTAAACAAATCAGAACACGAAAGAACAACTCTTTCTTAGGTCTGGCCATGGCAGGGGTCCAAACGTATCATTTGATTTAGTAAAAAACCATCATCCGTGATCAAAAAGCGAGAGATTCGCTTGGATTACGAGGATTAAGAAGTGCAGAATACTTCCTTGAAAGGCCATGCCTGGGGCTGATGTACAACTTGTACCCCTTCCAGACTCTCCCGTCTCGACTGCTGACTCCCGAGGCTGAGAAAAAAGCTGGAAGGGGAAGGGTAAGTCAACGAATGCGTAGAATAAACTATTAGACAGTTGTCATTAGTCGTCAAGGATGTTCGACATCCAGAAAACAAACTTGATGATCTGTGAGGTGTTGTGTTTTAGCTCATGAAGTCATTCAAGTTTCCATATGGTTTCACTCCAAGGTGTCAGTCAGCCTAGATCAAAACAAAGAGTTATTAGTACCCAGTTGGCACCTTGATGCATCTATCTACATTGGAGTAAATTACATAAGCCAGGTTAATACTTATCTCGACAATCCTCTCTCTTAATTCTCCCTCACGGTGATGAATGAAACGCAGCACTAAAGACAGTGGCATTTGCAAATGGAGCAATCCATCACTGTGCAACAAATGAAAAAGCATCGTGGACAAAAATAATGCATAAAGTGTGTCTATTCATAGCAGCGCCTAATACAGAACGCGCAGTGCGTGATCAATGCATTATTAGTCAACGTGCACAGAAGCATCAGATGTAAAGCCATTCGAAGGCACACAGGGAATCTGAACTAGTAAGACAAACAGAACTTTGTATATGGTGGTGGTTCGAATCCAGCAGAAATCTACCAGATACCTTAATCTAATTGTTTTGTTGGTTTCTATAGGTGAGACCCCCAAAACATCTCTTGAATGATGTGCCGTTAAAGCCAATTCATACCACACAGACAAGCTCCAAACAACAAGTTGGTGAAAAACCCCAACCAACGGCAACAGACACTGACAGGAGTAGCACACTGATCCAACAAAACCCAACAAACGTTGGCGTTTGTCTGTGCGGAGTGAATTGGCCTTAACAACTTTATTTGTTCTTCTCTTAGATTTTTAGTGCATCTAAAAAAGAGGGTTGTACAAAATTCAGTACTGAGTGAATGAGTGTGAATTTGAATTCATCCATCCATCCATCAATCTGTCTATTCATTTATCTGTCCATCCATCCATCCGTAATGGTGCGTTCACACCAGACACAAATGATTTACATGTTAAATCAATGCAAAGACGCGAATAGACATCCTGTGGCGTGATTCGCGCAAATGAGGCAGTGCGAATGACGTGGCACGAATTAAGCGTTTCGGGCGTTTGACATGCGTAACACGTGATTTGTGCGAACCACGCAAGTTGAAAAATCTGAACTTTGGTGAAAATACGCGTCAAGTTAACCAATCAGGCGCTTGCTCTAGTAGTTACGTGTTTACGACGTAGCGAGCGGAGGCAGAAAACCGAAACAACAATGAAGGACAAAATCATCGTTGCTGTATGATACATCTTCATACTTTTACAGAAACAGGAATAAAAAGGATCTTGCTAGGAAGATCTAGTAAGTTGTAAAAAACAACTCAATCTGAGCTATATATACATATTGTGAATACAAGCTAGCTAAAGCCGACAAATTGAGCTTATCCGTCGTCTACTTTCCCGCTGATGAGTTGTGTTTATTCAGAGGAAGTGTGCAGAAAGAAGTGGAAGAGTCTGGGACACATATTTAAAGGATAGGGAGAGTCTGTTGTGAAGTGAATTTCACGCGCGAATGAAGCGAGTAAACTCAAAATGTTCAAACTACGCGCAAATAGCGCAATTTATTTGCGCAAGCCGCGTCTGGTGTGAACGCCCCATAAGACATTCAAACTTGAAACTTCAAGATATTTACAATCTTTTCAGTTTGTCTGGATAAACTTACAGTTACGTGAATTTCTTTGACTTTCAATTCATTCACATATTCAAATTCGACTTGCAATTCTGCATCCCGTTCGCCACCTCAATTCAAATCCAATAACTGAATTGGAACTCAAAAGGCATTCCCTATTCAAACACATCTGGTCTTTCCACATGTTTCTCTGATTGTGAATCCTGCTGTTTTTACCTTTCAGGATAATGCACGTCCCTCCCTCATCGGAGGAAGAAAGCACCATGAGTAACGTTACTGTCCTTGACATCACCGAGGCTGTGAGTCCCGCCATGACGGCGGCCGGCCCGTACCCTTACCCGCTCAGCTTCCAGGTGTCCCTGACCGGATTCCTCATGCTGGAGATTGTCCTGGGATTGAGCAGCAATCTGACCGTGCTCGCGCTCTACTGCATGAAGTCCAACCTGGTCAACTCCGTTAGCAACATCGTCACCATGAACCTCCACGTGCTGGACGTGTTGGTGTGCGTTTGCTGCATCCCTCTGACCATCGTCGTGCTGATGCTGTCATTGCAAGGCGACACGGTGCTCGTCTGCTGCTTCCACGAGGCCTGCGTGTCCTTCGCCAGCGTGGCTACGGCAGCTAACGTGCTAGCCATCACTTTGGACCGATATGACATCTCCGTTAAACCCGCCAATCGCGTGCTGACTATGGGACGAGCGGTGGCTCTGTTGGGTTGCATTTGGGTGCTGTCTTTTGTCAGCTTCTTGGTGCCATTTATCGAAGTGGGATTCTTGGGACCAGAGCCCACCAAAGCCAATCAGACCGCCGTTGTACACGTCAATGAGTATTACACCGAACTTGGACTGTACTACCACCTAGTGGCCCAAATCCCCATTTTCTGTTTGACTGCCGTCATAATGTTAGTGACATACGCAAAGATCCTGCAGGCTCTCAACATCCGCATTGGTACGCGCTTCCACGCCGCTCAGAAGAAGAAAAAGAAGATGAGGAGAAAAAAGAACTTCTCTCTTATGTCGACGTCTGAGCAGCAGCTGCCCGAGATCACGGACGCCTCGCAGAGCAGCGCCGGCAACCGCGGAAACGCTCCGCTTGGCATGCGCACGTCTGTCTCGGTGATCATCGCCCTTCGAAGGGCCGTCAAGCGCCACCGGGAACGGCGTGAGCGGCAAAAGCGCGTTTTCCGTATGTCGTTGCTTATCATCTCCACATTTCTCCTCTGTTGGACGCCCATTACTGTTTTAAACACTGTGATTCTCAGCGCAGGCCCCAGCGACCTCACTGTCAAGCTCCGACTGGGCTTTCTGGTCATGGCCTACGGCACCACGGTCTTCCATCCGCTATTGTACGCCTTCACAAGGCAGAAGTTTCAGAAAGTCCTGAAAAGTAAAATGAAGAAACGGGTGGTGTCCATCATCGAGGCGGATCCGCTGCCGAACAATGCAGTGATTCGAAACTCCTGGATCGACCCTAAACGGAATAAGAAAGTGACGTTTGATGATCACGAAGCCAGACAGAAATGTCTATCATCTGAAGATGCAGATTAAACCCCTTTTGCAACCTCCAAAAAAAAAAAAGACTTTGAGTTCTCATAAAAGCACTGTTATCCATAAAGGAAACCACATGATGTGAATATTAGTCATACATTAGCAGGTATCAAATAATCTTATTATTTATAACCAACTTGGAATATAATATAATAGGTTTCATAGAATGATACTATTGCAGTTACAAGGTGCATGTCCTTTATAAACCACTGTATGTACTGTAAATACATAAAAACTGAGATTTGTACATACTCTTGATCAGTTATGTACCTCTATTATGACTTGTAGCCTGTGTATAAATGTATTTGTAATAAACTTGGTGGGGGGAAAAAAGACGAAATCCATCTGCTCTTTGACACTGTGAACATTGACCCGCCATGATAGTGCTTTTCCTTTAGAGCTAGATCCATCTGAAGTCAGGAATATGAGGATATTATTGTTTCTGTGGAACAAAAAAAAAGGAGAATTATTGACGAATCTTCAGACATCGATTCATATGTTAAGCTCCAAATATGAATAAAACACCAAAAGCACTTACAAATTCGCTGTACTCCAAGTCTTCTGAAATCATGTGATAGCTTTGAGTGACAGAACGCAAAGGTGATAACCAACAGGTTGTAGGTTTGAACTGTGATTTGATATGCAAAGAAAAGGAGGGAAGGCATTGCAAATGCTGTCAAATCTGAGGAAACGTCTGGTTAATTTCAGCAGTGCTTTCGAGGACAAAACGTCCCTCATTTTGCATTCACTGAAACACTGAAGTTAAGCTCCCATTCACCAAATCAGCATACATATTAATGAAAATTTTCCTAAGTCAGAGCTGTAGCTCTTAGAGGTCTATTGTGAACCATTACGTACTTGTGTGTTCAGTAGAAATTATTCTGTTGTGAAGGAAATGGACAAATGACGATGCCGATTTAGATCCATATCAGAGTGATTTACATGGAACCCAAGGACCATTCAGTTTTTAAACATATCGGTGCACTTAAAAGCTTTATTTTTAATTTAGTATTAATTTTATTACTTATAGTTGCCAAACATTACAAATTTTCATTTAAATCTTTTTTCTAATATTTATATACTTTATTTTATTTCAGCTTTATTTCAGTTAATGAAAATGATTTACTTTTAGTTAACAATAACAACACAGGGATGAAGCTATAGAAAGAAATAAAAGTGTCAAAATGAAACCCATATTCATGAACAAATGACTCTTACAAGCTTGTTCTTTTAAATGATTCAGTCAAAAGGAGTCGGTTAGAATCGTTTTAATGAGTCACTCACTGACTCTTTTGGAGCTATTCTTGATTTATACAACTTTTGTCACGATGAACGGTGTACTTAAAAGGGTTAGTTCACCCAAAAATGAAAATTATTCCATGATTTTCTCACCCTCAAGCCATCCTAGATGTATATGACTATCTTCTCCACGATTTATGTAGTCAATGGCTCTCACGATTTTGAAGTCCCAAAAATTGAATCCATAAATCCATCCATAATAAAAGTAATCCATACAACTCAAGTGGGTGAATAAAGGCCTTCTAAAGTGAAGAGATGTTTTTTTGTAAGAAAAATATCCATATTTAACACTTTAAAGGTGCCCTAGAATCAAAAATTGAATTTACCTCGGCATAGTTGAATAACAAGAGTTCAGTACACTGAAATGACATACAGTGAGTCTCAAACTCCATTGTTTCCTCCTTCTTATATAAATCTCATTTGTTTAAAAGACCTCCGAAGAACAGGCGAATCTCAACATAACACCAACTGTTACGTAACAGTCGGGATCATTAATATGTACGCCCCCAATATTTGCATATGCCAACCCATGTTCAAGGCATTAGACAAGGGCAGCCAGTATTAACATCTGGATCTGTGCACAGCTGAATCATCAGACTAGTTAAGCAAGCAGGAACAATAGCGAAAAATGGCAGATGGAGCGATAATAACTGACATGATTTCATGATTACATGATATTTTTAGTGATATTTGTAAATTGTTTCTAAATGTTTAGAAAGCATGTTGCTAATGTACTGTTAAATGTGGTTAAAGTTACCATCGTTTATTACTGTATTCACGGAGACAAGAGCCGTCGCTATTTTCATTTTTAAACACTTGCAGTCTGTATAATTCATAAACACAACTTCATTCTTTATAAATCTCTCCAACAGTGTGTAATGTTAGCTTTAGCCACGGAGCACCAAATGTACTAATACTTTACTCACATGATCCGAAGCATGCATGCAGTATGCATGACGGACATCTTGTAAAGATCCATCGGAGGGTTATATTAGCTGTGTGAACTTTTTTTATGCACTGTATTATAGTCGAGAGCTCGGGGGGCGGGGGAGCACGAGATTTAAAGGGGACGCAGCCTGAATTGGTGCATAGTTAATGATGCCCCAAAATAGGCAGTTAAAAAAATTTATAAAAAAAATCTATGGGGTATTTTGAGCTGAAACTTCACAGACACATTCAGGGGACACTTTAGACTTATATTACATCTTGTGAAAGAACATTCTAGGGCACCTTTAAAAAATAAAATAACTAGCTTCTGACAGCCGCAAATCGACTAACGCCAAAAGAGTAACTTCTGACCCGATGCATAACGTTATGACGAACACAGAAGCGCAGAGGATAGAGCAAAACAAAACACCAGTCATGAATTAGAAGTCTAAAACGAGTTCGCCATAACGCCATTTGCCGAAACTAGTTATTATAGTTAAAAAAGTTCTATTAACCCCCTGGAGCCGTATGGATTACTTTTATGATGAATGGATGCACTTTTTTTTGGGAATCAAAATCATTCACTCCCATTATAAAGCTTGGAAGAGTCAGGATATTTTTTAATATAACTCTGATTGTGTTCGTCTGAAAGAAGAAAGTCATATAGACCTAGGATGGCTAGAGGGTGAGTAAATCACGGGATCATTTTTGGGTGAACTATCCCTTTAAGCCAAGTGAGATCACCGACTGCTTATTCATACAACAACGTGTCATTCAAGATTTGGAACAGAGCTATGTTTCACAATAAATGTTAAACAGAAAATGAAATCATTTGTTCAGTACCATTTACCATTTAAGGAATATCAATGCAGTGCTGCAGGAGAGAATCTGAACCACAGACAAGGTTCTTGAGATGTTCATACATCAGATTTGATCACAGGTAAAGTGCACTTTACTTAAACGGGCCAAATTTGTGAGTAAACAAACAAACGCAGACAGAGACTACACTGTTAATTATACAATTTAGAATCACTTGAAAGCTCTTGTATTGTACATTAAAGTCACACAGTTTTGCACTTGTTCACCAACGACTTCTAGAAAAGCAATATTAAGCTGGCATCCTACGGCGTCAACAGGTCACGCCGTCGGCGTCCTGTTATTTGCTAGGATAAAATCATACGTTTGATTTGAAATGCCCTTGGCAGACATCTGAAGCCGGTTTCATGGTGCTGTAAAATCCAGGTCACACGGTGACCCGCAATTCACGGCTCTGCCTTGCTCCAAGTGAGGGCACTTCAAACAACCGAACCAGCCGTTCAATATGCCGCGGTGACCTTTCGTCACACTTCGAGATTTGCGCTCCTCAGATCGTCCTATAAAACTGTAATTGAGAATCATCAAGCCCTCTGTAAACAGTCAATGTACCACAAGGGTTTACTAAATGTCACCTGTTAAATCTTTCATCATATATAAAGCTCGGTTTGCTCATGTCAAGCTAGGGGCCGAGGAGGACATTGTGGTTTCAGGTTTGCAAACAGCTTCAGTGAGAGTATGTCTATTGCACTCTGGGAAACAAGCTTATTCTGGACACTTTACAAGCACCTGATGCATATAAAACGGTTTATAATGAAGAGATGAGTACGAATTTAAACCAATAAAAAGCTTTTTCTTGGTCCCACTACATCCTAGCAGTCTTTAAAAACATCTTGAGGAGAAATGGTGGAGAAAAGTAGAAAATATAACTCACATTTGTTAGCACGTAAACTTAAAATCAAAACATTTAGTCATATAAATTATTTGTGTGTTATGAGTGCGTAAACACTTAGTGCCCAGAGGCAACACTGTACAACTCTGGAATGAAATGAACATGGATACTTTAGGGAATATGCTGCTTTTTCATTTCGATTTTTAGTATCTATCGTCTTAATATGTAGTCAAAGGGTTAGTTCACCCCAAAATAAAAACACTCTCATGTCATTTCAAACCTGCTCTCTGAAAAATGCTGGGTTAAAAATAACCCAAGTTGGGTTAAAGATGGACAAACCCAGTGATTTGGTTGTTTTAACCCAGCGGTTGGTATTAAATGTTTGACGAGTTTCAATTAACTCGACTATTGTTTAAATTAATATAATTACTATATTGTTTGTTTAAAAATAGGTTGGAAATTAACATTTATTAATATGTTTAATAAATAATAATTAAATAATAAACATTATTAAGTTGCTTATTATTGTTTCCTCTAGTAATTGTGTGTCTGATTTTTAATTTCCAACATATTTTGGGTTCATTATAAGCGAGCCATATCGTAATAGTTGAGTTAAATAAAACTTCCCTGTAGGTTGGTCAAACATTTAACCCAACTGCTGGGTTTATCCATATTTAAGGTTGTTTTTAACACAGATTTGTGACTTGGAACACCAAAAGGAGTTTTTTGATGATTATCCGAGTCAATCTTTTATATAGAATGAAAATAAGAGGATAGCATCATAAATGTAGTTCATTTTCCATTTCTCATAAAGCTATATGTTTTGTGATAGAGTACATACAATGTCTTGAAGAATTCTTGAGTCAGATCTTTTCAATGAATCAGTTGATTCACTTCACAAATGATTAATTTGTGTATTAGACTGATTCTGGGAAGATTTTTAGCAAATAGCTTAAATTTCAATCTGTTTCTCAAATAAAGCTTGAAATATGGACTACTATGATATTTTTATGGTGCATTTATATCCTTTTGGATGCATGAAAGTTCCTGTAAATTCATGCAAAAGAGTGACATATTCATTAAAAATGTTCAACAGAATAAAAAAAAAATTATATATATATGGGTTTGGAGCAACATGATGAGTCTGAGCTGTTTCTTCATGCAAGAATATTTTGCATCAAACATGCTTTCATAATGCGTGCGACAGACGGTTAAGGCAGAGATGTGAAATTTGCATGAACTGCTGTGCTGAATCTAGGCTATGTGTTTATGCTGGTAGGACCGTTTATCAGAGGATGCCAGAGGCAGGTGGACATGATTTCTTATTCATTTCACCTTCTCATACAACACAATACTGCACTGACAGAACTATAGCCCCCTTGGTGCTATACAGAGAATCAATAAAATAATAAACCAGAAAACAAGCCATGCAAATGCCTCATTTTACAACTGGTCATGTTCGTTTCATACTGAACTTATTGTCATTCTGCTGATCAGAGGCTTGGGAAAATGGGATTGCTGAGAGGGTTGTTCGTCCTTTTAACCTTCTAGACCAGCGTGGTTCCACAATACATCAAGAATATGACAATAACATTCAGTTTCTGGCCACAGACTGTGGGCGACATTGCCATCTAGTGGAATTATGTTGTTTAAAGTTGCACAATGAAGACCTACACCCATTATTATAGGGGTTACCATTTTGCTTTTTGGATGAAATCCAAATTGTGCTGCTAAAGCCAATCACATTTACCCAAAATGCCCATAAATAAAACATTTCAAAGGAAAAGGCACAAACTTTTTACTATGCAAAAATGTGTCATCATCACACAGCAGCTTCCAGAATTTGCATCGCTTTGTACTTTTTGGTCTTGGAAAAAATTTGTGCAGTGTTTTTCTGAAAAATAAAGGGATATTGAACAAGAAACATCACTACGGCTGTGCAGACAAACAACGCTCTCGATAGCACCTGAAAACATTTAGCATTTAGCTCACAGTTCACAGTTAAAAGAGATTGAGGTATTTCACTATTAATGTCCAATCATGGCTATTCATGCATATTCAAAACTGCTGAAATGAGAAAACTTCCTTTTCTTTTTCTGTAGGGATGAAATTCCCTCATGCTTCCAGTGGAAAATGTTGAACTGGCACATTTTGCTATAAAGGTCTGGGGCCGTATTCACAAAACATCTTAAGGCTAAAAGTAGCTCCTAAATTGCCGATTTAGGAGAAACTCTTAAAAATAATGGGCGTGTCAGTCCTAATTTTAGGACTTCTAAATTTTTGCTCTATGAGTATTTCACAAAGCATTTTAGCACTAAAACTAGTTCCTAAATCTGTGAAACGTTAGGAGTAGTCAAGAGGACTCCTAAGTCACTAAGACCAAATCACAAACAGTCCTAATCCACCCAAAGACACTGAACATCACTGAGGCAATAGCAACAGAGCCTTAGGTGCTGAACCTTTTCTTCATAAATGCAATAAAATGCAATGCAATAAAAAAAAAATTGATTTATAGATTTGAATCTATGATGAGACGCCAAAAATTAATCTTTAACAAATAAATAAATATTGTCTGATTACCTGTGGCAGTGGTTTTCATGGGTTCACACTTACAAATAATTTAATAGAGTAAAAAAAAAAATATATATATATATCTCGTCTGTGTATTTATTCCTCTTCTCGTGCTGATTAGAAAGACCGTTTGAATGTGTTTCACTCAAACTTTGTTTATAAAACATAATTTGTCGCTTGAATTATGCATGGTGGACAATTAACTGTATAGTTTAATTAGTAACACTTAGCCTACATTTTAAAACCTTTATGGCAACAATATGTCAACATTTTATTTTGACTGTGGGAACATTTTTATTAAAAAAACATTTATTTGAATAGGGCAACATTTGTATTTTAAAACCTTTATTTTAATGTGGAAACATGACACCTCATTCTACAATATTTCTATGATTAAATCGCTGACACCTCCCCCATCAGCCAATCACTGTGTGTATTCTCCATAGCAACGAGGTCAACCCCGCCCTTACTCTTAGCTTAAGACTTCTCTCTATTCCTTAGTAAAAGTTTGTCTCAGCAGCTTTGTGAATAGGTTTGAAGAGAAAACTCTTAGCTAAGAACTTTTACTGCTATTTAGGAGAACTCTTAGTGGTAAGATAAAATGTTTTGTGAATACGGCCCCAGGAGTTTTAGGACTGGTTTAGATGTGTGTATTTTCTGCCCTTTGTCTTTCACCATGACACTGTAGATCTGATGTTCAGGCCGGTAAGTTAACCTCCAGTGCTTAACTTTTTATCCTGGAAAAAAAATTAAATGCAAGAAATCGTATAAATATTTCTGTAATTCTTTATTGAACCACTTTTTTTAGTCTTATTTCAAGATATCCTCTAAGCTAAAATCTTTATCTTGTTTCTTCCACTGAATAAAAAATAAAAAAGGTAATTGGAACTTTTTATCTCACAATTCTGACTTTTTTCTCAGAATTGCATGATATAAACTCACAATTTCAGAATTGTGAGATATACAGGTGCTAGTCATATAATTAGAATATCATCAAAAAGTTGATTTATTTCACTAATTCCATTCAAAAAGTGAAACTTGTATATTATATTCATTCATTACACACAGACTGATATATTTCAAATGTTTATTTCTTTTAATTTTGATGATTATAACTGACAACTAAGGAAAATCCCAAATTCAGTATCTCAGAAAATTAGAATATTCCTTAAGACCAATACAAAGAAAGGATTTTTAGAAATCTTGGCGTGGCATGGAGTCGATCTGTCTGTGGCACTGCTCAGGTGTTATGAGAGCCCAGGTTGCTCTGATAGTGGCCTTCAGCTCTTCTGCATTGTTGGGAAGCATCTTCCTCTTCACAATACCCCATAGATTTTCTATAGGGTTAAGGTCAAGCGAGTTTGCTGGCCAATTAAGAACAGGGATACCATGGTCCTTAAACCAGGTACTGGTAGCTTTGGCACTGTGTGCAGGTGCCAAGTCCTGTTGGAAAATGAAATGTGCATCTCCATAAAGTTGGTCAGCAGCAGGAAGCATGAAGTGCTCTAAAACTTCCTGATATACGGCTGCGTTGACCTTGGACCTCAGAAAACACAGTGGACCAACACCAGCAGATGACATGGCACTCCAAACCATCACTGACTGTGGAAACTTTACACTGGACCTCAAGCAATGTGGATTGTGTGCCTTTCCTCTCTTCCTCCAGACTCTGGGACCCTGATTTCCAAAGGAAATGCAAAATTTACTTTCATCAGAGAACATAACTTTGGACCACTCAGCAGCAGTCCAGTCCTTTTTGTCTTTAGACGCTTCTGACGCTGTCTGTTGTTCAAGAGTGGCTTGACACAAGGAATGCGACAGCTGAAACACATGTCTTGCATACGTCTGTGCGTAGTGGTTCTTGAAGCACTGACTCCAGCTGCAGTCCACTCTTTGTGAATCTCCCCCACATTTTTGAATGGGTTTTGTTTCACAATCCTCTCCAGGGTGTGGTTATCCCTTTTGCTTGTACACTTTTTTCTACCACATTTTTCCTTCCCTTCACCTCTCTATTAATGTGCTTGGACACAGAGCTTTATGAACAGCCAGCCTCTTTTGCAATGACCTTTTGTGTTTTGCCCTCCTTGTGCAAGGTGTCAATGGTCGTCTTTTGGACAACTGTCAAGTCAGCAGTCTTCCCCATGATTGTGTAGCCTACAGAACTAGACTGAGAGACCATTTAAAGGCCTTTGCAGGTGTTTTGAGTTAATTAGCTGATTAGAGTGTGGCACCAGGTGTCTTCAATATTGAACCTTTTCACAATATTTGAATTTTTTGAGATACTGAATTTGGGATTTTCCTAAGTTGTTAGTTATAATCAAAAAAAATAAAAGAAATAAACATTTGAAATATATCAGTCTGAGTGTAATGAATGAATATAATATATATAATATATATAACTTATATAAGTTTCACTTTTTGAATGGAGTAAATCAACTTTTTGATGATATTCTAATTATATGACCAGCACCTGTAAATTTAAAAACAAGTCTTTTGCCCTCAGAATTGGTTTGTCGCCCACTTCTTCAATTATTTATAACTCGCAAATCTGACTTTATAATTCGCAATTCTGACTTTATATCTCACAATTCTGACTTTATAACTTGCAATTCTGACTTTATAACTTACAATTCTGACTTTATCACACAATTCTGACTTTATAACTCGCAATTCTGACTTTATCACACAATTCTGACTTTATCACACAATTCTGACTTTATCTCACAATTCTGACTTTATAACTCGCAATTCTGACTTTATATCTGACAATTCTGACTTTATAACTTGCAATTCTGACTATATCTCGCAATTCTGACTTTATAACTCGCAATTCTGACTTTATATCTGACAATTCTGACTTTATAACTTGCAATTCTGACTATATCTCGCAATTCTGACTTTATAACTCGCAATTCTGACTTTATATCTGACAATTCTGACTTTATAACTTGCAATTCTGACTATATCTCGCAATTCTGACTTTATCACACAATTCTGACTTTATATCTCGCAATTCTGACTTTATCACACAATTCTGACTTTATAACTTGCAACTCTGACTTTATATCTCGCAATTCTGACTTTATAACTCGCAATTCTGACTTTATATCACACAATTCTGACTTTATAACTCGCAATTCTGACTTTATCTCACAATTCTGACTTTATAACTCGCAATTCTGACTTTATATCACACAATTCTGACTTTATAACTCGCAATTCTGACTTTATATCTGACAATTCTGACATTATAACTTGCAATTCTGACTATATCTCGCAATTCTGACTTTATATATCGCAATTCTGACTTTATATCTCACAATTCTGACTTTATAACTCGCAATTCTGACTTTATATCTCGCAATTCTGACTTTATCACACAATTCTGACTTTATAACTTGCAACTCTGACTTTATAACTCGCAATTCTGACTTTATATCACACAATTCTGACTTTATCACACAATTCTGACTTTATAACTCGCAATTCTGACTTTATCACACAATTCTGACTTTTTAACTCGCAATTCTGACTTTATATCTGACAATTCTGACTTTATAACTTGCAATTCTGACTATATCTCGCAATTCTGACTTTATATATCGCAATTCTGACTTTATATTACACAATTCTGACTTTATATCACACAATTCTGACTTTATAACTCTCAATTCTGACTTTATATCTCGCAATTCTGACTTTATATCACACAATTCTGACTTTATAACTCTCAATTCTGACTTTATATCTCGCAATTCTGACTTTATATCACACAATTCTGACTTTATATCTCGCAATTCTGACTTTATATCACACAATTCTGACTTTATATCTCGCAATTCTGACTTTATATCTTGCAATTCTGACTTTATATCTCACAATTCTGACTTTATAACTCACAATTCTGACTTTATATTACACAATTCTGACTTTATATCACACAATTCTGACTTTATAACTCTCAATTCTGACTTTATATCTCGCAATTCTGACTTTATATCACACAATTCTGACTTTATAACTTGCAATTCTGACTTTATATCACACAATTCTGACTTTATAACTCACAATTCTGACTTTATATCTCGCAATTCTGACTTTATATCTTGCAATTCTGACTTTATATCTCACAATTCTGACTTTATTTCACGCAATTCTGACTTTATATCTCACAATTCTGACTTTATATCACACAATTCTGACTTTATAACTTGCAATTCTGACTTTATAACTCGCAATTCTGACTTTATAACTCACAATTCTGACTTTATATCTCGCAATTCTGACTTTATATCTCGCAATTCTGACTTTATATCTCACAATTCTGACTTTATATCTCACAATTCTGACTTTATATCTCACAATTCTGACTTTATATCACACAATTCTGACTTTATAACTTGCAATTCTGACTTTATAACTCGCAATTCTGACTTTATATCTCGTAATTCTGACTTTATATCACACAATTCTGACTTTATATCTCGCAATTCTGACTTTATATCTTGCAATTCTGACTTTATATCTCACAATTCTGACTTTATATCTCACAATTCTGACTTTATATCTCACAATTCTGACTTTATATCACGCAATTCTGACTTTATATCTTGCAATTCTGACTTTATATCTCGCAATTCTGACTTTATATCTCGCAATTCTGACTTTATATCTTGCAATTCTGACTTTATAACTTGCAATTTCGACTATAGCTTGCAATTCTGTCTTTATAACTCACAATTGTAAGAAAAAGGTCAGAATTGTGAGATAAAAAGTCACAATTATCCTTTTGTTTTTTTCCATAGTAAGCCATGTCATGTTAATCCAAGTGTCCGGTTTACCTGTTTGGCGCGGTCCACACACTGAATGTACAGTGATGCGATGTTGGAACAGCTCATAGTTTGACCTTTATTCTCAGCGTAACACTTCATTATCTGACTCTGTAGATCCAAACACACTGGCTGGATTTGGTATCGCCTGAAGAGAGAGAAACAAACACTGATTTACTGATCTTGCACCAGGGTTATAATCGTTAACTAAAACTAAAACTATTAAAAACATTTCTGTTTATTGAAGTAAAGCTCAAATTAAATAAAATATAAATATACATTGAAAAACTTAACAGGTTAGAACACCAAAAAATGAAATATAGTAGTTAAAAGACACCTAATATAAAGAGTGACCATTAAACTAATGTTAACATGAAAATTAAAAAAAAATTTTTAAAATAAAAGCTAATTCAAAATATTAGTAAAACTAAAATAAAAACAGTCTTGCACACTCACCTGAAGCGATTTGTTGCGTCTTCTAAGCCTTTCCTGTAATTTTCAGCTGTGACTTTAGTGAACTGAGCCGTCTGTACGACAACAAAGAGTCAACACATGTAATATACTGCATATGCAGAGGTGACATCACTCTGAAAAAGTTATGGAGAGTATATGAAAGATAGGATGAATCATTTTGCCTTTTCTTGCATCTTGGCAATCTGCTCCCGGAACAGAGTGTCCTGATTTTTCAGATCTTTCTCCTTCTCATCCAGCTTCTGAGCCTAAAGATAAAACATGTTATGACTCTAAATCTCCCATAAAAATAATTGATCACTGAAGTAAATA
Source organism: Chanodichthys erythropterus (assembly GCF_024489055.1). Taxonomy (NCBI): domain Eukaryota; kingdom Metazoa; phylum Chordata; class Actinopteri; order Cypriniformes; family Xenocyprididae; genus Chanodichthys; species Chanodichthys erythropterus. Next base: position 3,522,137 of record NC_090244.1, on the reverse strand, counting down.
GAGTTTAAAGGCACATGCATTTTTTGATGTACAATACATGCTCACACATGACCTCTAAACTGGAAAATGTTGTTAAATTTCCACCAATGGCTTGTATATGTGTGTGATAAATTATTATAAATTAAACTGAACTAATTTAACCTTGCATTGAAGCATTCACTCACTCATCACATCTTGCTGATATAGAAATGGTCACAAATCTCTCTCAAAAAAGTGAAAGAGCGAGTGATTGGCAGAATGAAGCCGCAGCGTCTTACCTTCCTCTCCATCCACTGAAAGACACGAGCAGATCGAGAGAAAGAGAGATGGAAAGGAAATGAGCGACAGTGGAGTTCAGCAGCAGCACCAGCATCTCACTGACTTCATGCGTTTTTAACGTTTGGACATTAGCAAAGAAAACACATGCAGGTCAATGTAGAGGAGCATACAGAGAAAACGTTATAGTTATATATTACTATAGTAATATAGTTATTTTAGTATCGTTGAGACACTATTATATTAATATTCTGAATTAGTTTTTATTTTCCATTTTCTTTTTAATTTTTGTTTAAGTTCATTAATTTTGCTATTATTTGTATATTTATGTGCATCTATCTATCTATCTATCTATCTATCTATCTATCTATCTATCTATCTATCTATCTATCTATCTATCTATCGTCTATCTAGCCATCCATCTATGTATCTGTGTTTCTATCTATCTATCCATCCATCCATCCATCCATCCATCCATCCATCCATCCATCCATCCATCCATCCATCCATCCATCTATCTATCTATCTATCTATCTATCTATCTATCTATCTATCTATCTATCTATCTATCTATCTATCTATCTATCTATCTATCTATCTGTCTATCTATCTATCTATCTATCCATCAATCGTCTATCTAGCCATCCATCTATGTATCTGTGTATCTATCTATCTATCTATCTATCTATCCATCCATCTAGCCAATCAATCCGTCTATCTATCTATCTATCTATCTATCTATCTATCTATCTATCTATCTATCTATCTATCTATCTATCTATCTATCTATCTATCTATCTATCCATCTAGCCATCAATCAATCCGTCTATCTATCTATCTATCTAGCCATCCATCAATCTGTCTATCCATCCATCCATCTATCTATCTACCCATCCATCTATCTATCCATTCAGCCATCTATCTATCTATCTATCTAGACATCCATCATTCCATCTATCTATCTAGACATCCATCATTCCATCTATCTATCTAGCCATCCATCCATCCATCCATCCGTCCATTTATCAATCATCTACCCATCCATCTATCCATCTATCTATCTAGCCATCCATCCATCTGTCTATTTATCTATCTACCCATCTATCTATCTACCCATCTATCTATCTACCCATCTATCTATCTATCTATCTATCTATCTATCTATCTATCTATCTATCTATCTATCTATCTATCTATCTATCTATCTATCTATCTATCTATCTACCCATCTATCTATCTACCCATCCATCCATCCATCTATCTATCCATCCAGCCATCTATCTATCTATCTATCTATCTAGACATCCATCATTCTGTCTATCTATCCATCCATCCATCCATCCATCCATCCATCCATCCATCCATCCATCCATCCATTTATCAATCATCTACCCATCCATCTATCTATCTAGCCATCCATCTATCTATCTAGCCATCCATCCATCTATCTAGCCATCCATCCATCTGTCTATTTATCTATCTACCCATATATCTACCCATATATCTATCTATCTATCTATCTATCTACCCACCCATCCATCCATCTATCTATCCATCCAGCCATCTATCTATCTATCTATCTAGACATCCATCATTCCGTCTATCTATCTAGCCATCCATCCATCCATCCATCCATCCATCCATCCATCCATCCATCCATTTATCAATCATCTACCCATCCATCTATCTATCTAGCCATCCATCCATCGGTCTATTTATCTATCTACCATCTATCTACCCATGTATCTATCTACCATCTATCTACCCATGTATCTATCTATCTATCTATCTATCTATCTATCTATCTATCTATCTATCTATCTACCCATCCATCCATCTATCTATCCATCCAGCCATCTATCTATCTATCTATCTAGACATCCATCATTCCGTCTATCTATCTAGCCATCCATCCATCCATCCATCTATCTATCTATCTATCTATCTATCTATCTATCTATCTATCTATCTATCTATCTATCTATCTATCTATCTATCTATCTATCTATCTATCTATCTATCTATCTATCTATCTATCTATCTATCTATCTATCCATATTTTAGTTGTATTTTTCTAAATACATTTTTTTTCTTCTCACTCTGATGTAAAATACATGTCATCATTCTGTTTTCAGTTTTCACATAATAAATAATTTGCACAAAAAAAAGTTTAGTAATTTTGTTGGTTGGTTTGTTTGTTTATATCCATGACTAAATGAAAATGAGACATTAATTATTAGAAATATATGTTTTTCATGGTTTCAGTTTTAGTTAACTATAATAACCCTGCATGATACCATGCTACTATTGTGGGTTTTTTCCCCACATGTATGATAGTAAACCAAATTATTCCTTGAAGGACCGTGGAGTAAATACCATATGTTAAAGTACCATATGATACCACAGTATGGCAACAGTATTTTTTTGTTATGAGACAGAAGAAGCCACTCAAACTGTCAGAAACACGTACACTCGAGGCGCATACACAAACAACACACAACGATCCTGTGCGCAGAAGCTGACTTACATAATACTGAGTTATGAGACGCTCATCCTGAACGTTCACCTGCTCCCTCCTAATGGCGTCAGCTAGAGTCTGTTGATAGGACGCCTTCTCCTCTTCTAGAACCTTCTGGACCTCTTCCTGAATCTGGAGTTGGGCTGCGGCTTGAGCCTGGGCCTTAGCTTTAGCTTTCTCTTCCTCCAGCCTCACGAAAACATACAGTAAATACAGTTTAAACACTAAAACTCACTGCATTCTTGGGTATGTTGCTGAAAGATCAGATGAGTTTTTACTGTTGTAGCATATTACGCTCTGCCGTCTTCATCTCCTCGTTCAGAAGCTTCTGGAGATCTTCTCTAATCTGCTTCCGGAGCATTTCCTCATTCACTAAGCAGAAGAAACAGAGCCGCATTTGAGGATGAATGGAGATTTCCAATGAATTATGGAACACAATCAAGTTTCTGAGATGTTAAAGGATTAGTTCGCTTTCAAATTAAAATTTCCTGATCATTTACTCACCCCCATGTCATCCAAGATGTTCATGTCTTTCTTTCTTCAGTCAAAAAGAAATTAAGGTTTTTGAGGAAAACATTCCAGGATTTTTCTCCTTATAGTGGACTTCACTGGAGCCCAAACAGTTGAAGGTCAAAATTACAGTTTCAGTGCAGCTTCAAAGAGCTTTAAATGATACCAGACGAGGAATAAGAGTCTTATCTAGAGAAATCATCGCTCATTTTCTAAAAATATTTTTAAAAATTATATACGTTTTAACAATAAATGCTCATCTTGAACTAGCTCTCTTCTTCTTCTCTATTAGTGTAGACACTGCTAAGTGTATTACTACCCTCCTCGGGTCAAAGTCTGAACTAATTGTTATACATTTGCACTAGCATATTGTATGCCAATTTAGTTCAAACCTTGACCTGAGGAGGGCAGTAATACACTTAGCAGTGTCTACACTGCTGGAATTCTAATAGAGAAGAAGAAGAGAGCTAGATGAGAGTTCAAGATGAGCATTTATTGTTAAAACTTATAATTTATTTATTTTTTTAGAAAATGGCCGATGGTTTCTCTAGATAAGACTCGTATTTCTCATCTGGGATCATTTAAAGCTCTTTGAAGCTGCACTGAAACTGTAATTTTGACCTTCAACCATTTGGCCTCCATTGAAGTCCACTATATGGAGAAAAATCCTGGAATGTTTTTGTCAAAAACCTTAATTTCTTTTCGACTGAAGAAAGAAAGACATGAACATCTTGGATGACATGGGGGTGAGTAAATTATCAGGAAATTTTAATTTGGAACTGAACTAATACTTCAAAGTCAACACGAGATGGAAATTCACCCTATCTATTTTCTAATGTATATTTAAAATGTCATAACTAGTCATGCCTCTGTACCATTTCATTGACTTCAAGACTGAGTTAAGTATTTAGAGATACAATTGGAGACTTTACTGGTCAATCAGTAAAAAATGTAACCAGAAAGACTGTGGTAAGACTAATGTACCAGATTATGAACTTACCAACATGTGTTTGAGGTTGAAAGACCTCAACTTGGTCGATTAAGGGAGGAACAACAGGTTCCTCAACTGGAGGAACTTCTTCAGTTGAAGGTGGATCCATTTGCATCTTGGAAGGCATTTCATCAGGCGAATCCACATCTAAAGCAGATCCAGATGGTGACACAGTAGACTCCTCCAGGATTGATGGAATGGGATCAGGTATGGAGATTGGGAAGGGTGAAGTCTCAAGCTCGACAGGTGAGGGAAACGGTAAGTCCATGGAGTCGGCAGATGTTGGTTCAGCAGATAAAGCAGAAGAAGTTGGAGTCTCTACAGGTTCAATCGGTTCAGCAGTTGGAACGAGAAGTTCAGTAG